>NC_047103.1:154354249-155037999 GCF_902500255.1 Thalassophryne amazonica | reverse complement strand
TAAATAAAAGATGTGCAGAAGAGGTTACAATTTGCCAAAGAACACATCAACTGGCCTCAAGAGAAATGGAGGAATAGTTGGTGGACTGATGAGAGTAAAATCGTTCTTTTTGGGTCCAAGGGCCGCAGACAGTTTGTGAGACGACCTCCAAACACTGAATTCAAGGCACAGTTCACAGTGAAGACAGTGAAGCATGGTGGTGCAAGTATCATGATATTGGCATGTTTCTCCTACTATGGTGTTGGACCTATATACCGCATACCAGGTATCATGGATCAGTTTGGATATGTCAGAATACTTGAAGAGGTCATGTTGCCTTATGCTGAAGAGGACATGCCCTTGAAATAGGTGTTTCAACAAGACAATGACCCCAAGCACACTAGTAAACGAGCAAAATATTGGTTCCAAACCAACAAAATTAATGCCTCGCAGATGTGAAGAAATCATGAAAAACTGTGGTTATACAACTAAATACTAGTTTAGTGATTCACAGGATTGCTAAAAAAGCAGTTTAAACATAATAGTTTTGAGTGTGTAGCGTCAACAGCAGATGATACTATTATTGTGAACACCCCCTTTTCTACTTTTTTCTACTAATAGCCCAGTTTCATAGCCTTAAGAGTGTGCATATCATGAATGCTTGGTCTTGTTGGATTTGTGAGAATCTACTGGTACCTTGTTTCCCATGTAACAATAAGAAATATACTCAAAACCTGGATTAATCTTTTTAGTCACATAGCACTACTATTATTCTGAACACTACTGTATATGGGGAAAGTTAACACGTACTGGGTGCGTGACCTCTGACATAAATGCATCATGAGCCATAATGGAGGCTTCTAAGCTTTGAGGATAGTATAAAACCACAGGATTAACAAAACTGTATCAGACTGAGACAAACATAGACTGAGTTGGGGGGTGGGGGCTGCCCCAGTGCAGCAGATGGAAGAGATTAAATCCCACCCTCCCCTTCCACATCTTTCCACTCATCTAGAGGACTTGGAAAATTGGGGATGTCAGCAAATGCCCCCGAATCCTATCCGTCCAACCTCAGCAATCTACATCTATGCAAACAGCACAAGGACTGCCTCATGCTTGTCAGAGCTGTTGGTGTGCAGCTTTACGAGTATGAGCACTACAATATTGTACATTTTGGTCTCAGGTGCACTAATCCCTGCATGGCACATTGAACATGGTTTGACCTGTCCCAGCTAAAGAAAAATACTTACTCAGCACCATACAGTCAAAAGGACAACTTACATCTTTTTTAATGGAAGGTGATGGTGTAGCGGTTTGCACGTCCATGGTTCTCACCAGGATTGTTTCACAGCATAGGGGAGAATTTAGGGCAGAAAATTTTGAAATTTATAACCCTCTGAAACTGCTATTTCCTGCATTTTGAGGTCCAAATTTTTAAACCTTACTTTAAAGCCTAAAGTTTTTTTTTTTTTTTTTTTTTTTTTTATGAATTTGTGAAGGGTCATGATAAATGGAGCTGGCTCCTCAACCTTGACAAATTAATATTCAGAGATGCTGTAGATTACAAGAAACACGCTGCTGAATGGAATGTCGCTGCTCACGGAGCCACAGAATAATTGCAAAGTTTACATAAGTGTGCTGTCGCATTATGATGACTTGTTTTTAAGTGATAACTGTTAATTATGACTTGCTTGGATATGCCTCAAATTGTGTTTTCCCTTGGCAGACTTGAGGATTTACAGTGGGGTAAGATTGTGCAAGTTCTCCTACTTAGACAGATGAGAGAGGTCTAATTTTCAACATAGGTACACTTCAACTATGAGAAACAAAATGAGAAAAAAAATCCAGGAAATCACATTGTAGGATTTTTAAATAATTTATCTGTAAATTATGGTGGAAAATAAGTATTTGGTCAATAACAAAAGTTCAACTCAATACTTTGTAACATAATATTTGTTGGCAATGACAGAGGTCAAACCTTTCCTTTAAGCCTTCACCAGGTTTGCACAAGCTGCAGCTGGTATTTTGGCCCATTCCTCCATGTAGATCTCCTCTAGAGCAGTGATGTTTTGGGGCTGTCACTGAGCAACATGGACTTTCAACTCCCTCCACAAATATTCCATGGGGTTGAGGTCTGGAGACTGGCTCGGCCACTCCAGGACCTTGAAATGCTTTTTACCGAACCATTCCTTCATTGCCTGAGTGGTGTGTTTGGGATCATTGTCATGCTGGAAGACCCAGCCATGTTGCATCGTCAATGCTCTCACTGAAGGAAGGAGGTTTTGGCTTAAAATCTCATGATACATGGCCCCGTTCATTCTTCCCTTAACACGGATCAGTCGTCCTGTCCCCTTTGCAGACAAACAGCCCCAAAGCATGATGTTTCCACCCCCATGCTTCACAGTAGGTATGGTGTTCTTGGGATGCAACTCAGCATTCTTCCTCCTCCAAACACGAGTTGAGTTTTTACCAAAAAGTTCTATTTTGGTTTCATCTGACCACATGATATTCTCCTAATCCTCTTCTGGATCATCCAAATGCTCTCTGGCAAACTTCAGATGGGCTTGGCTTAAGCAGGGGGACATGCCTGGCACTGCAAGATTTGAGTCCCTCTCTGTGTAGTGTTTAGTCTTTGTTACTTTGGTCCCAGCTCTTTGCAGGTCATTTATCAGGTCCCTCCATGTAGTTCTGGGTTTTTTGTTCACCGTTCTCATGATCATTTTGACCCCACGGGATGACATCTTGCGTGGAGCCCCAGATCAAGGGAGATTATCAATGGTCTTGTATGTCTTCAATTTTCTTACAATTGCTCCCACAGCTGATTTATTCACACCAACCTGCTTGACTATTGTAGACTTACTCTTCCCAGCCTGGTGCACATCTACAATTTTCTTCCTGGTGTCCTTCGACAGCTCTTTGGTCTTGGCCATGGTTGAGTTTGGAATCTGACTGTTTGAGGCTGTGGATAGGGGTCTTTTATACAGATAACGAGTTCAAACAGGTGCCATTAATACAGGTAACAGGTGGAGGACAGAAGAGCTTCTTAAAGAAGAAGTTACAGGTCTGTGAGAGCCAGACAGCTTGCTTGTTTGTGGGTGACCAAATACTTATTTTCTAAATTCTTTAAAAAAAATCCTACAATGTGATTTCCTGGATTTTTTTTCCTCAGTTTGTCTCTCATAATTGAAGTGAAGCTATGTTGAAAATTACAGACCTCTCTCATCTTTCTAAGTAGGAGAACTTGCATAATCAGGGACCGACTATGGGAAAAATAACTTCAGGAAAATTCTTATGTTCTGTTGAACAGGACAAGATTATTGCCATAGCAACTGATACCAATACACATGTATTGAACTGACTGTACATAAGGTAAGGAGAATCAAAAGGAAATGTCATCAGATCCATACATGCATTCATATGGTAATTCATTAAATTGGGTTAGTGAGCATGTGTTCAATGACCCGTTTAAAAAGTTGTATCAAACCAGTATAAGAGGAGTCCCCAAAATTCTGCAAACTGTTATATAAAGTACAGATGTTACTTTATCCACTCCTGCAAATTTTGTTAAGAAAGGCTGACGGCACGGGCCACCGAGTGGTGCTAAACCTCCTCAAAATTGGGCAAGACGAGTACTTTGGCCCCCCCCTGGTGGCCAGCATCATCAAGACCCCAATGTTTTTTCAGTTGCATTTGAAAGAGTAGGGCCTATATTTGTTGATAACATTGAAATCTGGTTGGGGTCTTGGTGCAAAGGGTTATGGGCTTTAAAATAAAGCCAATTTTACAAAATGACCAGACTTTGGGCACCCCCTATATTCAGCACCATCGATCCCCCAACCTAATATGTATGTAAGATAAAAGAGTTTGCCTCCATAAGTCATTTGATAGTTAAGCTGGTGCGGGGACTTGATGGCGCTGAATGTTACACCACTTGAAAGATGGGAATTTAATGAAATATCAGTTTTTGCGTAATTTTGCCTTGAACTTTGATGACCCCTGGCAAGGTTACTGTTTGGTTTTTGGTCGAAACATTTTGGGAAAGTTTGTTTCTTGGTAGGTTCCATCTCTGAGCCATGTTTTGTTGAAATGCGAGTCGGCTTGAACCACAGCCAACCTGATCCTTAAAAAAAAAAAATTTGCTCTTCAAATGTGATGAAAGTGGCGCAATTTGCATTTGTGTACATTACACATTGGTTTACAGAGAAGCTCCAAACGTACAGCAGTGTTTATGAATAATAGTAGTGCTATGTGACTATAAAGATTAATCCAGGTTTTGAGTATATTTCTTATTGTTACATGGGAAACAAGGTACCAGTAGATTCAGTAGATTCTCACAAATCCAACAAGATCAAGCATTCATGATATGCACACTCTTAAGGCTATGAAATTGGGCTATTAGTAAGAAAAAAGTAGAAAAGCGGGTGGTCACAATAATAGTAGTGTGGCATTCAGTCAGTGAGTTCGTCAGTTTTGTGGAACAAAGACGTGTGAATCAGGTGTCCCCTATTTAAGGATGAAACCAGCACCTGTTGAACATGCTTTTCTCTTTGAAAGCCTGAGGGAAATGGGATGTTCAAGACATTGTTCAGAAGAACAGCGTAGTTTGATTAAAAAGTTGATTGGAGAGGGGAAAACGTATACGCAGGTGCAAAAAATTATAGGCTGTTCATCTACAATGATCTCCAATGCTTTAAAATGGACAATAAAACCAATGGAAGACGCGTGGAAGAAAACGGAAAACAACCATCAAAATGGATAGTAGAATAACCAGAATGGCAAAGGCTCAACCATTGATCAGCTCCAGGATGATCAAAGACAGTCTGGAGTTACCTGTAAGTGCTGTGACAGTTAGAAGACACCTGTGTGAAGCTAATTTATTTGCAAGAATCCCTCGCAAAGTCCCTCTGTTAAATAAAAGACGTGCAGAAGAGGTTACAATTTGCCAAAGAACACATCAACTGGCCTCAAGAGAAATGGAGGAATATTTTGTGGACTGATGAGAGTAAAATTGTTCTTTTTGGGTCCAAGGGCCGCAGACAGTTTGTGAGACGACCTCCAAACTCTGAACTCAAGCCACAGTTCACAGTGAAGACAGTGAAGCATGGTGGTGTAAGCATCATGATATGGGCATGTTTCTCCTACTATGGTGTTGGGCCTTTATATCGCATACCAGGTATCATGGATCAGTTTGGATATGTCAAAATACTTGAAGAGGTCATGTTGCCTTATGCTGAAGAGGACATGCCCTTGAAATGGGTGTTTCAACAAGACAATGACCCCAAGCACACTAGTAAACGAGCAAAATCTTGGTTCCAAACCAACAAAATTAATGCCTCGCAGATGTGAAGAAATCATGAAAAACTGTGGTTATACAACTAAATACTAGTTTAGTGATTCACAGAATTGCTAAAAAAGCAGTTTGAACATAATAGTTTTGAGTTTGTAGCGTCAACAGCAGATGCTATTATTGTTAACACCCCCTTTTCTACTTTTTTTTTACTAACAGCCCACTTTCATAGCCTTAAGATTGTGCATATCATGAATGCTTGGTCTTGTTGGATTTGTGAGAATCTACTGGTACCTTGTTTCCCATGTAACAATAATAAATATACCTGGATTATCTTTTTAGTCACATAGCACTACTATTATTCTGAACACTACTGTATAAGTAAAAACATTCTCTCTCTCTCCCCCTCTCTCTCTCTCTCTCTCTCAACATTGGAAAAAGTTGTTGAAAGAAAACAATTGACACATCAGTACTTTGTGATTTATCAAATCTTCAGCTGAATGTTTTGCATCTCTCTGTGAGCCTGGGAGGGAGGAGAGGTAAAATGGGAAGGAGAGAGCCTGATTAGATCGTTGTTTTTAACAGAGAGGCTGAGATGGTGTGTGTGGGGCGGGGTCGTGGAGTCGGAGGGGACGGGAAGTAGCGGAGGGTGCACTGAAGGCCATTTGGGGGAGGAGGGCTCTGCTGTGGTGGGGGTGGGATTAGTAAATAACTGGGCCATGGGTAAACATTCAGCAGTGCCCGACATCATCCAATGAACTGGCTTGGAGCAGGGAAATATTCTGAAGCTTTTAGATACGACTGGTCTCTCTCTTGCTGTGTCTCTGTCTCATCTTCCTCACTTCACTGGCCCTGCCTGCCTACTCTGACCTACAATCCAACGCTGCAGTGGGAGCCAAAAACACACAGCAAGCCCCACAGAGCAGAACCAGTGACGGAGCCTGCCACAGCCTATCAGAGATGAACACAGATTGGCATCCAACCACAAAAGAGAATTCAGTCAGAAGAACTAACCACAGACGATGTAAAGTAGTAGATAAAGCAGTTTTGTTTTTTGTGTCTTTTTTTTTTTTACTTTATTCGAGCAAAGTCTAATTTTTAATTTCGCAGATAAAATGTTGCATTTTTAAATACTTAGTTTGTTGTGGCTGGTTATTACAATTACAAATAGTCTTATGGAACAATTACACTGTGACTTTCACAGTGAAGTTTTTTGATGCACCGCTGCTTTTACATTAAAATTACAGCCCAACCGATAAATTGGCAAGCTAACATAATCATCTGATATAAGTTACTTGCAGATAAATTGGTGTCTGAGTTTATACCGGCCAATAAATGCCAAAAAGAAAGAGATTGAAAAAAGTCAACTATGGCATGAGTGTTGTTGTTGCATAGTTTGTCCACCCAGGGGCACTCTGCAGCTCTCCTTTTGTCTACATACATGGAGCACAACAATCAGCTGACAGAAGAGTCAGCACCATAGAAATAATCTGTGTTCACAGTAAATTGCTAGTCATGTGACACATGCAGTGGTGGGCACAGCTAACCAAAAGGTTATCTTCGATAACCATTAATCTGATAACTGAAAAGTTATCTTTTATGACGATAAACAGATAAACTGCTAAAAAAATTTATCTTTATTACAGATAACCTAGTATTGATTCGGACGCGGCCACATCAAATTGCACTGTTGGCTTCTGATAAACCACTTTCACTTTTCACTGCTGGGGAAATTCAAGGATCACAAACGCATAAGAACGTACGAAAAATAAATGAATAAAAAAATAAAACCCCAAACACTGTCATCATCTTTCAAAAGCAGTAAAACACAGTATAAGAAGTCACAGTTTATCTCGGTATTAGATACACAATCATTTATGAACTAAAAAGCTGCTGCTTTTTTCACAGGCTTTCAACCCTGCGCCTTAAACAACGGAAATACGTACATTAATGCATTGATTGGCAGAGTAAAAGGCACATAGTAAATATAAATTCTTACCTGTTAGTTTCAGTGGGATTCACCATTCCACATAAAGCGTCCTTTTAAAAAAACAAAACAAAAACAAAACAGTGTCTAAACGTGAAGAAAAAAGTCCCTCTGTACACACAGCTGCAGTCTTGGCGATTAAATTACAGCCACAAAGACATAAAATAAAATAATGTTAAAATTAGTCTGTTTTGTTTTGTGTCGAGCGGACTCACTCACTGTAACGTCCAAAGTGAACCTGAACTACACTGCCACATTGCTCCATGCGTCGACCGGCCAATCACGGTTTGCGCTAAA
Organism: Thalassophryne amazonica; assembly: GCF_902500255.1. NCBI lineage: Eukaryota > Metazoa > Chordata > Actinopteri > Batrachoidiformes > Batrachoididae > Thalassophryne > Thalassophryne amazonica. The sequence goes on along the minus strand of NC_047103.1, from coordinate 155,030,449 downwards.
TGATGACGTCATCAGCAAGCGACAGGCAGCCAGTTTGCTGCAAACACAACAGACTGACTAAAATGTTTCATTTTAGGGTTTACAAAAGTTTTTGACCGTTAAACTTTGTTCACTTTACCAGCAAAAAAAATAATGTTATCATCAAATAATGTGTTTTTGGCACTCTGCCACTAGGAGGTGCTCTTATTTTTCAGTTAAAACAACACAGACGGCTTAGGGGCGGCATCAAACACGATACACTTTTCACTTATGGTGACAACATGGTGACACTTAAGTCACTAAACCAATTGAACTACAAAAACACAATAAATCAATAACACTAACAACACTAACATGAACCACAGTAACAACATTTAAAAAACCCAAGCCCAGAAATCCCATAATGCATTGCAGCACAAGAATTTACAGGTTTAGCTACCGGCCCAGCGATCACTCCAAATTAATTAAGCTGAGTATCATCATCATGACATTACATTATTTTCACGATTACCCATTTCTTAATGCAGTTATATGATCGGTTGATTTTACTGTTCAATCATATGTAGGAGCGCAGAGTGCATTTAATGTTTTTTAAATTTCCCCTTCTCTTTCCATGACAACCAATCACAGCTCTTACAGGACCACGTCATACCTAGCAATGGGGTCAACCCCGTCTCCTCACTAAGATAGGAGTTTCTGTCAACTCCTTGCCCAGAGTTGCTCTCAGACACCTCTTGGGTCTGTCTTAGGCTAGGAGTCCTTGCCACGACATTTTAGGCTAAGACAGGAGCTCTTTGAGATGCACCGAACATATAGGCCCTGCTAAATAGAGGTGCGCAGGATGAATGGCATATAAAATCCACCGGTATGGATTATGTTTAGAGTAGACTTGGTAGCTCAAATCTCTGGAGATCGGCTGCATTTTTCTTTTAATGCAAATCGGTCTTATTTATCACAACTAATCCATTTTCGAGCTCTTTGTTCATGCTATGTGTTTCCAGGAAACACACAGCTTAAATAATGGTCAATACACTGGATTTTACAATAGTAAAATATCTTAAAAATCCTGTATAAATGGGCTCCAATTAAAATGCTTTTATTGGGAAGCATGTCTGGGAAGATGTGTTATTGTGGATGATAACATTGCTGTCTGCAACAACAAAGAAAAAAATTTTCACAGCACCTCTGGCTTGACTCTTGTTATTTGTATTGTATATTCAGAATATTTCAGGCTCTGCACCAACCAGCTTTGACTGTTAACCTGCTGAGCCTATATAATAGCAGGTGAAACCATAATTTCCTTAAAACGAAGAAAATTATTTAAACTTAATTTCTGTTGTTGTTAAAGGCATGTTTCCTAGTTCCATGTGTTTTCTATTGCAAAACAAATTACAGCATACATGAAAATTCAGTTTAAAAAAAAAAAAAAAGGTAGTAATCCCCAGTGACCTATAGGCTAATGGGACTTGCCAACTTCATGAACACAGTGTGCATTGATTATTCACAACCCCAGTGCCAGTCTTTAAAATAATCACTGCAGGATTAGTGTTGTTAGGTTATGTTTTGTTGTTAGGAGGTTTTCAAAACTATTTCTGCTTCTTAGTGCTTTTTTAAGTCACTTTCAACATATCTTGGAACCTATTAGCTGGAGTTGACAGGGATCCTGGATCCTGACCAAATTGTTTGGCTTTGGAAGAGGTGTGGGCTCTCCAAGTGCCTCTTCTATTTTTATAGCAAGTCATGTGTTACTTCTTTGTTGCTTTGTTATAAAGCAACAAATAGCTGCTGAAATAACCTTTTTACCCTGAAGACAGTTAAATGTAAAAATCAACTGCGCTTACAGTGAAAACTAAAAAAAAATCTTAAATTTGGGCCATAGGGTTTGTTGTTTGTCTTTGAGTCTCTCCAAACTAGAGCTTAAAGTGCATATCTATGGTAAATGAAATGTCAAATGAACTGACTATTCTAAACAAAGAATTCTGAAAATACTGATGTATTGTTCTTTATTTTTGGTACCGTATGTCCTGAGAAATTAAAGCCCCTTAAACACTGCGCTTCCATACAGTTGCGTTGTGATGCGTGGGGAGTACAATGGAAAATTACGCAGCTTTGGCGTAGTCTCTGTATGTGATTGCGTTCCTAGTCTTGCTTTCAGTTGCTTACTGCCACATATCTAGCCCTCGCTCTCCACTTTTTTTTTTTTTTGACAGTGTGGAAGGAAATGCGCTCCTTTCTCAAAACGATATATGAACGGCACTCAGAGAGAGAGAGAGAGAGAGAGAGAGAGAGAGACCGAACTTGTGCTTAGATGGGAAAAGTTTAGTTCCAGACGCAACAGACTAGCACGAAGATGGATTTGATACATTGGAGAAAAAAAAAAAAAAAAAAATCAGAAGACATTATTTCCCCGAGTTAATTGACTTTACTAATGTGCCACAATCATGACAGAAGTGGAGGAGATGAAAAGCAAAGCGAAGCAAAGCAGAGCTGCTTCTGGTGGCCACACGTGCGAACCCGCCGTGAGAAGTGAACGGCGGACATGGACATGTCCTCCTGCTGGCGATCGGTCCTCTGAATGTGGAACCTTGGCTCGCCTCTTCTTCTTCTGTGGTTTTAAAGCTTCAATGCCAGCAAAGTCCAGCGGGATGAATAAAATCTATCAAGCCAGATATGTACAGATAAAAAGGATTTTTCACCCTGGCGTGTAGAATTGTGGAGGCTCGGTGTACAGTAGCGCAGTGTCATTTAGATTTACAAACAGCTGTGGAGTGCTGTGTAGGCTTGCTTAAAAACTGCATATTTTCTGAGTCCAGTGCTCGACGCCGAAAAAATTAAACAGGTTTAAAATAAATAAATAAATAATTCACAGGTTTAATTTTTTGCATCCACCTCAGGTAGCCATCAGCATACTGCTGCGTAGGGCGCAAAAACTTAGCATAGAGCTGCTTAAACTTTGCGTAGAGCTGCTTAAACTGGGCCTAGAGCTGCTGAACTCACCAGTACACCGCAATACGCAACTCTACAGTGGCCCCGGTGTGAAAGGGGCTTAAGTCATAAACATGGGGAAATTAGCTTGATTTCATCTGTGCTGATAAACGGTCAGAAATGGTAGCTTGCCAGAAATGTTGAGTTTGGTGACATCATATGAGTAGCCGGTAAATATTTTGTAGCTTGAAATCCGTGTTTTCTGTGGACTTTGACACTGAATACTTCAAAATGGTGAACAGGTGTGTTTTTGGAGGCTCCATCATAACCAGTCATGGTGTTTGTAGAGTTTTCCCAAGCATAAGATTTTTGAAGGATAAAGTGTTCTGTACTGACTCCCGGAGAGAGCGGAGAAATGCAGTCCAGTGAGGAATGCATTTCAAAAACTACCTAGAGTTGTGGAGAAAGAAACGTTTTATCCATGTGTTATCATGTGTTTATAAAGGTGAGAAAAGGAAGACGTTGAAAGTGATTGCTGCTGAAATATTAACGCGTGAAATGTGCCGTGGTCACGGGGAGCCACCCTCAGTCATTTAACGGCATTACCTGCTTACTAGGGATGGGTATTGATAAGATTTTAAATCGACAGATGTCATTATCGATTCCGCTTATCGACCCGATTCCTTATCGATTCCCTTATCGACAACTCTTGTAAATTTTCTGTGTACTAAAAGTAGGCTTTACAGGTTTTCTATGTCAACAACATTTTATTGAGTCTTAAAGTAAATAAATATGAAATTGGTCACTGGATCCTTAAACTCTGGACATAAACTCTACATGGTGGATCCTTGATCTCTGAACATAAATAGAATTAAATAAAATCTGTAGTTTTTGTCAAAAGCAATTCCTTTCAGACTCTACTGGCATGAATATCTTTCCATACCTCTGTGCTGAGCTCTTGCAGCTGACTATGCTGCACGTCAGGATGTAATTCATGAAGAATGCAGGACGTCTCATTTTGGGAGGAAAAAACTTGTTAGTCAATTGTAGTTTATTGTCTATATTACAGCGTTTGGAAAGGAGGTGTCAATTTATCTAAAGAGTCAATTCGTTTTGAAGTTATTAATCCTCTCCCTCCCAACTCTTCTGTACTGTGCTGCACGGTGAAACCGTCTGGTAAGACTGATGATTAAGTTGTGCACATATCATTCATCACAGAACCTACTGTGGACAAACTGTATCTGCATGAATTACCGAGCAATTCCCATTTAAGTCAAAATGGGAGCCTTGCTACTGTCAAGACATGAAGTTTGTAAAATGTGTAAAAAAAAAAAGATTAGAATTTTGGGCTGAAGAGAATTAATTTCGATCGAACTGTGTCTTGGCAGAGAGCGGCGCAGCGTTTAGAGCTGTGCCATGAGTCCCAGTTAGTGACGTTAATCCACACAAAAGTGAATCACGACTGACATAGTTTAATGGCGTTGAGAGGGGTTAAGAAGTGGACTTGCCGCTTCTGAAGAGCAGTGAATCAAAGAACCAACGAGCCAGCGGATCGAAGCATTGCTTCATTGGTTCACACTTCAAAGTGGTGTCGCGCTGCTGAAGTGGTTGATTACAGAGCCACTGCAGGGTCTGTAATCAATGTAGAGAAATGATCATTTTCCCAACACACACCCTCAAAAACAACAGCTGCTCTGAAGGACTGATAAGGGAGTCGTTAAGCAAAAAGGCTATTGATGTCGGTGGATCTAATCATTTCTTAACAATACCCGAGAAGAACCGGGTCTTGATATCCAAAACCCTACTGCTTACCGGATCAATGACTGTGAACAGACAAATGAAGGAAGCAAAAGAAACCTATCTGCAATTGGATCTTTACTGACCGTAATATGTTCCTAGAATTTGGATTTTTTTGAAAGGTGGTAACGGCTTTGGAACTGGAGCAGCAGCAATATTCTGCATGGCTGCTATGTGTGAACACACAGGTGAACTCAGCTTGTTGCATAACTCTATCTACAGTGCACCTGGAAAATATTCACAGTGTTTCACTTTTTCCATATTTCGTATGTTACAGCCTTATTCCAAAGCGGAGTAAATTCATTTTTCCCCCTCTCAAAATACTAATAAAAAAACTAAGAAATAACATATACACAAGTATTCACGCCCTTTGCTCAATGCTTTGTTGATGTACCTTTGGCAGCAATTACAACCTCAAGTCTTCTTGAATATGATGCCACGTGCTTGGTGCACCTATCTTTGGCCAGTTTTGTCTATTCCTCTTTGCAGCACCTCTCAAGCTCCATGAGGTTGGATGGGGAGCATCAGTGCACAGTTGACCTGAAGCAGCCAGCCGAAGGGACTTGTATCTATAATTGTCAACTGAAACTTTTGTCAAAACATCGTGACAGCAAATGACGACATTCTTTGGAAGAAGTTCACAGTCCAGTCAGTAGGATTTTATGAATTGATTGGAAGCCATCATGAATTTGCCTTTGAATCTAAATCAATATTTAGTGAATATTACAATTACTTGGGTTTACCAACAGACATCCACTGATCGCAGGGAATGAATTGAAATTTGTTTCAACATTTTACAGCCAAAATGCTATTGTGACAAGTCCTCAAATCTTTTTATTTTTAACAAAATTGTCAATAAACTAACTGGGGAGATGCCACAGCAGAAAGCAGTCTGTACCTAACACATCAAATAAAGCTGGAAGACAAAACTGGACTCCCATTTATTCAACACGAGTCTGTGATCCTTAGTCAACAATTGCTCTTTCTGTTGAGTGGATGATGTGACCACAGACCCAACAGCTTCAAGAGTTCCCTGTGGCCCTAAGAATCTGGACAGGGGCGGCTTGGTTGTGGGCCTGTCAACGCCACAGTATGGGGCCCACAAAACACAATTTCACCATTTGGACAGGCGGAGCAAATGTGCAGGCCCTTTTATGCTGTGGTATAATACTCCTACCTTAATCCTCTTTGTTGCCCAAACCTCCAGGTTACCTGGACAATAGTTCAAACAGCGTAGACTGTCTGAATGCTGCTTATGGCAAACATCATGAACATGAATGTGTGACCTTTGAAAAACTTCAACAAGTTCAGATAAGGAAAAACAACCTACTTCCACCAAAACAGCACAACTGATGAACACCTGTGGTTATGCCGCAGGTAGTGACGGCAGGACTGCGCGGTGCTTGGAACAGTTTCTACTACAGATTTCTGAGCAGCAGGCATTCACCCACTCACTGATTAGTTACAGGGGACAGAGATACCAACTGCTGGCAGGTTGGACACACGTAGCAGGAAGGAGAACAATAACAAAAATGATAAAAGTATAAAAAGATAATACAAACTAGAAGCACTCAGAGTGCAAACCTCCGCCAAGGCCAAAGGCCTAAAGAGATTCCCTCCTTGGCACAGTGATCTATTCAACAATTCAGTGTTACAACCAAAACTATGATACATACAATTTTCTGTATATTTGACATCATTGACCATGAAAACATACCACTAGAACTTGGAATCACTTTCAAATGGTCATTTCCAACCACTAGACAAAATTTCATCAAAATCCGTTCAAAACGTTTTGAGTTATCCTGCTGACAAACAGACAAACAAACAAACGCGACCGAAAACATAACATCCTTGGCGGAGGTAAATATATAAAAAATACTAAACCACTGTAACAGGTATTACATAAAAATAACAAAAGGAAAGTACATGTAATTTTTTTACAAATTAAACCTTCAAGGAAATGTTTAGTGCATCGTGATCCGAAAAACAAACATCAGTAACTTTGATTTCTGCAACTGAAATATTTCTTGTGTATACATGGTCTAGTAGGGTTCCGTAGTCAGCAGTAGGTGCGTGGACTTGTTGAATGAAGCACAGACCCTCCATATACGTGATGACATTGTGCTGTGGTGATTCCAGGAGATCAAAGTTGAAGTCTCCCACAAGGACCGTCGGGCTGTCTCACCAGGGAGTGATCTCACGAGGGCTTGTAACCCTAACCCTAACCCCAGCCCTGTATAGTTTGTCATGAGGGATTTCCTGTTTGCATTGGCGGTTTTCTTCTGGATCTAGCTCCATAACATTTGAAGCTACATCAAATCTGATGACACCTTACTGAATCAGTACAGATTCAGCTACAATTTGGTGTTACTTGTGCATCTCTAGCTTCATTTGTCACCTCATACTGACACATTTTCTATTTTTCTTCCCTATATTTTTGCATATTCTGGATCACCAGATCCGGAATCCGGATCCGATCATCACCAAACTTTGTTGTTTGATAGAACATTTGACTATGTTACACCCTAATTTTTTTCAAGCCTTTCTGCCTTGTTTTTGTGGAGTTAGAAACTAGAATGTCAAAATTCCCCTTATCCCGCAATGGGGAAGAATCCTTTAAAAAAACTCCTGGATCCGGATTGTGATCCGGATCACCACTAAAATTTAATCACTTGTTCCTCTTGTCATTTCCAACCACTCCACAAAATTTCATCAAACCCCATTCAAAACTTTTTGAGTTATCCTGCTGACAGACAGAGGGCTAACCCTAAACAAAAATAAATTTAAGAAATATTACAATTTGAAAACAAATGCACCCGAACGTGATGACAGCTGCAACTGCTTAATGCTAACTTTTAACATTGAAAATGCCATAGACATGCTAACGCTTTAGCATCGGGATCCGGATCGTGATCCGGATCACCACTAAAATTTAATCACTTGTTCCTCGTCATTTCCAACCACTCCACAAAATTTCATCAAAATCCGTTCAAAACGTTTTGAGTTATCCTGCTGACAGACAGACAGACAAACAAATAAACAAACAAACGCGACCAAAAACATAACCTCCTTGGCAGAGGTAATGATGGCTGAGCTGGGAAAAAGGGATAATGGAAAACAATGTTGTTGGAGCCAAATCAGACCTGAAAAGGTGTTGGGTCAAAGGCATGAATATTCCTCTCATTATCATGTTCAGAAACAGTGCTGGGATGTATCTACTTTGCATTCATGAACAAAACGAATGCCGCCAGAGCTAAATTCCTACTGTGTTTTTGCAGTCATTACACTCACAAAGTCTGACTACTGCCATAATTAATTTTGTACAGTGCGACCATTTGGATTTATTGATCGTTTACATCGTACATGCTCGTACAAGCCTCCATTAATCGTTCTTGCACTGATTATTGAGAGAACATGCCAATCCTCTGCCAGTCAATGCAGTCATAAACGCACTCTAAGGGAATACTAATTTGCACAAGATGAATTGTAAAGGTGAGCTTATCGCACCAATATGCCCATTTCACAATGGCTATTTTTTACTCTGAGAAAGTGAATAGAGCAGCCAAGTGATTCACATCTTCCTGAAGATTGGCCTTTCGGACATCCTCCACACTATATGTTTGCATCATGGCTTAACTTTTTTTCAGGAAATGCTTCACTGGCCACTCTCCCTTTACTTCTCTAATCATTCCAATTTAATTTAGAGAAACTGGATTTTCTGCTCTGTTATTTCTTGACCTCATGATCAGAGGATCTGAATGGCACCATTTGACTTTGACAATTACCGCCGTTGTTTGTCATCCCACATCACCATCACTTGTCTGTTAAATGCAAATATTAATGCAAATATGGACAAAGCTTTGCTGCACCACCAGGTGTATGTCACAAACATAGTGACATTGTGTATTTATATTATACTTCACACTAGGACTGTGCAGTATGGCCTAAAATTCATGCTGTGGTATAATCTGAAGCATGCCTCTATTATATATATATATATTTCAGTATATAAACTTCAATATAATGAACATTAAAAGTCAATCCATTGTACATGCCAGTATAACAGCTCTACCACATATAAAGAAAAAATAAAACACCTGCAATTCAAGCTACTTCTTAATGATTGTATTCATTTATTTAAAGTTGAAAGCAAATAAATGAGATAAATCAGACAAACACTACAAGAAGCACGGCCCCTTGTTGTGGCTGCCTGATGTCTGGTACAAAGGTTTCTTCTCTGATGATACTGCAGAACACACTTTTTTTAATGTCTTCTTTTGCAGTATGCTGCAAGCTGTTCATCTGAACTGCAAATGGATTTGAAACACTGGGTTGAATGTATCAGTATAGTCAAAAATATGTATTCCAGTATATTTTAAGCAGGTGCAGTAGAGGTATAACTGGTTACATGACTCACAGATTGGACTGGATCATTTTTTTCTGATCAGTAAAGACAAATATCACTTTGCTTTTTGGTTTTCCTTTAAAAACAAACAAACAAACAAAACAAAAGAGAAGGAACTTTTGCCTGTAGTCCTACATGAAAACAATGTGTCTAATATTGAAATAATATTTTAAAATAAAATCCTTAATTGGTAGAATACACTGTGGTGTGAACAATACCAGTGGAAAAAAAAATAGCCTTTGCCAAAATCATAAAATCACTAAGGGCCCTTGGGTAAGGTCCTTAATCCCCTAGTTGCTCCGGGTGTGTAGTGAGCGCCCCTTGTATGGCAGCACCCTAACATCAGGGTGAAGGCAAGGCATTATTGTAAAGCCCTTTGAGCATCTGATGCAGATGGAAAAGTGCTATATAAATGCAGTCCATTTACCATTTATAGCTTTAAATTCCTTTAAACACCTAGTTCTCTTCTACACATTGGCCAGAAGTGACACAGGTGTGCAGCAGGGTGGCACTAAAAATGGGCCTTCACCAAATAATTAAATTTTCTGCCATTACCTAGCATGACTATATTCAGAAACTGTCAAATAAATGCTTAATTTCAAATCAGTATACCATTTAAGTTGATATGTCTCCACACCACGAGTTGAATGAGAGCCATTACAGCCCTAAACCCACTACAATTCATCTTGCTGTTTTTCATAGCATTCGTAACTCAAAGGGCACTCAACAGCGCATTTTGAGAAAAGCAGTCAGAACCCTACTTACCCAAATTCAGATCTTTGCAATGGCTTGAAGCAAAAATGTTAATGAAACAGATACATGGAAAACCTATTTGCCAATATTAACCTCGTGAGAGCCTGCATCCTCACATGAAGACATCCTGCATACAAAAATTAAAGCTTGGGTCTCAGAAGAGAAATTTTAAGGTAGACAGACACACACATCACCACCTAAATCTGCTCAACCCTTCCTTGACCTGAGCACCACCCTCACAAACCTTCAACAAATTCCATCTAGCAGTTATAACTTCCTTAAAAAAAAAAAAAAGCACACACACACACACAGACATTTACAGCCATATTCGGACACAGCACACACCATCACACTTCACAGGATTTGCTTGCTTCAGATCATAACCAGCTGCTTCCCTTCTCCACACACCGCCCATTAATCCACTAACATTTTCACTGTCTCTTCCACCCACAGGCTATTGACCTGTGGGTCTGTCATTATCATTGACTTTGCCATTGATGTACATATTGTAAGAGGATGTTCTGACCAATTGTTGTAAAGCAGCTCTTCTTCAGAGACGTTTTTCCACTTGTTATATGCAGTCTATCTGAGCTCATCAGTGCATCCTCCTCCTTAAAAAGATACACAAACAGTAATTTGTCCATAAGTGAATATTCTACCATCTATCTGGAAGATTTGTTTTCATTTCTCATCCTATTCGGGAGGGATTCAGAGTCCAGCCATTGCTTCTTTGCATCAAAAGGAGCCAGCTGAGGTGGTTCGGCACCTGGTGAGGATGCTCCCTGGTCGTCTCCCTAGGGAGGACTTAGCGCACGTCCAACTGGGACGAAGCCCGGGGAAGACCTAGGACACGCTGGACAGATTATATTTCCCAGCTGGCTTGGGAATGATTTAGGATCCTCCACAAAGAGTTACAGGATTTAGCCAAGGATAGGGAAGGGTGGGTTGAGCTGCTTGCTTTGCTACCACTGCGACCCGGAGCTGGATAAGTGGCTGAAAATGAATGAATGAATCCTAATGACTTGCTTCACCACAACAGAAGCTCAATGGGCTTCATCTTGACAGTTAATAACAGATTCCAAAAGCAAATGTAACAATCAATTCAACACGTTCAACTGGTTTAACTTCCAAATTAAATTGTGATGTAGTAACACACTTCTCTATGGACCATCTCAACAGCCAACATACCAATTATGTTTTGGTAAAATAATAAGTACTTCATACCCTCAAATATCTCTACAGTTTGACTGCATATTTTTTATTTGCTTAAAACTCCAACATGCTGCGGCAGACTATGAAAATAACTGCTATCACCCATAAATTTATGGATATAACTGCTTTTCCTCCAGCAACAGCACTTATTATTCTGGGTCTCTGATAATACCGTGTCTATAAATGGTTAAGCCTCCACAATAACACACTGTGAGATGACAATACAGTGTTTATACACAGATTCACATTTGCACATTGAGATAATATGGCACCGGATGTGTGGCTAAAGCTGTACACACCATTCATCAAACTCTCCCTTCAGACTGCTAAAGCACCACAGTGAACTTAACAGAGAATTTATCCATCTCGTAAAATACCTTACCCATCTTCCCACACATTCCACTGCTTTTCCCCGTGTGCTGCTTCACCATCTCTGTGAAGCTCAGCTACCTTATCAAACTCAAGATTTCACAGCAGCCTGGCTTCAAGCCCGAGTCTCAAACAAGGGGCAAAACTTGGCAGACAAGGACTGCAGTAGGTTGACAGTATTTTTGCAGGCCTTTGTACACGGAATGATTAAAAGCAATTCCAAGTGCATTTGCTACCATGTTAGCGAAGAGATATGTGGAGGTTTATCTTAACCCACAACGGCTTGAGTTTCACAGATCAACTGCAAAAATGAGCTGCACGACGAGATGGCCAATTACGGAGAAATCAGACAGACACACAGGAGGCATATATGAGTGCAAGAGTCAAAGAGGTGACTGAGGAAATTATAATCGTTATTAGGCATCTACAAGGCTTGACCTCTGCTTTACATTTAACACATTAAACAATGCCGCAGCTACCAAATACGTAAGGGTAAAGGCTGAAGTATCCTTCGATGTCTAGGCAACAAATTCTGCACCAAACCTGCTACATGGACAAAATACACATGGTGACAAAGCAGCAAGACTTTTTTTTGGAATTCCATTAAACTCATCTTAAATTACTGACAGTAACATGAATGTTTTTTTGAATCACTTTTTTTTTTTTTTCTCATACAAATGGTTCAGATTCACGTGTAAGTGACCCAAATCCAATATGAAAGTTGTTGTTTGCCTTGTGGCTGCTCCAGTTTTTGTTCAGGGTCACCACAGCGGATACAGCACAGATCCGCATTGAGATTCGGCCTAAGTTTTATGCCGGATTCCCATCCAGACGCAGCTCCAGTTTCAGGTAGAAAAACACAGACAGCCCAATCTGCTTCAGCCCTAGCTTCTGAGATTCTAATGGGATAAGGCTTAGATAGAGTAGACGACTGCCAATCAGGTATGAAAGTAAATAAACTAATTTGACCATGGTGACGCCATGATCTCATGGTTTGCACTGATTCTGCATCCTGATGCAAAATCAGCGAGGCTGAGTGTAATATATAAAATGTACCACGTCCCCAGGATGTGCATTCTTGAAAGTGCAGGGACGTCCCAAGCATTCAAAAGTCAATTTTTAAAATAATGTCTCTGTTTTGTTTGTTTCTCCTAACTATCCACAAGGCTGGACACAACATATAAGATGTACCATTCAAGGAATGCTCATTTAAGAAGACAATGCCACAACTTATTACATTACTTATTAATTTGATGTTTTATAGGAATTGGTGTAAGATTTCACAGATGGGATGTTCGCCGAATAGCAACCTTGAGTAGCTCCTGAAATTAGCAGCTGTGTACAGAATTTGGCACTCTTAGGAGAGGCACTGGGACTCAGTGCTGGCCCGCTTGAGACTCCACAGTTTTTAATACCTAGTGTATCCCAGGACTCAGCGGCCAAACATCCTAATGCAAAATCTGGATGTTTTTAAAACACACAGAATTATTTCAAAAGTAAGATGATCAGGAAACAGTTTTTTGACACTCATCAGCTATGTAGTGCCAAATATATTCTATTTATTGTAGAAATTTTTATATGTGGTATTATTTTGATGTTTAATTGTTGCTGTAGTAGGTTGCATGCAATACTATTGTTTGATTTAGACGAGCAAGATTCTAATCACATTAAGCCCCGGCTATAAATACGATACGTGGCAAATTTATTCCAGAATGTCCATATGTCGACGTTTATTCCAGAGTTCATTTTGCTTGAATTTATTTAAACTCATCAGTTTGCAGCCATGCAGTGTGATTTCTCTTGTCAAAATTGCTTTCCTGTGTAATTTCATAAAGGAGGCGTCACGCAATGATTCAGTGTGCAAGACTCGCATGTCATTGATCTGCTTAACGGTCACGCAAAAAATAAATTGCTGTTATTGGTGGAATATTAGACGTCACACAAAGGCTTAATAGCACCATTTCTGGGGGGGGGGACGTTCAAACAATGTCAGCTGACTCTTTGTTCGCATGAATCATGACTAAGCCATGGGTTAAAGCAATAAATTTTCATCCGACTGAATGTTTTTCCTGGCAAAAATCAATGCCAGCAATTCCCTAAAATGTGGCGTAGTGGGGGAACACACTCTTTTTTCTCAATAAATACAATAAACACATTATACAGTATACAAATCTATTCTAAATAGCCTCTAAGGAGAGAGAGACAAAGCATAAAAAGAATGCAAACCTGAACATAAAGGTAATAGAGTGGTGGGGAGCAGTGCCGTAGTCTTGATTCTGGGGGGTCTGGGGGTGCCCCCCCAGAACATTTTAAAAGAGCAAGTCAAATTTGTGTATTGTGGTGAATTGTAATGGGTATGACGCCCCTCTGAAACAAAGAAAACTCATTTCAAACTGTGAAGTAAAACACAGTATCGATTATGGGAGGTTTGGGAGATCTCCACCAGAAATTGTTTAAAGAGCAAGTCAAATTTTGTATATTCTAGTGAATTTTAATGGGTATGAAGCCTTCTGAAACAAAGAAAACTCACTTCAAACTGTCAAGTAAAAATCTTTGTCTTCTGCAGTATTTGATCAGTTCTAATACAGTAAATGCGCCAAACGGTGCTGTGTTGCTGGCTGTACAGTCAATAAAATACAAAATTAGGGCCTAAAGCAATTGACAACGTTCTGCTTTGCACAAACTAACACTGTCACCCGTTTTGAAAATGCATGCGCACTGAGAAACTCAAACTGGCTTATTCACATTTAATCATTAAATGCTCTCACTTGTAAGACAAACTAGGGCTGCAACTAACTATTTAGTAATCGATTAATTAGTCAATTATTTTTTCGATTAATCGTTTTGTTTTTTTTACTTACATGTGAGTTTGCCATTATTTCTTTAACTGAGTTATTGTTAAAAGGCCTTTATCACGCAACATCATTTGACCTTGTAACAAAATTGTTATATTCTCGTCATAAACATACCTGGGGCCTGTACTACGAAGCGGGGTTACTGGCTTATCAGGGTAACTTCGGGAGTAAGTTGATGATGTGTGGAGTAACTTCCCGGTTAACCCGTACTACGAAAGGTGGATAGGTTTTGATCGAAGTATGCTGCCATGGCAATTTATGCTGTGTGCCAAACCTGCTCCGAGCAGGTTATGTTCTCGGTTAGCTTGAGGTTTTCGCTCAACCACTCCCTTTATAAGTACCATCCATCCACCTTCAATCACTCCGGAGACAATGCCGGCCTACCTGGATGATCCGTTTGATATTGGGGCACAAATTGTGAGGACCTCTCTCCGCAGGGCGAGGGTTTTTAAAGACCGCCAGAATCCGCTGACATACCCGGATGATATTCTCTATGAAAGATATAGATTCTCAGTCGAGGGAATTCGTTATCTTTGTCAGCTGATCGGGCCAGAAGTCTGTAACATCACCCATCGTACACTGTAAAAAAAGACTGTTCTTTTTACAGGAAAACACTGGCAGCTGTGGTTACCAGGGAATTCCTGTAAAAAATACAGCAGTTAAATATACAAAAAAAAGAGAGCTCTTGTTTGTAGATTTAACAGTTCTTTTAATGTGAGTCAGCCATGGTTCATTCACTGTAAATCCATATACATATTATGTCTGTAATGTTATCTACTGTATGTTTTACAGGAATTCCCTGGTAACCACAGCTTCCAGCATTTTCCTGTACAAAAAAGTAATTTTTTACAGTGTAGCAATGCCCCGACGATCGAGCAGATAATGTGCCTTGTGCCTATTTTGCCAGTGGACAATTTATGTATTTCATTGGTGATGCTGAACATCTGAGCAAGAATACTGTATGTCGTATGATTTGCAAGGTAGTACTTGCTCTATCTAAACTGTTGGAAGCATTTGTTGTTTTCCCTGGCCATTTATCCGCAATGCAAATCAAAGAAGGGTTTTATGCAATCGCGGGTAATTACTAATATCGAAATAGGTCTAATGCATGTCCATTAATTAGGCGAAGTGGGGCTTATCAAGCTCTGAATATAAACCTACCGTTCTGAAGGATGTTTTTATATTTCATCTTCACCTGCTGCCAGGTGCGTTTGGCACTGTTATTGCATCTGAAATATTGACAGGATTAGGAATAGCAATCATACAGTCAAGGTAGCCTATTTAGGAAACATTAACTTAACCTAACATTTATTAGTAGGCCTATGCCCACTTCTGAATCGTGTTGCACCTGGGCGTAATTAATGAAAGGTCATTTTTTTACACATATTAGACATTCCACAGGTTAATCATCTGTAACAGATTTGGGGAACAATTGAATTGTACGTACGCATTTACCCGATCAGCAATACATTGCCAACAAGCCTGTCTTGCTTTATTGGCAGACGATGTGTTCGATTTCCCCCTTAACATTAATTTAAATTCCTCGTAGCTCCGCATAATAATCGTGCATTCTTCTTCGGTAAAGTAAGGTGACCGCGCCATCATTGAAAAATGGTGACGTGTGCTGCAACCTGCCCCTTTTATGTGAACGCGCACAAACTCCAATTAGGTTAACACAGGTTCAACAAATCAACATCTTATTCAGCGTCGTAGTACCGATTAACACCACTTGAGGAAACCAGGTTTTGTCAACCCCGGTTTAAGAGGCTGACCTTGGGTTACATCTGAGTAAGTTAACCCCGCTTCGTAGTACAGGCCCCTGGTGTAGTGTTTTGTTTTATTTTGCACATACATACATCACCGACACACCACAAAGAGATTTCCATCAGGTTTCACCCGATTATGAGCGTTTTTAGATGCCTACAAAAACTCTCAACCACTGAAAACATATTACAGCAAGAGTCCACGAAAGTATTTTAAAGGCCTGACTAAAGTGTAATATGTGATCTTTAATAAGATATTTTCAAGAAAAAAAAAAGACACAAATGTGCAGTTTACTGCATTTTTTTTTCTTGTGTAAAAACACAGCTCAGATGTAGTTTCCACTGTCCGTGAAATGGAAGACCACTGGAACCTCCATGGCGCTACGTTCAATGACCGCAGTGGGGAGGCAAGCCGAGCAATGGTAAGACAGAAGAGAAGCTCAATGTGAATAAAGTGGCTTCAGTCAAGAAAACAGCAGAAAGAAGATTAAAATTCACTTTGTTTCATTTTCGTAAGATTGATCAAATGAATGAATCAAAGTTATATGATGAGAGTATAGAATTCCTGTTTCAGATTTTCAACCCCATAACAGCGTTAGGTAAAAGGTTATTGAAAAGTTTCAGCGGGTTGCTGATTTTTTTCTGCTTAGTTTTTATAACTCAAAATTAATTTATTAGTGTGTAAAAATTACACAAACATATAAGAAAGCACACATCATACAAATATAACAATAAAGTAAATAAACAAGATCGGTAATTACATGCAAGTTTATTTTATTTACTGTTTATTCATTTATTTATTTCCAATTTCTGGGCAACCAAGCAGAATCTCTTTTGTTCAGATGATGTTTGTGTTATCTCTTCTGTGTCTGATGTTGCAGGAAATGGCTTCCACCTCTATCTGAAAAAGGCAAAGTGCTGGAGTTTCTCCTCCCGGAACCCCCCACCACACCCAACCGGCACCATGCTCCAAGTTTCTGGGGACAGCCTTGATTCAGAAGAACACCCTGCATATGACACATCTGGCTGGAGACTTATAGAACTTGTCCCAAAGCAAATGCAGGCAAATAACTACAAAAAGATGATTATTCAGGTCACATCAAACACCAATGTCAAAGTAGCCTCACAAAGAAAACCCCCAAAGTATTCATTCATTCATTCATTTTCTGCTGCTTATCGGAGTCCAGGTTGTGTTAGCAGCAGACTTCTCTATTCTCAGCTATGCCCTCCCCTCCCCTCCTGGGGAATCCATAGGTGTTCCTGAACCAAAATGAGAGATATAATCCATCCAGTGTGTCCTGGTTCTGTTCTGGGGCCTTGTCACAGTTGGACGTGGCTGGAAAACTTCCCTTGGCAAATTACCCTGTGGCATCCTCACCAAATGCCTGAGCCACCTCACCTGCTCTTCTCTGAGTTCCTCTTGGATATTCACTTTTCTCATCATGTCCCTGAATATAAACTTGGATACTCTACAGAGGAATGTCATTTCTGCCACATGTATCTGTGAACTTGTTCTTTTAATCATTACACAAAGTTCATCACCACAGGTGAACATAACAGCGATTGACTAGTAAATCGAGAGCCTCACCTTGCAGCGCAGCTGTTTCTTCACTATAAATCTGGTTCGGCATCTGCAGGACCTCAGACACAGCACCCAGTCAATCAATCAATCAAACTCATGCTCCATCTTAATCCCACTCATGAACAAAACCCAGACTTACTTGAACTCCTCTACATGGGTCAGTAACTCTCCCCTGACAATCAACCTTTTTCCAACAGAGGATCATGGCCTAGATTTGACAGCGCCAATTCACATTCCCAGTTGTTTCACACTCTGGCTCAAACTTGCAGAATGCACATCAGCCACTGTCCGATGAGGCCAACAGAACCACATCATCTGCAAAAAGCACAGATGTAATTCTGAGGCCACCAAACCGGACACCTTCCAAACACTTGATTGTCCCTTGGAATTCTGTCCATGAAAATCACAAACACAACTGGCAACAATGGGCAGCCCAGGCAAAGTCCAACACCCAGCGGACACAGATCTAATGAAATGCAGAGCATGTGGACACAGTTCTTACTTTGGTCGTATAGAGGCCTGGGTCATGTGTTGCAGTGGACCCAGTACCCAATTCTCCCACAGCACTTCCCGCAAGACACCTCGGTGTACCTGAATGGACCTCTTTTCCAAGTCGATAAAACACGCGTAGACTGACTGGGAATACTCCCAAGTCCCCTGAAATATCCATGCGAGTATATCCAAGACATACATGTATTGAACTATACAGAACTCAAGTGGCAAAGTAGCCAGGGATCATATCCTGGTCACAGCTGAGCCTTCCCAACTTGGGTTTTAGACCAAGGTGAAATC
Organism: Thalassophryne amazonica; assembly: GCF_902500255.1. NCBI lineage: Eukaryota > Metazoa > Chordata > Actinopteri > Batrachoidiformes > Batrachoididae > Thalassophryne > Thalassophryne amazonica. The sequence goes on along the minus strand of NC_047103.1, from coordinate 155,012,014 downwards.
TCCTAATTCAGAACAGCAATCAGCAGAATCAACCAAGACTGGAATACTGTGGTGCAAATGCCACCTGTTGTGAACTCTTATCGGAAATAAGCCCTGACAGTAGCCCCTAGTGTCAGACAGGCACAATCTGGGGCCATGTGTCCCTTTTTGTTTTGGTCCACCTTTGCAACTGACAAGCTCTCAACAAATTAAGTGTGAAGTAGATTAAAGAGTAGAGTAGCATTTGTATTTTGAAGTTAACATTTTATATTTAGAACTTTAATTGTATTTAAAATAATACATTTAATTTTAACTTGATATAATTCACACAACATAAACATTGTGGGCTGTGGCTTTCAAATGGAAGAATTCCCAAATTCTTTCAAAGAAAAGAATTTGGTCTCTTCTGGTCTATGCGAAGGGTTTCGTAGGCGATCCATGTTACATCAGTCACATTTACAGCTCCAGAAATGAACCAGGCAGGAAATAAGGGAGGATCACCAGAAAGCAAAGAGGTGATTGAAGAAAATTATGTCATATATAGTGCATCTGTAAGGTAATTTTGCAAAAATCAAACATGCCACTTACCAGCCACAGAAGTCAGAAGGATCATCAGGCAAAACCCAAATTTACTGAGTGATTTCATCGTGACTCGGCCCACAACCATGGCAACATTCATCGGCTTTGATCACGTTGTTTGGAGCTCCTCCAAGTCTTGTTCGGCTTCTATTAGTCTGTTTCCCCCTGTTCGTTTTATAACAGATCAGTTTTCCTCAAGTCAGTTCAATAACTTGAACTGCTGTCTGAAGCACGAACCGACACATTGAGGATGGATGTGGAGAAAGGGAGGAAGAAAAACAAAGAGAGGCGCTGTTGTGGCGAGGTCGCTTGTCGCGATTTAATGACTGTGAATGGAAGCAAAGTTACTCCTGCAGATAAACCGAGCAGCTAACTTGTTTGGCGGATGTGCCGTCTGCAAGCGGCCAGCCAGCAGCGTCCATATCTGCTAGCTACCATGCTAGCTGCCGCGGGGCGACTGTCTGGAGCTGGAAAACTTGGGAAAAACAATGCGCAGTAAAAAAATAAATAAATAAAAAAAATAAAATAAAATAACTTGGAAAAAGAGGAGAAATATCGCAAAAATTACCAGATGGGAAATTCTCCGTTTAGATAAACACCGCTTTCACATCTATGCGTCCACTTTTTCCAGATATTCCAGGCAGGAATGTGGTATTATAAACACGAGCCCTCGGCTCAATTAAATGGCTAGTTTTCAAGCTAAGCGACGTTAGCCGAAGAGCTAGCCAGTTTAGTTCTCCGGCGCGTCCCGTCTCGTTTGGCGACCAAGAGGAGGGGGGGAGGAAAAAAAACAGTCCGCTTTTTTAGGTTTACGATAACCTAAGATAAATAAGAACTCCCGTGATGGAACCTTACGCGTCCACAGGAGGACTCTCTCTCTCTCGCTCTGAGGTCCCCCGGTGTTTTGTTCCGTGGCGGCAGCGCGGAGCTGTTCTGGGCAGACACACAGACAAGCAGGGCGGCCAGGAACGCCTCGTTTCCAGGCTTGTCTGGCTGCTCGTCTCCGGTATCAGGTTGCTGTAGGCTGGTGGTGGTGGGGGTGGACACAACCTCTTTCCAGTACAGTCAGGACACAGCGCCCTCACGCCGCAGACTGTGAGTATAGCACCACCATGTCATTACATTATGCGTTCAAGGACCATTTTTATTTGTCCGTCACGTGCATAGAGATATAAAGTGAAACGAAGTACGACGCTCTGTTCCGATTTGTGCATATCAAGAAGAAGAAGAAGAAGGAAAAAACTCATAAAAATAAACATTTAAAAATAGGACAATCAAACTGAGTGATAGGACCGGCCGTGCAAACTGCTATTAGAGTTAAATATATATATATATGAGATATTTTTTAAATTGAAAATTAACAAAGTAACCCGGTGATAAATGAAGTGATGGCAAAATAAAATGAAATGCATCAGGAAGCTGATGCATACCCTGCACACGCTGCACACCACAATATAAATGTTAAAGTAAATATACACACATCTGAAATGGCACTTCATCGTATGACTTCTGTGTGACTTCATTATGAAGTCATTCATACCAATCAGTCACAAATATTTTGCTGATTAATTTGCTTTAGATAATCTAGCTAGGCTTCTTGGTTCTTGAGATGTACATAAAAGGAGTTTTCCAACAGTTATCTTGACCTTCCACCAAACTACTCCAAAGCCTAATCATCTCTACATGTCTGTCCAAGCAGTATTCCCTCCAAGTGTTATCCATCTATGCTGCTTGTTGTTGATATATAGGTGTTTTTCTGACCATGCTTTTTGAGCCCGGGTTGTTAGCCGACTGGTTGGAGCATCCGCCTCTCATGCTGGAGATTGTGAGTTGCGTTCGAGGGGAGCGAGTGGGACGAGTCAAAAACTCAACGCAGAACAAGATGTCTAATGCATCTCCACCCACCCACAACATGCCGCTCGATGACCCGCAAGCAAGTCTTGGAGTTCACATAGCTCCCACGTAGACCTCACACATCACAGAACAGTCACACCTAGTCATGATTCAAAATGAGTTGTCTCTCCACTTCTGTCAGTGCACACAGGAAACTGTGAACCACACAGTTCTTCTACTCCTCCCTGGATTTCAACCGAGGAACATCCTGATCCCGACTGCTGCCCACGTGCTCCAAAACTTGTAGCACCACCTTTACAAAGAGCCCACACTCTCCAGGCATTGAAAATCAATCAGTCAGAACATTAAGTCTGTTGTAACACCAGCTTAAACAACCAACTCCCTAAGAAATGTGTTCATTCAACTCTGGCACACTTGCACAGATCTGTGCATGTGCAAAAACAAGCACAGTGAGGAAAATAAGTATTTGAACACCCTGCGATTTTGCAAGTTTTCCCACTTAGAAATCATGGAGGGGTCTGAAATTTTCATCTTAGGTGCATGTCCACTGTGAGAGACATAATCTAAAAAAAAAATAAAAAATCACAATGTATTATTTTTTAATAATTTATTTGTATGTTACTGCTGCAAATAAGTATTTGAACACCTACCAACTAGCAAGAATTCTGGCTCACACAGACCTGTTAATTTTTCTTTAAGAAGCCCTCTTATTCTGCACTCTTTACCTGTATTAATTGCACCTGTTTGAACTTGTTACCTGTATAAAAGACACCTGTTCACACACTCAATCAATCACACTCCAACCTGTCCACCATAGCCAAGACCAAAGAGCTGTCTAAGGACACCAGGGACAAAACTGTAGACCTGCACAAGGCTGGGATGGACTACAGGACAACAGGCAAGCAGCTTGGTAGAAGACAACTGTTATGATTATTTATTAGAAAGTGGAAGAAACACAAGATGACTGTCACTCTCCCTCGGTCTGGGATTCCATGCAAGATCTCACTTTGTTGGGTAAGGATGATTCTGAGAAAGCTCAGAACTACACAGGAGGACCTGGTCAATGACCTGAAGAGAGCTGGGACCACAGTCACAAAGATTACATTAGTAACACATGATGCTGTCATGGTTTAAAATCCTGCTGGGCAGCAAGGTCCCCCTGCTCAAGCCAGCACATGTCCAGGCCCATTTGAAGTTCACCAGTGACCATCTGGATGATCCAGAGGAGGCATGGGAGAAGGTCATGTGGTCAGATGAGACCAGAATAGAGCTTTTTGGAATTAACTGCACTTACCATGTTTAGAGGATGAGAACAACCCCAGAAAACCATCCCAACTGTGAAGCATGGGGGTGGAAACATCATACTCTGGGGGTGCTCTTCTGCAAAGGGGACAGGACGACTGCACCGTATTGAAGGGAGGATGGGTGGGGTCATGTATTGCAAGATTTTGGCAAACAACCTCCTTCCCTCAGTAAGAGCATTGAAGATGGGTCATGGCTGGGTCTTCCAGCATGACAATGACCCCAAACACACAGCCAGGGCAACTAAGGAGGGGCTCCGTAAGAAGCATTTCAAGGTCCTAGAGTGGCCTGGCCGGTCTCCAGACCTGAACTCAATAGAAAATCTTTGGAGGGAGCTGAAACTCCAAACCTGAAAGATCTGGAGAAGATCTGTATGGAGGAGTGGACCAAAATCCCTGCTGCAGTGTGTGCAAACCTGGTGAAAAACTACAGGAAATGTTTATTTCTGTAATTGCAAACAAAGGCTACTGTACCAAATATTAACATTGATTTTCACAGGTGTTCAAATACTTATTTGCAGCAGTAACATACAAATAAATTATTTAACAAAATCATACATTGTGATTCCCTGAATTTTTTTTAGATCATGTCTCTCACAGTGGACATGCACCTAAGATGAAAATTTCAGACCCCTCCATGATTTCTAAGTGGGAGAACTTGCAAAATTGCAGGGTGTTCAAATTCTTATTTTCCTCACTGTATATAGGCATGAAAAATGGAGGTCTAATCAGTCATGAAATTGCAGAAAATTAGCATTTCAATATAATTAACATAGTGATACACATAATAAAAACTGGCTGAAGTACCTCTAGCAGTGAGGCTTCTTAAACCACAGTTACTATGAGGCAACATACTGCAAACCACACTGAACACAGCAGAGGACATCTGTTGGATTTTGATTTGCAGGGAAAGTATAGGAATGGAGCCAATCAATCGGTGAGTAGGTCTGCAAAATTTATACAAGTAACTCTGTAAAAAGTACTGCATATTTAGCTCTGAAATGTTGGTATCTGATACACACAAGTGAGAAGCAGTGAACCTCCTATTTTGGGCCATGCTGGCATCTTTTAACATAACTTATAGTTATTCATTTATAATTTAGTTTATCTAGGAATGCTGGCACAGGCGGACATGTCTGGGTTTGTTCAAGCAGCCACTATTTATGAATCCTTGTTGCTAATCACAGGGTTCTGTTGATCCCTATAAGACCACTGGAGCTGACCTCGGATTAAGGATTCTGGGTGCAGTGTATCAGTCTCTGTGGCGCGTATACATCTCTTGTTGTTTATGTCATGATACTCATATTAAGAATGTGCTGTCTTGTTAAAAAAAAAATAAAACAATAACTCACAGTAAATTTTCCACATTTTCCAAGTATAACATGAAGTATTTGTAGTGACTATAAAAGTATTTAATGTATTAAAATTGTGGGGTAAGATTGCTTTGTTGAGTTGAGAAAGTCACTATGGCTTTTGTCTTCTCTTTTTTGGTCAGGGTCATCAGTTGAGGTGATGGTCTAGTGATTAAGTGGTGGGCTTGCGAGCAGAGGATCCTCAGTTCAAATCCCGATCTGGCCCAAAAATCATTAAGGGTCCTTAATCCCCAAGTTGCTCCTGGTGTGTAGTGAGCACCTTGTATGGCAGAACCTCCCCATCAGTGTATGGGTGAATGTGAGGCATCAATGTAAAGCACTTTGAGCTTCTGATTCAGATGGAAGAGCACAATAGGAATGCAGTCCATTTACCACAGTGGATCCACATGTCAGTTTGGCACAAGTTTTATGCTGGACGCCCTTTCTGACATAACTCCAGATGTAAAAGAGCACTGAGTATGAGTGCCCCCAAAAATGTCTAAATTCCATAAGGCTAAAATATATAACTATACCAAATGTGCTGACATTTCATTGATTAAAATTTCAAAGAGTAAAACATCCATTATATTGCAAAATATGTTAATTTATTAGATGAAAAACTATTTAATTTGTATTTTTCTCCCTACGCTGTTGTCTTTCTTTTTTTATTTATTTATTTGGTGCTCCATAAATACATTGTAAAGTTTTATTTTGTTTGTCAGTAATTTAAAAAAGAGAAAAAACTATTGATTGATTATTTATTGAACTGGACTGTAAAGCTCCAAAAAAAAAATCAGCTTTTTTGTCAGTTTGATTATCTTATTAATTATTAATTATTAATTAATTATTTGTACTTATTAATTATTTGTATAAATTAATTAATTAATTAATTATTAATTATTGAATAATAATAATAATTATTATTATTGATCAGTTTGTTTGATTGATCAATTAGTTGTTAAGTCTATAAAGTGACATAACACATTTCCAAAGCTCAAATTGATATCTTTCAACTGGAGTTTTGTTTAACTAACACACTAATACAGAAAAATTTACTCGTCCCTGAAGGTACACCGTTTGTGTTACTCTACTGCCTCCGTATGGTCAAATTTGCAAAGTGTAAACAGTAATCCGTCCACTTGTTGGCAGTGTAGGTTTGCGGCTTCAAACTTGCAGTTTCCAGTTATATAACATTAAAAACTACGTGCGGCGTAACTATTATTTATTTCGGCTTGTCGTCACAGAATTAAACTTTTTTTTCTTGATGTTTGTTGCTTTGAAAGGTTTATGTTTTATATCAAAATCATGCACGATTGATTTTACAAATACATAGCAAACATTTATATTCCTATCATGACCAAAACTTGTGAATATGCTTCGTAAACTCAGTTATATTCGGTATTCTTTGCAACTCAAGTCCATGAATTCCCTCCGAACGTGATGGATTTCCGGACTGAGGGGCGTGCCAGTTTGCGCACAGCACCTCCGATGACAGCGGACTTGGATATATTGTTGTCCGATCGCTGTTGCCTCGAAATTCGTCTTGGAGTACGACATCTACTGTGAGTGAACCAGTACGGAGTTGGAACATAAATATCTGGTTTAAAAAAAGTGGGCCAGTGCGCATTTACGCACGGAGCGCAGCCTGGAACGCATGACCTTCCTTGCGCGCACTGGATAAGTACCGCATCTGTCACGACCAGGATTGTCCGATGAGAGGCGGGTTACACTATGGCTTCAACTCAACCGGAGGCGAGGAAGTTTACACGGGGTCTCAACAAACCGGGCACCGCCGCAGAGCTGAGGCAAAGCGTCTCCGAGGTCGTCAGGACGTCTGTGTTGATGGTAAAGGCACGTTTAAACAGTTTCCCCAGTCACATCCCGTTACTGTGTGTGACTCTAGAGGTCAGAGGTCACGGTCAGTCTGATCAGCTTCAGTGCCTTGTTCTGGAGCAGCAGGGCAGGATCTTACTGACTGTGAATTTCTTTCTTTCTTTCTTTTTAAAATCTCAATTTGTAGTTTAAAGGTAAATCATCATTTCATGACTCATTTGTAAATTGTGACATTTTTTTGGTGCTTGTGCATGCTCATTGTGTGACTCTGCAGGCTGCCTGATGTTACAAATTTCTCAAAAGGGTTGCCAGGAAACTGAAATGGACACCAGGATAGGATGCATGCAGCCCAGTTCTTTAGTTTGTCATGTCATCTGACCCATCCAGGTGCACAGTGCAACCAGATAGGTCAGCCAGAAACAGCCGAATAATGATGAAGGTCAAGATTACAAGAGACATTTAACGTCAGACTTGAATGTGCCTGCCACATAGGACAGTGATGTTGACTGTATGAGTCTGCATGTTAAATTGATCCTCATATTTGGCTTCTTTATTCCAGATTATGCAGATCTGATGGTGGAAATTGCGCTGCTGGTGCCACACTTGGTCATTTGTAGTGTTCCCAGCTGTAACCAAGCACATGGGGCCAAATACAAAAGTATTTGTATTTGAAAATACTTAAATACATTTTTCGGAGTATTTGTATTTGTATTTTCTGATTTTGAATTCAAAGTATTTGTATTTGTATTTCAAATACATCGCTGATCCCAAGTATTTCAAAATACTTTTACAAATACTTTTCAAACTTGGGAATCTCTGTGACACTGTGTTGAATATAGATTGTGATAGTTTGATTATTGCCTGTGATATTATAATAGTGAATTTGTGATAAAACATTCAATCCTTTACTTATCAATAGTATTTGGTCATGCTATTTTCACAATAAATTGTCGCCGGTTTATCAGTTTTTGTGTTGATTTGTTGTTTATAGTTCATAGAAAGTATTTGTATTTGAAATACTCCAAATATAAAGTATTTGTATTTGAAAAACTACAAAGTATTTGTATTTGGAATTTGAAAATCTAAAGTATTTATATTTGTGTTTAAATACAATGCAAAGTATTTGACCCCATGTCTGAACGGTCATCAAAATTACACTTTTTCTGTCACTAATGCAGGTCTTGCTGTCAGTTACAGCCATTTTTTCACTTCATGGTTCCAGTGTCAATGCTGTGCTTCAAATCAAGACGACCTTAAAGCCACAGTGTGTCGAATTTAGTGTCATCTAGTGGTGAGGTGGCAGATTCCATTATGCTGTCAGCTGTCAGAATTTTGCTTTCTTTGAATGTTTTCGCTTCTTTGGTGACAGGGATTCATGTTCCCTTGCCTTCTCTTGTCATAAGCAGCATATGCGTGATCCTCCATGTCACAAAAATGAGGGTTCTCAAGCTTGTTAGCCTGCACTGGCAACCAGTAGACAGTGTATGTAGGAGCAACCGCTGACTCCTCTTCTTTTTTCTTCAGTCCTCTAGCAGTGGGGGGGGAAAAAGCAAAAGGTGGTATTAAGTATGTCCCATAGTGTCTCAACATGGCGGCCTCCATGAGGGGGCCACTCCCATGTAGATATCTTCCTGAGATCCAGCCCATTCATCATCCCCCCTGTAGCGGACAGAAAAAGTTAAATTGAACGATACTTTTTTCCCTCAGTTCTCAGGAGGATATAAAGAGCTCCTTCTAATCTTACGAAAACACCTTGATTTGTTGTTGCAGGTAATTATGCAGTAATAATCAGATTTTTATGAATGTTATAGTCCATATCTGCTAACAAACACCCCTAAAACATACATACAGTAGCTTTAAAGGAGCAAGACACACAGGAAGGGGACTTACCCAAATTGAGTCGAGGTCAGGTGTGTCGAACTGTGTGGGAAATAGTGGGTTATGGGGAAATTGAAATACCAACTTAACCGTTATTTAAAAAAAAAAAATAAGAGTAGGGCAAGTTATTTGAAACTGTATAAGCTGAAAATATAATTTATAATAAATATATAAATAAATGTGGCAGATTATATGATACTGGAAGTGATGAGTAGTTGTGGCCCAGTAATGAATTTTTCCTTTTGCATGCAGCCATATAATGCACCTGAGCAAGAAACCATGAGGCCGTAGCTCATCTGGAAGAGTGGGGTTGTCTATGGCATGAAGGGTTGGGGGATTTGATTCCAGGCTCCTCCATGCTGTCCCTTAAAGAAAAACCCTGAACTTCAAATTGCTCCATGTGTGCAGATCAGGAACTGGAATTGGTATGAGTCTGGAAGTTGCTTTGGGTTTAAAAAAAATGCTAGTTGCATATATTTTATATGAAATAGTAGAGAAGCTTGAATCTTCGACTGGACTGGGTTGCTTGACGCAAGGACGTTTCGCTTCAAATCGCAGAAGCTTCCTCAGCTAAAATTCTTGCTCTGGTAGTCTGACTTCTGTCTGACCCTTGTCGAGACGAACAAACAGAAGCCACAAAAGCTGGAGTTATAAACCTAACCAGACGCCTCCTACCAAGAGGCAGACTGCTATTGGCTAGTGACTAAACAATTGCTTGAATTAGCACCTATTGTGCTCTAGTTAGCACCCTCCTAATGACAGGGTAGCTGTCCCTCCTAACGATGGGACTGACGCCTCTCCTGATGACGTGAATGACTCATTACCATGAACAAAAGACTGAAACTGCTTTGCTCTGAGTACCCCATTCATATCAGGTACCTTCAAACCTTTAATGAATAATCTGTCTTGTGAAGTGTGACCATTTATTTTTTATGTTTTACCAAAAATATACCCCTCCCCCCTTCTCTTAGCAATTTTTCCAGCTTTTCAGATTTGCTGCTTTTCTCTGTTATGCAAAACTTAAGCCTGGTGTTACTAAATAAAAAAAATAAAAAAAAATCAAGGAGGCAATATTTTCTCTGGCGTTTGACTGTTCGCAGGAAAACTCAAAAAGTAATGAACGTATCGCAATAAAATTTGGTGAGCAGATCGAAAATGTTCCTAGAAATATGTGATTTGGTTTTAGATGTCAGTTCGAGAGTACAGGGTGAACACAAAAACACTCCTTGGTTTCAGATATTTCTAATATCAAAAATCACATGAATAATTTACAGTTGTGAAGAAGAAGAATGTGCAAAAGAGAAAAACAAACTTGATGAGTTTCTGCAACTGTTGATGCCAAAATTGTAAAATTATTCATGTGACTTTTGATATTATAAATATTTGAAACCATGGAGTGTTTTTGTGTTCACCCTGTATATCCTGGAACTGACTTCTAGAAGAATTTTTGGGACATGCTATTGAAATCTGGGTAGCAGATGAATCATGTCCCAGAAAATCAGGGATTTTATTTTTAATTTCATCCAGAAAATACAGTATCTGGTTTTGCTCTGTAAGACATACCTACTCACACTGACACCCACATGGTCTGTGGGAGAGACATAGGCTTTTCGGCCACTACACTAATTCTGCTCCCCCTCCCTTCAGAAATGGGACGTGGCACACAGCAGCTCCTTTCTGTTTAAAGCAGCAGCCACAGAAAGGGCTCATTTCTTCAAGACCTGAAAATAGTAATTATTTTTCCTTGTCTGTTTGGTGTTATGATCCTTTTTTAAGACTTTTGGTGAAATAGAGGATAAAATGGTAATTTTAAACCAGATATGATCTTATTTTCAAGTGGCTTCAAATCACAACCATAACAAACAAACAACCATCAAATGTCCCCAAATTACTTCAATGTTGCTAAATCAGATTTGACCAGGTTGTAAACTGGTCTGGTTAAAAAAAAAAAAAAAAAAAAACTGGTTTAAAGTGCTGTTAAACCACTTTAAGTGGACAGTCAAAAGCAGATGGTCACCACACTCTGTCTGGTCTGCTTGAGGTTTCTTCCTGTAATCAGAAAACGCCTGTGGGGGAGTTTTTCCTGGTGACTGTTGCCAGTGTGCTTGCTCGGGCTGTGGGTCAGGAGGACAGACCGGATTCTTGTGAAGCTGTCATAATTTTGCTTTCTTTTAATGTTTGAAACTGTGGAACTTATGCAGGTGGCATGTTGTAATTTGGTGGTCATATAGACTGATTTGAAATCTTAACTACGTTGAAGGTGTTTGGCTTCTCTGAAATTATTCCTGGCATTTTCTGATGTTTTACAAATAACAAAAAAAGGTTAAATAAATTAATGACAGATTAATTGATAATAAAAAGCAATTGCTTCTTGCAGCAGCGCCTGTAATGTCACACCATCCTCTTTTGTAAACCACAACCCATTATCCAGCATTACGGTACTCTTGATCTCCACACTTGGCGGTTATGCCATAGTAGCCTGTTAATTCTCCACAGTGTGCGCAGCGGCATAATGGATGTCAGATCAGATCTCTGGGCTGCGTTTAATAATGGATGAAGTGGTGGTAGGTGTCCTGGCTATTTTTAAACTTGCCTTCTTTCTCCTCTATAACTTGTTGTCACACTATGCACCTGGGAGACCATCAATTATGAATAATTGCATATGTGATCATCATCGAGACTGAAGACAGAGTCCAGCTAAAAACACTTTGACCACATGCTGCAGTTACTGCATTCAGCTGTACCTGAGTAAACAAAGTAAAACAGCTACTGCAGTTTTAAGAATCCCTTCCAACTGTGGGAAATGCTGGATTAGAGGTTTTTAATGATTCCTTTTGCACTCTCTGCCACATTGAAGGAGTGTCTTTGCTCTGCGAATAGCTGCATGTCCGCACAAGCACAAATATTCCAAGTCTCTTGTTGCCACTTTCCATATATTTGTTGTTGTTGTTGTTGTTTTTTAAAAATCAAACAAACAAAAAAATCTAAATGCTTCTCATAAAGTATTTTCACCAAAATCTTGGGGTCATTTGTTGCTCATCACTCATCCATGATCCTAATTGCTGACCTTCGATCCTTATGTTTGTTCTTTATCACTCTTTGATTCTGATCTTTGTTTTTGTTCATTTATCCTTTATCCTGATTGCAGACCACTGAGCCTGCTCTTTTTTCTTGACCCTGATTGCTGCCCTTTGAGCCTGAACTTTGTTTCTAATTGCCCAGCCTTGATCCCGATTGCCTGCTTTTGATCCTGATCTTTGATCCTTAAAATTATCTTTTGATCTGATCTTTGTTTCCAACTGCTCATCCTCGATTGTTGGCCTTTGATCCTGATCACAGAGCTTTGGTCCTGATTAATCGTCTGTCACTAACTTTTGATTTTTGGATGTCACCAAAGTTGTGATATTTTCATCATCATTTGCCTGTCTGTTTGATCTTGACTCCACGATCAGATTGTTCTGTCTGCACTCACCGGAGTGTCATTTTAGTTTCACCCTCTTTTGGTCCTGCTGCTCCAGTGTGGTTTCTCTCTCTCTCTCTCTCTCACACACACACACACACACACACACACACACACACACACACACACACACACACACACACACACACACACACATAGAAAACATGCAGAACCATCTGTGTGTGTGTGTGTGTGTGTGGTTGGGTTGGGTTGGGGGAGGGGGTGCTGCACTGTGGTTTCTCTCTACTTATCGAACCTTTGTGGTTTTCCTTTGTGTCTTTGTGGGCGTGCACATTGTCTCATGTTTTGGTGATTACACACCTGTATCATGTTTGTAATTTTGCCTTTGTCTGTCTTGTGTTGTCTCATCACCAGTCACAGTTTGTTGGTTTTTGCCTGTTTTACCTCCTGTGTTTAGGCCTCCATTGATGTTCATCCTCCTGTCAAATTGTAGCTGCATACTTCACCTCTGATAATAAATCAGTTATTTGCAACTAATTCATGTGTGTCTTGTGCACAGGCACAAAACACACGTGAATTACGTTGATCCCTTCACTTTAACACCTTAAGCAAGATGCCAGTGCCACAGCTGCACAGGGCAACACCTTGCATGGAAGCCCCCGACATCACTATGCAAATAAGCTTGATCTATATGTATTTGTTCTGGCATTTTCAGCATTTAATTGACAGATTTAGTAAAGTGACAACAGGAAACAGGGAAAGACACACCCAGGGCCCTAGGCAAGGACTTGGAACTGGGGATGCTGTAAACTTCATCTTGTATTATGTGGCATGTACCTTTGCCACAAATGTGCCACATAAATGTAATTTTTCAGTCACTTTGAATAAAAACATCTACAAAATGCACATATTCAAAATAGACAGTCAAACCTATGGGTGAGAGAAACACTGGCGTTACAGCATGCATCCACCTCCATTACTAAGCCCTCCCTTCAAACATTTGATGGACTCAGCGGTTGAAGCTGTGGAACTACATTTACTAGTAAGCTCCACTCTAGAGGATTTTGTGTTATTACAGCACTCAAAAAAAATAAAAATAAAATAAAAATCTGTCATAGATTATCTGCAGATTTGCAGACACTTTACGATTGCTAAACCATGTCTGTGTCATGAAACAAAAGTTATGATGAAACTGGGTGGGTGGTTGAGGCAACTGTGGGTCAGAGTTTCATAGCAACATGATCTTCTTGAAAAAAAGATACCTCGTTTTAACATTCCTCAGATGAAGTATAATCCCAATTTCAAGTGTGCTACCCCTGTGTGTTTGAGCAGCAGTAAGAATATAGTTCTTTTAATATGCCAGGTTCCAAAAAAAAAAAAAATTCAGCAAACAAGGCTGCTGTCATTGTTCAGAGGCCCGCGGGCTTGTAAATTAAAATCTGGCTTTTGTTTGAGTGCCACTTCAATTACTGGATATTTAATTTCTGCTACATGGCCTTCAGTGTTGTGTTAAGAGAGAATAAAAGATTTCATGTTATTGCTACATCATGAGTGTTTTGTGGTTTCCTTTGTGGCCAATTAAAAGAATCTTTCTTGGGTGTAGCAGAAAAGAGCAGCGCATTTCAAGAGCAACAGCCTGAAACATCTGCGCCGTGTCAAGTTGAAACAGGAACGTGACGCACAAGCTACAGAATGTGTTACTGCATATGAAATCATCTCTGTTTTAGGACATGTGTTCTGATCGTTTAATTCAATTTATTTAACTCAAGCAAAACCCCACCTTACACGTGTGTGTGTGTGTGTGCCACATGCATACATACATACAAACATATACTATGATCATTATAGTGTGATATGTACGAACTTTGTGGTCACATTTACTAAATTAGGTAATAGTACCTTTGGGCATGACGACAGGCTGAGGGCAGTCTGACATTTGACCCCGATAGCCTTGACACCCCCCACATGAGTGACCCCAGCCTGACCTTCCCAGGTGAATTCTGAACCATATATGGGCCAGATCAGGTCGAAAGCCAATTTCCTTGACTTGTGCCAAAATAAATTCTTTAAGGGCAATTTTAGGGTCAAGCTTCACTGACATACCGTTACCGTTTGATAGAAAGGGGGGAGTAGGCCAACAAACAGAGAGGGAGACATGATCATGCCCCCAGTGATTGTTGATGCACAATTTGCACATTTGGAGTGGAAAAACTTAAATTTTGATCCTTGACCACAGTGACCATGACCCTGGTGATTGACCTTTTAGAAACTTTGACCCCAGCTTGGCAGTTATGGAACTCTCTTCAATTCGGGGTTTTCACGTATCCCATAATCCCTTGCGTGCCAGAGAGTCGTTGCAGTCAAAACAACATAGAGAATCCACATGATGACAATTGTAAATGAATATTATACTACAAAAATGTCATTTTTTTATACTTTTCATCACGTTAATAAGAGACTGCTGCATGATACCCTGAAAACTTGCTACAACAATTATAACAAAAAATCTGTGTCTGCTACGTTTAATCTGCATGGAATTTAATAAGCGCAAACTGAATTTCAGACATATATATATTAGTCTGGAACAAAGAGGACAAACAGTGTTGTAAAGAACAATAATCAAGACGTTAAAGAGCAAACTTCACTTTCCCCCAGAACGACGTGATCAGGAAGCGAGTGTAGCTCACAGCAGCTCCCTTTGAAAATAACGGGGAGACAGCCTGTGATTCTCGCATGTTTACATAAAATAAACGCCATAACAACATCTAAAAACCCAGAGAATATATTCACGAGCGTTTTAGGCACAATATAAAAATAGTTTTATGTTGCGATGTTAATTGTGTTGTCCGTGTGCAGCGGTTAAAGTGAAGCGTGATCAGAGCGTATCAATGCAGTTCTCAATGTTACTGAGATCTCGCAGTGCAGCGAACTCTCTGAGGTTTTGCGGGATTTGAAACCTGAAAAGCCTCAATATGTGTGTTAAGTTTGGTTCAAATTGTAGTGAAGAAAAAAAAAAATCTTTGACATGTGACCCCTATGACCTTTATCCCAATGCATGCTCTTTGGCAAATTTGACCTTGCCTTGGCATGTCTGGAACCAACCAACATGTGTGCCAAGCTAAGCTTGTTGCAAACTGGAGCAATAATCAAAATTTTGATGATCTTGACCTTTTTAAAGGATCTGTTTTCTAAACTTCATCAGTGACTTGGAAATGTTTATGTTTCAACTTAACTTCAACTTATTTCATTTATATAATGCCAAAATCGCAAAGTTGCCTCAAGGCGCGTCACACAAGTAAAGTCTAACCTTACCAACCCCTTCATGTTTCCAACATGGCTGTAAAAGTAATGATTTGTAGTAACAATAGCCCTTATAGTTTGTATGTCCAATTACTTAGATGGAATATATGTTATTAATAACTCAGTCTTTGGATATGACTGCAAAATATTTTTTAGCATTAGAGGGAAGCGTGGCAGCTTTTATTTATCACAAAAGGATCAGTGTATTAAGTCATTTTAATCAGCAGTGCAGCCAGCAGTGTCTGCAAAATCTGCTCAGTGACCATGAAAATTTCCTTTGACCCAGTTATAACACAATTGCGTGTCCAACTCTCCATCGCACGTATAAAAATAACCATTAGATTAGACTGTGGAAACTGTTCAGGCTGCTTTTGGCAGTCTAGAGAATCCTTCACCCTGGCTGGATGTAGAGGATGACTGGAGGTAGAGTGCAGTAACTGGAGGCTGTGTGCTGGTTTTCCTCATTACCACAAAACAGGAACAAAATCCTTATGTGTTTTTGACTTTTAATCAAGTGGTGCACAATGATTTCCTTCTTGCCTGCCAGATTGCCTGCAGGCTAATCTTGAGATGCCAAAGCCGCGATTGTAATATAGCTTCTATTATCGTTAGACTGATTTTAAGTCTCTGATGAAACTGTTGACACGTGCCTCAAGTCGAGTTAATAACTTGCTCTTTGGGAATCATGTTGAACCTCTGTCAAATAAA
Source organism: Thalassophryne amazonica (assembly GCF_902500255.1). NCBI lineage: Eukaryota > Metazoa > Chordata > Actinopteri > Batrachoidiformes > Batrachoididae > Thalassophryne > Thalassophryne amazonica. Next base: position 154,995,809 of record NC_047103.1, on the reverse strand, counting down.
TTGTGTTTTTATCAGCATCTAGTTTGATTCTTTGGTAATGGTATTACATGGGCGTGAAGTGCAAAACAGAATGACAAATCAGAAAACACATTTTACAAAAAAAAAAAAAAAAACAACAACAAAAAAACCCAATGAAATTTCCCAATATAGACAACACAAGGACATTTTAGAAAACACAAATTTTCACAAAACACATGACCAAATCAGAAAATACAATAAAGTTTCACAAAGGAAAATGTTTTGTGTTCCAGGGCCACTGAAAAGAACTATGCAAATATGCAAAAAAAAAAAAAAAAAAAAAAGACCAAAAGCACTGACATGCACTGAGTGAATAGATAAACTTTGATGCATCAGGTCCATTGAACAAGTGACTTTATTCCATGGAATATACTCGTATAGATGTGCCTGACTGCTTGGTGGTTTGTGGATGCTGAATGGAGAGTACACCCTTGACAGGACCCCAGTCTACTACAGTGCTCAGTTTCACAATTTTAACTCTTGATTGATTTTTTTTTCTGTATTATCCTTTGTGCACTTTGTGACACGTGAACTGAGCCATCATTGAGGTGAAACCCCTCTGTGCCACTGAGGCCTAGTTTTGCAGAATGGCTTTTCCATTGCTCTTTACATCAAAGCTTTGCAGTGAAACCTGGCTGCCATGCTGTTTTGTCAATCACTGCTCTCCTTTGGGTGCTCTTTGAGCCACTTTGCTGTGTGTTTTGTGCAAACCTTTGATGGAATACACATCCTTAGAATTTTGTAAAGGCCTGCAGTTTGCCTGTAGAGTTTCCAGGAGCTTTAATTCACCAGGATGCGGCTGAAGCACTGCAGAAAACTATTAGAAATGATGAAGTAAGAAGCATCTTTTTCTAGTGAGTCATGAGTTTATTGTTTTTGCAGTGCCTAGAAAAGCCTGTAGGAGGCAGTACAGATATATTTCCTGCATCTTGGCAGGTTTTCTGAGTTTGTTTCAACATGCAAAGACAAAGATGTGTGTGTGTGTGGAGACGTTTTAGCTGTAAATAGCAACAACAACAGTAGTAGTAATAATAATATCTTATTTGTATGCATGCATGGTCAGCAGGACATGTGGTTAAATAAAAGACTCTTTTTCCCCACATCTGTTAAATGTCAGTGTCTTGCTGCCAGGAAACCAACATTAATCTACTGTATTGTAGTCAAAGCACCGTGCAGTAAACACTTCACTGTATTAACAAAATGAAAACAGACCCAGCCCTTTGGACTGAGCCAATCAATAGCATTTTGAGTTGAACAGTTCAATCACAGGAGTGCAGGGCAGCTGCACTTTGGCAGAAAACACATGGGGGACTCAAAGCTAATTTTGCTCAGTTTTCCTGTGTGAAAATCCTTCCTTGTGCTACTCCACCCTGAAGCCATGGCTGGTGATGCAACTGGTAAAAGTTATATGCACAGTTTCACCAGTCACAGCTCCAGAAGCCCATCCATGAAAGTTGTCATGGGTGTCTTGGTGGCTTCCCCCACTCGTCTCCATCTTACATGTTTAGTCAGTTTTTGAGAACTGTCCACTCCAGACAGATTTATCACCCAAAATCGTACTGTTTGTATTTCTTAATGATTGATGTAATGAAGTTCAAAACATATTCAGTGACTTGGAAATGTTCATAAATGTATGCTGTCATGTGTCTAAGGGCCCTGTCCCACTGGCGTTTAGGAGGATTTGCGCATGAAATGAGGAGACAAAAGCTGAGCGTCCGCAACAAAGGTGGGCGGAAATGACAAATGTCCCGGGGTGGATCAGCGAATACATGAGGAAGAAAAGCGGATATAACAGGGAACAGAAGCGAAGGCGACCGCGGAGGCGCCCCCATGAGGGGCACAGCGGCCGTGATGCACTCGCTTCATCCGTGCCCACTCTGTCTGCATGTGCAACATACCATTTGCGACCGTGATGTGGCCGTGCTGGGCACACGTCATATCTGTTTTGCACGCTGTCGCGGTCCGCCGCCAAGCTGCGCCAACCCGTCGGTTGCGGATATCAGCGGATGACAGGGGATAAGCGGCGCGTTGGTTGTGTATGTCCTGCATATGTCTTCAGTATGTGTTCAGGCAGTGATGCGGATCTCATCCGCAGCAGGATTTTTGAGCGGCTCAAAAAATCCTGCTGCGGACATGCGTGCCTCTGTGGATGATCACGGACGTGTTCGGATGGCGGCCGACTCATACAGGAATGTTACATGGTTATTGCGGTTGTTTGGCGGATGTGGGCCACTTTTGTGCACATTCCATCTGCAAATCCTGATAAACACCAGTGGGACAGGGCCCTAAAGAAAAATGGCTGGGAATGTGATGATTTGTATTAAAAATGATCTTCATTTAATTTGCAGATAGCTCAGTGGAATAAGGAGTTGGACTACTAATATGTAGACCTGAGTTCGAATCCAATTTATTGTACCTGCCTGTGTCCTTGGACAAGATACTTCATCCGCAGTGGCCCAGTCCACCCAGCTATAAATGGATCGTAGCCTTGACTGGGGAAGTAACCTGTGTCAGACTGGTGTCCCTGTTCAGTGGGAGTTGTAGACTCTGATGCACTTCCCGCTACATAATTTGGGGATAACCACTGACACAAACAGACCGCGGTGCCTATATAGGTCTGACTGTCTTCTTCTGTTCTCAATATTTAATTTGTCCAAATACTTATGGGCTGTGGAGGGACTGTGTATGAAAAACATCTATAACGCCTAAATGGTTGAGGTGCTATGTTTGTTAAAACCCTTGAATTGAGCCGACATCCAAGCACATGATGTCAAAAGGTGATGCAAGTGATACTTCTCATTTGACACAAAGCCAGTTCTGCTTCCTGTCTTACTCTACGGTTGTGAGACTTGGACATTAACCAGTGACCTAAGGCAATGACTGGATGCCTTTGGTACCAGGTTTCTTAGGAGGATCGTTGGGTACTGCTGGTATAGAAAATCTGTATGGTCTAAGTTGGAAAAGAATGGAGTCTGCCTCTGTCTTGTCTAACTGTCAGAGAATAATAAAAGTGAACATGCATGTGAACAACAGCAATCATGGCACCCACGAGTGTGTGAAGACAGATCTGGGAGCATGCAATTGTGCCCCATGTTGCTGTATTTAGGACACAACAGAACTGCCTTGGGTCCTGGATGACAGCCATCTAGGTTCAGCCCCATCTCCACAAAGTACCCGTCTATCTGTCACAGCCAGGTACAATGTGGGTGTCCCTGATGACCTGTCTACATGTTGGGGTCCTTAGCACTGAGGCAAATGTATGCTGAAGCAACCTCAGAAAAATTTGCTTCCTGGCCAAAATATTTTACCTGATGGTCCCTCACAATCCAAGTGGTGCACCTATTCTAAGTCTTTCAAAGTGACCGCTCTTGTAGTGTAAAATCATTCTACCCAAGTACAAGCTGAAGAGACCAAGTACCAAAAACATCCAGTCATCACCAAACGTAACATTTGACATCCAAGTCTCACAGCCATACAGTAAGTCACAAAGCACCTCTGAACTGGGACCTCATGTCTCCATGAAGTGTTCCTAGGTGTCTCTTGGTCTCAAAGGCTGAGGACCAGAGATATCTTCACCACTGCTGAGAATAGGGGATGTCTGTTCCAGTTCAGCACTTGTACTGTGTAGACTCATTTCTGATGGAGGAGACCAGGAATTCATTGAAAGCCTTGATCTTAGTCTTTATCGAGGACAGTCATAAAACACAGATACTTAGGCTTCTCACTCAGCTGTTCAAGTGCTTTAATGATGGTATCCATTGATTCCACAACAATCGCTGTATTATCTGTTGAGTCAAGATGAGGAATCTTTTCCACACTGACAAAGGGACCTTAACTGCTGGTCTCCACAACCCTACTGAACACCTAGTCCATGCAAGCATTGAACAGAGTAGGACTCAGAACACATCCACGAGGAATCCCAAAGTTCAAGGGAACAATCACAGATATTCTGACCCTGGCTTGCACTCACAATACCTGTGTATAGGCTGCCTATAATGTCCAGCAACTTGTTGGGGGATCCTGCAAGTTTTCAGGGTGAGACAGAGACCAGGACTGTCAATGAAAAGAAACAGTTTGCAAAAATCAATATAGGCTCCTTAAGAATGAGAGTTTTTTAGGACACCAATAGTTGTAGCCAAATTTAATAATAACACATGCGCCGTCTGTTGGCGAAACTGTGGACATCTGGTGGACTTCTCTCATATGTTTTGGGAATGTCCAAAGGTAAAGATTTTTTGGGAAAATGTAAATGGAGAGGTTAAGAAAATCTTGAATCTAAATGTACCAATGATTGAGGCTCATCGAGTAATATTAACTGGTCATCAAACAATATTTGGAAAAGAAACGCTCTACATGTTAAAGTTTTATTTTTGGTTGCCCACAAAGTAATCCCCAGCAACTGGTTAAAACCACATTCACCCACACTGATGAATGGATCCAGAGAGTAAAAACTGTGAACTCAATGGAGGAAATTACTGCGAACCCTGGCTTTAAAGATGGACTCTTACTTAAGAAATGGTTATATGTTTTACAGTATCTGGAAAAGAATCATCTTTTTGATTGATTTTTGCTGGGTATTTCTTACCATCATTGTCTTTGCTATGTCATCATTGAATTTTAGTTATCTAGCAATTTTTTCTTGTCCTCGATATTTCATACTCATTGTGAATATGGCAATGTTGGAATATCCATCCATCCATCCATTTTCTTCCGCTTTATCCAGAGTCGGGGCGTGGGGGGCAAGCTCAAGCAAACTCCGCCCAGACCTCCTGATCCACACACACCTCCCCCAGCTCCTCCGGGGAACCCCAAGGCGTTCCCAAGCCAGCCGAGAGATGTAGTCCCTCCAGCGTGTCTGGGTCTTCCCGGGGCCTCCTCCCAATGGGATGTGCCCGGAACACCTCTCCAGCGAGGCGTCCAGGGGCCATCCGGAAAAGATGCCCGAGCCACCTCAACTGACTCCTTTCGACGTGGAGGAGCAGCAGCTCGACTAATTGGTGTGCTTCTTTGTCAAGAAATGTTTTGTTTTAATAAAAAGTTCCAAAAAAATCAATATAGGCTGCAAAAAATGCTACGATATTAGTGCTTGGGTTTAGTTAGTGCTCCCAGAACTGGAATGTCATCGATGGATTGGGTGGGAGGGGTCCGTACATTACATCTACTGTAGCACCAACCACTCAGGAACAGCAGGGAATGTCTGAGTGCCACTTTAACACATCCTGACATCCTTATGTGATGTAATCTGGTCCAAATCCTGAATCCACTTTGTATTTGCTCTTGGCTGTTTTGCAGCATCATGCTCTCTCAGTACGTCAGCTGCTGATGAAATATTTACACCAGCCAACAGTGAGAAGCACATAAACATCCAGAAAATTGTTTGCTGTTTACACCAGTTAGCATACCCTGAACACTCTGTGCATTAAAGCTCCTGGAGTGACTGAGTATGCTTTCATGGTAATTATCTCTGCCAAGGAGCGAGTTATGCTGCTGTTTGCTGCCTTATTAGCAGCAGGATTGCACAATCAAGCATTTTACATCTAACGTAGTGAAATGCTTAGTTCTAATTTGGAATACAACCAAATACACTTGGGACAGGTGGTTTCACTAGAATGACTTTATGATGGTTGAACAGTTACTTAGGGAGACTTAGATGAGAAGTATCACCTGCATTGTGAGGGGACGTCAACTATGTTTTGGGCATGTGGCACATTTCTCTGGAGAACGCAGGTGTAATGGCGAGACTAAAGATCCATGGGCAGAGAACGACACAGGTTAATGGGTAAAATTGGGTTTTGTTTCCCACAATTTCTTCTATTAAATCCATCAGAACAGACGACACAGGAAACGAACAGACAAGGAATCCCGTTAAACAAGTAGAAGGGTTGATGCAACAGCTAGCAAACACTACTAAGGCTAATGTCAGGTAACGCATTGTGGAAGCATAGGTCAGCAACAGTAAAACACAACACAAGGAGATAATCATAGATAATTGGCAAAGCTTCTGGGGAAAACCTGGTCTTGTTAGGAGAGACAGCATCCATCCCACTTTGGATGGAGCAGCTCTCATTTCTAGAAATCTGGCCAATTTTCTTAAATCCTCCAAACCGTGACTTCCAGGTTGGGACCAGGAAGCAGAGTTGTAGTCTTACACACCTCTCTGCAAGCTTCTCTCCCCCTGCCATCCCCTCATTACCACAATCCCCGTAGAGACGGTGCCTGCTCCCAGACCACCAAATAACCAGCAAAATCTATTTAAGCATAAAAATTCAAAAGAAAAATAATATAGCACCTTCAACTGCACCACAGACTAAAACAGTTAAATGTGGTCTATTAAAACATTAGGTCTCTCTCTTCTAAGTCCCTGTTAGTAAATGATATAATAATTGATCAACATATGATTTATTCTGCCTTACAGAAACCTGGTACAGCAGGATGAATATGGTAGTTTAAATTGAGTCAACACCCCCGAGTCACACTAACTTCCAGAATGCGCGTAGCACGGGCCGAGGCGGAGGATTAGCAGGAATCTTCCATTCCAGCTTATTAATTAATCAAAACCCAGACAGAGCTTTAATTCATTTGAAAGCTGGACTCTTAGTCTTGTCCATCCAAATTGGAAAGTCCCAAAAAACCAGTTTTATTTGTTATTATCTATCGTCCACCCTGGTCGTTACGGTGAGTTTCTCTGTGAATTTTCAGACCTTTTGTCTGACTTAGTGCTTAGCTCAGATAAGATAATTATAGTGGGCGCTTTTAACATCCACACAGATGCTGAGAAGACAGCCCAACACTGCATTAATCTAGTATTAGACTCAATTGGCCATTTGCTCAAAATGTAAATGAGTCCACCCACCACTTTAATCATATCTTAGATCTTGTTCTGACTTATGGTATGGGAAATTGAAGACTTAACAGTATTCCCTGAAAACTCCCTTCTGTCTGATCACTTCTTAATAACATTTACATTTACTCTGATGGACTATCCAGCAGTGGGGAATAAGTTTCATTACACTAGAAGTCTTTCAGAAAGCGCTGTAACTAGGTTTTAAGGATATGATTCCTTCTTTATGTTCTCTAATGCCATATACCAACACAGTGCAGAGTAGCTACCTAAACTCTGTAAGTGAGATAGAGTATCTCATCAATAGTTTTACATCCTCATTGAAGACAACTTTGGATGCTGTAGCTCTGAAAAAGAGAGGTTTAAATCAGAAGTGCCTGACTCCGTGGTATAACTCACAAACTCGCAGCTTAAAGCAGATAAACCGTACGTTGGAGAGGAAATGGCGTCTCACTAATTTAGAAAATCTTCACTTAGCCTGGAAAAAGAGTCTGTTGCTCTATAAAAAAGCCCTCCGTAAAGCTAGGACATCTTACTACTCATCACTAATTGAAGAAAATAAGAACAACCCCAGGTTTCTTTTCAGCACTGTAGCCAGGCTGACAAAGAGTCAGAGCTCTATTGAGCCGAGTATTCCTTTAACTTTAACTAGTAATGACTTCATGACTTTCTTTGCTAATAAAATTTTAACTATTAGAGAAAAAATTACTCATAACCATCCCAAAGATGTATCGTTATCTTTGGCTGCTTTCAGTGATGCTGGTATTTGGTTAGACTCTTTCTCTCCGATTGTTCTGTCTGAGTTATTTTCATTAGTTACTTCATCCAAACCATCAACATGTCTATTAGACCCCATTCCTACCAGGCTGCTCAAGGAAGCCCTACCATTATTTAATGCTTCGATCTTAAATATGATCAATCTATCTTTATTAGTTGGCTATGTACCACAGGCTTTTAAGGTGGCAGTAATTAAACCAGTACTTAAAAAGCCATCACTTGACCCAGCTATCTTAGCTAATTATAGGCCAATCTCCAACCTTCCTTTTCTCTCAAAAATTCTTGAAAGGGTAGTTGTAAAACAGCTAACTGATCATCTGCAGAGGAATGGTCTATTTGAAGAGTTTCAGTCAGGTTTTAGAATTCATCATAGTACAGAAACAGCATTAGTGAAGGTTACAAATTATCTTCTTATGGCCTCAGACAGTGGACCCATCTCTGTGCTTGTTCTGTTAGACCTCAGTGCTGCTTTTGATACTGTTGACCATAAAATTTTATTACAGAGATTAGAGCATGCCATAGGTATTAAAGGCACTGCACTGCGGTGGTTTGAATCATATTTATCTAATAGATTACAATTTGTTCATGTAAATGGGGAATCTTCTTCACAGACTAAGGTTAATTATGGAGTTCCACAAGGTTCTGTGCTAGGACCAATTTTATTCACTTTATACATGCTTCCCTTAGGCAGTATTATTAGACGGCATTGCTTAAATTTTCATTGTTACGCAGATGATACCCAGCTTTATCTATCCATGAAGCCAGAGGACACACACCAATTAGCTAAACTGCAGGATTGTCTTACAGACATAAAGACATGGATGACCTCTAATTTCCTGCTTTTAAACTCAGATAAAACTGAAGTTATTGTACTTGGCCCCACAAATCTTAGAAACATGGTGTCTAACCAGATCCTTACTCTGGATGGCATTACCCTGACCTCTAGTAATACTGTGAGAAATCTTGGAGTCATTTTTGATCAGGATATGTCATTCAAAGCGCATATTAAACAAATATGTAGGACTGCTTTTTTGCATTTACGCAATATCTCTAAAATTAGAAAGGTCTTGTCTCAGAGTGATGCTGAAAAACTAATTCATGCATTTATTTCCTCTAGGCTGGACTATTGTAATTCATTATTATCAGGTTGTCCTAAAAGTTCCCTGAAAAGCCTTCAGTTAATTCAAAATGCTGCAGCTAGAGTACTAACGGGGACTAGAAGGAGAGAGCATATCTCACCCATATTGGCCTCTCTTCATTGGCTTCCTGTTAATTCTAGAATAGAATTGAAAATTCTTCTTACTTATAAGGTTTTGAATAGTCAGGTCCCATCTTATCTTAGTGACCTCATAGTACCATATCACCCCAATAAAGCGCTTCGCTCTCAGACTGCAGGCTTACTTGTAGTTCCTAGGGTTTGTAAGAGTAGAATGGAAGGCAGAGCCTTCAGCTTTCAGGCTCCTCTCCTGTGGAACCAGCTCCCAATTCGGATCAGGGAGACAGACACCCTCTCTACTTTTAAGATTAGGCTTAAAACTTTCCTTTTTGCTAAAGCTTATAGTTAGGGCTGGATCAGGTGACCCTGAACCATCCCTTAGTTATGCTGCTATAGACTTAGACTGCTGGGGGGTTCCCATGATGCACTGAGTGTTTCTTTCTCTTTTTGCTCTGTATGCACCACTCTGCATTTAATCATTAGTGATTGATCTCTGCTCCCCTCCACAGCATGTCTTTTTCCTGGTTCTCTCCCTCAGCCCCAACCAGTCCCAGCAGAAGACTGCCCCTCCCTGAGCCTGGTTCTGCTGGAGGTTTCTTCCTGTTAAAAGGGAGTTTTTCCTTCCCACTGTCGCCAAGTGCTTGCTCACAGGGGGTCGTTTTGACCATTGGGGTTTTTACGTAATTATTGTATGGCCTTGCCTTACAATATAAAGCGCCTTGGGGCAACTGTTTGTTGTGATTTGGTGCTATATAAATAAAATTGATTGATTGATTGAAGGAAACAATGTGAGAATGCAGGCATGGCAGGCAGCTAATTTAGCACTTGAGTGGAGTAATAGTGATTGCTAAAACGTTATTGAAACAATTAACATGGAAGACAGCGTGCGAGTGAAACCAGAAAGCTGTATACAGGAAGTAAAGCTGTTGAAGACAAACACATAACAGATCTGAAAGTAAAAGTGCAAGGATTAACTAACTTGTAAGAGAATGTAACATGGAAAATTAACAAGGAAGAGAGGTTCACTAGCGAACGAGAGGATGGGTTATAATAAAAAATAATGCAAATAATAATAATAAACCTGTAGGAATACAAGGAAACAAGAATAAATATTATGAAGAAAGATATCAAAAATTCAATAGACAGAAAACAGACAACCAGGAACATGAACTATGGCAGCAGGTGCCTGAGTGTTGAGGACCCCAGCAGCTGGAGAACACCAGACCACACGCCCCTGTTTCTTCACCTGGCTGGGGCAAATAGATGAGCAATTTTGAGAGGTGGAGATGTAAAGGTGTCTGCCTCAATGGTTGCCGTCCAGGACCCATGGTGGTTCTATTGTGTGCCCTGAATTAAAACAAAAAGAATTAAATTGCATGAATCTGTGTCAAACATGAAAGGCGCGGCTGTTGCCCTCTTTGGGCGCCCCTTCAGCTCATCATTGAAGCCCTCCGTCTGACATCAGGACTTCCTGGTTTGTCTCAGTTGTCCTGTGACTTGTGAGGATTGATGGATGAGTCCAGTTCACTAACACACAGGTTATGATGACTTAAGTCATTCCTTTTTATGTCTTAGAGGACATGCAGATGATGTCATAAAGATGTCTGTGTCTCTTGTAAGGTCACTGTGCAGCATGAAGGCAGCAGTGTTTGTGTGTGTGAGGGGGCGTGTCCTTGGTGCCAACAGTGTGCATTTACTGTTGACAATGCATGCAGAGTCAGAAAAATAACTGAGCTGAGAAAGCGAGGAAGGGAGGGAGCCAGCTGGAGAGAGCGGAGTCAGTGACGGAGGTGGTGACCAGAGGAAACGAAGTGAAAGTAACGGGCATGAATGAGAGGAGCGGGACGATGGAGAGCTCCTGGAGAAGTGAAGATGATGTGAATGCTGAAAGACTGATGAGGAAGATAAAATTGTTAAGATAACACAGCACGTTTGAGAAAAGAGAGACGGAAAGGCAACAGAGAGAGAGAGAGAAGTGAGAGCATCTGAGCATTCTCCTCCATCAGGAGGAGGAAGGAGGCAAAGAGAGCGAGCTGGAGAATGAACAGCTCAGCTTCTTTCCGCTGCATCCCTCATCCTCCCATCACTGCTGAGCAGTGCAGCGGAGGATCCGTCTCAGCGGCTCAGGAGCTTTTACACTTGGCTGGAGATCTGCTTTCAAAGCTCGGGGTTGTGTTTCAAGCAGAAAGATTATGAGCTCTCCTCAACTACAGGAGAGAAAACAAAAAGATATCTGAGTGAATGCACATCCAGTTATTGCACCTCAAGGAGATCCTGGAGGAATTCCAGATCTTTAAGGGTACTTTCTTCCCAGATGACTGCATGCCAAAATCGGGGAAAGAAGGCGAGAAGATGCTTTGAGGTGAGAAACACATAAAGCAGTTCCTGCGTGGTGACACTGACTGTTTGCTGGTACGATGGGGTGCACCACCAGTGTGGTTCTTTTGGAGGGGCTCCGATCCATCCTTGAGAGGAACTGTGGCTACATTAAGGGAGCGGTGGAGATGGGGGCGCTGGAGGAGGAAGAGGAAACACTCAGCCTGAGGTTTTCTCAACTGTGGATTCCCACCACAGCTCTGGTAAATATAACCTTCCTCTTGACATTTATCCTTACAAAATCCAGTCTGTCCAGTCTTTTCTAAAAAAAAATAACAGATGAAAAAAGAAAATTAGAACTGAAAATGTACAGTTGAACAAAAGAAAATGCTCGTGGAAATGACCAGTAAGTAGACAAACTAACTTTATTATACTGGATGTCATCTAGAAAAAGCACAAAACTGGCTGTGTCATTAGATAACATTCATTTAAAATTATTTTCCACAAGTAACATACTATTTTTAAACTTTAGGCATTTCCTGTAAAGCTTCCTAATTAATAATTTGTTAAGTGTGAAAGTGGGGTCGATATTTACTCTTTCTAGCCTTCACTGATTGAGGCACAATTAATAATGTTGTAATAATTTTTATATAATAATTTTAGTTGCGCTTACAAAGTGCTGCAAAAACAAAGTGAAATACAATGAAAAAATAAATACTACCTTTTACCATAATATTGATTTTTAAAACAATGAATAAAGTAGGAAATACATAAAATTGAAATTTAAAACACAGAGCTAAAACATTTTGCTACCATTACTGATTATAGGCAAGAACTAAAATGTAAGTTTACTTTTAAACACTGCAGTAGAACTCAAATTAAGTCATTGTGTTTGTTCAGGGGTGGTTAGGGTTAGATCTTGCCCCTGTGAGGCACCGGGGGAAACATAGGCTGTGATTTGGCATTGTGTAAATAAACTGAGTTGAATATTCTGGCTGCTTCATTTGGGAAATTTTTCTTCAGCGTCAGTGCCCAAAATGAAGATGAATTACAACTTGTTTTTTAAAGTCCCTGTCACGTTGAGACTTCACTGATAAAACTAGCGGGCATTTATTCCACGTCACGCAAACAGGATCACAGCTGCACATGTGACCATGCAACGTCTATTTTCTTATGATATGTCTTATGATATATTATTATGATATGTCCATTTTCTTGAACCGCTTGGGTGGGTAGGGAGAGTTCCCATGGATAAAAGCTTTTCAACTGACCATCCCTGGTTCTCAAGACCAGGCACCTAGTGGCTCTACTCTACACTATTCTACTATTCTGTTCTAAGTAAGTCCCTTCAGCTGCTCCCTTGTTTGCACTCGGGGTCGCCACAGCAATCCCAGGTGATCTGCATGTTGAATTGGCACAGGTTTTACGCCGGATGCCCTTCCTGATGCAACTCCACATTACATGGAGAAATGTGGCGGGGTGGGATTTGAACCCGGAACCTTCTGCACTGAAACTCTTCCTTTTTTAGATATTTAGATATACCTTAGTATACACTAGTATAGTTCTACCTTAGAATTGGAATATATTATAGAAGACATACCTTACTGAATTTTCATGTCCTGTGGGTATATGGACATTGTGCATTAATATGAGTGAGCTCTGCAATGAAAGACATTGCTAGGATTGAAATAAACTTAACATTGTCTTTCTAGCCCTATTGGTTGTGGAGATATCTTGCGGTGTTAAAATCCAACCCCTCGTCTGTGTTGTGACACCTGGGTAATGGATCAAGTAGGGGATTGCCTGTTAGGGTGAAATATGGTGAAGACCTTGTTCCTTGGCTGCTACAGCAACCATGAAGGCCCAGAGGAACATCGAACACAAGACAGCTAACAAGAGCTCTGGTGAAACAGTGGATCAGGCAGAGGAGGTGATGGCTTGTAACACCCCGTTTACACCGAGTCCACAACCAATGTACGATTGAAAAATGGCCTCTGCTCACCCTCACTCTCATTGACTCTCACTGGGGTTGCAGGCTGGTCTCAATGGGGTCCCCTGGTGGTCAGAAAAAGATCCCTCTCGGTCTCCATCGGTCTCCAACAGGTGTTCGAGTGTATTGAATTGTTTAAAACACTTGCACAAGTTGTGTGACCTGGTCACAGATATATGGATCTCATTATCGGTCTTGATAAACTCACATGCCCCAACTCACTCTCAACTTGATCCTATGGGTCATAATAGACTCTCAATTCACTCTGCATGGGGTTGCATCAATGATCGCGAATATTGACATGTCACTCGCACAATTCAGGTCGCAATGCAAACTCATTGTCAACGCAAATAACAGATCACAACGCAGACCAGGCAAGACTTGAAGAGTTGACAAAATGCCAAGATATCATGATGTTGTAGGTCTTATATAGGTCTCAGTCTGGTGTACATGGGGCATAGCCTTGGACAAGGCTAAGGATCTGTCAAAGACTGTGTGTTTCTGCATCAGTCCCAGATGTACACTTTCTCCATGTCCACCATCCTGTCCAGGAATTGATCAAGAGATGATCTTCCTCACCATGAGGGATTGCCATGACAACGATACCCTGGAAAATCTTATTTTTTGGTGGGGGGGGGGGCTGTATTTCTGTTGACCTTCCTGTAATCATCTAGAGACTTTGACCCAAGAAAACTAATTCAAAATATACTCAACTGTTTCTGAGTTATTTTGTAGAACACACTCATTATTATAATACACTGCACTGCCGCTGGAGAGTTTGATACCTCTGACATGCAGTAGCTGTCATCCAGTGCTTCCATTTCTGAACAGATTGTAGAAGAAAAAATAAATCGCAAATAAGGACACACACTGTGCCTGAGCTGAGTCCGTATGCCTGAATGCAGCTCTAAATGGGTTTGGCTCTCTGCAGTCAATCACCGACCCAGATAACAATAATGAGTATTTTCCCCATCATCTCTTTTTGAGAATGGAAACTAGATTTTTTTTTTTTTTTTTTTTTTAAAGGACAGTAGAACCTTTTTGGACATAAAAAAAAAAAAAAAATTATTTACTGAACAGGTCAGCATAAATCTGGATAGTAATCAGACTCACCTGAGGTACAGCATTCGGAAGCCAAATTTAACAGCCACTGCTGCGATCACACAGAAGCTTCACACTTGGGCTGAAGAAGTTTAATTAAGTCAGAATGGGTACAGGTTTATCGAAATAAAATCGAGAACTTTTTCCCTGGTGTTACCGTTCTCCAACTGTAGCCATGTTGTCTGCCACATAGATTTATTCACTACATTAAACTACTTACCCGAGGTTGGCACCATCAACCATCTACCAGCAGCCTGCGCCGTGTTAAGTCAATGAGATTTAATGGCCGATCAATAGTGAGGGAGTTGAGCAGGATTGCTAGTGTGTGTTGTGTCAAGGACACACACAGTGAAAGCCACTGTCACTGTTTGTTTCCATTATAGGGTCCATGTGAGTGTGTGAGTGTAGGATATGTGGACGTTTTGCACTATAAGTGAGGTTTGAGATCAGTCTTCTGCCATCAGAGGGAATTAGGGAAGTCCCCTCTGACATGTCACATTTAAGTGGTCCCCCGTGTATTCCCCTGCACTACCTGGCACGGTGGTACAATATCAACCACAAGACGACAGACCACTGACAGACCTTCTGCACACTGTAATGTGATAAACCATCGTGTGTGACACGTTGCATGAGGAAAGGATTCCCAGCTGTCTGTGCAGATGTGTGTTTCTGTGCACAGTGTGAGTGCAGGGGGATCTGTCAGAGAGGTTTCACTATTTTTCAAGCAACACCCTCACACGCTCTCTCCGAGGCGCCTGTAGTGATGGTTGGCTCCCAAACATTACGTCAGCCGGCCCTTATGCAATTCTCCGCAGACTCGTGTGACGCTTTGTGTGTGTGTGTGTGTGTGCAGATTTCACATGGGACGGGTGTGGAAGCCTCTCACTTTCTAATGAGTTCAAGCTGTAGAGAAACAAACTGACGCCATCCTCCATTCTCCTCATCCCACATGCCCTCTCCCTCCTACACGTTCCTTTTTGACAACTTTTTACATCAGCATCTTGTGCAGATGGCCCCGTACACTACTTTTTTTCCTCATCATGTGCACTGTGATGCAAAACTCCCCCTGCTGGTGATACTGCTGGCAGTGATGGGTCCAGGAAGTGCGATGGTGTGAGAGTGCTTCAGACATGCAAGTGAATAAATCGGGGTGACCTCAGCACCGTGAGGGCTTTGACAAGAGGCTGATTATCATGCTGAGCTGGTGACGCTGTCACTGAGGCCTCGGCAGGTCAATGGGGACACAATATAGTCAGCAGTTTATGATGGAAACAAGTGAAACACTTCACCCCAACGGATTCACCAAGACCACATAGTAAGTTTTCCCAACTGGTTTAATGTCTAATTACTTCTATACTGGTGAAGCCAATAAAGCAGCATTCGCACCTGGATGAGTTCTGTGCCGGGTTTTCCCAAGCAGTGTCTTAACACGGATTGTTTTTGTCCCAGGGGGAGGTCGTGCCTTAATGTTGAGGACCCCGACGGCTGGAAAAGACCAAGGGGGTGCCCGCATTTGAACTGGCTGTAGCAGATATTTGGTTACTTTTGAGAGGTGTGAATGGACCCGTGTTTGCCATCTAGGACCCAAAGCATTTCTCTAGTGTCGTGATGCATGACCCCAGCATGCGCTCTCAGAGCAGACTTGGAAAAATTTCTACAGCTTCACCGGAGAAGCGCTCTGCTCCGGGGAACATAGTTCAGACTCAACGCAACTTGACATTTGATTTTCACAGCCTGCTCAAAAAGAATTAACAGCGTGTACGCCACATTTGCCAGAATTTTCGTTGACCCTTGGTTGTTCCGAGCCGAGCGCAAGTCCGCCGAAGGAGGATGGGAGTCTGGCTGAGTTCCCAAAATTTTTGAACATGTTCAGCGAGTTTAATGGATCTTTGGCAACTTGTGAATACAAATTGTGCACAACAAACAACTTATCTGACTACTGTTGGTCCAAATGCCTGATTTTCCTAGGTTTTGCAAAGCCTTGGCATGTACCCGGAAAAGAAAGTGATGGGATGAATGCATAGATATATGAATGAATCCATCATCTCCAGTTGTCAAAATAATAACTCAAACATAAGTGATATCATCTGGGATCTCACCACATTAAACAGGCATAAAATAAAGATAAACTGATTCAAACTTGGTGGAATTTAGTGCGCCAAACCAATCCAAACAGCAGCTTTTTTATTTTAAATTAAATTTTTCTTATCTAATATCCCATAGACCAACCTGCCAGGTGTTGAAATCCAACACCTCGTCTGCAGTATGACACCTGGGCAATGGACCAAGTAAGATATTAGCTGTGACGAAATGTGTTGGGGAGCTTGTGTGCCCTGTGGCTGCTATGATAGCCATGAAGGTCCAACAGGAACCCTGACATGAGATGGCTACAAGGGCTCTGGAGAAATAAGAAGTCCTCAATGGTGGATCAGATGAAGGTGGTCATGGCCTGTGACCCTACGGCTGCAAAAATGGATGAAGACAGAAGCAGGTCTTCAAACTCCAGTCGTCTGGGATTACCCAGCCATTGCAGCAGGATGAGGATCTGTCACAGACCGTGTTTGTCGGCATGCAACAACGTTCCCACATTAAACAAATCCACAGACGGACATCTCAAGATTTGCTACCATACCAACATCAGTGTCCTGTGTGGAACCAAGCATCAAGTACTAGCTTCAGTGGGTGGGTCATGTCATTAGTATGGATGACAGACAACCTCCCAAGTGGATCTACTCCCAGCTGCGCAAAGGAAAATGGTCCAGCGGAGTGCAGAAGAAAAGTTCCCAGGACCTTCTGAAGCACAACCTTAAGAGCTGGTCCATTGACTGGAAAACCTGGGAAGAACCCATGAGGGATGGAACCAGCTGGCAAGCAATGATCTATACATGAGTGTAGATCCTGACCGGCAGAAGTCTCCCCCAGGAACCATGTGCAGCATCTGTCAGAAACAGTACGCATCAAGAGTGGGCCTGTTCAGTAATCTTCGGGTCCATTGTTCCATTCCGTTCAGGAATCGATTGCCACCAAGGAATTGTTATGATGGATGAATTGGGAGGAGGGGAGGGGTGTTCCAAACTCTCCTGTACCCCCCGGTCCCCCTTTAATTCAAACTATTTCTGCACAGTAAAATCACCAGTGTAAAACTAACACTGACAGTGTTAAATTAACACTGCCAGTGTAGATATGGTCCTACTCTGTGTGGGACCATATCTTCACTGTCAGTGTTAATTTAACACTGGTGATTTTATTGTGTAGCGGTACCAGTAGCCAGGCTCTCAATTTGGTCAGATTTCAAAAATAGGACATTAGTTGACGTCCAACTTTTCACCTTAACAGCACGAGACACATCCCCTGCAAAACAGGTATGTGTGTCAGGGTATCATGAGCATACTACTGACAACTGATCCCATGACTATGATATTTCCAACAAGTGAGGCTAAATATAAGAAGAACAACAGTGAGCCAAGAACTGACCCCTGAGGTACATCACTTGATGTAGCAAATCTGTAGCAAAACTATACAACTGTATGTTGCAGAAGCATAATCCACTAATATTGACCAACATGCAGAATGAGTTGTTGCATTACCGAAGGTATTGTTGAGCCAAATCGGGGATCCGTCGACCCATTTCTCTGATCTAATACTGATTATGACCGTGGCCGCTAGAAGCATCGACCTCTCCACGTGGCCCCTTCAGCAGAGTGTCACAGTCTCTTTGCACATCTTCGGCACAGTTTCCTGTTTTTTTTTAAAAGAAGTTATTCCACTGAATGGAAGAGTTCAGCGAGTCCCTTTGAAGTGAGTACAGTTAAAACAAGCTATGCAAATTACGCAGCGTGCCTCACACATCAGAGGCTCCTGCAGTACAAACCCACACAAAGACACACACTCTTGCCAGCTCTCTGTGTTATATTTTGTTCGGAGCGCTGACACTGGAAGTGCAGCAGAGCGACACCTGCCTTTGATGTTCCTGACCCGTGGTGTGCCATCAGCAGTATCTGACATCCCACCTCTCGTCCCATCGTTCTGTGCTGCCAAACTTTAAAAAAAAATTGAGATAACAGGATTGGTTATAAATCCCACCGTTGAACCGGGAACAGACTGCGGTTATTAATTGGGAGCTTGGGAACATGAGCGCGACTTTATGTGGAATACAAGACAAAAGGGACAATAAGAACAAAAGTTTTCTTTATTAACAACTGAACAACTTGACAGAGAAAAGAGGGGCGGCTCAAGTCGTTCTGGTGCAGCAGGACTGTGTGTGTGTGTGTGTGTGTGTGTTTATGCAGACCCTGCTGTGGGTGCCTGCTGCACCAAAGTTCAAAGCAGACCCAAATATTATCTGGGAGTGGAACTTTATTGACACTCCAACATGTGCACAGGTCCCAGCTTTCTTCAGTCAGGTCCACAAGTATTTGGACAAGTCATTGGATGGATACATTTTCAAGTTGATGTTTTTCCAAATCTTGGACTTCATTTCCATCAGTCATGGCATAGGCTGTTCTCAAACACTGAGTGACCATGCAAGGAGACTTGTGAGGGAAGCCATCAAGGCACCCATGACAGTTCTGAAAGAATTATAGGCTTTTGTGATTGTGATTGGAGAAACCAGGAATGGTGGAATATTTGCTTGTTGCATCATCATTCACATTTTCTTGGAGTGGAGTAGAGAAGGATTTTAAAACAAGAAAAGTGGTCAGATCTTGTCTTTGGTTTCCCATGTGCCTTCTGGCAAACTGCAGATGAAAGTTTGCATGTTCTTTTTCAGAAAATCTTCCTCTATACCACTTCATCATGA
Organism: Thalassophryne amazonica; assembly: GCF_902500255.1. Lineage (NCBI taxonomy): Eukaryota > Metazoa > Chordata > Actinopteri > Batrachoidiformes > Batrachoididae > Thalassophryne > Thalassophryne amazonica. The sequence goes on along the minus strand of NC_047103.1, from coordinate 154,976,752 downwards.
AACTGTATAACTGGTGATGCAACAGACAAAATGCACGATCCACAGTGTGTCCAACCACAACCACAGAAGCCTAAACCTCCATCACAGATGTTTGTCTGTCTTATGGCTTCCCTCACCAGTCTCCTTCCAGTATGGTCACTCAGTTCTTGAGAACTGTCTACTTGACACAGATTTACCACAGAGTACCATGTTTGTATTTCTTAATGATTGATGTAAATAAAGTCCAAGACATATTTAGTGACTTGGAAATGTTCACGTATCCGTCCCCTGACTTGTCTCCAAAAAGCTAGCTGTAAACTTGATTATTTAATCCTCATATTTAGTATAAATTTCCACTATTACAACTTTTTTAATGTTTTATAGGCCTTACATGAAGGAATGGATGTATATTAACAAATTAAGTTTACCACTCAAAACACATGGAATATCTTGGGTTCATGCTGTCTGCAATGAAGTAGAAGTCAAAGTAAACGTAAGAATTACTGTTTGTTTTGTTTTTTGTTTGTTTGGTTGTTTTTTTTTTGCATCTTCCATATCGTTCCAGCTTATTCTGTTTTGGTGTTGGAACATTCCTGCTACAGTTGGCCACAAGGTACATGAGTGACCCAAATCTGGAGTTTTATTTTCTTGTATGACAATGAATTCCCCCCCCCCCCCCCCACACACACACACATACACACCACCACCATCATCGTGAAGCTGTGACTGCTAATGCAACAGACGAAGCCTATAACTCATTCAGAGTTGTCATGGGTGTCTTGGTGGCTTCCCTCACCAGTGTCTGTCTTGCACAGTCACTCTGTTTTTGAGGTGTCTATTCCAGACAGATTTACTACACGGTACCATAGTCTTTGTATTTTCTTATCTAAAGCAGCCTTTCTCAAATAGTGGTCTGTGAGTATATTGGTAAAATATATATTAAAATATATTTTAATTTAATATCATATTCTAACAGAAATGTGATTCTTAAAATGACTCCAAAGTGTCATAGATAGAAGGATGTTTTTTTTGTTTTGTTTTGTTTATTGCATATCTTGGGACTTAGGTGGTCCACAAGGTTTATTTATTTATTTATTATTATTGGGTCAAGTGGTCCGTGGTCTGAAAACGTTACTAAACAAATTCTTATGGGGTCTGAAAATGGAAGGTTAATATTTTAAAAAGGTTGTAACTCCTAAATTTCATTCTTTAGTTTCAACCCTTTGAATTAAAGCTGAAAATCTGTGCCTCAAACACATCCTGATTGTTTAATTTCAAATCCACTGTGGCGGTGCACAGGTGCAAAAATGACAAAAACCGGTGTTGTCGTCCAAATACTTTTGGGCCGACAGGTAAATACTTGTTAGTTATTTATTTATTTTTTCTTTGTAAAAATCCTTTTTCTGCTGCGTTTATTCTCCCTATATGCAGGCAGGTGGAGCAGGACTCTGGGCTATTCTCCTTCATATTCCCATAATGCCATGCATACTGACAGCCAGCTGTGAGAAAGAGAGACACAGAGAGAGAGAGAGAGAGAGAGAGAGAGAGAGAGGGGCCGGGCCCACTAGATGTCTGCAAAGCTGTGAGAGAGTTGCACTTCGTGCCATGCAGTGAGTCTCTCAGCTGACTTTGCTGCAGGGTTCTGGTTCCGCTGTGCACAGTCCGGACTGGGTATCGAACACTATGCAGGGCAGGGCGGGCAAAGCCCCCAAACGGGAGATGGTCATTGAATCTCCACAGCAGTACAGGAGCCTGGCTGAGATGGAGCCTGAGGTGGAGGCGGGGTCACAGGTCACAGCGGTGAGTATAAATAGCAGCAGGTCTGGAATCTGTTTTAGTTCAATTAAAGTTAGTCACTTTCTCCAAAACTGAACATCAAACCCCTTTGACATGGGAGGGGCTTTGTTTTAGTATATATCTTTGACCTTTCAGGAGGAGCTTTGATACTTTTTGTTTGTCTCTGAAAAGGGGCTGGACGGAAGTGGAAGCGGGCCGATAACAGACTGAACCTCCCTGGGGGTTTGAATGGGATTTTTAGGAAATGCAGCACTTTGCTCATTAACTCTTTGTGTGGGATTAAGCGAATCTGGCAAACATCCTGCAAATCTGGTGCATTTAAATAGGTTCTGAGTTCAGTGTAAATGTTATCCAGTTTGTTTAGTTTATGTGTGTTTAGAAAAGTTGCCATTTGTTTTTTTGTTTTTTTAAATCATGACGTCAACATTAATGATGTGAAATGTGTTTACGGTATTTTAGTCCTGTGGTATGTTTATACTATGTGGGACATTTTATCATCATGTTTCAATCGGTGTGTGTGTGTGTGTCAACAAATGCTTTTGAAAACAATAACTCATTAACAATACAGTGTAGACGCTTTATACTTACACCATAGGTACTTCTTGGACATTAGATGAGCTGACTAGAATTTAAAATATTTGAGAAGATACAGTATATTTGATATTACTAAGAAATAAGTCCTACATTGGCCCTGAGGCCCCGCTGGCGCCGGGGCTTGTCTCCGGATTCAGTCAGCTTCAAGAGGATGAGAGTCTATGACTCCCCCTGGAGGGGATGCCAGTTCGACGCAGGTTACTTCCTCAGCTGTGACCGGGACCCGTTTGCAGCTGGGTGTATTGAGACAGTGTAAATTAAGTGTCTTGTCCAAGGACACAGACAGATTGCATGAACGAGATAAAACCCAGGCAAATATTGACAGGGCAGCCCTTTAAACGCTCAGCCACCTGCTGTACGATATTAAGAAAGATGAAGTCATTTTCAATAATGTATTGAAGAGACAAGGTAGGCAGTGGATTACACCATAGGTAATCCTTAATGCATACATGAGCTGTCTGGATATATTTTGTGCATATATTTCTGTATTCATAAGCTTAAAGTAATTTTTCTTGGGTGCATGATACCTCATTAACAGTACAAGACAGAAGTTTTATACTTATGTCATAGGTACGCCATGGGCAGTTAATGTGGTGATTAGATTTTAAGGTTGTTTGGAGCATATTTGGAGCATATATCTGCATATTAATGAGGGTAAAGTAATTTTCATTGTGAATATTATAACTCACAAACTATACAGTGTAGACACTGTATACTTTTACCAAAGGTACTCTATGGACAATACATGTACTGATTACATATTAAGATTGTTTGGAGCATACATCTGCATATTAATGAGGATGAAGTAATTTTCCTTGTGAATATTATAACTCACAAACAGTACATTGTGGGCACTTTATACCTATACAATAGGTACCCCATGGGGATTCGATAAGCTGATTTTATTTGAAGGATGTTTGGTGGACATTTTCCTTGTGAACATAACTCATTAATGAGACGGGGTAGGTAGTGGGTACTTACATCATAGATACTCCTTGATGAGTCAATGAGCTGAATAGATTTTAAGGTTATTTGGTACTTATATTTGCATCTTAACGCATTTTTTGTTGTAAATACATTAACTCATTAACAATAAAGAACAGTTACTTTAAACTTAAACCATATGTACTCCTTGAGGAGTACATGACTTGATTAGATTTTAAGGTTGTTTGGTGCATATATTTGCATGTCAATGAGGATTAAGTAAATTTCCTTGTGAACATAGTAACTCCTTAATGAGACATGGCAAGTACTGGATACTTAGACCAAAGTTACTCTGATTTGCCAATATTTTCATCAAAAATTTTTGTTGCTTAAATTCAAGTGCCTTTTAAAATTCTACAGCTCTCTTTTCCACCAATCCATCTGTGTTTGATTAGTATTTGATTGTCACAATATTGCAAGTATTAGAACTGTAACACCTTGGTAAGAGTACTATTTCCAAGTGGTGATATTTGACTCGGGACTTTGTCACCTTAGTGTTTTTACATTAAAGTCAATCATCCTGTATGGTCACATGACTCTGGAGAATGACTTCAAACTCACAGCTGCTTTTTGTTATCTTTGATCTTCGTGGTGATTTTCCCATTTGAAATCAGACCGACAGTTTTCTGCTTATCTGCTGATCTTTGCACCCAGAGAGGATTTTCATGACGTTGTCAGGAGGACTGGACACATTAAAGTGTCAGTCTGTGCGTTTAAATGCTGTGTGCTCTTTGGATGCCGACCAACACGCTCATTGAAAAAATCACATTCAAGCTTTGCAGCCACATTTGAATCCGACTCTGAAAAATTGTACTGAAAGACAAATAATAATAATTCAGTGATTGATTGGGCTCATCTGATGCTATTGTTTGCATGTTTATTTCTTAGATTAAATTCCAAACTTGTACATGAGTTTATTGCTACATTTCAAATTAAATATTCACTTTTTTTGCACTTGCCAGTCAAATCATCATTGTGTTTTGTGTCATGATGTTATGCAGGTCACCTTATCCATAAATGAATGTATTAAGGAGGTCTAGAGCAGTGATTCCCAAAGTATGGGATGCAGCCCCTTGATAGGCAGCAAATGTACTGCAGGTGGGCTGAGACCCCATAGTGGGCCATGAGAAGTCATTAAAAATACATTTTAAAAAGTCATTGATTTTCAGTTTTGTAACACTGTACTTTCTGAAGGATAAGTCTCACCTGTCAAAAAGTGACTCTTGAAGGGGAAAAAACACATATGAGTTGCACCGGAGAACAAGTAGCACTTTTTTCCTGTGTTATCAGCTCTTTAATTTGGGATTTTTGTGCATTGTTCTATTGTAATTTTATTACTGACTTTTATTATTTTATTATTGGAGTTTATTTTTATTTGATTCCTGGGAAAACCCTGTATAAGTAGTCATTATTATTATTATTATTATTTACAAACAACATAGGAGACTTTTATATATATATATATATATATATATATATATATATATATATATATATATATATATATATATATATATACACAGAATACTTGACCACAGAATACTCACTTTGATTTCCATGTAAATCACTAAGGTCCCTTGTCCCTTCGGCAATGTCCTTAATCCCCAAATTGCTCTTGGTGAGCAGTGGAGCACCTCCCATGACATCAATGTGTGTGAAAGGGTGAATGTGAGGCATCGCTGTAAAGCATTTTGAGCATCTGCATCAGTTCCAAAACTGCAATAGAACTGCAGTAAATTTCCCATTTGTGCAAAAAGAGCAAATCTGAAAGATAAAAGTGATTCTCTGGCAAGTTTACAGTATATTTAATTGCAATGATCTGTTTTGGTGCAGCTTTAAATAGATCAAAGATCATTTGACTATGATTCTGCAGATAAAACCACACATGTATGTCATATGTGCAGAGTTATCTTTAATAACACTCAGATTTTTTGTCATGGCGGTCATGCCAGAGGAACATCCTGGGTGGTTTATTTTTCCGGTGGTGGTGGTCATGCCAGAGGAACGTCCTGGGTCTTTTATTTTTCCGGTGGTGGTGGTCATGCCAGAGGAACATCCTGGGTCTTTTATTTTTCCGGTGGTGGTGGTCATGCCAGAGGAACGTCCTGGGTCTTTTATTTTTCTGGTGGTGGTCATATGCAGCACCAGAAGTTTTTGTTTCCCATCTCTGCTATATCACAAACAAATTTACACATTTTAACTGTCAAGATTGAATACTTGCAAAGTTGTCTCTGATGCATCATTTGGATTTAGGGGAGGGGAGTTGATGGTCTAGTGGTTAAGCAGTGGGCTTGAGACCAAAGGATGCTTAGTTCAAACCCCTGTCTGGCCGGAAAATCACTAGCACCCTTCACTAGCACCCTGACATTGGTGTGTGTGTGTGTGTGTGTGTGTGAGACATTACACACCCTTTGAGCTTCTGATATAGATGGAAAAGCGCTATATAAATGCAGTCCAGTGCATTTACAACGACAGCGAGAATCCCGTTTGGATTTTGCTCTCGACACAGTTGGCACTCGTTCTTGAAAAAAACCTCAGAAGAGAGATTTATAGAGATGCAGATGCCAGTTACTACTTCTCTACAGTGCTGCAGGTTTTGCACGTGAGCTCATGATCCAGTGAGTGGTACAATGACACACACATCCTCCCCATCACTTGTCTCTTAACCCACATTCATGTCTCTCCGTGCCAGTAAACCCGCTGCTGTATCCGTCAACCAGGAACTCAGTGGACAATAGTAGCTTTTTGTCTGGGCAGCGTGAATACCCAACATTTGCCTCTGCAGACACAACCAGTGCACATGTAGCATTAATACGGGTCCCAAGTCTGTTACATTGCTGTAAAAGTGTGCATAGCTGCATCCTGGATGAAAATTCACTGAATAATAACAAGTGTTGAAAAAGAATAAAGTAATCACACTTTATCTATACTGTTGTCTTCTGCTTTCTCAGGTAAAGCCAAAAATTATTGAGCCTCTGGACTATGAGAATGTCATTGCACAGAGGAAGACCTACATCATCAGTGATGTTCTGCGAGACATGCTGCAGTTCCCATCTGATGACTTTCAGGTAAGCTGCAGAGATACTATTGTGAACTTTGCTGTAATTTTCACAGACCAGCTTCTACTGGATCTGAAATAAAACAAAAACTGGTGTACACGGACATCAAAATGTAATTGTTAGTGATTTGTGTAATCTAAGTGTAGAACTGGACACTATGCTGCTCCGAATTTCAGTTTTTTCTAGAGCGACTAAAATTTGGCCCAATTTCAAATGATCAAACTGCAAATTTCAGCATGAAATCTTATTTCACTTGGAAATATCGTACTTCAGAAGAGTTAAAGGTGCTCTAACTATTTGTAAGTGACAGTCCAACATCACTTCATGTTGGCAATAACGGAGGTAAAATAGTCAGGGTTAGTCAGGTGCAGGATTTCCCTTCAGACTAACATGAAATACGCAACTAGAGTTACTAATAGAAACAAAAGTAACAAAAATAATGATTTTGGGTGAGCCTGCTTTTATTTCATGTCCTGGACAATGTTGAAATCCCCCCCCCCCCCCCCCCCCCCCCCCCCCATGTATCCACTTACATACCAGTATAACTGAATATTGCCGAATGTACGATTCCCATTACATGGCTGTTTTTTGCTCATGCATAAAACACACATTTTTCACATGCTTCTCCAAAAAGCTAAAATGCTTCTATAATCATCTAAAAACTGTCTTCTGTTGAAGAGTGCGACATGCTTTCTCTGGGTTTGATGTTGCGGAGGACCAGAAATTAGAACAAAGCTTCTGCTCTTGGAACGTACGTCCCGTTTACTGCACTCGCTTGTCCATTTTTGCAGAATTTTGCCTAAGAGTACCACCGATATGCATCAGCTAAATCCAGTTATTCATTTTGAATGGCTCACAATTTATCCTGACGTCACAAATTATTTTTAAACATGTTTAAAACTTTCCCGATAGCTGACAGTGTTGTACAACACTACTTTTACAACAGATTAAACCTGTTTTCAATTCCTGATTAAGTATTAAAAATTTTTAAGCCAAAACCTGCAAAATCAGGTGTCTGAAATTGGCTATTGGAGATTGGGGTGTGACTCTTTCAGTATCTCATGATTCTGATTCATGGGGTCACTATTCCATTCAAAATCGATTTTCGATTCAAAAGCTGATTTTTGATTCTAAATTTATTCAGTACATAGAGCTACTAATTTCAGGAGCGAATTAATTGTGCTGTAGTGTGCTAAGAAAGGTGGTGTGGCAAATTATGCCATGAAAGCAAAGTGTCTAAGATTATGTAGGTTTATATTTGAAAAAGACAACATAAACAAAAGCAAATCTATGAATAAATGTATTCATTTTCCATAATGCTGTAGGGGCGCAGGTCTTTTGAAAAGAAACAGACGTTGGATCCAGTTTTGCATGGTCAGAAGTGGCTGGAAATTTGGTAAAGTGGAGCAGAATAAAATAAAATTAATGATAATAATAATGCTAATAATAATAATAAACATAAATGATATTAATTTCTTGCAATAAATAGTATCATATAGTAATTAAACTTCATTTATAATTTAAAATCACTCAAAATTACCTTGTTTATTTCTGACATACAGACACAAATTTGTGCACAGATGCCTCTGGCGTGCGCTCTGAACTAAACAAGACCACCTCAGAGGCACCCAGCCAATCAACAGCTACGCAACGAGGTTATTTAATCCCAATCAAAAGCTGTGTGGAGAGGTTATTTCCTCCCAGCCAGTCGAAAGCTGCGTGGTGGTGTGTTCTTCAGCTTTTGCTGTCATTCAGAAACTTTGTCTAGCTGATTTTCGCATCATGTGACCAGCACAGGGAAGCCTCACAAAAATAAACAGTGACTAACTCAGGGATAAACATAACCATAATGTGTTGTCTTAAATGCCAAAATAAACAGTGTGTTTTGATACGTTAGTGCTAGCTTTTTTTTCCCCCACACCGTGGTTTACAAAGGAGGCAGAGGCAGAAATGTGTTAGCCTGCCAACCTTGTAAAATTCAGTCAAAAATAAGTAGTACGGGCCCTGTGGTGGTGGAACTTTAAGTTTTTTTTTTATTTTTGTGCAAATTAGGACACGTCATAAAGCATCACTCTGTACAGAATAAAAATGCTTGTCGGCAGTGTCTATATATGGTGAACATCGCTTTTGTGAAATCTCACTCCGATTCATATCAAATGTTAACTGTGGAATAAGTTGGTCACGTTGTCTGCCTAAACTCAGATCTCATACTGGGACAGTGATTCAATACAAATGTGGGTCGGGATTCTTTGGCTTTTAGGTTCTTAGTTTGGAATGAAAAAGTAAGTAAACAAATTCCATTTATATTCAAAACTTTGTGGATGGAGTGATGCAGGCTGGCTCTCTGTTCTGTTGTATGCTGTTCACTCGGGGGAGGTCATGGTCCAGGGAGGATCCTCAGTTCAAACCCCCGTCTGGCTGGAAAATCACTAAGGGCCCTTGGGCAATGTCCTTAATCCCCAAGTTGCTCACAATGTGTCGTGAGCGCCTTGCATGGCTGGGTGAATGCGAGGCATCATTGTAAAGAGCTTTGAGCTTCTGATATACATGTAAAAGCACAATATAAATACAGTCCATTTACCACTTACCACTCTAAGTGCCCCTCACACACACACACAGAGCAGGCTGACTCTGCCTACTCCAGAAAGCAGGAAACAGGAACAGAAGCAACTTGCTGAGAAGTTGGTGACTGTTTAGAGCAGTGAGGAGAAACAAACAAAACAGAGGCAACATGATTTTAAAAACTGATTTTTGAACATTTTCAATCAATTTTTACAGTGGCTTGCAAAAGTATTCAGCCCCTTGGTATTTCACACATTTTAATTTGTTTATGGCATTTCAAATACAAAAAGTAAATCAGGCTTCTCAATATAAAAAAATTCTAAAATTATCTTCCTTAGACTCAAACCAAAAACAAACCTCTACAACTTGATATAAATTAATTCAAAATGTAAAAGCCAAGATGATGGGTTGCATAAGTAATCAGCCCCTTTGGTATAATACCTGTAAATAATCAGTTTAATTGCCAGTTTTCTTCAGACAAGTCAGGGGATGGATACACAAACATTTCCAAGTCACTGAATATGTCTTGAACTTTATTTACATCAGTTATGAAGAAATACAAACAATGTGGCACTCTATGGTAAATCTGTGTGGAGTAGACAGTTCTCAAAAACTGAGTGACTGTGCAAGAAGGAGAACAGTGAGGAAAGCCACCAAGACATCCAGACAACCCAGAAAAAGTTTTAGGCTTCTGTGGCTGTGATTGGAGAAATTGTGCACAGTGCAAATTCTGCGTTTTGTATCTCCAGTTATACAGCTTCATGATTCTTTTTAAGAAAATCCTCCTCTGCTCCACTTCATCATGAAGCTGTATAACTGGAGATATAAAATCCAAAACTTGCACCATGCACAATTTCTCCAATCACAGCCACAGAAGCCTGTAACTTCTTCTTTGTTGTCTGGGTGTCTTGGTGGCTTTCCTCACTCTTCTCCTTCTTGCACAGTCACTCAGTTTTTGAGAACAGTCTACTTCACACAGATTTCCCATAGTGTCATACTGTTTGTATTTTTTTTTTTTATAACTGATGTAAATAAAGTCCAAGACATATTCAGTGACTTGGAAATGTTCATGTATCCATCCACTGACTTGTCTGAAGAAAACTGTCAATAAAACTGATTATTTACAGGTATTATACCAAAGGGGCCCATTACTTATGCAACCCATCATCTTGGCTTTTATATTTTTAATAAATTTATATCAGGTTGTAGAGATTTACTTTCAGTTTGAGTTTAAGGAAGATAATTAAAAAAAAATGATATTGAGAAGCCTGGTTTACTTTTTGTATTTGAAACACCATAAACAAATTAAAATGTGTGAAATACCAAGGGGCTGAATACTTTTGCAAGCCACTGCAATTGTTAAGGATAAGAACTGCGATTCTGAGGTAATTAAATTTTTTACTCAGCACCTTTAATAGGAGACTCTTCTAACCGTTCGACACCAAGTCATTATAGTGGTACCCAAGAATTCTCCAAAGGGACTCAGTATCATACACATCCAGACCTCCCCTTTAGGGAACAATAACAATTACATAAACTTTGTAACTTTGAGCTTTCTTTGATCTACTGTTAGCAATATAATACTGTAGTCTTATATTATGTATTCCAAGCCAGTATTATGAGCCAGTTCCACAACTGTAGGGCAGACAAGAGCAAATATGTCGATATGTATTCAAACTACAGGATGAAATCAGAAGGTGTTTTTTGGACAAAATGCCTGGATGACCCGGTCATCAGTCCAGTCAGTTTAACTTGATCACTGTCTCGATTTCTGGTGGTCAAAAAGGAATGCATTTTACCATGGAGACAAAGAAAGAGCTTTTTTTTTGTGAAAAATTGAATCGTGGAAATGCATTCTGAGTGTAATATTTTGCATGAGCATGCATAAAGAACTCTCTCATTGAGGAGGTAAGAGTCAATGCAACATTTGAATCTGCTCTTTTTTTATGGCTGTCTAAAGCTGTTATTGTGCTCCAAAACAGCTGAAAACAACAGGTTCACGCCTGTCCTCTGCAGGTTTAGGAACATGTTGAAAATCACTGTCTGAAGCCAAAGTGGGCGAGGCATGTGGAGATAATATGAGAGCAGCGCTGCATCCTATGTCTTTGGAATGCACCAAGGAGAAATGATGATTGTGTTTTTTTGTTTTGTTTTGTTTTCTTGAAGCTGAAGCTGCACTGTGTAGTTTTAGGATATTTGGAAATAACATTTCAGACACCACTGCAACTAAGTACAAAAACCATACCTTGTTGCAGTTAATGTTCTTCAGTGTACTTTGCTTTTATGGCATTAGCGCAGAGCTAAAGTGGAAAAATAATGATGTGTTTCCAGATCGAATGAAAAAGACGTTCAAGCATGAAAAAGACATGCTTGGTTTGTGCTCTGACATGCACTGTCAAACTGGGACCTTATATGTAGACAGGTGTGTGTCTTTCCAAATCATGTCCAATCAACTGAATTTACCCCAGGTGGACTCCAATTAATCAGTGGAAACAGGATGCACCAGAGCTCAATTTTGAGCTTCATGGGAAAGGCTGCGAATGCTGATGAACATGTGATTTCTTAGTTCATTTTTAATACATTTGCATAAACCTAAAAAAACACTTTTTTCCCATTGTCATTATGGGGTATTGTGTGTAGAATTTTGAGGAAAAAATTAATTTCATCCATTTTGGAAAAAGGTTGTAACATAACAAAATATGAAAAGTGAAGCGCTGTGAATACTTTTTGGAGGCACAGTATGGCCTACTCAGTTCTGAACGGAATACACATTGCAGTGTAAGGTGTATTTAAAGATATGATATTCAATTCATTATATTTTAACTTTCAAATTAAGACAACACTAGCAGATGCAGAAAAAAAAAACAGCATAAAAGTTAAAGTCCTCTGGGCAGGAATGTCTCTTTGTGTTGTTAGCACTTCCGATGTGTTGTGGAGCTTTGCAAAGTGTTTCTGTGTTTGAATTTGCAGCAGAGCCATTATCAAATTAAATTATTGTACGTGCTATACGCTATATTGTATTCCCTGCCTTTGCAAATGTCTTTTCAAACTGCAAGATGATTTTTTTGATGCATGTGTTTTTCATAATTGTATTGTCTTTGGTGGGAGTGGTGACCAAGTGGTAGTTGGTTTTAGTGCAGAAAGGTCCTGGTTCAAACCCCCTACCACATTTCTCCATGTAATGTGGAGATGCATCAAGAAGGGCATCTGGCATAAAACGTGTGCCAGTTCATCATGCAGATCCACCTTGGATCTGCTGTGGCGACCCTGAGTGAAAAGAAGGGAGCAGCCGAAGGGTCTTACTGTAAGTCTTAAAGTGATGTTGTCCCGATCAGCCACCATATGTAGTAGATATGTTTGAACTGTCTGACTCTCTTTCAAACATTTATGTGCGTCATCCATCTGCTGGTGGTGTTCAAAGAGAGCCCAATGTCTGTGTTATCCTGATGTCTCCTTGGTGCATGGATAGATTTCAGCATGGTCCACTCCTCATTGTGAGGAAAGGCAAACGAGTGGAGTCTCAGATGTTTGTTATTCAATACAAGCTGTAGTTAAAGGTTAATGCCACATTTTTCAGAAGATGTACACAGAAAATCTAATTTGGTGGACTCTGTGTTGAGGGCAAAAAATGATCCATTGCTGCACATGAAGCTGGGAAGCATGATTGACCCGTGGTGATGCATGTTATTTCTTGAATGGAACTGCCCCCTTTTGTTGCATGCTGGAAAAACATGATGTCACAGGAGAGCGAAAGAGAGAGAGAGAGAGAGAAAAGAGCTTTGTATTTTTAAGCTTCATCGGCTGATTGAAAAAAGTGTTCATCTGCATTGGGTTTAGAGTCTGTATGTGGTGTGTTGTATTATATTGGGAGTATGTTTCCATCATATCGATCAAGATGCATCTATACAGTTTACCAAAGGACCAAATCCTTCAGCTTTTCAGACTGTTCATGTTGGACTGGAGCAGTTCTTTTTACAACTGCATTGTTTATTCTGTTTGGCTGTAATTCTGGTGGGTTTTCCCCTTTTTTGCCAGATGTGAACACACACACACACACACACAAACAAACACCCTGGAATAGACAGAAATTTTTTATGTTGCATGCATACCTGAAAGTTGAGAAGTGGCTCGTCTAGAACAGAAATAAAACTTGTTAACAAAACTATTGTTGTGCTCTGTTGTTGTTTTGTTTTGTTTTTGCATGTCTTGTTGTAGGCAGCAAATTTCTTGGACACATTCAGTCAGATGGCAGTTTGAACATTAAATATCTTGTCTTTGTGGTGTATTCAACTGAATATAGGTTGAAGAGGATTTGCAAATCATTGTATTCTGTTTTCATTTACATTTTACACAACGTCCCAACTTCATTGGAATTGGGGTTGTAGTTACGCTGTGGTATAACTGGTTCTAGACAACAAAATATGCATGTTGAAAGCATGAATTTCTAAACTGTGCAAATAAGTTGGCCCGGTTCTGTTAGTAGAGCCACCCATGTTCAGATGACACCCATTCTTATCCATCACTGAGCTTCACTTTATACCAGAAATAACTAATGGAGGGGATTTATGACCATTTTGAAACAATAAGACATTAAATACACAATAAAGTCACTTTTATTTTTTTATTTTATAAAGGTTTATTCCTGTTTTCAGTCAGTGAAAATAAGGATCTGGCTGTAGCAAAGTGTCACACACGCACAGCGCTGTCATAGTGCAGCAGATAATATTTACAGAGGAATCCTTCAAATCTGGAAAGAAGCACCAAGGTTGGCACAAATACTCCTTAGACATTACTCTTTTGAAAAAACTGAGTAGCCACTTGAATTTTCAGTAGGCGGCCAGGTAGGGGTCAATTGAAGAATTACACAGGGGTCAAAATTTAAAAATGTTTCAATCATATTGAAAGCTATACCACATTATTTGTCTGATCACAACAATACCAAAAAGGTATAGTTTGGACTATCTATGACTGAATGTTATGGAGTTATGGGGTAAAAACAACAAGAATGGTAACAAAGGTCAGCATTAGTTTGTACAGGGGTCAGATGTTAAAGTTGCTCTAAATATTGTAAAATGTGATGCAAATTATTGATTGAGTTAATAGGGTTTTAAAAAGGAATAGTTTGCACTATGTGACATGCTTAGTTATCATGTTACAGGGTAACATATGTCACATGTCATAGAATCCAATGGACGTCGACATTGCTCTACCTTTACCTTGCAGACCAAGCATTCAACACAGTCAAAACTATTTCATTTATTAATGCTATTAGTTCAACCAATAATTTGCACCACTTTTTACCAAAACTGGAGCAACTTTAACTTCTAACCCCTGTACAAAACTGAAATTGACCTTTGTCACCATTCTTGTGGTTTTTACCCCATAACTCCATAACATTCAGTCATAGATAGTCCAAACGATACCTTTTTGGTATCACTGTGATCAGACAAATAATGTGGTATAGCTTTCAATATGATTGGAGCATTTTTAAATTTTGACCCCTGTGTAATTCTTCAATTGACCCCTTCCTGGCCGCCTACTGAAAATTCAAGTGGCTACTCAGTTTTTTCAAAAGAGTAATGTCTAAGGAGTATTTGTGCCAACTTTGGTGCTTCTTTCCAGAAATGAACAATTGTTACAGTTATCTGCTCCACTATCAGTGTCCTCAGAGCACAGGCAGCAAGCAAGCTGACCATGTGATCTTCTTCAGCTCTAGGATTGGCTGTGATTCAGAGATGATCTAAAGCAGGTATTGAGACAAGAAAATTGACATTTCTGTGACATTTTGTCACTGATTTATTAATGGAAACATGACAAAAAGTCTTCTCGGACGTTCCAGCGCATCCATGGACCTCAGAGGGTTAAGGTGCCTCAGCAGATGACCCAAGTCTCAAATCCACTATAGTCTTATGAACAACCATCTTGGTATCATCTGTATATTTCAGCTGTGATTGATTCACAGTTTGAGATATCTAAAAGCAGTTGTGATACATTTTGACTTGTTTCAACAATGAAGAAAAAAAAAAAACAAAAAGCTGAGATATGTTACCAATAGCAAGACAAGAAATGGGAGGACAAGAAAGCTATGCAGGATACATACCCTGACACGAGTTTACAAGAAAGAACCTTGTGAGGTTTTAAAGGGTGCAACACCTTTTGAGTGTTTCACCACCTCATAAATCGCCATTGAAAAGTCATTTTAGGTCTTTTTTTTGAAGGGCAAGATCATTCCCTGTTCTGAGGTAGGCACTTCTGAGTGACCCTGAAAAACCACTGAGTGGGGCTCAATACAGAAGAAGAGAAAAAGAGTGGATAGCAGAGATGACAGGTGGGATGACAAGGAGGTACAAGTGCTGTCCTCTTGATGGATGAAGTCCAGCGAGGATTCAAGTCCTTGAGGTAAAATGAGAAAGTCTTTGTTCCTGTAGTAACTGTTGCAGAATAATGACTACATATACACAGTGGCATGAATCCGGTGGGTCTCCTCCACCATGGAGATGCAATGGCTGGGAAGGACAATTATGGGGCCATTCCTTTAAATGTTTGCATGTACATCTGGGAAGTAGGTCATGTTCCATTGGTGGAAATGTAGCAGTGGTGAGAGATTGGTGAACTATTGGCTGTCTGAATACAAAGAGGGATGATGGACTAATTAGTGGAAGGTGTGGTGATAAAGTGATATTGATGAGAAGGGGTTGAACAACAGCAGCTGATAAGACAGGAGATGATAGAATGGTTTCAAAATAAAAGCATGCCGGAAATAATAATTGGGCTGACTGACCAGATGAATGTTTAAAGTAATTAAAACATGAACATGCATCTTCAGCACAGTGCTGTTGGCTGTAAAAAGAGTAGAACAGACAGGTTTGGAATCATGATGAGGGCAGTAGCAGTGCGGTGGGAAGTCGACAATATAGGCTCTGTTTCCAGGCTATTTCACAATTCGGAGATGAGTGGCTTTCATTACAAGGCCTTCTGCAGTGCACACTCATTAAGAACTGCCCTCTATTCTGTATGTGCATGTGCACGTGGGTTTGGTCTGACCCACTTGATCTATGTGTTTTACATCAGTGGGCTTGGAAAGTTGTGTGTAAATGCATACTGTACAACCACACACACACATAGACATACACACTCACATGAAAGTATGAGACCTTTGTGTTAAAGGAGCTAAAAGTGTTTGCACATACTTGAACTTACTTGACAGATTCTTGGACACATCTTTGAATTGGATTAAATGTTGTATTCATAGCTGACACACTGTATTTACATAGACCTTGGGAAGACATTTAGATAACTGAATCATTTGATTGAACTCTAACCCCTTGGGTAGAGGGTAAGTGGGATTGATTTCATTTTCTCTTTGTTCTTCCTATACTTTCCACATTGATTAAAAAAACTCATAACATAGGGTTTGGCACTAGAGGTGCACAGATGATCAGATTTTGTGGATGATGTGATTATGTCATGGCTTGTGGTGGCTTGGCCCTGAAGGTTGTAGGAGGCATATGCAGACTCACAGACACAGGTGTAGAAAAATGGCTTTATCTGATAGGCAGGCAACAGGTTCGGTACACAGGAAATCAATCAACGTGGTGGAGGTACAGGCAGGTAGCTAGCTGAGGCAGAGTCCAAAAAACAAGCAAAGTTCCAAATACACGGCATCAAGGAGTTCACAGGGCTGAGGCAGAGGCAAAGTCAAAAAACAAGCAGAGTTCAGGGATAAGACGAGGCGGAGGTCAGTAACACTAGCAAGGTCAGAAATACAACAAGGCACAACTGGACAATGACGTGAGGCTGGAAAGTGCGAAATGCAACAATCTGGCGAGGGACTGTGAGACTGTGAGGGCTTAAATACTAGTGGAAGAATCAGAGTGTGAAATGAGGAACAGGTGTGCAGAGAGTGCTGGAAGGGGGTGTGACCAGGGAAGACAAAGGTAAGTGCAAGAGAGTGCAGTAAGGCAAAAGCAAAGTGAACTGAGGCAAGATAATTAAATGACAGAAAAACCAACAGTGCAAAATGTGACGTGCTTGACTAACCATAATAAACACAAACAAAACAGAGGGGGCGAAACTGAAACTAAGGTGGCGAGTCGAGGAGTGGAAAACCAGTGATAATAACTAAAAAGAGAGGACGTGACACAGGAAAATGAATACACTAAACATGACAAAACAAACTATTGACAGAATAGGAAATAAATGATGAACAGATCAAAACCAGGGACTAGGTAATGCAATGAATGTCTAAACCATAAATAAATGATACACAGAATAAAACCGGTAACAGAAGCATTACACAAAGTACAGAAATGAACAGAACCAAACCACGATTTACCTAACAACATATAATAATAATATGAAAAGTAAAACTGTAAAACCCTCAGTGGAAGCCTAGACCAAATAAGGGGAAAACCCAGACATGAACCTTGGGCCAGAGCAGATCCTGACAGATTATGGAATTGAAAATTATTATTTTCTTCACACTTTGCTCATTGAGGCATGGAGCCACTTTTAACTTTAAAATGTTGTGTACATAAGGAAGCCAGCTCTTACACTTGGCTGAGTTTAGCACCAATTTGTCCGGATGGGCAACTTGGCATGGCTCATGCGTCTGGAGGGTATGCTTGACATGACTCAACACATGAAAGGTTGGTTAAAAGCTTACTATTTTTAACATTCTCATAATTTTTGAGACCTCAGTCAGACTCCTGGTTGCCTTGGCTTGACTTGTGCTTGACTCAGGATAGCTTGGTGTCCAGTTTTCATGTTGACTATAGAAAGAGTTACCCTGGGCTCTCTTGATCTGAGTATGACTTTGCCCATCACCTGAACCTAGGCTGAGTTATGCTAGGCTTACCCCAGGCTGTAGCAAGTTGAGGGCAGGTTGTGCCAATATAGCTGAGGGTTCCACTGAGCTCCGAAGAATAATGACAAGCTGTGCCGAGCGGTGTGCCTGCTTGAGAGGATGTAGTTTCAAATCTGGCAAGGTGTGCCAGCCAAGATGCCCTGAGTTGCGTGAAATAGCACCAAACTTAGTCAGGGGTGTGAGCTGAATTAAGGTGTCACTGTGGCCCAGTTCTCTTCCAAGATCACCTAGCTCTGCAGCTGGGTCCAAAACCATAACCATAAATTTCAGTTTACACATGACAGCATGTCAGTCAGTGCACTGTAGAGTCTTCCAGTCTTTCCTGTCCTGTACTCAAGACTCTTTGTGGGATAATTTAATGACGGATATCAGCCTGTTTGCTCTGTGGCATCACTGCCTGTGGAAACACGCTCTCATGGTCCCAGCGGAAGTCATCAAAGCCCCGGTTTAATGATTTAGAAAGAAATGCAGCTAATTGGCAGCCAGCAGTTCTTGCTCACAGGTGACTGACAGCTGAGAGCCAGGAACTCATCAAATTGGCAGGATGTGAATAGTTTCTTCAGAACACAGGTCTTAAATGTGTTTTTGACCAACATTAAGATCCCACAGTGTGGAACAGGCTTGGCTCACATTAGTGTACTGGAGAATCTTCAAGAAGTTTTTGAGAGAGTGAACTGGCCAAACGAGGGCAGCAGCCCAGTCATGGCATGTCGATGCCAGGGATAAGAACAGGACGTCTGTGACCAAACAGTCCACTCTTCCCTGCTATACTTTGGTGGTTGAGTAGAATAACGCAAGACCAAGAGGGAGCCATGGTGACTGAAGCTTAGTAGTGTGGAGGAGATGCCAGGAAACAGTCTTGCTGCCCTGAGGCTTCTTCTTTGGTTGTGTATTCTCTCTGTGCTTCTGCTCTACCTCTGAACAAGACATTGTTCTTGTGTTTTGCCATAATGGTTCAGCTTAAATGTCATTTTTGATGACAAGAAATTATTGGCTTATCCAGATGAATGAGAGGGAACAGACTGGTAAAACAAAAACATCTAAATGTCAAACAGGTCCTAAGAGGTTTTTCTGCAGCTGATCACATCTTCTGGCCCGCTGTGAAGTAAAATGTTTAGTGACCTCCCCTAAAGGAATCAATCAAATCTCCTACAGTTAAGAGGAGCAGTAAAAGCAACACTACATTCAAGCCACAATCAGAGAGCAGAAACCTCAGAGGAAGGCGGTCAGAATTCTGATGTTAATTCATATCAGTGGAATAATTATCACCCAAACATAACAAATCGGTGTATAGACTTTTTGGTAAATTATTCTTATAAAATTGAGTATTTCTGCTGTAATTAATCCAGTACCATGGTAATCCATTCTTCAACATATTTATTACATTGCTTAGTGTATTAATATTTTCCTTTGTGCCAAGATGTAAGAAAGGATAGTTATCAAATAAGGAAATGGTTTACATTTAAACCCATTTATAACTGTGAAGAGTGAATCCCTTCAGTTATACAGATTTTAAATCAATGTTAAAAGCATATTTCTGGATATTTTGTCAATAAGGCATATATGGAGAAAAGTCCTATCAGTGAATTATGTGTGTGTGTGTGTGTATCTATCTATCTATCTATCTATCTATCTATCTATCTATCTATCTATCTATCTATCTATCTATCTATCTATCTATCTATCTATCTATCTATCTATCTATCTATCTATGTCATGATGATATAGATATACAGATGATATGATGATATATATATATATATATATATATATATATATATACACACACCCATATTAAAGTTAAAGGAGAAAGGATTGTTGTTTCAATTTCTATTTCATTTGTGAACAGGTACATAACTATTGCTGGTTTGCGCTAATATGCTCAACCATGCCAGTTTCCACGTTGCGTGCGGCAGTGGTTAGAATAGTCATATCGAAATAAAATTTTGCACAAAACGTTTTCTCATCACCATGAACAATTTTGTCAGGAAGCACCTTAAGAAAGTCACATTTTTATTTTTAGCATACTGTTTATCCATCCATCCATCCATCCATCCATCCATCCATCCATCCATCCATCCATCCATCCATCCATCCATCCATCCATCCATCCATCCATCCATCCATCCATCCATCCATTTTCTTCCGCTTTATCTGGAGTCGGGTCGTGGGGGCAGCAGCTCAAGCAAAGCCGCCCAGACCTCCCCCAGCTCCTCCGGGGAACCCCAAGGCGTTCCCAAGCCAGCTGAGAGATGTAGTACCTCCAGCGTGTCCTGGGTCTTCCCCGGGACCTCCTCCCAATGGGACGTGCCCGGAACACCTCTCCAGCGAGGTGTCCAGGGGGCATCCGGAAAAGATGCCCGAGCCACCTCAACTGACTCCTTCCGACGTGGAGAAGCAGCGGCTCGACGCCGAGCTCCTCCTGAGTGACCGAGCTCCTCACCCTATCTCTAAGGGAGCGCCCAGCCACCCTGCGGAGGAAACTCATCTCAGCCGCTTGTACTCGCGATCTCGTTCTTTCGGTCATGAGCCAAATCTCATGACCATAGGTGAGGATCAGAACATAAATCGATCGTTAAATCGAGAGCTTTGCCCCCCTACTCAGCTCTCTCTTCACCACGACGGTCCGATACAGCGACCGCATCACTGCAGATGCTGCACCGATCCGTCTATCGATCTCACGCTCCATCCGTCCCTCACTCCTGAACAAGACCCCGAGATACTTAAACTCCTCCACTTGAGGCAAGGACACTCCACCGACCTGAAGAGGGCAAAGCACCTTTTTCCGGTCGAGAACCATGGCCTCAGATTTGGAGGTGCTGATTTTCATCCCGGACGCTTCACACTTGGCTGCAAACCGCCCCAGTGCACGCTGAAGGTCCTGATTTGACGAAGCCAACAGAACCACATCGTCCACAAACAGCAGAGACGAGATTCTGTGGTTCCCAAACCAGACCCCCTCTACACCCTGGCTGCGCCTAGAAATTCTGTCCATAAAATAATGAACAGAACCGGTGACAAAGGGCAGCCCTGGCGGGGGCCAACATGCACCGGAAACAGGTTTGACTTACTACCGGCAACACGAACCAAGCTCCTGCTGCGGTCGTACAGGGACCGGATAGCCCTTAGCAAAGGACCCCGGACCCCGTACTCCCGGAGCACTCCCCACAGGGTGCCCTGAGGGACATGGTCGAACGCCTTCTCCAGATCCACAAAACACATGTGGACTGGTTGGGCGAACTCCCATGAACCCTCGAGCACCCGATGGAGCGTGTAGAGCTGGTCCAGTGTGCCGCGACCAGGACGAAAACCACACTGCTCCTCCTGAATCTGAGGTTCGACCATCGGTCGAATTCTCCTCTCCAGTACTCTGGAATAGACCTTACCGGGGAGGCTGAGGAGTGTGATCCCTCTATAGTTGGAACACACCCTCCGGTCCCCCTTCTTAAACAGAGGGACCACTACCCGGGTCTGCCAATCCAGAGGCACTGTCCCCGATCGCCACGCGATGTTGCAGAGGCGTGTCAGCCAAGACAGTCTCACAACATCCAGAGACTTAAGGTACTCAGGACGGATTTCATCCACCCTAGGAGCCTTCAAATCAAATCAAATCAACTTTATTTATATAGCGCCAAATCACAACAAACAGCTGCCCCAAGACGCTTTATATTGTAAGGCAAGGCCATACAATAATTACGGAAAAACCCCAACGGTCAAAACGACCCCCTGTGAGCAAGCACTTGGCGACAGTGGGAAGGAAAAACTCCCTTTTAACAGGAAGAAACCTCCAGCAGAACCAGGCTCAGGGAGGGGCAGTCTTCTGGTTGGGGCTGAGGGAGAGAACCAGGAAAAAGACATGCTGTGGAAGAGAGCAGAGATCAATCACTAATGATTAAATGCAGAGTGGTGCATACAGAGCAAAAAGAGAAAGAAACACTCAGTGCATCATGGGAACCCCCCAGCAGTCTAAGTCTATAGCAGCATAACTAAGGGATGGTTCAGGGTCACCTGATCCAGCCCTATCTATAAGCTTTAGCAAAAAGGAAAGTTTTAAGCCTAATCTTAAAAGTAGAGAGGGTGTCTGTCTCCCTGATCTGAATTGGGAGCTGGTTCCAGAGGAGAGGAGCCTGAAAGCTGAAGGCTCTGCCTCCCATTCTACTCTTACAAACCCTAGGAACTACAAGTAAGCCTGCAGTCTGAGAGCGAAGCGCTCTATTGGGGTGATATGGTACTATGAGGTCGCTAAGATAAGATGGGACCTGATTATTCAAAACCTTATAAGTAAGAAGAAGAATTTTAAATTCTATTCTAGAATTAACAGGAAGCCAATGAAGAGAGGCCAATATGGGTGAGATATGCTCTCTCCTTCTAGTCCCTGTCAGTACTCTAGCTGCAGCATTTTGAATTAACTGAAGGCTTTTCAGGGAACTTTTAGGACAACCTGATAATAATGAGTTACAATAGTCCAGCCTAGAGGAAATAAATGCATGGATTAGTTTTTCAGCATCACTCTGAGACAAGACCTTTCTAATTTTAGAGATATTGCGCAAATGCAAAAAAGCAGTCCTACATATTTGTTTAATATGCGCTTTGAATGACATATCTTGATCAAAAATGACTCCAAGATTTCTCACAGTATTACTAGAGGTCAGGGTAATGCCATCCAGAGTAAGGATCTGGTTAGACACCATGTTTCTAAGATTTGTGGGGCCAAGTACAATAACTTCAGTTTTATCTGAGTTTAAAAGCAGGAAATTAGAGGTCATCCATGTCTTTATGTCTGTAAGACAATCCTGCAGTTTAGCTAATTGGTGTGTGTCCTCTGGCTTCATGGATAGATAAAGCTGGGTATCATCTGCGTCACAATGAAAATTTAAGCAATGCTGTCTAATAATACTGCCTAAGGGAAACATGTATAAAGTGAATAAAATTGGTCCTAGCACAGAACCTTGTGGAACTCCATAATTAACCTTAGTCTGTGAAGAAGATTCCCCATTTACATGAACAAATTGTAATCTATTAGATAAATATGATTCAAACCACTGCAGCGCAGTGCCTTTAATACCTATGGCATGCTCTAATCTCTGTAATAAAATTTCATGGTCAACAGTATCAAAAGCAGCACTGAGGTCTAACAGAACAAGTACAGAGATGAGTCCACTGTCTGAGGCCATAAGAAGATCATTTGTAACCTTCACTAATGCTGTTTCTGTACTATGATGAATTCTAAAACCTGACTGAAACTCTTCAAATAGACCATTCCTCTGCAGATGATCAGTTAGCTGTTTTACAACACCATCCACCAGCCTTGCCACCGAGGAGCTTTCTAACCGCCTCGGTGACTTCGGCCTGCATAATGGATGAGTCCGCCTCTGGTTCCCCAGTCTCTGCTTCCTCTTCGGAAGACGTGATGTGACATACTGTTTTTATATATATATATATATATATATATATATATATATATATATATATATATATATATATATATATATGGCAGAATTTTTTGTGGGGGGGTATTTTTCAGAGAATATGAAAGATAACAAAACTTTTTTCACTCATGGTTAGTGGTTGGGTGAAGCCATTTATTGTCAAACAATTGCATTTGCTCTTTTTAAATCATAACGGCAACAGAAACTACCCAAATGAACCTGTTCAAAAGTTTACATGCTCCTTTTCTTAATACCGTGTGTTGCCCCCTTTAACATCAATGACAGCTTGGAGTGTTTTGTGGTAGTTGTGGACGAGGCTCTCTGATGGTAAAACTGCAACTGAATATGCCTTGGACTTTATTTACATTAATTACAAAGAAATACAAACAGTATGACACTTTATGGTAAATCTGCATGGAGTAGACAGTTCTTACAAACTGAGTGACTGTGTAAGAAGAAGAATAGTGAGGAAAGCCACCAAGACACCCAGACAACCCAGAAGAAGTTATAGGCTTCTGTGGCTGTGATTGGAGAAATTGTGCACAGTGCTAATTTAACATTTTGTTTTGCCACTCTTAGCTTCATAGTGGAGTAGAGTGGAGAAGGATTTTCTTTTAACAAAACAGATCAAATCCAGGCTTGCATCTCAGATGTACCTTCTGGCAATTTGTAGCTAAATGTTCAGGTCTTCTTTTTAAGAAAATCCTCCTCTGTACCACTCAGTCCAGTGAAAAATCACAACAGAAATGTCTCGAGCTTTTCATACGACAGTGGTTCCAGTTCACTTAGAGACATCCCAGCAAAAACTGCAGATGCCTTCAGATGGCTTACGGCGTACTGGATTTGTTTGTTTGTATTAGAAGAATGAGTAGTGTCAATAAGCTGTCGCCATGTTTGCTTTTAAGCTAAGCGCCGTTGCTGCTAGTGTTAGTGCATGCGGTGGTCGGGGGATGCAATAGCACGAATCATATAGTACCAAAATTGCACGCTAATTAGCACTAAAAATTGCACAGTAAGTGGAACACAATGGCAAATGGTATGAATAATCCTTCTCACGTGTTATACAAAACACCAATCAAATGACAAGGATCTATTCAGGTGTTATATAATAATCAATATTAGCCTGACCATGATGCCTCCTTTGCAGGTGGAGCCCTTCAGGCAGGACATCTCTTTGTGTTTGGGCAGTTTAAATATTGTGATCCCTGATATTGTTCATCCTTCTCTGAGATCGACGTCGCACCACAATACATATCGGATCATGTTATAAGGGAGAGATGCACACGTCTGTCCACTAGCGTGCGAATCATATTCCACAGACACAGATAAACAAGCAAATGTGATTACATTAACTTTCTTCCTAGAGGTGAGGAGTATGATGTGAGTGAATTTGCTTTGTTGTTTAAAACCTAACAGGAGGGACGTGTTGTGCCAATCAGTTATACAGTATCAACCTGTTTTATTATGCTTTCCTGTCTCCTCAGATTTCCACCCTGAGGCGCCAAGGCAGGACTCTGTTCTCCACGGTGCCAGAGACTGCTGAGAAAGAGGCTCACTCTCTGTTTGTCCAAGAGGTAATACTAAGACACACCTGGACGTCAGCCTGCTTTGTCCATTCTTCAAACCTCCCTTTGGCCAAAGTCCCAACCTGTGTTGTGACTGAGCCCCTATTCTATCATTTTCTGTGGAGCACAGCCACATTTTTTTTTTTTTTTTCCTCATTTCACCTAAATGCAGGTGGTTTGGCTTCATCCAGATAAAGTATCTGGCTCTGGCACCTATTAGATGCTGAAGCTCAGAGGTGCAGCCATAAATCCAGCTGAGGATTCATTCTGAGTCACTTAAAATGAACTGGATAGAATTTAGAAGATGGCAGTGGAAAAGACGAAAACATCAGAGGTCCAAAATTTTGACTTTGCCCTCTAATTGAACTTGTCTTTGTTCTCCACCCTCACATGTTTCTTGACAGTCCAGCGGACAGCCCACAGTTCACCCGGGGTTCACTTTGTGCTCGGGTTTGTCCTGATGGAGCCTGTTAGAAGATAGTCCCCCATGGCTGCAGCCAGGAACTACATCATAATGTCATCTGCAGCAGCTGGTGCAGCTGTTCTTTTTCAGAATTTATTGTTGGCTTTAAAAAAAAATCATCAACTTAACATGTGTTTTGTAAGTTTGCAGGATTTATAAACACAGTTTGAAGTTCTGGTCATCTTAATTTTGAAGCAGTTGCACTGTTACTGGTGTTTGCACACTGATATCATAGTTCCACTGTACATCAGATTTTATTTGATTATTTTTCTATATTATGAAATACAATCTATATAAACAACACAGATAATAATCAAGAAGAAATACAGCTATAGCTCTCTACAAATGTACTGTATTATTATATGGCTGCAACGCCACCCGCGCTCTGATTGGCGGATACTGGTCGGATATTTTCCCATATCGGACCGGTTACCATGACAATCAGTCTGCAATGTGTATTTTTGTTAAAAACCTGATTAGAAAACCCAAGTTGGACATGAACGTACTCCATAAATATCTAAATGGCATCGGATTGAAAGCTTACCAGCTAACGACAGGTGTCGCCGACCGAATGGTCCCACCTAAAAATCAGTCCGCTCTGCCTTCACGACGCATGCGTCATTAGCCGTGGTTAACACCTTGTTTCTACTTCAAACTGCACTCCAGTCATCAATCTCAGCGACAGATATCTGAAGCTTTTGTACGACAATCATTTCCACATAAATTCAGCATTATTTCATCATATAAGATGGATGAAGTGATCAGAATGTCATGGCTACATGAGCTACTAGCTGATGCAGTCACGGTAATTTCAAAGCGTCAAGGAGTTTTGCAGAGTTTCTGCTTAAAACGGCTTTAGAATGATGCAAAGAAAATTTTACCTTGTCATCTGATGGTTAATAATCCCATTAATCCATTTAATTTGCTTTGGGTGAAGAGATTCCATCTCAGTCATGCTGCTGTGGTCCGAAACGGTGCATACACAGTCAAGGCAGGCAGACCGATTTTTAGGGGGAGACCGTTCGGTCTGTGACACCGGACCATCTGTTAGCAAATTCTTCATGGAGGTGAAGAAGGCGAACGAGCCCAACACCGTCAGCAGCATATTTGCGTGATACTGTAATTTTGCATATATATATATGTGTGTATATATATATATATATATATATATATATATATATATATATATATATATATATATATATATAATTTTTAACCTCGTTTGCTCGGTCTGTATGGGGATATCAGACCTCTGTGTTTTTCGCACAGACCTCGCTAACACTCGGCTCGTACTTACACCTCAGTCTGATATTTCCCCGTACATAGACCACACGCTCGGTTAATAATCCTTTACTATCACGCTGTGAAAAAATTTGTGCTCCCTTGAGCATTACACTGTTTATTAATTATGATATAAAAACCCTTAAGTGTCTTTACAATAAAACTTCTAAAATTCTGCCCTTTAAACTCACAGTGAAATCTTTTCAACATGACACAAATTATTTAAAAATGTCAAAACCGAAACAATAGTGTGCATGAGTATGGATGTGCCCCTGTTAATATAACAAATAACTGGGTGTAAAAGTGATGATTTTTCTTGAGACTAGTCAGGGGATGGCTATACCGGCTATATCAGAAGAAGCTAATCTTCTGATAAAAAAGCTTCACTAATTAGTTGTTAGCTGATTAACTTTTCAGCTATATTTGAAAACTATTAGCAGTTTTAAACCCTCAAATCATATCTTTCTTCCTGTTCAAGCTTACTAATGAATGCTAACGGAAGCATTAGCATCTGTAATTAGCTGTTAGCTGATTAGCTTTTCAGCTATATTTGAAAACTGTTTGTTTTTCAACCCTCAAATCATTTGTTTGTTCCTGTTAAAGGCTTGCTTGCCTCTACTGGTGGTTGGCTCTCACTGCGGTATTGTATCACTTCCTGTTCTGGAGCACAGCGGTGTTTTGCTGCATCTGTTAGCTGTTTAATCTGCGCAGTTAGATTGCTCTAGTTACCTAGATAACGATTTGCTTCACAGTGTAATCTTCACATGCCTTAACTAAAGCACTCCCTCTGCTGAATCACCTCTAAATTATTTACACATTATTCACTTTGTGTGTTTTTAGGAATCCGCTAGCTTAGCGCAGCTACTAGCTCTTAGCCGGTTTAGCATGGCGGCTTCTCCTGTCTCTCCTGCACTTTTCTGCTCTGGGTGTGAAATGTTTAGTTATTCCTCGGCCTCCTTTAGCAGTAATGGTACTTGTAATAAGTGTAGCTTATTCGTAGCTTTGGAGGCCAGGCTGGGCGAATTGGAGACTCGGCTCTGCACCGTGGAAAATTCTACAGCTAGCCAGGCCCCTGTAGTCGGTGTGGACCAAGGTAGCTTAGCCGCCGTTAGTTTCCCTCTGGCAGATCCTGAGCAGCCGGGAAAGCAGGCCGACTGGGTGACTGTGAGGAGGAAGCGTAGTCCTAAACAGAAGCCCCGTGTACACCGCCAACCTGTTCACATTTCTAACCGTTTTTCCCCACTCGGCGACACACCCGCCGAGGATCAAACTCTGGTTATTGGCGACTCTGTTTTGAGAAATGTGAAGTTAGCGACACCAGCAACCATAGTCAGTTGTCTTCCGGGGGCCAGAGCAGGCGACATTGAAGGAAATTTGAAACTGCTGGCTAAGGCTAAGCGTAAATTTGGTAAGATTGTAATTCACGTCGGCAGTAATGACACCCGGTTACGCCAATCGGAGGTCACTAAAATTAACATTGAATCGGTGTGTAACTTTGCAAAAACAATGTCGGACTCTGTAGTTTTCTCTGGGCCCCTCCCCAATCGGACCGGGAGTGACATGTTTAGCCGCATGTTCTCCTTGAATTGCTGGCTGTCTGAGTGGTGTCCAAAAAATGAGGTGGGCTTCATAGATAATTGGCAAAGCTTCTGGGGAAAACCTGGTCTTGTTAGGAGAGACGGCATCCATCCCACTTTGGATGGAGCAGCTCTCATTTCTAGAAATCTGGCCAATTTTCTTAAATCCTCCAAACCGTGACTATCCAGGGTTGGGACCAGGAAGCAGAGTTGTAGTCTTACACACCTCTCTGCAGCTTCTCTCCCCCTGCCATCCCCTCATTACCCCATCCCCGTAGAGACGGTGCCTGCTCCCAGACCACCAATAACCAGCAAAAATCTATTTAAGCATAAAAATTCAAAAAGAAAAAATAATATAGCACCTTCAACTGCACCACAGACTAAAACAGTTAAATGTGGTTTATTAAACATTAGGTCTCTCTCTTCTAAGTCCCTGTTAGTAAATGATATAATAATTTATCAACATATTGATTTATTCTGCCTTACAGAAACCTGGTTACAGCAGGATGAATATGTTAGTTTAAATGAGTCAACACCCCCGAGTCACACTAACTGCCAGAATGCTCGTAGCACGGGCCGAGGCGGAGGATTAGCAGCAATCTTCCATTCCAGCTTATTAATTAATCAAAAACCCAGACAGAGCTTTAATTCATTTGAAAGCTTGACTCTTAGTCTTGTCCATCCAAATTGGAAGTCCCAAAAACCAGTTTTATTTGTTGTTATCTATCGTCCTCCTGGTCGTTACTGTGAGTTTCTCTGTGAATTTTCAGACATTTTGTCTGACTTAGTGCTTAGCTCAGATAAGATAATTATAGTGGGCGATTTTAACATCCACACAGATGCTGAGAATGACAGCCTCAACACTGCATTTAATCTATTATTAGACTCAATTGGCTTTGCTCAAAATGTAAATGAGTCCACCCACCACTTTAATCATATCTTAGATCTTGTTCTGACTTATGGTATGGAAATTGAAGACTTAACAGTATTCCCTGAAAACTCCCTTCTGTCTGATCATTTCTTAATAACATTTACATTTACTCTGATGGACTACCCAGCAGTGGGGAATAAGTTTCATTACACTAGAAGTCTTTCAGAAAGCGCTGTAACTAGGTTTAAGGATATGATTCCTTCTTTATGTTCTCTAATGCCATATACCAACACAGTGCAGAGTAGCTACCTAAACTCTGTAAGTGAGATAGAGTATCTCGTCAATAGTTTTACATCCTCATTGAAGACAACTTTGGATGCTGTCGCTCCTCTGAAAAAGAGAGCTTTAAATCAGAAGTGCCTGACTCCGTGGTATAACTCACAAACTCGCAGCTTAAAGCAGATAACCCGTAAGTTGGAGAGGAAATGGCGTCTCACTAATTTAGAAGATCTTCACTTAGCCTGGAAAAAGAGTCTGTTGCTCTACAAAAAAAGCCCTCCGTAAAGCTAGGACATCTTACTACTCATCACTAATTGAAGAAAATAAGAACAACCCCAGGTTTCTTTTCAGCACTGTAGCCAGGCTGACAAAGAGTCAGAGCTCTATTGAGCCGAGTATTCCTTTAACTTTAACTAGTAATGACTTCATGACTTTCTTTGCTAATAAAATTTTAACTATTAGAGAAAAAATTACTCATAACCATCCCAAAGACGTATCGTTATCTTTGGCTGCTTTCAGTGATGCCGGTATTTGGTTAGACTCTGATTGTTCTGTCTGAGTTATTTTCATTAGTTACTTCATCCAAACCATCAACATGTCTATTAGACCCCATTCCTACCAGGCTGCTCAAGGAAGCCCTACCATTATTTAATACTTCGATCTTAAATATGATCAATCTATCTTTATTAGTTGGCTATGTACCACAGGCTTTTAAGGTGGCAGTAATTAAACCATTACTTAAAAAGCCATCACTTGACCCAGCTATCTTAGCTAATTATAGGCCAATCTCCAACCTTCCTTTTCTCTCAAAAAGTCTTGAAAGGGTAGTTGTAAAACAGCTAACTGATCATCTGCAGAGGACTGGTCTATTTGAAGAGTTTCAGTCAGGTTTTAGAATTCATCATAGTACAGAAACAGCATTAGTGAAGGTTACAAATGATCTTCTTATGGCCTCAGACAGTGGACTCATCTCTGTGCTTGTTCTGTTAGACCTCAGTGCTGCTTTTGATACTGTTGACCATAAAATTTTATTACAGAGATTAGAGCATGCCATAGGTATTAAAGGCACTGCGCTGCGGTGGTTTGAATCATATTTATCTAATAGATTACAATTTGTTCATGTAAATGGGGAATCTTCTTCACAGACTAAGGTCAATTATGGAGTTCCACAAGGTTCTGTGCTAGGACCAATTTTATTCACTTTATACATGCTTCCCTTAGGCAGTATTATTAGACAGCATTGCTTAAATTTTCATTGTTACGCAGATGATACCCAGCTTTATCTATCCATGAAGCCAGAGGACACACACCAATTAGCTAAACTGCAGGATTGTCTTACAGACATAAAGACATGGATGACCTCTAATTTCCTGCTTTTAAACTCAGATAAAACTGAAGTTATTGTACTTGGCCCCACAAATCTTAGAAACATGGTGTCTAACCAGATACTTACTCTGGATGGCATTACCCTGACCTCTAGTAATACTGTGAGAAATCTTGGAGTCATTTTTGTTCAGGATATGTCATTCAAAGCGCATATTAAACAAATATGTAGGACTGCTTTTTTGCATTTACGCAATATCTCTAAAATTAGAAAGGTCTTGTCTCAAGAGTGATGCTGAAAAACTAATTCATGCATTTATTTCCTCTAGGCTGGACTATTGTAATTCATTATTATCAGGTTGTCCTAAAAGTTCCCTGAAAAGCCTTCAGTTAATTCAAAATGCTGCAGCTAGAGTACTAACGGGGACTAGAAGGAGAGAGCATATCTCACCCATATTGGCCTCTCTTCATTGGCTTCCTGTTAATTCTAGAATAGAATTTAAAATTCTTCTTCTTACTTATAAGGTTTTGAATAATCAGGTCCCATCTTATCTTAGGGACCTCATAGTACCATATCACCCCAATAGAGTGCTTCGCTCTTTGACTGCAGGCTTACTTGTAGTTCCTAGGGTTTGTAAGAGTAGAATGGGAGGCAGAGCCTTCAGCTTTCAGGCTCCTCTCCTGTGGAACCAGCTCCCAATTCGGATCAGGGAGACAGACACCCTCTCTACTTTTAAGATTAGGCTTAAAACTTTCCTTTTTGCTAAAGCTTATAGTTAGGGCTGGATCAGGTGACCCTGAACCATCCCTTAGTTATGCTGCTATAGACTTAGACTGCTGGGGGGTTCCCATGATGCACTGAGTGTTTCTTTCTCTTTTTGCTCTGTATGCACCATTCTGCATTTAATCATTAGTGATTGATCTCTGCTCCCCTCCACAGCATGTCTTTTTCTTGGTTCTCTCCCTCAGCCCCAACCAGTCCCAGCAGAAGACTGCCCCTCCCTGAGCCTGGTTCTGCTGGAGGTTTCTTCCTGTTAAAAGGGAGTTTTTCCTTCCCACTGTCGCCAAGTGCTTGCTCACAGGGGGTCGTTTTGACCGTTGGGGTTTTTACGTAATTATTGTATGGCCTTGCCTTACAATATAAAGCGCCTTGGGGCAACTGTTTGTTGTGATTTGGCGCTATATAAATAAAATTGATGATGATGATGATGTTAAAGCTTACTAATATTAGCTTCCTTAATTAGCTATTAGCTGATTAGCTTTTCAGCTACATTTGAAAACTATTGTGGCAATCCCTCAATGGCGAGGAAGATTTTCTCTTGATTGATTCCTGGACAGGATGAAGGATGCGGCGGTAAGGTTGATCTAAAGATGCCTGTGCATGGAGTTTGTTTAATGTTAGAATGTTGTTGCACACCGAAAAACATACAGTCCTTGACAGATCTTTAGCCTGGTCCGATGTCTGAGAAATCAGACTATTGAGGTCTGCAGAGCTGTTGCAACCTACATCTGCCTTTACAGCCGTTTGGTTACAAGCCATCACCTTGTCCACCTGATCCACCATTGAGGACTTCTTGTTTCACCAGAGCCCTGGTAGCCATTTCGTGTTCAGGGTTCCTGTTGGGCCTTCATTGTTACCGTAGTAGCCATGGGGTACACAAGGTCCCCACCGTATTTCACCCCAGCGGGCGATCCCCTACTTGATCTGTTACTCAGGTGTCACAACGCGGATGAGGGGTTGGATTTTGACACCCAGTTTGAAAACCATGAGAAGACTACTTAACTTCGACTAAATTTTGTTTTCCTAATTAAGCCAACTAACATTTATTGTATGAGGTTTAAGGGTCAAAACCTTGTTTTTTAAACCCCAAACTCATAATGTTTGTTCTCATTGCAGCTTATATACTAGGGAATGCTAACAAAAATATTAGCTTCCCTAATTTACTGTTAGCTCATAAGCTGTGCTCACCTCTGTCAAATAACCCACTCATGTTGCAGTGGTTGTTCTTCATGCTGTAGTGCAAAACAACCACTGCAACATGAGTGTCTGGACCGTTTTTTGTGTTTTTTGGTAATTATCTGGCTGTCTCTTGCTGAAACAACCTTCACTTTCCTCTCTGCTTCTCTGCAGTGTATCAAAACCTACAAGTCGGACTGGCATGTGGTCAATTACAAGTATGAGGAGTATTCTGGAGACTTTCGCCAGCTCCCAAAGTAAGTGATGGAAAATTGGCACAGACAAAGTGGGATGTTCATGATTTGACATCAGGCTTGTTGTGCTCATCAGTGATGCTGCCTTTTGTTTATGGAGTGTTTCAGGCAGAACATTAGAAATACGGAAGTTTCCATCTCAGATCGTCCAAGCTGTTACGCATGAACAATAGTGGGCTTCCTATGTTTCTCTAACAAGGATACACAGAGCTATTCTAGGATGGCTGCTGATTGATATCGTTAAAACTGAAGGGAAATCCTACCATGTGCTGTGTGTCCCTGATCTCAGTAACTTTCCTAAAAGACAGGAATGTGCTTTGCAGGTGTGGCACATCATATTTGGAACATTGCATGATGAAAACTAGACAACCCTTGGTCTTGGCCTTGACATTGTTTATGCCAGTGGTTCCCAAGAGTAAGTTTGGTCTTTCAGAGGTCAAAGGTCAAGTGTCCTCCTGGGGCTTGAGCTGCACTTAGAAAAGCAGCTGCAGCACTCGAGCTACATCCTGTCAAACCCATATCCTTAAAAAACCCTTACAAACATGCAACACAGCATTTTTTATATATATATATTCTGAAGTGGGGGTGGTAGGATTGTACTGTACATGTATTTCCATAATATAGAAGCTAAATATTTTATGGCAACTATGATGTCTTTTCCTGTTCAGTAAGCTGTTGAGACCTGAAAAGTTGGCAACTCACTTGTTTGAAGTGGATGAAGATGTGGAAAAAGATGAGGTAAGATGAGCGAGACATGACAGAAAGTGGTGATAATTACCTCCACCAACGAAATTGAGCAGAGGTTATGTTTTCACCATTTGTTTGTGAACAGTCTGAAATCCACAATTTTCATTTATTGTTATATATCACCGATTATTGCCCCGTTTCTGCTTAAAGCAGCCTCATTTCTGCTTAAAACTGACTTTAGAATGATTTAAGAGGTTTTAATTTGTCAGTTGTTGGTTAATGATCACATTATTCCCTTTGATCGCTTTAGGTGTAGAGCGTCAGACTCAGAGAGTCAGACTCAGACGTGCTGCTGCTGCGCTCTGATCGGTCCCCCATCCTTTATTATGAAATAATGCTGAATTTATGTGGAAATGATTGCTGTACAGAAGCTTCAGATATTTGTCACAGAGATAGATGATAACTGGAGTGCAGTTTTAAGTAGAAATGAGGCGATAATCGGAGAATTGCTGCTGACGCTCCAAAATGACGCATGCGCAGTGAAGGCAGGGGGTACTAATTTTTAGGGTGGACCATTCAGTTAGTGACACCGGGTCTGATCTGGATTACAGATTTTGTGGCCATTTGAATTTAACATTGAAAACCACATTTAATGCATATTTTACATTATATCTTAATCAAACATGCCCCAATCACTATCATATTTGAAGTGAGGTGCAGACTGGCACTCACTATCACCTGACAAATTTTGATTCAGATCTGATCCAGATTGTGGATTTTGTGGACATTTGAATTTAATATTGAAAAGGCCATTTTGTGTACATTTTAATTACATTTCAATCAAAAGTTCCTCAATCACTCATTTGTGACAATGAGGTGCAAACTGTCACTCTCAATGAATAGACTAAGTTTGATCCGTATCTGATTTGTATTGTGGATTTAGTGGATGTCTATATATTAAAAGCCAAGTAGCCTCTGTGTACATGTATGCGTGCGTGTATGCGTGCGTATAACTATGATCACAGAGAAACTAGGGAGAGCTGACATTTGCTGTTTGGTATGTTTATGTATTATTAGTCATTCTAGACCCTGTGGATCTCCATGGGCAATGCACTACTTTGATTTTACCATTGAAAAGCCCTTTTGATCTATATTTTGGATTATATTTTATTTTATGAAAAGCCACTTCTAACAGGACTTTGACCTATGAGCGCGGTGCTCTAGTTACAAATTGCTCTGTAAGAGCAACAAGGTCATCATTTCTTGAGCAGATATAGTGAGGTATAACACATGAATACACCAAAAACCAAACTATTTTCCCAGCAAGGAGAGGTATTATTTTTACCACGTAGTATTGTACTCTAAAAGTACTATCGAAATCTGATAAGAATCCTATAGGATTTTCATCAGTAGGAATCCTATAGGATGTCTATCAGATGTTGGAATTACTTTTCCCCAGAGGTGGGATGAATCCACTGTCAAGTCATTCTCAAGTCATGAAGTCTCAAGTCCCAAGTCCCAAGTTTCAAGTCTCAAGTCATCTTGCAAACAATTGGTGGTCATTATGACTTGAGACTTTACTTGGGACTTGACTTGAGACTTGTGACTTGCCGATTCATGAATTGAAAGTGACTTACTGGTGACTTTGTCCCACCTCTGCTTTTCCCTATAGGAATACTATAAGAATTGGATTGGTTTATCCGATAGGATGTCTTTCAAAAACTGGAATGAGTTTCTCCCTGTAAGAATTCTATAGGATTTTCATCAGTAAGAATCCTATAGGATGTTTATCAGAAATCAAATTACTTTTTCCAACAGGAATCAGAAAATAATCCTATAGGATTTACAACAGTAGGAATCCTCCTTCTTTTCCTTCTTTGACTGGTCCCTTTAGGGGTTTCCACAGCAGATAATCCATCTGTCTCGCCTTCTCTTCTGCATCTTCCTCTGTCACGCCAGCCACTTGCACGTCCTCCCTCATTACTGCCAGAAACCTCCCCTTTCACCTTCCTCTTATCCTCCTACCTGGTGGTTTCATACTCAGCATCCTTCTCCCTATATACCCTGGGTCCCTCCTCTGCACCTGCCCAAACTATCTCAATCTTGCTTCTCTGACCTTGCATCCAAAGTGTTCTACCTGTGCTTTCTCTCTGACATGTTCTTTCCTAATCCCGCCCATCTTTGTCACTCCCGAAGAAATTCACAGCATCTTGAGTTCTGCCACCTCCAGCTCTGCCTCCTGCCTTTTTGTTAGCGCCACCACACACTGTAGCTGGTCACCCTACTGTCCCATAAACATTCCCTTTCAGTCTTGCAGACACCATTCTATCACAAATGACTCCTGCCACGTTTCTCCACCCACTCCACCATGTCTGCACTCTCTTCTTCACCCCTCACCACACTCTCCATTATTTTGGACAGTTGACACCAAATATATCTTCAGCACCTCTACTCCTTGCAACTGCAATATTCCACCGTACTCCCTCTCATTCACACACATACTCAGTGTTGCTCCAACTCACTTTCATTTTCCTGCTCTCCAGAGCATATCTCCACCTCTTCAGGTTAGTCTCAACCTGATCTTTAACTACAGATCACAATGTTATCTGCAAACATCACAGTCCATGAAGACTCCTGTCTGATCGTGCTCATTTCCATTACAAACAAGAAAGGGCTAAGAGCTGATCCTTGGTGTAATCCCACCTCCACCTTGAATGCATCTCTCTTTCCTACTGCACATCTCACCGCTGTCACACTGTCCTTGTACATGTCCTGCACTACCTCACATACTTCTCTGCCACTCCAGACTTCCTCATACAATACCACAACTCTTCTCTTGGCACCCTGTCATAAATTTTCTCTAAATCCACAAACACACTGTAACTCCTTCTGGTCTTCGCTGTACTTTTCCATCAGCACTCTCAGAGCAAACATTGCATCTGTCATGCTTTCTCGGCATGAAACCATATTGCTGCTCACAGATCTTCACCTCTTTTTGAAACGTAGCTTCCACTACTCTTTCCAGTAACTTCATGATGTGGCTAATCATTGTTATGCCGTTGTAGTGACTGCAGCTCTGCTGTCTGCTTGTCTACCTTCTCAACACACTCTCTTTGCTTGTCAGCACATTTCCATCTGCATCTTTAATCACCCTAACATGCTGT
The DNA here is from genome assembly GCF_902500255.1 of Thalassophryne amazonica. Lineage (NCBI taxonomy): Eukaryota > Metazoa > Chordata > Actinopteri > Batrachoidiformes > Batrachoididae > Thalassophryne > Thalassophryne amazonica. Next base: position 154,940,061 of record NC_047103.1, on the reverse strand, counting down.
ACATCCTTTCCAGCTCAGTCTCTCTCTGTCTGGCTAATGGATACATGTCCTTTTCTCCTTCCTTAGTGTTCAACTTCATATACAGCTCTCTACTTTTCTTCACCTTTGCCACATCTCTTTTCACCTTATACCATATCTCCTTGTACTCCTGTCTATTGTCGTCATCTCTGAATTTTTCAGTTCTTTTTTGCCAACCTTTTTCTCCTTAAAGGTTCCTGACCATCATCATTCCATCATAAACTTGCCAAGTCTTCCTTCTTCTGTCCAGATGTCACACCCTTACCTTCCTAGCTCTCTTCTTTCTCTTCTTCCTTCAGCTTCCACCATCTGATCCTTGGTTCAGCTGTCATTCTCTTCTTCTTGTTCTTCTCCAAAATCATCCTACAGACTACCATCTGATGCTGTCCAGCTATGCTCTTTTCTGTCACCACCTTACAGTCTCAATTTCTTTTAAGTTGCATCTCCTACATAGGATACAGTCCATCAGTGTGCACCTTCCTCCACTCTTATTAGTAATCTTGAGCACCTTCTTAAAATAAATATTCATAACTGCCATTTACATCCGTTTAGCTAAATTTATCACTATCTGCCCTTCTACGGTCATCTCCTTGATACCATATCTGTTCATTACTTCCTCATCAGCTCTTTTCCCTTCCCCAACATACCCACTGAAGCCTGCTCCAATCACCACGCTTTCATATTTGTGTACACACTCTACCACCTCATATAACTTACTCAAGAAATCTTTGTTCTTCTTCACTTGACAACCTGCCTGTGAGATATATGCTCTGATGACATTTATCATCACATATTCAATTTCCACGTCAACTGGAATCCTATAGGAATCCTATAAGACAACTTTTTCGTATCCAAATCGTATAATAATCTACAGGTATTTTCTCTGCTAGGCCTAGGTCCACCAACACATCAGTCAAATTCTATGCAAATTAGTGTTCAAAGTATAGAGAAGGACTTTAAAATTGAAGTTGCATCATCAAAAATTGACAAAAGTCTATATTTAAATGTTCTGAACATGACTTACATGTGCTTGGCCTGTACACAGTCTGCTCAAGTTTTAAAGGGTTAATTTGTGACATTGTCAAAGCACAACTCTTCCCAGTAACTGAATTTAATTGAAGGGCAGTGAATCTTAATAATGTACAAACCGTCATAGTTGAATCAGACAAGGGCAGTGTTGAGCTTAATAAAGAATGTTCTTATATGAAGCAGTGGTATTAGGAATGTGTTTTGATTCTAGAAAGTGATGATTGCATCTGTTTGTGTGGGCACTAATTCTTCACACCTCATCCTGCAGGATTCACCCTCTCTCGGCTCACAAAAGGGGGGAGTGTCAAAGCACGGATGGCTGTACAAAGGCAACATGAACAGTGCAATCAGTGTTACCATGCGGGTGGGTTCTGTAAAACTGTAAAAGTGATTTAAAAGCATGTTAAGTACCCTCCATCCTTCTACCTTCTTTGATAACATCCTTTGAAACAGCCTTTCATAAGAATTATTTGAATTTGTTTAAAATAATTTTTGCTTTAATAGCCAAGTAAGTGTGTTTAAATGCAATGACAGCATATTGCTTTTGGCTTTGATACTCATTTATTCTGATCAGCGGTACGGTTCATTGACTTACCATGATGATTTTGTGCTTTGAAACGATATATGTCTCATTTTCAACATTGTCACTTTTATGGTCGAAACCATGTCTTCCAACATTGCTACAGACCTCATATCTCTTTGGCACAAAGAGACTTTCTCACAGTGAGAAAGTCTCCAGCAGCAAGTGTGTCCAAACGTTTGACTGGTGCTATATATAATAATGTTTGAAAATAAATGGAGGTCAGGTAGTGCTAAATTATCACAGCCATGCACAGTAGGCGTAGTGATCACCAACATCTGTTTCTGTGTTGGGGCAATGTCCTGATGACATTAGACTCCTTTTGTAAGATGTCATGAGTGTACTTGACACCTTCACATAGTTGCTCCAACATACAGCAGTATTCATTGTGTATGGTTTGGACTTTTGGTGTCTAGGAATAAGCGCCAACCTAATGGGCTTCAGGGCTTGTATAGGATATATGTCTTACTTCTGTAAAGCAGGTCCTGAACATTATGCCCTTAACATCTAAGACTGAGGGCATCACCTTACCCAGCTCGAAATGATGGACTGAGTTTGACTAAATTAAGTATAACTTCATCCTTGCTGTGGTCACCCTATACTTCTTCTGTACTTGATATTACTAAACAGTTTTTTTCTGTCTTTAAGAATACTTCATATTGCTGTCTTTGGCCATCCTCTCAAAACAGCTAATATACGGTACTTATACCTGAGTGGGAAAACCAAATACATTCATAATCCAAAGAGCTTAAATATGTATTTACTAAGTTTCATTTTCCATGTATTTCACCTTCACAATCAACCTGTGACATCTTGAGCTGATCCCTGTACTGTCTAAAGTGAAATTGCCATTTGAGATGATTATACCTATTTTCAATTTGTAGTCTTTCAAGAGGAGGTACTTCCATCTGGCCCAGTTGGGAGACGGGTCCTACAATCTCAACTTCTACAAAGATGAGAACACTTCCAAGGAACCCAAAGGAACCATCTTCCTTGACTCATGTATGGGAGTTATTCAGGTAAAAGGGCCTCACTTACACACCAAAGCCTTCAATTATCACACGGGTTGCACGTGTCAAGATGAACTTGTGAACTCTTTTAGCCTCTTGTGGAATGTGCGGACTTAATGATAGGCTTTCAGGTGTGTTTTGAACACACCTGAAACCTCTCAAGAATTAAGTTTTTTGTCAACACCAGACAACACAGTCTCTCACTCCTGGTTGTTACTTTCTCACTTCTGAGAGCAATGTTTATGGTTAACCCTATTTGGAGCATCACCATGGCTTCATCAGTATGACACCTGTGGAAAAAGATAGATTAATTCTGACATTTCACACAGACTATTCTTGTTGTTGTTATCATTATGCCTCCTACTGTGGTATTGAGTTCAGATACTTTCAGTTGACTTAAAGTCCTGTAGATGGTAGAGTGTCACTATGGTATGATACTGCTGGAACACTAGTTGGATACATGTACAGATTCTATAATTTTTGCACTTAAAAATTTTTTTTTCTGCTGAAAGAAAGTTCATTTTTGGCTTTCTGTCATTTTTGCTATGCCTAATCCTAGGATGCCTTCAACAGATTCATATTGGTCGATTATTCTGGTCCTGGTGAGATGTTTGAGTTTCAAATCAACATTTTGTGACGTTCTAAAGAAGAAAAATAACTGGTGATGAGGAAACTGATTATACCACAGATGAAGTATATGAGAGAAAATAATTTATTTTGGCTTGTCTCCAAAAGATCCACATTGACGTGCCACAAGTTTTACACCAGATGCCCTTTCTGACACAACTCCAGATGTACAAGTACATGGAGAATGTGGCACCATGGCCTTGAACTGAGGACATTTTTGTTTTGAAGAAAACATGTTAGAAAATAGAAACCAAAATTTGTAGAGCCTTGTGACTGGTGATTTTGCAGGACCAAATCATGGTGACAGCCTAGCTTGTGTACGAAGTCTGTCCAAAAAGTAACGGACCTTTTTATTTTTTTCAAAAACTATATGGATTTGAATCACGTGTGATTGCATCAGCCAAGCTTGAACCTTCGTGCGCATGCGTGAGTTTTTTCACGCCTGTCGGTTGCGTCATTCACCTGTGGGCAGGCTTTGAGTGAGCACTGGTCCATCCCCCTCATCAGATTTTTATTGTCAGTGAAATGGCTGAGAGACTGCCGCTTTGCTCCATGAAATTTTTTTCAGAAACTGTTAGAGACAGCCAGTTGGAAACCATTCGAAAGATTCAGATGGATTTCGGTGAAGATTCTGTCGGCGTCACACGGATTAAGGAGTGTTAATACCTTTTTAAAGATGGCCCACAGCGGCGGAGGGCGCGCGGCGCACCGAGCAGCCATCGACAGGCTGGAACGACCAGATCATTTCTAAACTGAACGCTGTGTTGATCCGGGACATCATGTGACTACCACAGAAATGGCAAGAGAGCTGGACATAGCACTTTTGCCTCACATTCCACTGTTACAGGAGATTTTGTAATGAAAGACGTGCGGAGGATTTCGCGCGTCGGCACAGAGCCGCTCATGGCGCACAACAAAAAAAACACCTCCCATTCAGAAGATTCAGACAGCTTTCGATGGCTTTTCAGTCGAGTGAGTATCCGAGAAATTGTGTAACAGCTGGACATGCCACAACATGTCCTGTGAGACTTCCAACACGGAGGTGTTTTTTTTTGTTGCGCGCCATGAGCGGTTCCGTGCCGACGCGCGAAATCCTCCACACGTCTTTCATTACAAAATCTCCTGTAACAGTGGAATGTGCCGCAAAAGTGCTATGTCCAGCTCTCTTGCCATTTCTGTGGTAGTCACATGATGTCCCGGATCAACACAGCGTTCAGTTTAGAAATGATCTGGTCGTTCCAGCCTGTTGATGGCCGCTCAGTGCGCCGCGCGCCCTCCGCCGCTGTGGGCCGTCTTTAAAAAGGTTTTAACACTCCTTAATCCGTGTGACGCCGACAGAATCTTCACCGAAATCCATCTGAATCTTTCGAATGGTTTCCACCTGGCTGTCTCTAACAGTTTCTGAAAAAAATTTCATGGAGCAAAGCGGCAGTCTCTCAGCCATTTCCCTGACAATAAAAATCCGACGAGGGGGGTGGACCAGTGCTCACTCAAAGCCTGCCCACAGGCGAATGACGCAACTGACAGGCGTGAAAAAACTCATGCATGCACACGAAGGTTCAAGCTTGGCTGATGCAATCACACGTGATTCAAATCCATATAGTTTTTGAAAAAAAATAAAAAGGTCCGTTACTTTTTGGACAGACCTCGTAAACAGATCTGTAGTTTTGGTTTTGGTGGTTATGTATGGGGTAACAATGCTCCATGTTAACAAAGTAAAATTCTTCTTAGTCAGCCTTTGTTCTATATGAGTGTACTTGATCTGAAACCTGCAGTGTGTAGGATTAAGGAGTGTTTCTTAGCATAAATGTATTATAGCGTTCATAAGCCTCTGTTCATTTGTGTAAAATTACCTGCAACAATGAATCAGTGTGTTTTCATAGGCTTAGAATGAGGCCTTCGTATCTATATGGAAATGGTCTCCCTCATGGAGACCACTTTGTTGAACTGCCATGTTGATTGTTACAGTAGACCAAAAAGGACATACTTATTCCACCTTTTGCATTTTGCAGCATGGCTGGAAGACTGAAGAAAAACGAAGAGGAATCACTGGTTGCTCCCCTATACACTGTTTACTGGTTGCTAGTGCAAGCTAACCACTTTGACAGCCCTATTTTAGTGAAATGGAGGATTATACATCTTGCTTATCATAAGAGAAGGCAAGGGAGCATGAATCCTCATCACCAAAGACATCAAAACATGAAGGGCAACCAAATCATGGCCGGTGATGGGGTATTGCAATCTGCAACTTTACCAGCAGATGACACTAAATCTAACACACTGTAGCTTTAAGTACCAGGAAAAAGTACCATGAAAAAGTCAGACTGTATTGCATGTAAACATGGTCATATTCATCTCTCAGAACAGCAAACTGCGTCGGTTTGCCTTCGAGCTGAAGATGCAGGATAAGAGCACGTTCCTGCTGGCTGCAGACAGCGAAGGCGAGATGGAGGAATGGATCAACATCCTCAACAAAATCCTCCACAGCAGCTTTGAACAGGCCATGCAGGAGAAGAGAAATGGGGACCTGCATGATGGTACACCTTTTAATGCTGTCGTGATGCTCTTTGTAATTCCATATGCAAACACACTTCATGTTGATCTTTCCAACAGATGACGAGCAAGGAAAAACTGACCTCTCTTCTGGAAGTTTTCAAGACAGCTTTCAGGTAGCGTGTTCTTTTCATCAGTGGGTAAATTGATCTTTTCAGCATGTGTTTCGCCACACAAGTCAGCACTCTCAGAAAACTGTCACATGATTCTACTGAGTGAAGCAGTCTGCACTCTACTGTACAGACTGCACTGTACCGAATTTAGCAACAGCCACATGGTTTCTCGCTGATGTTAAGCGAGCAGCCAGGTGGGCAGATGTCTGGTATAGCGTCCATGGACTCCAAATACAGAGGACAGATGAGTCCGAGGCAGAGTCCTGACAGGAGTCGAGCTGTGGAACGTGGCACACTGAAAAACAAACAAACTCTGATCTGATTCCACTTTTTACTGTTATTTTCTGAATCCTTGCAAATGTAATTTGGGGGGAGAGCTACCTTGGAATCACCCAGCCTGTCTGTCTGTCCATGAGTCTTGTAACCAGCAGGTGGATTGAAGTGAAACTTCACACAATTGTAGCACACCATATGAGGGTGATTCTTTAACTACGGGCACTATTGGCCTTGTAAATGTAATTTCCACCACACCATTGCCTTACAATATAAAGCGCCTTGGGGCAACTGTTTGTTGTGATTTGGCGCTATATACATGTGCTCTGATGTCACTGTTTATCTCCATAGAAACTACCCAAATAATCTTTCATACAAACTGTTTAAAGGGACATTACAGTGTTGTGGTGGAAATTACGGCAATAGTGTGGGACAACTACAATTTGTTTAAAAAAAATCACAACAGTTGTATGACATTGAATACCCCAATTATGTTTTGATTATTTTACTGATATTTTATTCAGAGATATTTTAAAACATTAGAAAAAAAAATTCTTTACCATTCATTTTTATCATTGAAGATCAAAAGTCTGGGTGTGGGACAAGCACAAAACGGCAATATTTGCATATAATGATGCTGAAAAAAGGTGAAAAAGTCATCATAGACTACTAGAACAAATTTCTTAACCCACTTTCATTGTAAAGATAACTATAAAAGTGTGAAATTTCCCCTTTTTTCTGTTTTTCATACACTATGATCAAAGGACATAATAAGTGCCCGTAGTCTAAGAATCACCCATGAAGAGATGTACCAAGAAAAATGATCCTCTTCTGATGTTTTCAAGGGGCGATAGTTGGAATTTTGTGTTTACTTGAGTTCTCACATGATGTTAACCCCATAAGCACCTAAACCACTTTATGGATTTCAATAAAACTTCACTTAGTGGTAGCACACCATATCAAGATGTGCATGAAGGAAAGGAATTGTTGTTATTGTTTCAGTGAGACACCATATTATATGGTGCTAGGTTTGTCCCTGAATTTCAGCATATATGTAGAGGTTGATGAGTTTGTTAATTTGGGTATTTCACCACAAATGAAGGTTAGAGGTAGTGCTGTTGTACAAAACACAGTGGGAACAACTGGTCAGGTATGATGTCAACCATGCAAGGACATTCCCAGTAATCCCAAAATGATTCTCCAGCCTATTGAGTAGAATATGATGATCCACGGTATCAAACACAGCACTAAGCGGGCCAAAGGTTTTTAAAAAATCTTTTATACCAAATGCCGTCGCCATAATGAACTTAAAAAAGTAACCACTCCACAAATAAAACATGAACTGCTTTACTTCTGTTTTATTTAATTTTATTAGATCTTATTTTACGTTTTATTTATTTTACTAGGTTTTATTCTACTTCTTCCTTTACTTCTATGTATTTTATGTATCTTATCTTTGTTTTATTCTTGTGTTTGTATGACTATGTTTGCATTTTAGTGTTGTCTTTTTTGTGCTAGTGAGCCAAAGACAATTTTCCACATCGGTGGACAATAAAGAATTGTTCTATTCTATTCTATTCTATTCTATTCTATTCTATTCTATTCTATTCTAAGATCGAACAGCACTAGAACCGTAGTGGTGTCCAAATCCACTGCAAGCAGAAGATTAACAGATTAGTTGTTTTAAGACAGAAAAAATGATATTGGATTGTTCTTGGCATCGGAAGATACTGAAGGTTCCAGTACTGGTATCATATTGGATATGTAAAAGTGGTGTTACAGCAAACCGTACATGGACATATAGATGGACACAGGAAAACAATACCTTTGCATACGCTACCACAAGTTGTAATTTAGTTACATTTATTTTATTTGTATAGCGCTAAATCACAACAAAGCTGCCTCAAGGCGCTTCACACGAGTAAAGTCTAACCTTACCAAACTCCCTGAGTAAGCACACAGGTGACAGTGGTAAAAAAACACTCTCTCTGGTGATAATGTGGAAGAAACCTCAAGCAGACCAGACTCAGAGGAGTGACCTGCTGCTTAGGCCATTCTAACAATTACAAGGTTACAACAGTTTATAGTATTGAAAGAAATATAGTTCTTACATTTCTGTATTGTTTTACAGTTGTCTGGCAGCAGAACATCTATTTTATCCATCTTTCATAAGCTTGTATTCCTTGGATTTGAACCTTCCTGTTATTGTTTCATTAAATTAAAAATTAAGCCTTTGACATGAAAAAAATGTTAATTTATTTGCATTTCATGTGCATTTCATTGGTGAGATCATTGTAAACTGCATTAAATAAAAATGTTTGGAATTGTAGACCATACAAACTGTGTTTTGTGTATTTCAGTTAGTGAACACGTACTGTAAGCCAACCTGGAATGTCTTAATTACAGTTAGTGGTTGATTGCTCCTTGATACTCTATTTCTGACCCCGGTCTCTGAAGTAGACAAGGTGATTGTTTATATTTCATTTAGCATTTAAATAATTATGTGAGAGCACCTGTTGGCATGACGATTATGAGGGGAACGGCAGTCTGACATTTAACCCCGGTGACATTGACCTTGACCCAAATGGTTGACTTCTGGCTGACCTTGCCAGGGCACTTCTGGAATTGTTTGCCATATTTTTTCCAACTCCATTTGAAAAGCTAATTCCTTGGCCTTGACCTTTGCCAAAGTGAATTCTCGAAGGGCAGTTTTGGGATCAGCGTTCATTGATATAACAAGTGTGGTAGAAATTGACAAGCAGACAGGCAGACGTGATCTTGAATTATTGCTCTTTGGCAAATTTGACCTTGCTGAGTAATTCCAGAGCCCACTTCAATATGTGTGCCAACTTTGGTGCAAATCAGAGTGGAAACCAAAATTTTGCCTTGTGACTCCAATGATCTCGTCCTTTGCCTTTACTCTTTGAGGGTAGCTCTGGGGTTGACCATCATCCACAAGTCAAGTTTCATGGAATTCGGCCAAAGGACTTGGAAGGAGTAGAGGAACAGACAGATAGACAAACATTCCTCCAAATTTTGTATAACTTCTTCAGAGATGGCAAATCACATTTTCTGTTTTATTTTTAACAGACCGTCAGAGATATTGAGTCCAAAATGCGGAGTGAAGCTCGTCTGAAACTGTTCACTTTGGACCCTGACACACAGGTGATCAATAATTCCTGACCAGAAGCTACATGATTACATACGTTTGTCCTCTTAATGACTTACTTCAGGACTTCACCACAAAATAACAGCTCATCTGCCCACAGAAACTGGATTTCTCTGGCATTGAGCCAGACGTGCGGCAGTTTGAAGAGAAGTTTGGGAAGAGAATCCTGGTCAGCTGCCACAATCTGTCATTCAACCTGCAGAGCTGCGTCACAGAAAATGAAGAAGGGCCGACAACTAATGTATGCCATATTCTGTAAAAACACAAAACACTTACGGCATAAGGCCAGGAAATGATCTCTTGCAAATGTGCATGAGGTTTAAATTGGTTAATAAGATCAGACAGTTCAGATGGCCTTCTTGGCTGGCTTCTGTCAAAAATGGTGTTGCTGCTTCCATGGCAACCAGCTTGGGTCTCCCAACATGCATTGGCACCAGTCTGAGGTTGGTTTTCTGCAATTTAGATCCACATTTCTATCGCAATAGAAGGACTTCAGCAATGCTAAGGTGGAAAAGAACAATAAATGATGCAACTTTGGTATTGTTTAAATTCTTTTATGCCTTTTGTCCCTCTCATTGTCAGTCTTTCAGTCTTTACCTTTCTGTTTAACTCCAGGTTGAGCCATTTTATGTGGTCCTGTCACTTTTTGACATCCAGAACAGTCGAAAGATCTCAGCAGATTTCCATGTTGATCTCAACCACCCTTTGGTCCGACAAATGACCTCCAGCTCATGTTCCACAAGCAGCCCAGACATGCATATCAATGGCAGCAGTGGTGAACATCCTCTGGGGGCTTGCAGGTTGGCCAGTGGTCTCCTAGAGGGGGCCCTCCAGTACCCCAGACAAGGGGTGTTCTCAGTCACGTGCCCCCATCCAGAGATCTTCTTGGTTGCCAGGATTGAGAAGGTCCTGCAAGGCGGAATTACTCATTGCACTGAACCCTACATGAAGAGCTCAGACTCTGCAAAGGTACATACATGGCTTCCACTTTGGAAATACTTAATGGCATGATGAAATGTCAGGATTATCAGCATGTTTCCACTAAACAAACAGTAAATGCACCACTCTTAAGGCATAATCATAATTTGAACAGTTCCCTTTGGAGCACAGTACATTTTGGACAATTAAATGGACTCTGCAGTGAGTGCATAAGGACCTATTCAAAATACAACCCCTGGCAAAAATTATGGAATCACCGGCCTCTGAGGATGTTCATTCAGTTGTTTAATTTTGTAGAAAAAAAGCAGATCACAGACATGACACAAAACTAAAGTCATTTCAAATGGCAATTTTCTGGCTTTAAGAAACACTATAAGAAATCAGGAAAAAAAATTGTGGCAGTCAGTAACAGTCACTCTTTTAGACCAAGCAGAGGGAAAAAATATGGAATCACTCAATTCTGAGGAAAAAATTATAGAATCATGAAAAACAAAAGAACGCTCCAACACATCACTAGTATTTTGTTGCACCACCTCTGGCTTTTATAACAGCTTGCAGTCTCTGAGGCATGGACTTAATGAGTGACAAACAGTACTCTTCATCAATCTGGCTCCAACTTTCTCTGATTTCTGTTGCCAGATCAGCTTTGCAGGTTGGAGCCTTGTCATGGACCATTTTCTTCAACTTCCACCAAAGATTTTCAATTGGATTAAGATCCAGACTATTTGCAGGCCATGACATTGACCCTATGTGTCTTTTTGCAAGGAATGTTTTCACAGTTTTTGCTCTATGGCAAGATGCATTATCATCTTGAAAAATGATTTCATCATCCCCAAACATCCTTTCAATTGATGGGATAAGAAAAGTGTCCAAAATATCAACGTAAACTTGTGCATTTATTGATGATGTAATGACAGCCATCTCCCCAGTGCCTTTACCTGACATGCAGCCCCATATCATCAATGACTGTGGAAATTTACATGTTCTCTTCAGGCAGTCATCTTTATAAATCTCATTGGAACGGCACCAAACAAAAGTTCCAGCATCATCACCTTGCCCAATGCAAATTCGAGATTCATCACTGAATATGACTTTCATCCAGTCATCCACAGTCCACGATTGCTTTTCCTTAGCCCATTGTAACCTTGTTTTTTTCTGTTTAGGTGTTAATGATGGCTTTCGTTTAACTTTTCTGTATGTAAATCCCATTTCCTTTAGGCGGTTTCTTACAGTTCGGTCACAGACGTTGACTCCAGTTTCCTCCCATTCGTTCCTCATTTGTTTTGTTGTGCATTTTCGATTTTTGAGACATATTGCTTTAAGTTTTCTGTCTTGACGCTTTGATGTCTTCCTTGGTCTACCAGTATGTTTGCCTTTAACAACCTTCCCATGTTGTTTGTATTTGGTCCAGAGTTTAGACACAGCTGACTGTGAACAACCAACATCTTTTGCAACATTGCGTGATGATTTACCCTCTTTTAAGAGTTTGATAATCCTCTCCTTTGTTTCAATTGACATCTCTCGTGTTGGAGCCATGATTCATGTCAGTCCACTTGGTGCAACAGCTCTCCAAGGTGTGATCACTACTTTTTAGATGCAGACTAACGAGCAGATCTGATTTGATGCAGGTGTTAGTTTTGGGGATGAAAATTTACAGGGTGATTCCATAATTTTTTCCTCAGAATTGAGTGAGTCCATATTTTTTTCCCTCTGCTTGGTCTAAAAAAGTAACCGTTACTGACTGCCAAAATTTTTTTCATGATTTCTTATAGTGTTTCTTAAAGCCAGAAAGTTGCCATTTGAAATGACTTTAGTTTTGTGTCATGTCTGTGATCTGCTTTTTTTCTACAAAATTAAACAACTGAATGAACATCCTCCGAGGTCGGTGATTCCATAATTTTTGCCAGGTGTTGTATCTATAAAGGCCAGTTGTGTGTATGTGGGTGTGTGGATGTAGATGTCCGCCTGTCCAAATGATGACTGCCCTGTTGCTTAGCAACAGTAACTGCTGCAACAGATTAAAAAAAATAATTCTGGAGACAAGGATGGATCAGGGATTGTCCAAATACTTATGAACCTTTTAAATTAAGGCTTTTGTCCTTTCTTCCTTCCCTCCCTTCTGCACTGTCCAAATATTTGGCAAACATTTGCTCCTAAAATTATTGATCAGTCAAGAAATCTCACTCAGTTGTGCTGTTGATGCTTTTTATAGCTATAATAGGTCATAAATGTCAATACTGTTTTTAAGGCAGGAATTTAACTGAAGTTTTTAAGTTGAATCACCCTGATAATTTTTACAGTGTATTAAATCTCACACCTGGGCATTGCCTGGATACCCTGCTAGTCGTAGTTTAAATTAACTCTATGAGAGTTGATCAGCTTGACCATATACTATGATCGGGTTGATTTAACACTATTTGGAATGGAGCCATATGCTCTGAATGCAGTGTCAGTTTAACTCTGCAAAGTTAATTGTGGTCAAAGGTCAGCACACTGAATATCTGAATATCTGTCCTGAGCCACATAGAGTAGTTTCAAACAAGATTTGATGATGTATTACAGACTGCTTGATTGATCTGTCCAAGCTCCCGGTGTGTAGTGAGCGCCATGTATGGCAGCACCCTGACATCGGGGTGAATGTGAGGCATAATTGTAAAGCTCTTTGAGCGTCTGATGCAGATGGAAAAGCGCTATATAAATGCAGTCCATTTACCATTTAACAAGCTGCCGTAATGATGATGTGGGCTTATTTTTGTTTTAAACTCTTGAGCAAACTATTCAGACATTTTGAGCATTGATTGATTACTGGATTGGATGTATTTTCTGGAAAGTTCTGGAGTTGAATATGTAAAATGTTTTCCTCTCTAACTGTTTACCACGTTGTGGGTGTAAATAAGAGCAATTCTGTCAACTGCCTCAGTTCATTTCAGGTTAAGAGAAACTCTCCTTTTTTCCTGATTAGATGGCTCAGAAGGTGCTCAAGAATGCCAAGATGGCCTGCAGCAGACTTGGACAGTACAGGATGCCATTCGCCTGGTCTGCACGGTATGAACCGCCACTGTATCCTCAAATCAATCTGCCTTCACTGGGTGAGTCATGTTTGCTGACTTTTCCTGCAGTTCAAAGAGAATTTCACTACTCAAATCAAGGAGACTTCTACTTTTGTCCTGGAATAATACCACACAGCGGCTCAGATTTACAACACCTTTTTCAAACTCAGTAGGAACTCTTAATATGGAGGATTTTCAGCCTTTTGGGAGCTGCAGATGTATGAACCACTGGTGTAGAACTGAAACGTGTCTGTTCTCCAGTAGATTCAATGAATTTTTCATTGTGTGTCTCTGAAGGCCTGTGTTCAAAGACGCATCAGGAACTTTGGACAAAAGCGCTCGTTTCTCAGCTCTTTATAGACAGGACAGCAGCAAACTGTCAGATGAGGACATGTTCAAACTGCTTACTGACTTCAGAAAGTAAGTTCTCAGTTTTCCTTCTTCTCAACAGAATCTTACTTAAAAAAAAAAATCTGTCTAATGCATCTTCTCCACAGACCAGAGAAAATGGCAAAACTTCCAGTGCTCTTGGGGAACTTAGATGTGACTCTTGACAGCGTGGCCCCGGACGTATCCAGTAAAATGCCACACTATCGATGATCAATTTTCACAGTATATCTAAGCAGCAGGTTTTAACGATGAGAGATGTTCCTGTTTTTTTTTTTCCCTGCTGTCAGATTGTGTCACCTCGTCCTACATCCCTGTGAGGAACTTTGAAGGGAATGGGCCTGGCAGCGCTCTTCTGGAAGTGGAGGAGTTTGTACCCTGCATTGCCAAGTGTTCCCAACCCTTCACCATCTACAAAAACCACCTCTATATTTATCCAAAACACCTCAAATATGACAGCCAGAAATCCTTTGCTAAGGTACCAAAAGTTGCATAGAAACAGTAGCCATTAATTTTAAACCACAAGATGTGAGACTATCAGTGTATAGTCAGGCTAATTATCATGTGGGCAAAAGGACACGTAAATCGCAATGATTCTATATTTTTACCCTATGTGCCATAAGTACAAAAACTTTGTACAAAATAACTTTGAAACGGGTTACCAGATTTTCAGTAAACTTAGGTAGGAATAGTCTTTGGGCGAGTTTTCTCCATATGGTTAATGTTTGGAGGAGATCCTTTAAAGGTCAGGATTAAAGTTGTCAAAAACTGTCAACAAGTTGTCTTAAAACCACATTTTCCACGATATCAACAGAACAGAAGTACATCAGCTATTCCCAAACTAAAAATGGTCTGGGACCCACCCACACCTTTATTTTCAATTTTGACATTAGGGAGGTGGTGGCGTAACAGCTTGCACATTGCACTGGGACGCCAGCGGCTCCGGATCCTTCCCGATTGCAACCACGCTCCCGACTGGCACTCTGAACATCAGTGCTGGGGGGAGGAGACACACGTGCCGTGGGCCCTTCTGGAAATAAGTCTTATTTAACATGGGTTACCCACGTTAAATAAGAAAGTCTTCTTCTTCTTCCACAATTTTGACAGACACATGAGATTAAGATCAAGCATTTCCCTTCATACATTATACAAATAATGAATGTTTATGAGTTCAATGGTATGAATATTTCCTGAGGTGAAAGCTGGAATAATGAGTTGAATGGTTTGTTCCAGCTTTCACCAAATTAAATATTCGCTCCATTGAAAGAATGTAAAAACACTCATTATTTGTTTTATATAATGGATAAAATAGATCCTTGTCATTTGATATTTTATTAATTTATAAACAACAGAAAAGCGACTTATATTTTGGTGTTCCACTGCTGCTAAAGTCCAAATTGTGACGTGTAGTCCGGCGATGCTGTACACTGACTTCAGACTTCCATAAAAAAAGACTTTGTGTAGTTCCTCAGTCCAGCCAAAAATCACATCAGCTTTTCAGCTTTTCATGCATCCAGACGGTTTATAGCAGAGTGGATTTTTTGTGCACGCGGTGCACGCGTGCTCACACTAAAGGGACGCGGTTGTGTGCACATGCACTACCAAAAAAGGACTGTGTAGTTCCTCAGTACAGCAAAAAAAAAAAAAAAAAAAAGAAATCAGAGAAATTAGTCCAGCTTTTCATTCTAACTTACTGCTAACAGCCTCCAAACAGCTTACAGTGCAGTGGATTTGTTTTGTGTGTGCGTGTGCACATTGTGTGTGTGTGTGTGGGTGTTTGTACGCGCGTGTGTGTCGGTGTGTGTGTCTGTGTGTGTGTGTGCGTGTCCAGGTCCAGAGTGCAATGGTACCAAATGTATGGAACCAAATTTGCACTCTAAATGGAACCAAATCGCACTGTACATGCAATGCAACACAAATGGGACAAATAATCCATGTCATGTGACATACAAAGCACCAATCAAATGACAAGGATCTACTCAGCCATTATATAAAAGCACATAATATAAACTGCATGGCTTTAATGATGGTGATTATTACTGCAGTTTGTTTTCTGTTTGGACATACCAGTATGTTTTTCATCCTAACCTGCCTGTTCTTTTTTTGTATATAAATGTATAACTTGTCATTTAGGCGAGGAATATTGCAGTTTGCATTGAATTCAAGGACTCTGATGAGGATGATGCTCAACCACTGAAGGTTCATTTTATTTTACCTTTACTATGCTGACCAAACATGTTCGCATTTAGTTATTTTCATAACCTGCACTGCCAAAGAATGTTCACAAAGATTCTCAGTCCTGCAGGCAATAGGATATCAAGAAATATTAAGTTCAGGATGACTGGATTTCTTATTATTTTTGGCTGGAATTCCCTCCCAGTCAGGGGAAGTGAGGAATCCTCTTGCACGATTGACAAAACCTCTTCAGCAATAACAGAAAGTCCAGTTGCCCCAAACTTAAGACTTGTTAATGTTCTTCCAGGAAGACTCGAATTGTACAAAATTTCACTCCATTGCCAATAGTTTTTCTGATTAATCACATAGAGATGATTATTCCACTTAGAATTTGCTGACACATTTCATACCAGGTATCCTATTCTGGATCTATTTCAGTGCATCTTCGGTCGTCCAGGAGGTCCTCTCTTTTGGAAACAGGCGTATGCAGCTGTCCTGCACCACCAACAGAACCCAGAGTTCTACGATGAGGTATATTGATTTCATGATTCATTTAAATACTTCAAGAGGTACCTGGTGCCTTTGAAAAGTTCTTGGCTCAGTTTCCTGGCTGATATAAAGAAAACTGGCTGTAAACGTGATTTCGCATGCCACTATTTTGACTTCCACATTGTTAGCTAATTTGTTATGAGATTTGCTGTCACAATGGAATTTAAAAAGCACAATTTTTAAAATTGTTGCTTGAACAGGCTTGATGTTTTGTTTCTTTTTAATTTGATGTCATAAAACAAAACCATAAATGTTAAATGTGTACATCATAATGTAACATCAATGGCAAAAAGTCAGGATTTTTTCTTTTCTAGTGCTGAAAAGAAATGTTCAGCAGGCATTTTTTTTCCTTCCTGTATTTTTATTTTAGAGAACAAAATGCAGGAATGTGTGTTTGTTGTTTTCAGATAAAGATTGAGCTACCTACCCAGCTGCATGAGAAACATCACCTTCTGTTCACCTTCTATCATGTGAGCTGTGAAAGCAACAGCAAGAAAAAAGACCTGGTGGAGGCTCCAGGTAGGCTGCAGTCCTCAACCAGCCATTCGTATGAAAACGATATCATCCATCCAGCCATTTTCTACAGCCACTTATTCCAATTAAAGGTCACGGCGGTGAGGGGCTGGAGCCTATCCCCGCAGTCATAGGGTGTGAGGCAGAGCACACACTGGACAGGATGGCAGTCTGTCGCATATAGACAGACAAACACATTCACATGCACACCTATGGTTAGTTAAAAGTTTCCAATCCATCTAACCTGCATGTCTTTGGATGTGGGAGGACCCCAGAGCACCTGAAGGGAACCCACGCTGACACAAGGAGAACATGCAAACTCCACACAGAAAGGGCGGGAAATGACCCCATGACCTTCTTGCTGCGAGGCATCCGTTCTAACCACTAAGTCACCGTGCTGCCCACGATGATGTCATGCAAATGACAAACATCCACAGATATTTAAAGTATTTTACAAAAAAAATTTCAGAAAAGGTCATTTTCATACTCCTGATGTATGTTATACAAAACAATTCTATTAAAATAATGTAGTTCACAAAGGTACATCCTCCTGATCTAAACAAACCCAACTTTTAAAAATGTCATTATTTGATCTCAAAATACAATGTGAGTATTCCCAAAAATAAATATAACACAATGCTAAAATACCCTTGGCCATGTGAACCTAAATATAGGAAACAGAATGTGACCTTTTGACCCCTTAAAATGGGTTAGTGTTAGCCATCTTTGAACTTGTCCAAGGTCTGTGTCCCAAGAATGTTCCCTGTGAATTTGAAGACTCTAGCAGTCTTCCCAATGTCACCAAGTGCTTGCTCACAGGGGGTCGTTTTGACCGTTGGGGTTTTTCCGTAATTATTGTATGGCTTTGCCTTACAATATAAAGCGCCTTGGGGCAACTGTTTGTTGTGATTTGGCGCTATATAAATAAAATTGATTTGATTTGATTTAATAGGACTGGACTTAAGCTGAGCACAGACAGATGGACACGCATGCAAATTCTTTGCAGTACCTGATGGCCATATTTTGGCCTGCAGAGGAAACTCAACCACTGTATTTGCCCGTCAGAGGGCTTAGGGCCAAGCATGACCCCTTTTTTTTAAGAAATTTAGTTAAACACCCACCTGAAATTTTATTAAATTACATGAAATACATGTAATGAGTGACAAAAGGACAAAAATAAAAAAATAAAAATGGACAGGTAAGGTAGTTGTGATATATTTTATTGTATTATTTGTGATGCAATTTGACTTTTTATGGAAACTGGCATTCTGATGTAATTGATATTGGCCATGCTTGTGCATCGGCCCACCCCCTCTTCAAGCAGAATACATACATACATACATATATATATACTCGTGTGTGTGTGTGTGTGTGTGTGTGTGTGTGTATACAAACTTAAAAAAAATTAATCAGGAAAATTTTAGGCCACAACATATATTTTATTCACAAGTTTTAAACTCAACATGGTGTATCCAAAATGGCCACCATAAAGACTGTTTTCCATTACAACACCCCTACAGTGTATCATAGCAACAAACAATAGAATTAGTAATTCTGCTTTATGCTGCGTGAGAGATTGAGAGATGGCGCCCTTGAAGTCAATAACTGAATCCATTCATGTTTCTTGGTTTTCATTTTATTTTGTTTTTCATTTCCATTCATGTCTTTGTTGGTTTCTTGGGTTTCATAAAACTGTTGAAGTGATTGTGTCACATTAAAATTTTCAATCAGTTTTGTAGTCATTTGTGTAGCTGCAGAGACATGAAAACTGTTTGTGCCGTGTTGGTGTTTTTACCCACAGTGGGGTCGGCGTGGCTGCCTCTGCTCAGAGACGGCAGAGTCATCGTGAGCGAACAGCAGCTGCCCGTGGCTGCCAATCAGCCTGCAGGATACCTCAGCTCCCAGGACAGCATCACCAAGGTAAAAACCAACCAACCAACCAAACAAACAAACATCTGATTCAGTGGATGAAGTTCACAGGGGATGAAGCTCACTGACTGGTTGATTTTAATTCAGGTGTAAAATGTTCCTGTAATCCTGTGATATTTCCTTTGTGTTATTTCTGTGATGCTTAATGGCTCAATATCATCTTGGTCATAATTGATCTGTCTGTCTGTCTAACAGTGGTTGAGTTTCCTCTGCAATTATTACAGTAATAGTGAAGCTTTTTGAACGATTTTACCTGCTCTTGTCGTTGTTATTAGTGAAGTGATTATCTGACTAAAAATCTGCAAAATCTTATATCCACAGGAAGAAGCATTAGTTACATTACTACCATTTATTACCATAGTGGTTGATTTAGCTGTACAGTCTTACCTGTTATTGTAATAATTATTACAACAGTGAGTTATTTGCATAGCAACAACGCACTGCAACCACACATTTTCCACTTGTTTTTCCCAGTACGCTGGCTCGGAGATCAAATGGGTTGATGGAGGGAAACCCCTGTTTAAAGTCTCTACACATCTTGTTTCTACAATTTACACTCAGGTATTACGCCGTCTTACCTGCTCGCCTGTCGGTGTTTGGATAAACGAAACTCAAATATGCGCTGAACTTTGATCTGCTTCCTTCAGGATCAGCACTTGCACAACTTCTTCCATCACTGTCAGAATATGGAGATGTCAGAACAGGCCTCAGAAGGGGAGCTGGTTAAATACCTGAAGGTTTGTAATCCGCCAAAGGAAACATAACACACCCTCAAGTACAATTTAGTCATCGAGGGCCCAATAGAATAAGATCATTCATTCCTGCATTTTATTGCTGCTTCCTTCCTTCCTTGTCAGAGTCTCCATGCGATGGAGGGTCACGTCATGGTCAACTATCTGCCCACCATGCTCAACCAGTTGTTCAGTGTCCTAACCAGAGCCACACATGAGGACGTGGCCGTCAATGTAACCAGGCATGAAGCACGCACACATGAACATGCTGCTTTAACTCTGTGACATGTCAGCATTCATTATCGGATAGACTAGTGTGCAAATACAGAAATATAACATAATGGCACATTATACTGGGCGTCACTGTTAGTGTGTTAATGTGCCGTAGCGGGTAAATGAGGGATCACAGCCTTAAAGTGAAATCCAGATTTAGATTTCTGGGTAAAGTCCTTCCACTGCTCACTTTCCACTGTCTTTTCTCGTCTTTGTTTTTAATGCTTTGTTGTTTGGCTTTCCCTGCAGGGTGATGGTTCACGTGGTTGCACAATGTCACGAAGAGGGTCTTGAGCATTACTTGAGATCTTACATCAAGGTGAAAATTCATTCTGCAGACCTACACTGCATGCACACATATTTGGATGCTGCTGCGTTTTTATAGACATGTTGATCATATAAAAAAATCAATAACTCCAAAAAGCACGTGTTTCAGTAGAATTTCATACTGCTTTGCTCACATTGGTGTAGAAAAATGAATGCTTGCTTACCAGTGTTTTTTTTTTTTTTCAGGGAACCAAATTTAATTGAATACAGGTCTAGCGGCAGTATAGGATGTGTTGCAGTGCCTCCTGTAGGCCATAAAACATCACTTGGAAGACTGATTTTCCAAGTCTTGTAAAACAGAAACATTTATGCAGTAAATCACTGAATATGTACAGTATTAACAAATACTGTATATAAAAATTTTTTTATCTTTCTCTTGAAAAATAGAACAGAGTTCAAAGAGGTTACACCTCTAACCCTCCCCTTTTGACACACATTAAGCCACAAATTACATTTTAATGCTGAGTCCACTTGAGTTGACCACCATTGTTCAAAACAGCACTGTAAAAACAACAACAAAAAAATCTGTTAAATTAACAGTGAAATTCTGTGAAATCACAACATAAAGAAATTGTAGAAAGAAAAACAATGGAGTGGTGTTTAATTTACAGCAATAATGTGTAAAATGTGGAACCAAACTGAAGTGTAAATTTAACAGTACAAATATGTTAAAATAATCATATACCATTGTATATTTTACAGATGACTGTAGTTTAAACACAGAAAAACCATAATACCAAAAACTGTCCAATACAGTGAGATTTTACAGATGAGAATGTTCACAAATACAGTAAAATACTGACAATTAAAGGTTTGAAAAAAGAGGTGATGCGTCTGTTTAAACTACATTTTAAGGGTAATTAAACATAAGGTGAGCAGTTTGCAGAGATTTTATCTTCTAAATAGACAATAAATTTACAACAGGTTTACACTATAAAATTGACATGTTTTATGTAAAACCATTTACATATTCTCTGTAATTTTTACAAAATTATCCTGGTAACCACAGCTGCCAGAATTTTTCCGTAAAAGCAAGGGAATTTTTTTACAGTGTGTTTTCTACCAAACTCTGATCAATATATTGTTCTAGACCAAAGAATGGATGGACAGCTTGCTCACCACCTTTAAACCTGATCATTCATCTTTGTCTCTGATTGCTGACTTGTGATCCTGATCTTTGACTTTTGATTGCTTTGATCCTGTAATCAGGTTTAAATGAATCAGAATCAAGTTCAAGATCTACCCTTTGATCCTGACCGCTGTGTTCTGATTCTGACTGCAGATCCTGTAATTTGCAAAATATGGTGAAATTTACAGGCAGAATAATAGAAAAAATACACAAACAAACAAAAGAAAACACCCCCCCCCCCCCCCCTTCCCTCAACACAGTGAGGATAAAGGCTGCTCTCCTTTAGGTGGTGCTGTTGTTCTTTTGGTCTTTCTAAATCGCCCCTGTTTCTCAAGTTTAACAGGTTCCGGTTTCTTTCTCTGCTGTTTGATGAGAAAACTATCAGTTTGTTTCATGCTAGCATTCCAGACCAATCACCATTATAATAACAGAAAACATAAAAATGCTTAGTAGATGCCAGAGTGGTGCACATGCTTGCTATGGAAACTTGCTATGGGGGCATTATAGAACCTGATCAGTCACAGAAAGTGAGAACTGATGCCCATACATAGGACTTTGAATGGCAAATGTCAGTTTTAATGTCAGTTTTCTGGTGGGACTACTGAAATTCTTGGGGTGGGGGGCATCAAGCCCTATCTTGGAGCCGCCAATGTGCAGCCTTCCTACAAATGAAAAAGATCACTTATAAAAAGTAAATAAATAAATATATATATATATATATATATATATATATATATATATATATATATATATATATATATATATATATATATATATATATATATATAAAATAAAAGACTACATCAGAATAAAAATCACCAAAATTAGGAATCAATATTTTGAAGTCAAGACTTGATCATAAATTCCGAACACATCAGTGGCATTATGGTGCTGTCAGATTGCGGTTGGTGGTGGTAGTTTGAGAGTGTGTGTGCTGACCTACAGGCCATGCTGTGGCTCATCCAGGATCTCCACTAAACTGACACCATATCAGATATTCTTCATGGATCAAAGTCACAAAATATGCAAATTGTTACAAATATGACCCCTTTTGAGTTATTCTACTGCACAATTAAGATGACTGGGTTGTGAAACTAAACCCATGTGGAGGTGCCGACTTTGTGTTTTCAGTTTGTGCTGAAGCCAGAGCCTTATTCCTCCATCAACGTCAAGACAGTCCATGAGGAGCTGGCTAAAACCATGACAGCCATACTCAGACCATCCACGGACTTCCTAACGAGCAACAAGCTGCTGAAGGTGACCTGCATTTCACATTATTCTTCTGAACTTGTACTTCCATTCCACCACGTTTTGTTTCACTTTGAATTTTCCTTGTGTTTTTGCAGCACTCTTGGTTCTTCTTTGAAGCTTTGGTGAAATCAGTGGCTCATTATCTCATAGAGAGCGGAAAGATCAGGGTACTGTTCCATTTGCTTTGGTCTTCCTACCTCCTGCTCCTCGCTCCCCAACAAGTTAAAACCTCCTTTGTGTTGTTGTTGTTGTTGTTGTGTACAGCTGTCGAGGAGCCAGCGGTTTTCAGCATCTTTCTACAATGCGGTGGAGACGCTGGTCACCATGTTGATGCCACATATCACCCAGAAATACAAGGACAACCTCGACGCGGCGCGCAACGCCAACCACAGCTTAGCAGTTTTCATCAAGGTTTGCAATCTTACTGTTTAAAAAGACAAAAAAAGTCACCTGTTTTGTTTGATTGTTTTGTATATTTGTCCCCTTTTTGGTCTCAGCGATGCTTCACCTTCATGGACAGAGGCTTTGTCTTCAAGCAGATCAACAACTACATGAATTGTTTTTTACCTGGAGACCCAAAGGTTAGCCCACTTTTCTGTTTCAGACATTTCTACTTAAAAAAATGATTTGTAAATTTTAGCCCAATTCGGATGGATAGACAGAATTTTAGGAGTTTGAGGATTTTGAAGATAAATCTCCATTATTAATCTCCATTGTACATTAGCAGTACAGAAACTGCGCTGACTCCTAAGACTATTACTGGGTTCACATTGACTGGTATAAGAGGGAAAACTAGGTAACAATGCCCACGGCCATGAAGACAGTAAGAGCTACAGAAATGTGACATTTGACCTTGACCTTCACCCAAATGGTTGACCTCTGGCTGACATTGTCAGGGCACTTCTGGAATCCTCCTAACTCTGTTTCACATTTGGTCCAAATTGGGTTGAAAATCAAATTCCTTCACTTTTGCCACAATGTATTCTTTCAATGCAATTTTGGGGTGAGCCTTCACTGACATATCAAATTTGGTAGAAAAATCAACAAAAGGGCCTGGGAGGCATAGGTCAACAAACAGACAGGCAGACAGGGTCACTCTTTGAAACTACATGTGCGTTGTCCCAGTTCACCCAGCTGTAAATGAGTGCTAACCTTGGCTGGTAACGTATCCTACGTTGGACTGCTGTCCCATCCAAAGGGAGTCATACACTGTCATCTGCTTTATATTACCGAATCCGGGGATAAACACCGGCACCACTGGGCTTTAGGACTCATACTGTTGAAGACTTACTTCTACTCCCACCTAAATTGCATACACTTATGTTGCATTCACACTCTGATGATTAGCCCGACGTTTGCCGACAGAGAGCTCTGAACAGCTCTGAAGTCAACATCAGTCGGGGAAAGCAGATGTTTGTCTTGGTCCCAGAAACATTTGCAGCAACAACATCAGCATGCTTAAAATCTTTGACATTCTTGCTACAATGCTAGCAAGGACTGAGCTCCGCTACCACTCCGTCATCTCTGCCAGTACACTGTTATTGCTCCATTCAACTCTACTAGCCAATGTCAGAGGTTTGACTGGACACGCCACCTCCTCTGGATCCCTTGAGGATGAAGAAATATGAAGAAATGTCAAAGAACACTTGAACCTGTCTTGATGACGCATCAGTAGCAACTGACGCAGTCGCAGATGTTGAGTTTATATAGGCTATATCACTTGAAGTTTCAAATGTTGAGGGAACAATCAGCTCCTGCAAGGTACGTTACTGCTCTGGGGAGTGCGCTACCACTGCGCCTGCCCGGCGAAAGTTGAACTACGCCGTATCGTAAGCCAGAGCACTGTCACCAAATGTCAAGCTCCACCAGTAGAATGTTGTCCTTCACTGATCTACATTGACCTGTGTTGACGAAAGGAAATTTGGACCCTTGGACTGAGCCTTCTCTGGCATTTCATAGAGATTTTTGAGAATCTGCTACATCAGCCAACGTCAGCTGCAAGCCATTAAGTAAAGGACTAATATTTGTGAACGCAGGTGTCATTTATTTTATACTAACCGATAGAAATCCTTTCAAAATGTGAGGAAAATAAGATTTGCATCAACGATACACAGTCTTTGTTCCAGCAACATTTAAAGTCTGCTGAAATATGGGGAGCTGGGTCTTCTTTTGTTGGTATGTGATTCCCAAGTATGTTGCTGCCATCACAGTTCTCATTCATTTCCTCTGAAACTAATTTCTCAAGTATTTATCTTCCAAGCTGAGTGAAGAACTCAGAGGCCTGATTGCTAATGATCTTGTCATATGTCATAGGGTTATGAAAAGTGAACTTACAGTAGGATGAAAAAAAACTTTTTTCTTGGGGTTTCCTTCCAGACGTTGTATGAGTTCAAGTTTGAGTTCCTGCGGGTTGTTTGCAACCATGAGCACTATGTCCCTCTGAACCTGCCCATGCCCTTTGGAAAGGGTAGATTTCAACGGTTTCAAGGTAGGTGAATCATCCATCTTCTTAAAGAGTGTGTACTGTACATTTAAAATGTTTCCTGTCTTATTCTCTGTAATTGACATTCTCAATGACACCTCCTTTAGATCTTCAGCTGGACTATTCTCTGACAGATGACTTCTGTCAAAACCACTTCCTAGTTGGGTTTCTGCTCAGGGAGGTGAGCGGGGCTCTGCAGGAAATCAGAGAGATCCGTCAGATCGCCATCCAGGTGCTCAAGGGCCTTATGGTCAAACACACCTTTGACGATCGCTATGCTGCAAAAGTGAGTCTCTGTGGAGTGAATGGTGGAAAGAATAAGTGTGCATGACCCCCAGACTTTGGGTAAACTCTGAGTATATATGAATTTTATGACAGTATGACTCATAAGCACATATATAATTCCAGAGCCAGCAGGCCAGACTTGCTACCCTCTACCTCCCCCTGTTTGGCCTCCTCCAGGAGAACGTCCACAGACTCGACATCAAGGAGTCAGCATCCGTTAGTCAAAACAATGTAAGCCTGACACCTAGTGGTTCAACCGGGGTACTGCTAGGATTTGTTTGTGGAAAAGTCCAAGGCTTACTGTTGCTTTTTGTCACCAGAGCGCTAAGGAGGACTCTCTGGTTCCTAACTCCATGATGACTCCACAGAAGCCAGGCAGCTGTATAGAAAACGCTCTCCACAAAGACGTGTTTGGAGTCATATCTGGAACAGGTGAATCCTTGTTTTGTGCCAAGTGTAAAGTCAAAGCTAACACAGCTGGAATTGTCTCATTTGTCCACTTAGAGGCAGCCAACAGTGGCAGAAAGAAGCATGATTATTTAATAGTGGGGTTGACAGAATTTGGAGTAAATGTGCAAAGATGCATTTATAATAAATTTCACACATACACTATATAATGATGGCAGGCCCGGTGCCAGAAAAAAAATATTAAGGGGGCGATGAGTTTATCACAGGGGGCGGGGTCCTCCAAAAAAAGTGTGCACCAGAGGGTACCTGCCTCTGAGCGTGCATAATGAATTGGGTGCGCTCCTAGAAAGCGCGTGTATTTAGGCTACACCGTTGTAAGAGACTGACTAAGAGTAAAGAGTGATGACAGTATTTTTTGAATTATTATTTGAACGTATAGACCCTCGGTCAAGTGATCTCCTGCATACCACAAAACCAAACCAACAACTGATCTGAGAAACGACATGAGACAGTAGATTAACCCCAAATACAGCCCTCCATTACAAGTGCAAACACAGCGCAGTTGGGCATGACAGTCACACAACGGGTCAAAGATAAACCTTTCATGTAGATATACAGTGACCCCCTCGTTTATCGCGGGAGTTACGTTCTAAAAATAGCCCGCAATAGACGAAATCCACGAAGTAGTCAGCGTTATTTTTTACAATTATTATAGGCGTTTTAAGGCTGTAAAACCCCTCACGACACACTTTAAACATTTTTCTCAAACAGGCATTAACATTTTCTCACTTTTCTCTCGTGTGTAAACACTCTCAAAGTTCAAACCTTAGTAGAAAAATAAGACCAACCTGTTTTCAGGCCCAAACATTTGTTTGAGAAATAAAAATAGAATGTTTTCCTATAAATAATTATGATGGAACTAACGAATTTAATTTTAACGATCAACCTACGAGGTTGGACACATAAGAAATTATTAATAGTGACTGACCAGTATTTCACAGTTCCTCTGATCGCACCTCTTCGTCCTGGCCGCCGCTCTACTGTCGCGCCTTTTTCCACTCACACCTCGCTGCAGGTGTCTTTTTCCGAGTGAAGAACACAGTTATGGGTAGTTGTTGGCGCTCTTTTTTCTTCTGGGCGAGAAGATTCTTATAAACAGACACAATGCACGTACTCTCCCTTCGCGGTGCCGCAACAGGTGTCCGTCATCTCGACAGAACACCGGCCTGCTCAATGAGGACGCAGAGCACAATGCGTTGTAAAAAAAAAAAAAAAAAAAGCATGCAAAATTGGACTAAAAAAATCAGTGAAACTGCGAGGTGCTATATTTTCCAGTATTTCTTTTTCTTTCTTTTTTATTTTTGATAACTCTCTCATCCGAGGGGGCGAGGTTGATGATGTGAGGGGGCGTCACCCCCGAACGCCCCCTCGTGGCGCCGGGTCCGAATGATGGGAGGAGGTGCAGTGTGGTGCAGTGGTTGCCTGTTGTCTCCCAAATAGACTATTCCTGGTTGAAAGGCACTTATGCCCCATTCTCCATGTACATCTGGAGTCACGTCAGGTAGAGCATCTGGTGGAAAAAAATGTCAAATCAACTTGCTGACCTACATGAGCTACCCCAAGCAAAAATGGGAACAGGGAAGAGAAGAATAACAGTACACAAAAGATAGAACAAACGAGCAGTTTCTGAAAAATCATTTTGACACGATTCAAATAGAAATTTGGGAATCATCTCAAACCACATAGTAGAAAAACTACACAGCAAACATCAAATGACACTGTCATCTCCTCCTTTCTCAAATTCCACAATTTCTGGACATGGAAATTATCGTTTTTAATCATGTGGGGATATCACAGCAAACACATTCATGAAAAAAACCTAGATCAGATGTGCTGAAAGAAGACACCATGTCCACATTTCTAAGTATCAGGTCAGGTCTGGGAGCATGTGCTCATGATCTGTGTCACTGCATCTACTATGAAACTGCCTTGGGTCCTGGATGGCAACCACTCTGGCAGACAAGTGGTCCATCCCCACCTCTGCGACAGACAGATGGTTGAAAGTGGGCGTCCCCTTGGCTTGTCACTGGAGTCCTCAACACCTATGTGCTTGTTCATACAAAGATAAAGGTGCCACATGGCCAAGATGTTGTAAGTGATGTTTCCTGGCAATGCAAGTCGTACTCCTCTTCTGAATTTCCCTAAGTAACAGTTCAACTGACACAAAGTCATTCCACTCTTAAGGATCCTCTGACATGACTGAAGAACAAAGACATCCAGTCACACCTTAGGTTAACACTGGTGTCCATGTCTCACAACCATACAGTAACACAGGAAACACCAGGATCCTGAAGACCCCAAAGTAAAAAGCATGTGGAGAAAATATTACATGGGCTTTAAACAGTCACGTTCTCTCACAATAAAGTTGATTTATGAACTCATTTCTATAAAATTTGCCATTTTCTGGTTTTCTGGAAATTTAACTGTGACCTGTGATTTTGATCACTTAGTTGATGTCCATATGTCCAAGGTACTTGCCAAGTCTAGTTAAAAAGAAACAACAAGGCATTCTTAAGATATCTTGCAAACATACATACAAACATAGTTATATAGAGACGAAGGCGATCACAAGAGCACACATCTCTGGCAACGCTGATTCACCTTTATCTTATTTTTTTATTAGTTGAACTCTTCCAGAGAGCTCACATGCTGTGAATACATGATTATTTGGGTTTACAGAAGACTTCAGAATTATATTTATTCATTCTGGAACTGTTTTTTTTTTTTTTGCTCCACTGCTGCAGCCTCGCCTCACAGCTCCACTCCTAATGTCAGCTCAGTTCATCACGCTGACTCTCGCGGCTCTCTGGCCTCCACTGACTCTGGGACTAGCCTGCAGGACAAAACCACTGACAAGGCCAACTCTCTGGAAAAGGTGAGGGTTTTCTTAAGGTCCCAAACCCGCAGTGTAAACTAGGACTGGGCAGTATTGCCACAGTTACTTTGAAAACGTAATCTAATTAGATTACTCCTTGAAAGAGTAACTTAGTTACTTTATGGATTACTCAGTTGTAAAAGTAACTGTTAGATTACTAGTTATTTTTTTAGTTACTTCCCCAGCTGCCGACAACAACCCTCTGCCGCCTCAACATGACAATGTTACCTGTTTTGACAAAACTCACTTTATACAACCCCTGGCAAAAATTATGGAATCACCGGCCTCGGAGGATGTTCATTCAGTTGTTTAATTTTGTAGAAAAAAAGCAGATCACAGACATGACACAAAACTAAAGTCATTTCAAATGGCAACTTTCTGGCTTTAAGAAACACTATAAGAAATCAAGAAAAAAAGATTGTGGCAGTCAGTAACGGTTACTTTTTTAGACCAAGCAGAGGAAAAAAATATGGAATCACTCAATTCTGAGGAAAAAATTATGGAATCACCCTGTAAATTTTCATTCCCAAAACTAACACCTGCATCATATCAGATCTGCTCGTTAGTCTGCATCTAAAAAGGAGTGAACACACCTTGGAGAGCTGTTACACCAAGTGGACTGACATGAATCATGGCTCCAACACGAGAGATGTCAATTGAAACAAAGGAGAGGATTATCAAACTCTTAAAAGAGAGTAAATCATCACACAATGTTGCAAAAGATGTTGGTTGTTCACAGTCAGCTGTGTCTAAACTCTGGACCAAATACAAACAACATGGGAAGGTTGTTAAAGGCAAACATACTGGTAGACCAAGGAAGACATCAAAGCGTCAAGACAGAAAACTTAAAGCAATATGTCTCAAAAATTGAAAAATGTACAACAAAACAAATGAGGAATGAATGGGAGAAAACTGGAGTCAACGTCTGTGACCGAACTGTAAGAAACCGCCTAAAGGAAATGGGATTTACATACAGAAAAGCTAAACAAAAGGCATCATTAACACCTAAACAGAAAAAAACAAGGATACAATGGGCTAAGGAAAAGCAATTGTGGACTGTGGATGACTGGATGAAAGTCATATTCAGTGATGAATCTTGAATCTGCATTGGGCAAGGTGATGATGCTGGAACTTTTGTTTGGTGCCTTTCCAATGAGATTTATAAAGATGACTGCCTGAAGAGAACATGTAAATTTCCACAGTCATTGATGATATGGGGCTGCATGTCAGGTAAAGGCACTGGGGAGATGGCTGTCATTACATCATCAATAAATGCACAAGTTTATGTTAATATTTTGGACAATTGAAAGGATGTTTGGGGATGACGAAATCATTTTTCAAGATGATAATGCATCTTGCCATAGAGCAAAAACTGCAAAAACATTCCTTGCAAAAAGACACATAGGGTCAATGTCAATGAGCATATCTGATTTGATGCAGGTGTTAATTTGGGGGATGAAAATTTACAGGGTGATTCCATAATTTTTTCCTCAGAATTGAGTGATTCCATATTTTTTTCCTCTGCTTGGTCTAAAAAAGTAACCGTTACTGACTGCCACAATCTTTTTTTTTCTTGATTTCTTATAGTGTTTCTTAAAGCCAGAAAGTTGCCATTTGAAATGACTTTAGTTTTGTGTCATGTCTGTGATCTGCTTTTTTTCTACAAAATTAAACAACTGAATGAACATCCTCTGAGGCCGGTGATTCCATAATTTTTGCCAGGGGTTGTAGTCACCCTTTCTTGACTTCAATGAAAATAAATACTTGTTTTATAAAAAATAAAATAAGGCCTCTTTCTTGACCTCATATTTAACTGTTGACAGCACTGTAACAGTAAAACTTGCAATTTCTAACCTACATTGTTTATAAATGTAACTATTAAATTCTTTCTAACATTTTTCTAACATTTAAATTCTCTCTAAACATTTTACTTGTCAAAATTATTATTGTAAGTAGTATTAGTAGTTGTAGTAAAAAAAGGTTTCAAAACTGGACCTTTAATCTAGGGGTGTTGTTTGGGGGGGCCACATCCCTGCCCCACGCCCCCATTCCATCTGGATTCGCCCCTGCTTTGGCGTTTGAGCACAAAGAATGGATAACATTTATTTATGCAGAAAACATGACCAGATTTACACGTAAGAAAGTTTTATTGCGTTTTCACATCGTGTGGTCCTCAGAAAGAGAGTTTAGGTGCATTTGAGTGTAAAATAGGAGTAGTTGTTGGCGTGTCGCGGAGGATCAGATGTTTTTAGCAGCAGATACGGAGCGGCTCAGCTCAGAATTCTATATAAAAGAGAAAAAAAAACATAAAAATGTCTTTGTAAAGCTCAGTGCAGGTGTGCTGTTGTCACCGCGCTTTAAGAGGTGAGGACAAGTCGAGCTGCTGCAGAAAACCATGGATGAAAAGCTCACAGCTCGCTTAAGTCAGTCAAATCCCGACCTCCTGCCCACGGACTAAGTTTAATGCTGCTATCCGGTTGTTAAGCGCTGACGTAACGCATCACGTGATAAATCTGTTTCCGGGTCCAAAGACCTCCAAGTTTACAATTAAAGTTACGTCTGTATGATCCTTTTAAGGATTTACAGTTTAAGTTTAGTTTGTTTTTACAGTGTGCGCAAACCTCCGTCCCTCCCTTCTCCGCCTCCACCTCCGTTAAACGCATTCGTCTGGCTCTATGGTCAGAACACTTAATACATTTTTTTTCTTTTACTTTACATATTTTATTATGCACAGGTAAAATATACATGTCTGTTTGTTAATAAAAAAAAAAATATTTATTACAATAAATAGGACGTTAAAGTGCAAACTTCACTTTCTCCCCGAACGACATGAACAGGAAGCGATCGCAGCTCGCAGCAACTCCCATTGAAAATAACGGAGAAACAACCTGAGCGTCTGAGATTTTTACCTAAAACAAACGCAGTAACAACGTCTAAAAACCCAGTTAATATATCCAGGAGAGTTTTAGGCACAATATAAAAGCGTTTTATGTTGCGATGTTAATGCTGTTGTCTGTGTGCAATGGTGTAAGTGCAGCCTGATCAGATCGTCTCAGTGCAGTTCTCAATGATAATGACAGCGCGCCTTTTTTGTTTGGAGCCGGAAGTTGAAAATCACATGACGCGTTACGTCACACTTAACAACCGGATCGACCCACAATGCAAAAATAATAGTAACGCACAGTGACTTGGAGAAGTAACTTTAATCTGATTACTGATTTGGAAAGATTAACGCCTTAGATTACTCGTTACTAAAAAAAGTGATTAGATTAGAGTAAGATCTGAGACAGGCTTTGTCCCCTGTTTACAATGGAGTACTCAGGTCAAAGGAGTTTCAGTCTTTTGTTCATGGTAATGAGTCATTCACGTCATCAGGAGAGTCGTCAAGGGAGCCATCAGAAAGGCATCCATCCCATCATTAGGAGGGACAGCTGCCCTGTCATTAGGAGAGTGCTAACTAGAGCACAATAGTTGCTAATTAGAGCTATTGTTTAGTCACTAGCCTATAAAGGGTTTTCATGTGACGTATCGGTCACGTCATTTTGTGT
The DNA here is from genome assembly GCF_902500255.1 of Thalassophryne amazonica. Classification (NCBI taxonomy): domain Eukaryota; kingdom Metazoa; phylum Chordata; class Actinopteri; order Batrachoidiformes; family Batrachoididae; genus Thalassophryne; species Thalassophryne amazonica. The sequence continues at coordinate 154,907,778 of NC_047103.1, read as the reverse complement.
CCTGTGGCCATTCTGGATTACGACGCGGTGGCCGCTGTGATACGATACGTGCATTTGGCGAACAATTGCAGAAGCTTTAACGTCGGTGTGAAGAAGCCTCACGGCACCGTGGCGCTGAGAGAGATCCGCCACTACCAGAAATCCACTGCTCCCAGAATTTTATCTTATTTTATTCGGCAATAAAATTATATAAGAATACATAAAAATACCGCCGAGGATAACACAAGATCGCTTCCAATACGGATGCTTATTTACATTGTGGTCCTCGAGCACTGAGCTGCTGATCTGCAAGCTGCCCTTCTAGCGCCTGGTGAGAGAAATCGCTCAGGACTTCAAGACGACCTCCGCTTTCAGAGCTCCCCTGTGATGCTCTACAGGAGGTCGGCGAGGCTGACCTGGTCGGCAGCTTCCTAGTTCACAGTATCGCAGTGTGACACTGTCGGCCAGTTCATTACATCACCACTAAATTCACTATCTGGTATAAGATACGGATCCACTGAACCAACTGCTACACATCTATCACGATAAATAACTTTATCTCGAGGATTTAAAGCCTCGTAATAACCGGACATTCTCTTCATTTTTCTATCACGCGCCAGCCTCCTTGTAATCCAGAATGGAGATGGCACCTGTCCTGCAGCAAATCGGTCATGTGATTGAAAACCCTCTATAGCAGTCTGCCTCTCGGTAGGATGGGTCTGGTTAGGTTTAAAACTCCAGCTTTTGTGGCTTCTAGTTATTCTTCTCTACAAGAGTCAAGACAGAAGTCAGACCACCAGAGCAAGAATTTTAGCTGAGGAAGCTTCTGCGATTTGAAGCGAAACGTCCTCGCGTCAAGCGACCCAGTCCAGTTGAAGATTCAAGCTTCTCTACTATGGAAACCACCTGGACAACTGAGAGCCTACAAAGAAACATTAGATTAACACGTTACCGGCATCACTAGGACTGGGGCCACGCTTGATTTACATATCGTGTGTTGACGCATTGCACGGAGGGAGTCATCTGGCTGACTGACTCATTTTCTAAACCAGCTGGTTCATTGAGGGTTTTTAATGTTTCACAACAGTACTCTTTGACTGAGTGAATGAATCTATATTTATTTATTATTTCAATTATTTTGAAATGGAATAAGGTTCCAAGCCAAATGCTTTTAGCGCTTAGAATGTTTTGAAACAGGACCCCCCCCCCCCCCACCCAAAAAAAAAAAAAAAAGCAACTCAGTACTTTGAATCAGGGAATCATTTTTTAACAAATGAAGTGTCTCATTTAGTGTATTTAGAATTTCAACATGGCAATGTTTGTCTGAATTAATGATTTATTTACTGCTTTTTTCTTTAAAGATGTAATCTGAGGGAAATTCAGCATAATAATTTCAAGTACATCAATTTATAAAACTTTTTTTTTTTTTTTTTTACTGTTTTGCACATTTTGAAAACAATTATTTTCTGAAACCAACTGCTTTTAGTGCTTTGAATGTTATGAAACATTGATTATTTTCTAAACCAATGGCTTCATTTAGGCTTTCATAGAAAGGAAACATTTGCAGAAATAATTGTTTCATTGGGTGTTTTGAACATTTCACAACATTATAGGTCATGGGCCAACATGGCTCCATGTGCCCCCCCCACACACAACCCTATAAATTTGTAATTAGAAAACTTGTGATGCCTAGATTACAAAAATAACTGGTAATCTGGACATTTGAAGAAAATCTGGCATTTACTGTTTCAAGTGTTTTGAAGTGAATAAAGTTGTGCATGTAGTGTAGTAGTTAGTGTCTTGAATATTTTGAAAGACATATTTCTCAAGCAACTTGTTCATAGTTGAGTTCAAGAAATGTTTCATTTAGTGTTTTGAGCATTTCATAATGGTAATCCTTTTCTGAATTCATGATATATAACTGAAATTCTGCATTGCTCGTTTCAATTGTATTGAAACTGAATCAAATGCCATATTTAATGTTTCAAAAATTTTGAGTCTTGTGAGCATTTCAAAATAATAATTTCTTTTCTGCATTTATTTTTATTTTTTAGTGTTTTCTGGCTTTCAGATGTTTGCGTAGAACGCTGGACATTTTTGTCTTGATTGTTGTATTATCTGCACCTTTGGACACGCTGTCCTCACAGCTGCTCCTCCAGTGTTCCCACTCCTCATATCCCTGCACGGTGATTCCTCAGCTCCACCAGAAGGAGAGATTTACCAGGAGACACTCGGTTAACGTGCCCCCTATTGACATGGACCCACCTCTGAAGCGCTCTGCCAAGCGCGTCACCATGGACTTCTCCCTGCTGACCATGCCCATCCTAGACCTACCCCAGGATCCTAACAGCGAGAACACCAGTCCGACGGCGGGCCACACTGGTGAAGATGTCTGTCTGGATGGACATCATGAGGGAAACATTCTGATCCAAGTATTCTGTTTGACCTTCCTGAGTTTTTCCTGCCTTGGCTGCCAGAATTTGGACTTGATTCCAGCACACTCTGATTTATGATAATCGTTTTTTTTTTTTTTTTTGTGTAGAGCTTCTCCCATCAGTCTTCTGATTGTCCCACGTGGGAGTGTGTGTGCTTCTGATTTGACCTTTTCCATCAGATCCTGCAGTCTGACTTTAAAAACGCTTCTTCAGACTCCTGATTGATGTTGCTATCACAAAGCTGAGAACACTTGGCATTTCTCATCTGTGAAGTTTTGAGTGACATTCTTTATCTGGTTGGAGTTTTGGTTTGCCGACAACTGCTGGCTGTTTGTGATAACGTGGGTTTTTTGTTTATTTTTTTCCATCTGTCCACATGCATCAGAACCCGTGCACGTCAGCTCTGGGCAGCACCACGCTGAGATGTGACAAATTGGACCGCGATGAGATCAAAAACCTGCTCATGTGCTTTCTGCATATCCTCAAGAGCATGTCAGATGGTAGAACCCTGTGGATGTGTCACGTTTTTAAAATCTTCCTGTGTGTCTGAATAGCAAAGCAATCTTTGCTCACTGGTTTCTTATCACTTCTACACACAGAGGCCCTTTTTGCATACTGGAACAAAGCGGCTCCATCAGAACTAATGGACTTCTTTACATTAATAGAGTAAGTACACAACTACATGAGCACTTTGAGGTGAGACTTGGGTCAAAACACATCAAGAAGTAATTGGTAACACTTGTAAGCCAGCTTTTACAGCAGACCACGTTTGGCACAGTGTTTTCCCAAGTAATGACTTGGCACACCAGGTCTATATAACTTGGGTGGGGGGGGTTGCGCGCGCACGTGTGTGGGGTGGGTATAATACTTGGTACAAGTTACGAATGGTCTGTTTAGCTCTTGACTGACTGCAAACTGGACGTTCTGTAGCCATTAGGTCTGAATATTGTTAATCTGTCACTTACTCCTAACACAACTGTGATATTATGTCTTGTCTGAAGAAACCTACGCTTGATCCTGGATTACTAGCTAGTTTATGAACTTTCTTCTATAAAATTCTTGAAGAAGTTTTGTTTCTGCCTTGTATGCCAGTATAATGACATGAGAGTGTGAATGGGTGAATGTGAGCCATCATTGTAAAGCACGCTGAGCATCTACTTCAGATGGAAATGTGTTATAGAAATGCAGACAATTCTCTGATAATCTCTTTGAACCACTACAGTTTGCATTTAAGTTATATCCAGTGGTGGGCACACTTCCGATAATCCGATAACAGATAATTATCGAAGATAATGTTTTCAGTATCGGATTATCTTTTTAGATAACTTTAAAAACCATTATCGGACCAATTATCTTCCGATTAATTTTTATCCGATAAATTTTAAAGCGATAAACAAAGCTGAACAGCGACAAGCATTTTTAAAATTAGTTCAGCACCCACCTGTTAAAAGTTTTGTAACAGACGCAGTTATAACCTTTGCAAACAGAAGAGAACAGCCCCAAAAAGAAAAAGATTAAAGAAAAGATTAAATTTCCTTTAACACCATACTCATATGCTCACAATATGACCTAAGTCATCCAGAGGCATACATTTTAAAGTTATGGTTCAAATTTTAACCAAACTAATTTTGGACAAGTTATTTAAAATTATTGTCATGTCTGAAGTTTCATAAAGTAAAAATATCAGATATATGTTTTAGTTTTAAAGTAATGTGCTAATTTTTAAGGTTTTGTGAGCACATGCTCTGCCCCGCAGTGCATTTTAGGTAGGATGATGTAATCTCAGTACGTCACAACAGGACAAATGCATTTCAGATACTCTGTTCAGGCCCTGCGGACAACAGCATTAAACTCTAGTGCCTAAAACTCTCTTGAATATATTCTCTGCGTTTATAGACGTTGATTTTTTAATTGCATTTGTTAAATTCCACGCATTTTAAATGTGAGCAGACAGGGATTATCTAAAATTTGTTTTGAAAGCCTCTACTGCCATCTAGCATCTACTGGCCAGTAGTGTTCATGGCAGTGTCTGGGAACCAGTAGATGGCAGTGTTCTATTTATTTTGACCCCTATGTCAGATGATTGCCAAATCAACTTTTTTGCTTTGCAAATGGCTTTTTTTTTTTTTTTTTTTTTTTTTACAAATGAAGTTTAAAAACAAAACAACTGCAAAATAATAATAATAATAATAATAATAACATTATTACAAGACAGCTCTGCAGTGTTTGCACAGGCACAGTGTGAACGGTTGGATGCTGCTTGTAGCTTTCAGCAGCAGGATATCCTCACGACAGTCGACCACAGTAATATATCAAACAGGTTTGATTTTCATTCGACCATACGATCGGCGATCAGGAGGTGGTCGTCAGATGTTGACCACAGCTTGATACTTCATGAACACTACACGATGCAGGACGCACGATTAACCTGAAACTTGGTCCAAAAAATTCCTGCATGAAAAATCATCTCGCACACTGTAAAGCACGTTTTACAACATCAAATGAATGTTGTAAACAGAGAATGTGGAGAGAATGTCCACATGCAAAAAATTTTGCGATGACACTTCCAGGGCTCCGTAAAAATGCCTGTTTTTACAAATAAAACAATGGAATATTTTACAAAAGCACATTTAAACACCAACACATGACAGATGTCACATTAACGTGTTGGTTTACATAATGAATGACTGAACCAATCAGTGTTTAGCAGAGGCATGTTTACCCAAAATCCTTTGCGATCTGTCTCTTTGTTACAAAACGTCAGAATTAGTGCATTATTCAACATTAAAAGATATATGTTATATTTTAACTTTGTACAAATGACAGAATTGACATTAATGGAGTTATTCTATCGGTATTAATGTTATTCATAAATCAACACCATAACTCAATATGACTTTATTTTTCAAGACCTCCGCATGACCGGAGTTTTGTTATTGATAGAGAGGTGGCTTTACAGCTGCTCTCAGGGTGCCTCTGTGCTCGGAACGCTGTAGGAAACAAGAGTTTCCAGCAGAGGCAGACTGTTGAAAGAAAGAAGTGTGGACTTATTGTTTGGGTCTGTTGTTATTTTTAATATTATTAGAAGCTATTAAATTTGTTTTACTAGTAGTTGTAAATGTGCCAGAGATAATATTGGAATTTATCTGTTATCGGTTATCTGTAACTTCCGATACATTTTTGAGTGGTTTATTGTTTTATCTTTATCGAAGATAACTTTTCAATTATCTGTTATCGAAGTAAATTTTTTGGTTATCTGTGCCCACCACTGCCCTTACCAAAAAGTAGTATATGCAAGTATGTTTCAAGTATACTTCTAGTTTACTTTTTATATACTTATAAGTACTATTTTTTGGTAAGGGTGGTTATATCATTCTATGGAAACCACACTTGCTGTGGACTCAGGTTATTTCAGTTCGTTGGACCTTAATGTAGCTTTTCATATTGTTGATCATTGTGTGTCACTGGACAGACTTGATAATAATTTTGGCATTTCCAGCATGGTACATGCTTACTTAGCATTATACTTGTCCGACCAGTCAGTGTGTTTTGCACAGCAAAGCTGACTTCATTTTGTCTTTGGCAAGGCTTTTGTCCTTGGAAGAGTCTTTTTCATTGGATGAGGATGCCAGGGAATAATGCTGGAGATGTTGAATATGGTGACAATGTCAACATTGAGGATGTCACCCAAGCTGTCTGAAGAATACAATATGAGCCCGAGGGCTTTGAATATAAATATTGCCTTGTAAAAAAACTTTTGAGTAACAGAATCACACATGTTTGAGTATAGACAAGTCTTGCATTTGTAATAGTGGTTTAAAAATGCCTGAACAGTGTTGTAGACATTTAGTCTTTAAAATGTTTTATATTTTCAGTCAAGACTGATTGATTTTATTTCCAGTATTTGTGATGTCTGGCTTGTTTTGTCCTGCAGAATCTGCCTTCATCAGTTCAGATACATGGGGAAGAGATTCATTGCAAGGTAGAGCGAATGCTCAAGAAGACACAGCAATGCCATGACAGGTCTTATTTGCACTGAAGAACATCAGGGTCGAATTAAATCTGCTTATTGCTTAAATGAATGCATACACATGTAAAGATCAACACTTTACTATGCCTATTAACTGCTTGCTTTTGCTGTTTTTCTCTCATTTGTAATGCTGCTGGCATGTTATTTTGTTATTAATGTATGGCCCGTGCCCCTGCTGCTTGGGTAAGAGCTTTTACTCTTTTGCTATCTTTTTTCTCCACATGCACGCTGCTGTAATTTGCCAGTATTTTGTCACCTAAAAACCTTTTGCACAATCAGTGTGATTTATAAATTGCAGCTGTCCACGCTTCATATCATAATGGGAACAGGCCGTCTAATCTTCAGCATTTTTCACCTTCTCCTAACAGGAGCCAAGAGGGGGCGGCACCTGTAGCTGCAGACAGGAAGTCTCTGACTCTGCCTGTGTCTCGTAACAGGGTGGGAATTCTGCACGCCCGCCTGCAGCAGCTGGGAGCGCTGGAGAACGCTCACACCTTCAACAACAGTAATCTCTTCCTATTGTAATTTATCATCATTTCTCAATTTTTCTGTAACGTCACAAAACAACACATTTCACTCGAACAAAATCTGCATAAAATTTCACTTTATTATTGTCTATATTGGGAAATGATTTACGAGTTGGGTTTCCATTACTCTCCAAATTGTGCCAATTGAAGACACAAATTGAAAATACTTTTAATGAAATCATGCCTTTCGATAAAATGCTCAGATATCGCAAAAATGCTTTTTTTTTAATCCGTTCGCATAAGGTGGTTTTTCATGTAATTGGAAAAAGCCTTATTTTGAAAAACAGGAATGGTAATTTTTTTTGCTATTACATGTCACACAACATACAGAAAGACTCAAATGACATTCTAAAATACTCGTACACAACACGGTACATGTGGATGGAGTAAGATACAGAGAGCTTGTTAAGTGATTTAAGAGATGACATTATGCAATAATGGACTAAAAGTAACAAAATGGCAATATTTAATAAGGGGATTTACCCCTTCCGTTGCCACGTCTGTTGGATTTACAGTTCTTATAAGAGCCTTGGTTAAAATGGCAGTTATGGAGAGAACACAGATCTCAGCAGTCACATTCCAAAGTCAATGGAAATGCTGTCATTTTGCTATTCTCTTTTGCTGACATTCTGAAAATATCACTAATCTTTTGCACAAATGGAAACATGCACAATGGAAAATCAGAGATGAGTCTACACTCAACAGAAATAAAATTTCAACACTTTAGTCTTCATTCCCATTTTTCATGAATTGATGTAAAAGATCTATGAGTTCTTCTTTGCACAGAAAAAGGCTTAGTTCTCTCAAATTTTATTTTGCCAAGATAATCATCCTCCTGGCTGTTGTGGCAAATCAAGATGCTGATTAAACATCATGATTATTGCACAGATATGCCTTGGACTGGTCACAGTAACAGGTGCTAAGATGTGTAGTTTTATCACACAAAACAATGCTGCAGCTGTCACACGTTTTGAGGGAGCGTGCAATGCATGATGACTACAGATAAGCCCACCAGAGCTGTTGCTCATCAACAGGATGGTCATTGCACTGTCATAACATGCCTCTAATCTCATTTCAAGGAGATTAGAGGCATGTTAGATTTACCGAATGAAGAATTAGGTTTACCGATTTTGTCATTGTGCTTGGGATTGTACACTATTGCTTGTTTGGTTGTGTTTAGAAGTTATATTATTTGTGCACATTTCTTTTGTATTGTTGTTATCAGTATGTATATTTATATATGCATACATTCTTTATTTTCTATGGTATAAGGGGAGGGTATTTATAAGCGTCGCTTCTGCCTACACCCTTTCAGCCACACAGGTTCACTGTTAAGTTGTTCTTTTTATGAGTTTTTGTTATTGTTCATCTGTGTGCCGAATAAATAAAATTCATTCATACACTCATTCAACAGACGGCTTAATGCTGGTCTGTATGCAAAATCGAAACAACAAAACACATTCCAGTTCCTCATCGGGATCCAAATCAGCAAATAGATCTAATGCAGACTTCCTGTTGAACAGATGAGTGATGGTGGCGTCAGGTTTTGTGGTGTTTGGCTGAAAACATTTTGAGAAATCCATTGAAGTGGATGAGAACTGCCCCATCTCGCTCTGCAAAAGGAAAAAGAACAGCTATAGAGCATGCACACAGTAAAAAAAAAAAAAAAAAAAAAAAAAAAAAAAGATGGGTTTTTATTTATAAGACTGATCATTACACCAAATTTCATGATAATTTGCTGAAATGCTTCTGATGAATTCCTGATGAAGTAGCTGCTTTGTTCATCTGAGTCACAACTTTTGTTTTACTGTTGATAGGGGGAAGTTTTTTCCTGATAATATTCCAAATCCTGAAATATAAAGAGGTCATTCCTGCTAATCTCACTAAAACTATTCCAATTCAGTGATTCCCATTTTTTTTTTTAAACTGAGGCTGAATTTATTCTGCCCTCTATTGGTGCCCTTTGAGTATTGCAGCATCAGTGACCCCATCTCTTCCAGCACAAATCTCAAATTGCTTCATCATTTATACCCATCAGCCCAGAATGAATCACGTCCTGTCTCTTTCAGCAACACAGATTTATTGGTCCAATAAAGTAATATCTGTAATGTGCTGTGGCTGTTCCCATGCAGTGTACGGCCACACGGATGCAGACGTAAGCAACCAGTGCCTGCTGGAGGCCAACGTGTCCACAGAGGTGTGTCTCACTGTGCTGGACACACTCAGCACCTTCATCATGGGATTCAAGGTATTTGATGTTATCATCATCCACAGTGTGTTATCTGGTCAGTAAAAACAATACAGCAGCAATAATCAATAGTTACAACAGATTTGTAACAGAAACCAGGATGCACATTTTATTTGTGAGTACTTACTGTAAGACACAGCACAAATGCTGCCTCTGCTTATGTGCCGATTTTGATTTTAAATTACTCACAAAAAACCCAAGTTTTTATTCACGCCAACTGAATATGTTGCCTGAAAGTTAAAGGAAATGCCTGTTTTAACCTTTGACCCCAGTGACTCCTTAATGTAACTCAAAAACCACTGAGGCTACAAAACAGATTTTGGCCTTAAATTGCTCAGCGAGTGCAGGTTTGTATTTGATCCAACAGAACTTTTTTCATGAAAATGTCCAGAATTTTCAGTTTTGAACTAAACCTTCACCTTATTTCAGCTACAGGGCCACAAAATTAGACAACCGAAGAGTTAAATGTAACAGAATCAAAGATTCACAGTTGAACGTCTGTCCTTCAACCTGTGATGATGTAATGTAGAAGTGAAATTAATTTGGGATGTTAGCAATAATTCAAGACAAAAATCTAGACTATATAATCAGTTTAAAGATGTGACATATCGGCTTGTGCACCGTAGGAAAAGCTTGCCTCATTTCCACACAGTAAATCCTACAGTGTTAAAATAACACTGCAGTAAGTGCATGTGGTCCCATTTAAAACAGTGTTGAATTGATTCTTTTGATCACCACTACCAGAGTTAATTTACAGTAACACATGTTGATTTAACACTATTTTGGAAGGGAACTTGTGTACTCACTGCAGTGTTAAATTAACACCCTTTCAGATTTTAAAGGTAAAAGGTAGTGTTAACATTGCAGTGAGTGCATGTGGTCCTATGCAAAATAGTTATCCAGTAAATCAACTTCTGACATACTGTGAATTTACTCTATTCATGCTCACAGATTTGTTTTAACACTCTAATAGAATTAATTTAACAGTATTTTGAATGGGACCCCATGCACTCACTGCAGTGTTAATTTAACACTGCAAGATTTTCTGTGGAACTTGCTGTTTCTTCTCGATCTTTTCCCATTCTATAGTGTCTTTTATATGTTCCTGTGTCCTCAGCTGCAGCTGAATTCAGATTTGGGTCACAACCCCCTGATGAAGAAAGTTGTTCAGGTACACTTGTGCTTCCTGCAGATCCCTCAGTCGGAGGCTGCACTCAAACAGGTCTTCGCCTCGCTCCGGACCTTTGTCTACAAGGTGAGGTATAGTCAGATTCTCTGATTCCACAATAAGCATTTCATTTCATAACATAAAAGTGAGTATATAAAAGGTATGAGTGCCAAGCTGTGGACCCTGCCATCAGGATTTTGAGAGATTTGTAACAGTCCAAAACCTTTTCGTTTTTCATCTCTGACTTCCTGCCTCGCTCTATGATTCCCACAGTTCCCCTGCGCATTTTTTGACGGCCGTGCCGACATGTGTGCCTCTTTGTGTTATGAAATCTTGAAGTGCTGTAACTCCAAGCTGAGTTCCATCCGAAGCGACGCAGCCCATCTTCTCTACTTCCTCATGAAGAGCAACTTTGACTACACCGGTCGCAGGTCCTTCGTACGAACGCACCTGCAGGTTCGACTCCAAATAACCTGAACACGTGATGTATTACAAGTGTTCCACCATGTTATTGTGCCTTGTAAGCCGTGATGAACTCATTCCCCAGGTGGTAATCGCTGTCAGTCAGCTGATCGCTGATGTCATCGGCATTGGAGGAACCCGTTTCCAGCAATCTCTATCCATCATCAACAACTGTGCCAACAGCGACAAGAGCATCAAGGTGAGCAGTACATGAAACACTCCATCCATCCATCCATCCATTTTCTTCCGCTTTATCCGCAGTCGGGTCGCGGGGGCAGCAACTCAAGCAAAGCCGCCCAGACCTTCCGATCCACACACACCTCCCCCAGCTCCTCCGGGGGAACCCCAAGGCGTTCCCAAGCCAGCCGAGAGATGTAGCCCCTCCAGCGTGTCCTGGGTCTTCCCCGGGGCCTCCTCCCAATGGGACGTGCCCGGAACACCTCTCCAGAGAGGCGTCCGGGGGCATCCAGAAAAGATGCCCGAGCCACCTCACCTGACTCCTTTCGACGTGGAGGAGCAGCGGCTCGACTCCGAGCTCCTCCCGAGTGACTGAGCTCCTCACCCTATCTCTAAGGGAGCGCCCAGCCACCCTGCGGAGGAAACTCATCTCGGCTGCTTGTACTCGTGATCTAGTTCTTTCGGTCATGAGCCAAATCTCATGACCATAGGTGAGGATCGGAACGTAGATCAATCGGTAAATCGAGAGCTCTGCCCCCCTACTCAGCTCTCTCTTCACCACGACGGTCCAATACAGCGACTGCATCACTGCAGATGCTGCACCGATCTGTCTATCGATCTCACGCTCCATCCGTCCCTCACTTGTGAACAAGACCCCGAGATACTTAAACTCCTCCACTTGAGGCAAGGACACTCCACCGACCTGAAGAGGGCAAAGCACCTTTTTCCAGTCGAGAACCATGATTGGGAGAACCAGGATTTGGAGGTGCTGATTTTCATCCCGGACGCTTCACACTCGGCTGCAGACCGCCCCAGTGCACGCTGAAGGTCCTGATTTGACGAAGTCAACAGAACCACATCGTCTGCAAACAACAGAGACGAGATTCTGTGGTTCCCAAACCAGACCCCCTCTACACCCTGGCTGCGCCTAGAAATTCTGTCCATAAAAATAATGAACAGAACTGGTGACAAAGGGCAGCCCTGGTGGAGGCCAACATGCACTGGAAACAGGTTTGACTTACTACCGGCAATGCGAACCAAGCTCCTGCTGCGGTCGTACAGGGACCGGATAGCCCTTAGCAAAGGACCCCGGACCCCGTACTCCTGGAGCACCCCCCACAGGGTGCCCCAAGGGACACGGTCGAACACCTTCTCCAGATCCACAAAACACATGTGGACTGGTTGGGTGAACTCCCATGAACCCTCAAGCACCCGATGGAGCGTGTAGAGCTGGTCCAGTGTGCCGCGACCAGGACGAAAACCACACTGCTCCTCCTGAATCCGAGGTTCGACCATTGGTTGAATTCTCCTCTCCAGTACTCTGGAATAGACCTTACCGGGGAGGCTGAGGAGTGTGATCCCCCTATAGTTGGAACACACCCTCCGGTCCCCCTTCTTAAACAGAGGGACCACCACCCCGGTCTGCCAATCCAGAGGCACTGTCCCCAATTGCCACGCAATGTTGCAGAGGCGTGTCAGCCAAGACAGTCCCACAACATCCCGAGACTTAAGGTACTCAGGACGGATTTCATCCACCCCAGGAACCTTGGCACCGAGGAGCTTTCTAACCACCTCGGTGACTTCGGCCTGGGTAATGGATGAGTCCGCCTCTGGGTCCCCAGTCTCTGCTTCCTCTTCGGAAGACGTGACGATGGGATTGAGGAGATCCTCGAAGTACTCCTTCCACTGCCCAACAACATCCCCAGTCAAGGTCAACAGCTCCCCACCCGCACCGTAAACAGTGCCGGTGGAGAGCCGCTTCCGCCTCCTGAGACGTCGGACGGTTTGCCAGAATCTCTTCAAGGCCGACCGATAGTTCTCCTCCATGGCCTCCCTGAACTCCTCCCAGACCCGAGTTTTTGCCTCTGCGACCGCGTGGGCTGTGGCACACTTGGCCTGCCAGTACCTGTCAGCTGCCTCCGGGGTCCCACCTACCAACAAAGATAAGTAGGACTCCTTCTTCAGCTTGACGGCATCTCTTACTTCCGGTGTCCACCACCGGGTTCAGGGATTGCCGCCGCGACAGGCACCAGAGACCTTGCGACCACAGCTATGAGCGGCCGCATCGACAATGGAGGTGGAGAACATGGTCCACTCGGACTCCATGTCTCCAACCTCCCCCAGGATCTGGGAGAAGCTCTCCCGGAGGTGGGAGTTGAAGACCTCGCTGACAGAGGGTTCCACCAGTCGTTCCCAGCAGACCCTCATGATACGTTTGGGCCTGCCAGGTCTGACCGGCTTCCTCCCCTCCCAGCGGATCCAACTCACCATGAGGTGGTGATTGGTCGACAGCTCTGCCCCTCTCTTCACTTGAGTGTCCGAGACACGTGGCCGAAGGTCAGATGATACGACTACAAAGTCGATCATCGACCTCCGGCTCAGGGTGTCCTGGTGCCACGTGCACTTATCGACACCCTTGTGCTCGAACATGGTGTTCATGATGGACAAACTGTGACTAGCACAGAAGTCCAACAACTGAACACTACTCGGGTTCAGATCGGGGAGGCCGTGCTTCCCGATCACCCCCCTCCAGGTCTCATTGTCGCCGCCCACGTGGGCGTTGAAATCCCCAAGGAGAACAATGGAGTCCCCAGTCGGAGCGCTATCTAGGACCCCTCCCAGGGACTCCAAGAAGGTCGGGTACTCTGCACTGCCGCTCGGCCCGTAGGCCGAGACAACGGTGAGAAACCTGTCCCCGACCCGAAGGCGTAGGGACGCGACCCTCTCGTTCACTGGAGTGAACTCCAACACATGGCGACTGAGCTGGGGAGCAATAAGCAATGCGACCCCAGCTCTCCGCCTGTCCCCGTGGGCAACGCCAGAAAAATGAAGCGTCCAGCCCCTCTCCAGGAGTTGGGTACCAGAGCCCAAGCTGTGGCTGGAGGTGAGCCCCACTATCTCTAGTCGGTATCTCTCAACCTCCCGCACAAGCTCAGGCTCCTTCCCCCCAGTGAGGTGACATTCCACGTCCCAACAGCCAGGGGCTGTGGGCATGGACCAGGCCACCGGGCCACCCGCCCTCAACCACCACCCAATCCTCTCTGCACCCGACCCCCATGGCCCTCTCTGCAGGTGGTAACCCACAGGAGGGCGGGCCCACGTCGCTCTTTCGGGCTGAGCCCGGCCGGGTCCCATGGGCTAAGGCCCGACCACCAGGCGCTCACGCGCGAGCCCCAACCCCAGGCCTGGCTCCAGGGTGGGGCCCCGGCTCTGCCATACCGGGCGATGTCTCGGTCCTTGATTTTTTACTGGTCATGGAGGTTCTGAACTGCCCTTAGTCTGACCCGTCACCTAGAACCTGTTTGCCTTGGGAGACCCTACAAGGGGCACAAAGCCCCCGACAACATAGCTCCTAGGATCATCTGGGTACGCAAACTTCCCCACCACGATAAGGTGGCAGCTAGAGGGGGAGATGAAACACTCCCTCTCCAAAATAATAATCTTCAACATTTTGATGGCAGTGTAAAAGCAGATGAGAGTCTAGGATTCCCTCTGGACAGGGTGCCAGTCTGACGCAGGTTACGTCCCGAGTCAAGGCCAGTAACCATTTAAAACTGGTTGGACTGAGATAATATAGATTAAGTGTCTTTTCCAAGGACAAGGACAGGCAGCATAAGCAGGGTTCAAACCCAGGTCTACATATAGGTCAGCTCCTTATCCACTCAGCTACCTTCGCCACTGATCAACAGCACCAGATCAATCAAAAAAAGCAAATTTGCTTTGCCCATGTAACATCCCATAGACATGTCTGCCGCCTGTTGAAGACTGCCATGGATGTTTGGTGGGTGCTGGAGGGATGATGAATACTAGGAACAGGTGTGGATGAAGTTACTTGTAGCTTGTCTGCCACCTACTGGGCATGTCTGGGGTTCTTGCAGGGAATACTCTAATCATCATGCATGATGGAAATTCAGAGCAGGTGTCATTAAATTACATGCAGTTTGAAATGACGTCTTATCTTTGCATTGTTTATCATTTTTGCAAAAGGAAGATAAATACACTGGGAACATTTTGAGACATAGTTCATGGTTAAAAAACAAGATAGAATTGGTCAAACCTTAAACCGCTCAGCAGCGTGTATTTTGTCTTTGTAGCACACAGCATTTCCATCAGATGTGAAGGACCTGATGAAACGCATCAGGACGGTGCTGATGGCCACGGAGCAGATGAAGGAGCATGAAAATGACCCAGAGATGTTGGTGGACCTCCAGTACAGTTTGGCCAAGTCCTACACCAGCACCCCTGAACTCCGCAAGACCTGGTTGGACAGCATGGCTCGCATCCACAACAAGAACGGAGATCTTTCAGAGGTGAATACTTTGAGTTAAAGTTATTTATCAATTCAGGCATGTTTTTAAATACGAGGTCTGTTAGAAAAGTATCTGACCTTATTATTTTTTTAAAAAACCATATGGATTTGAATCACGTGTGATTGCGTCAGACAAGCTTGAACCCTCGTGCGCATGCGTGAGTTTTTTCATGCCTGTCGATTGCGTCATTCGCCTGTGAGCAGGCTTTGAGTGAGGTGTGGTCCACCCCTCTCGTCTATTTTTTATTGCGAATAAATGTCTGAACGATTTGGAGCTTTACTGCATCAGTTTTTTTCCAGAAACTGTGAGAGACCTCCAGGTGGACACCGTTCGAAAAATTAATATGGCTTTCAGGGACGATTTTGTGACAAGTGACAAAGTTTTTTTTATTCGGCACACAAAATATTCAAATAGAAAAAAAATGAACAATTCCACAAACAAACACAGACAAAACTAGTGAGTCCGAAAGGGTGTGGGCTGAAGCAAAGCTTATTAGCGCCCACCCCTGCTAGTACAAGTCCAACAATTCTAATCAGTCATATTTACATAAATACAAATTCACTACTGCATGTCGACACACAAACATACACATCAATATACTATTCACTTATAATTATATTTATATAGTACCAGATCACAAGAAAGTCGAATCAAGGCACTTTACGCCAGTAAGGACTAACCTTACCAACCTTATGGGGATTAAACAGATTACAGGGTGTTACTGCCGCTTTAAGGACTGCCCACAACTGCTGAGAGCGCAGCGTGCTCCCAGCCCCCATCGACAGGCTGACACCCCGCTGGAACAACCAGATCATTTCCAACATGAAAGCTTTGTTGATCCGGGACCTCGTCTGACTTTCACAAAAAGGCAGAAGATGTGGACATCAGCACTTTTTCCGGCACATTCCACCGTTACAGGAGTTTTTTTCATGGAAAGAAAAGCAGAGGGACGCGCCACGGCTCCGTTCATTACTTGATCCGGTATGTCATCCGACTAGCACAGGAATTGTGAAAAGACGTGGACATCAAGACAGCGTCCAGTTTAAAAATGAACGGCACATTTCACTGTTACAGGAGTTTTTGTCATGGAAAGAGAAGCTGCTCCACCGCGCGTCGCGGTGCAGCCGCTCGGCGCAAAGCAACGCCGTGATGAAGCCTCACGGGACATGTTCTGGCATGTCCAGCTCATGCACAATCACAATCGGATATTCACATGACCACCTGAAAGCTGTCCTGACAGACCAACATCGAGGTGGTTTTGTCCCGCGTAATGAACGGAGCTGTAGCACATCCCTCCGTTTTTCTTTCCATGAAAAAAACTCCTGTAACGGTGGAATGTGCCGGAAAAAGTGCTGATGTCCACATCTTCTGCCTTTTGTGAAAGTCAGACGAGGTCCCGGATCAACAAAGCTTTCACGTTGGAAATGATCCACGCTCTCAGCAGTTGTGGGCCGTCCTTAAAGTGGCAGTAACACCCCGTAATCTGTTTAATCCCCATAAAATCGTACCTGAAAGCCATATTAATTTTTCGAACGGTGTCCACCTGGAGGTCTCTCACAGTTTCTGGAAAAAAATTGATGCAGCAAAGCTCCAAATCGTTCAGACATTTATTCGCAATAAAAAATAGATGAGAGGGGTGGACCAGTGCTCACACAAAGCCTGCTCACAGATGAATGACGCAACCGACAGGCATGAAAAAACTCACGCTTGCGCACAAGGGTTCAAGCTTGTCTGACGCAATCACACATGATTCAAATCCATATGGTTTTTAAAAAAAATAAGGTCGGATACTTTTCTAACAGACCTCGTAAATATTTTACTTAAGTACTTCCTGTGACTCCCTTCCTGTGACTCCTCTTCTTCCTTGTCTACTTCACCGACAGGCTGCCATGTGCTATGTGCATGTCGCCGCTCTAGTGGCAGAGTATCTGTGGCGGAAAGGTGAGTCAAGAAAATGTTGTGTGTTCTTACTGGAAATACTGCCTCTTATTAATAATTTGAACTTAAGCCCTTAAAAATGGAGTAGACTAGGGGTTGGGGGGTTGTGGCAGGCCAGTTGTTATGTGTCGACGCGGATTGAGGAGCGAACCTGCGTCAGACAGAACCCAGCGCACAAAACAACCAGAAAGCGGTTCCAACAACAAAAACAACCCATTTTTCACCTGCGCCTAAACAAAATGCACAAAACCAAAACCAACGTCCCCCTGGAGGAGTGACTGCTGGCACGCCCTCCAGCGCCCGCAAGGAGAGAAGTCCGGCGCTCCTGGACCCACCACCACCAGACAAACACCCCCCAGGTGGACACGACAAACCGACTCCCTGTGAAGCAAAGAAGATGTGAGGCAAGTCAGCAGCCACAACAATATCTTTCAAAAGACACACGCTATCAGCAACACATTCAGGTCTGTACTTTTTATCTTTATGCAAATGAGCAGCTTCTCACAACAAGTGGAGGATCACTTATCCTGCACGCCACAGCAGTGAGAAGCAAGCTGCACAATTCTCATCACAATTCAAGTATACTATGTAACAAAACACCAAGTTACTATCAACAATTAGTCAAATACTTAATTACCTTTAATGTGTGCTGACAGCATGTGTCCTGACCCTTCCTTGCTTCACGGGCTCGATGTGTCAAACCCAGGTGCGGTCCTCAGCGTCTCACAAACGAACATCACAAGGTCGAGTTCCCGGCAGTTCTGCTTGAATCACACATGCCTTAAAAGCAGAACGCCATCCAATTATCTGCTTCAGCTGAAAGTCTAAGGTTGCATGTGAGCACCAGTCACAGGTGCTTCACATGATGTTGATGAGGGTGAGGATTCTTCAGCCAGCACCTTCTCCACAGACAAATCAGTTTCCATGCCACCTGAGGAGCAAAGAAAAGAAAAGAACACCAAAACATCCAGCCACACCCCCCAACACACAACACCAGTGCCCAAAAACCAATGTTTGCCGTGATGTACAATTCGAATTTCTCAACAAAATGGTAACATGTAAACATCTATGGGAAGCTTACCATCTGTGGGACAAAATGAGTCCAAGCTCAACATTTAATGACGGGTGAAATACAACATAGCACAAAGTGTAGCGCCATTGCTTGTTGATTAGATCACTTCTGCAACGGCTTTAACTTTTCATGTCCTTCACAGTAGATTAGCAGTAGATTTGATTGATGGGCCAGTAATGCATCAAGCTTTTGTTTAGTCTTGGCAACAGCCATTGGTTTCCTGTGTAGAAAATATGCATTTGTTATTATTGATGTTGTTCAAACAGAGGCACCCTAAGAATATTCTAGATTGCCTTAAACTTGGGGG
This sequence comes from Thalassophryne amazonica, assembly GCF_902500255.1. NCBI lineage: Eukaryota > Metazoa > Chordata > Actinopteri > Batrachoidiformes > Batrachoididae > Thalassophryne > Thalassophryne amazonica. The sequence continues at coordinate 154,889,125 of NC_047103.1, read as the reverse complement.
TGCATTCTGTAATTCAAATTTTCTGTCAGCACTTAATTTTACTCAAGATCTGTGTCACTAACTGTGCTTTAGGTATGTTCAGGCAGGGCTGCTCGACTTTCCGTGTTATCACGCCAAACATTGATGAGGAGGTGGCCATGATGGAGGATGTAGGAATGCAGGATGTGCACTTTAATGAGGTAAAAATCTTTTAATTTTTCTGAATAAGAAATAAATGGATAAATGAATGAATAAATAAATACCTTTCCCTAGTACAGCTGCTGGGGTCCTTAACACTGAGACACCAGCATAGTAGGAATGGTCATAAAATGAACATGTGGTTCATACCAGATCTGAAGTGGTGACCCCAAGCACAGATAAGATAATCAAAAGAAACTACTGTATAGATTATGTTGAATAAGTATATAATATTTTTGTAATTTGCTGCTCGTGATTTTAAAACTTTTGACAGTGATGAGTTTAACTTTTTGTACATGTATACTGTATTGTTAAATGTGTCTGGTCTGCTGAGCTCTGCTATAATGATGAACAATTCACTGTATAGAGCTCAGTTAATGCAGTCAGGAGGCTTTAAACATACACGGAGGCGGGGCTTCTTAGGGTAATAATAATATCTAAATGTTTTCAGAGTTTTTGGTTATCAGTGTCTGCTCACTGCTGTTGATACTCTTTACAATGTTTTAATTGCCTTGAAGAGCTCTTATCTTTTAGACTTTGACACTGGGATTGGCACACTGGTTCTTTCAAGCAAACCTTGGTTGGGTTTCATGCAGTTGATTGCAGACAAAGAGGAGTAGGTTGAGTTTTCATAAATTAAAAACCCCAGAAATTTTATGAGATGGAATATATTTTTATGCAGTGCGATATTACTTTTTGTACTTCCATCTGCTGTGAAAACCTTTTCGCCATATGAGCTCCACTCAGTATCATCACCCAATAAAATGCAAGGAGCCGACAGATTTATTCCCTCACCTGGCTGCTGTCTCCATGAGAACAACACGCTCTCTCTAAGTTCACTATAAGAACAAACAGAAGGGACGCTCTTTGTGTTTATTTCCTTTCCATTCTCTGAGAGATGGCGAGTTAGTTTATGAGGCAAATAATGACCATATTCTTGTCTGTGTGTTCAGGAGGTGTTGATGGAACTGCTGGAGGAGTGCGCTGATGGCCTCTGGAAGGCGGAACGTTATGAGCTTATTGCCGATGTCTACAAGCTCATCATTCCCATCTTCGAGCAACGCAGGGACTTTGAGGTGATCTGTACATCAAGTGCCGCACTGCAGGCAACAGAAGCGTGATATAGTTTTTGTAACCGTCTCTAAACACATTATGAATGTGAGAAGTAGGGATAGTGTGATACCTCTTTTTCACGTCTGATACAACACCGATACTGGTACCTTCAGTATCTGCCAATACCGATACCAATCCAACACAGTTTTTCCTGTCTTAAAACAACTTACCTATTAATAAATAGATTTGTCTGAATATACTATGCTCACCTAGCTATCTAACAAAACAAATAAAACAAGTGTTTTTGTACTCTCCTAATGGAAAATGTACACGGCCTACAACATACCACAGGTGTGCAAACAGAAGACTCCAATCTGATTTTTATTTCATTTTTGATATCCAATCCATTAATTTTGTTAAATATTGGGCAGATAAAATATCCAAATATAGCCAGTATTCAAAATATTGTATTGGCGTACCGCTAGTTAGAAGACGTACCCACTATCAACCCATCAGTAGGCAGCACGTTAAAGAATAAGGTTGATTTTACAAACTTATTGTTATTAAATATCGCTCGACTCATCTGTGATGATTGCTTCATATGACAGAAATCGTGACACAAATTGCAGTAAAGAAAGTACATAAGTATCAGTACTGGTGTAGTTATTAACAGGGTTTTGCATTGGGGAATTACTTAGATCACATGTTGCTGATGATATTGCCACATTTCTGCTGGAACTATTTATAGTGTGCCATATCTTCTAAAGCAGGGGTGGCCAAGTTAGGTCCTCGAGAGCCACCTTCCTGACACTCTTAGTTGTCTCCCTGCTCCAACACACCTGAATCCAATGAAATACTCATTAGCAGACTTTTAATGAGCCTTTCAGCATACCATTCAACATACCATTCGGTGAAAGCTAGAACATACCATTCAATGAGGCTTAAACATTTGTTCCATTGAAAGAATGTAAAAACATTCATTATTTGTTTTATATAACAGCTAAAATAGATCCTTGTCATTTTATATTATATTAATTTACAAACAACAGAAAAGGGACTTACATTTTGGTACCTTCTCAGTGCAGCAAAAAAATAATGTCAGAAATTAATCCAACTTTGGTGCGTCACTGCTGCTTTGACATCAATAATCCAATGCAAACTTTAAATAGGAGTCCAAAAATAATTCTGACGATGAAGTCTGTGATGCCATGCATCAGATCGTCATCCGTCAGCAAAACAAACTCCGCCATGTTTGTTTTAAGGATAAGCGCCGCCTGGCTTGTGTGAGTGTACGCGCTCACACAAGTGGGAAGGTGCTTGTGAGCGCATGTACTACCAAAAATAAAAGACTGTGTATTTCCTCAGTGCAAAAAAACAAACAAACAACAACAACAAAAAAACACATCAGACTGCTTACAGTGCAGTGGATTTGTTTTGTGCGTGTGTGCGCGTTGTGTGCGTGTCTATGAGCATGCGCGTGTATGTGCACGTGTGTGTTTGTGTGCGCGCGCAGAGTGCAATGGTACCAAATGTATGGAATCAAATTGCACTCTAAATGCAACACAACACAAATGGGCCGAATAATCAGTGTCACGTGACATACAAAGCACAAATCAAATGACAAGGATCCACTGAGCCGTTATATAATGGGTGTTATATTACGTCATGTTAATACTTTTTTTGTAAATTAAAATCATGCAAAATTTTTCAAGTCTATCTAGAGAAGAGCAATTGGCAATTCTTATTTTTTGTTTGCCTATATCCAAATACATTTACAATACAAATACATACATAATTTTAGGACTAAATGCTAGTTTTGCCTGTCATAGCATTTCAAATTGAATTTCTTCAGGGCCGCCGTTGACCTTTGTGCTGATTCTTTTGTGTGTCATAGAAACTGAGCCATCTGTACGACACACTCCACCGTGCTTACACCAAAGTGATGGAGGTGATGCACACTGGCAAGAGACTGCTAGGCACCTTCTTCAGAGTGGCCTTCTTCGGACAGGTAAGAGGTATTACATTCCACGTCAAATTCTGAAAGGTCCATTTATATGTAAAGGTTTTTAATGGGATGGTGGCTTCTCATCTCTTATGCACACTCACAGACAAATATAACACGCTTGCACAAAACTCTGAATGTAGTGCTGCTAAACCTTTTTAACAAAGATTTTTTTCCTGCTTGTGTCTTTCCTCGTCAAGGCTGCGGTAAGTGTGGACAGGCTCTGGCTGTGTGTGTGGTGGCCTGGTGTGCTCCTCCGTGTCTTTGCATCATGACATTGTGCTTCTTTAAGTTTAAGTTGCGTTAAAGCTAGAATATGATGGCTGATGCAGGATCTGCCTCTTCTGGGAATGCTCGAGGAACAATATAAAAAAATGTGGGATGCCAAGAAGGGAAATAAAGAGTTTTATGCAAATTTTGTGGTAAATGAAGAGTTGGGCTCCCAGTATGTTTTCTTGTGATCAGTCAGTGCAGTCTGGAGTCATACTCAAGAAGACAACCATTGGCTATATTCTAGTGAGAACTCATCAAATGCAAGTATGAATATCTGTAATGTTTCTTCATGGGCTCTTTTGCTTCACTGGGTAGATCAGGCTGCTTTTTGAGGCATCCAGCTAATTTGCGGGTTCCTCTTTAAGTTGCTGGACAGCATTGCCAGCCTATACACCTTCACTCTATGTGCTGTGTGGAGTGGAGGCAAAGTATCTGACATCTTCCCAGTGAATTCTGGGATTCATCAGGCATTTGTTCTGGTCTCGCCTCTGTGTGGACTAGATGTTGGGTAAAGTTGTGGAGTCCAGCAATTTGGTTGCCTTTGCCAATTAAGAAAGTTTTACAGACCACGACTCAGCAGTATGTGGATAAATCAGTTAATGTTTGTCAAATTTATTGAGAGGTTCTCTGATCTCGGCAATGAGATTCATGTCTGTGGAAGCTTAGCCTATGAGGTTGTGAAACATCTGGAAAGAGCTTCTGGAGTCATTATGGAGTTGCTGGACAGAGGCGTTCAGCAATGTCATGTCATATCTTTGGATGAAGGTACAACAGTTCTGGTGCTTCTAGTCTTACTGTGTTGTTTTGAGACTTGGAGACCAGCTAGTGACCACGGCGGTGATTGAATGTCATCATTCAGGAGAATTCATGGATACCATTGGCATGCCTTTATGCCGAGTTTCCCCCATTATTTGGGGAAACTCGGACGAGGTGTAATAATTGCATTATAAGAAGTAAGACCAGTACAGGCACTGAGGCACATTTCCTAGACTGTGATCCAGCACGTAGGTGGCTCGGTACTGAGGACCCAAACAATGCCAAGGGGACACCGACATATTCCCTGGCTGTGTTTGATGTGAAGTGAATTAAGGGAGATGGGGATGGTCAGTGGGTCTGTTTAGGTAGTTACAAGAGCATGATCCTGGGCCTAGCATGAGTACAGCCTTAGATTTCTAGGCAGTGGGTCTCATCTTGAACGTTCCATGGCCCATCCGCACACTGGAGGTCACATTCTGAAGAGGCTGTCAGAATGACATCTTCTGCATCAAGCAGAGATGCGAGTCTAAGACCATCACAATGTACCCTTACCACAATGGAAAATCACAAACAGAATCAGTTGCTGTATTTTGCGCCAAATGTTTATTGATCTGCAGAGCAGCAAAAGCACGTCAGTGCTTCTGGATTCTGCAAACCCCACCATTAACCATTAACCATTAGCCATCAGCCCACCCCCACCCCCCACCCCCCACCAAGAGGTGGGCTCTTACTGAGACTGGATTGTTTTCCACTCATGCATGAGTATGTGTACTTTTCCATTGGCAAACTCAAGTATGTTCCCCTTGTTTTGACTGTGTACCTGTTATGGGTTCTTGAATATCACCCTGAACAGATTGTGGTTCTGGGTATGAAATGAATGGCTTCCATTTGCATGTTTAGAGTTTTTGTTGATACAGCATATTTTTCTTGATGTTATTTTTGATTATTAGTCTGTATTTTTAGAGTTTATTCTGCCTTCCCCCTGACTGTTTGCCATTACCGTAGATGCCATTGCCCAGTTCACTTTGAGTTATTAGCCGGAATACTCAAAAACTAATTAACTGATTTTCAAACCACCAGGCAAAAAGGTTGTAGCTTACCTAAAACACTACTTTTTCTTCTTCTTTTCGGTGCTTCCATTTGGGGTCACCACTGCAGATCTTCAGTCTTCATCTCACCTTGACCTCTGCATTTTTGTTTGTCACACCAGCCACCTGCGTGTCTTCCCTCATCACATCCATAAACCTCCTCTTTAGACTTGTTCTCTTCCTGCCTAGTGGCTCCACCCTCAGCATCCTTTTCCTCATGTACCCTGCATCCCTGTTCTGCACATTTCCAGAATATCTTATTCTTGCTTCTGTCACTTTGTCTCAAACCTGATGTCCGTCTGATATGCTGATATTCTGTCCATCCTCGTCTGTTTCATTCTTCTTCTCTTCAGAGCATATCTCCATCTCTCTAGGCCCATCTCAACCTGCTTTCTACTGTCACTACAGATCACAGTGCCACCTGCAAAGATCATAGTCCTTGGAGAATGGGATTAACATAAAATACAAACTTTTACATTTTGGGTAAATCTGCAGAAAGGGGCAGAACAAAAACATTTTAATATGCATGAACTTTGCAAGATGTTTTTGGTGTTTTGGGCCTTGGCGAAGGTATGTCCTCTCGTGAGTGATTTTCTAGGTGTTGTTTAAAGTAAGACCCTTTTATGTTGCGTGCCATGTCTTAATTCCCATGTAGGTGGTGTGTTTTTAGCAGGTGATTGGTCAGGATCTCGTCTCTGAATATTTTCCTCTTTCCTCTCCAGGGTTTCTTTGAGGATGAGGATGGTAAAGAGTACATCTACAAGGAGCCAAAGTTCACTCCGCTGTCAGAGATTTCCCAGAGGCTCCTGAAACTCTACTCTGACAAGTTTGGCCAAGAAAATGTGAAGATTATTCAGGACTCTGGCAGGGTAGGATCATATTTATTTGTGCATGGATTCACGTATATGTTCAGGTGGAGTAACTGATAAAAGTAACAGCTGTGCAGTTGTCTTCTTAGAACTTTATTGTGGCTGTATAGTGCAGAGTGTAAGGACAACATCATGCTCACAGCTCATAATAAAAGCTGTTTACATGTGACATTATTCCATATGTTTGCATGACTTCTCAAAAATGTTATTGTATATTTATATACATCAATTTTATCAATTTTATTTATATAGCGCCAAATCACAACAAACAGTTGCCCCAAGGCGCTTTATATTGTAAGGCAAGGCCATACAATAATTACGTAAAAACCCCAACGGTCAAAACGACCCCCTGTGAGCAAGCACTTGGCGACAGTGGGAAGGAAAAACTCCCTTTTAACAGGAAGAAACCTCCAGCAGAACCAGGCTCAGGGAGGGGCAGTCTTCTGCTGGGACTGGTTGGGGCTGAGGGAGAGAACCAGGAAAAAGACATGCTGTGGAGGGGAGCAGAGATCAATCACTAATGATTAAATGCAGAGTGGTGCATACAGAGCAAAAAGAAAAAGAAACACTCAGTGCATCATGGGAACCCCCCAGCAGTCTAAGTCTATAGCAGCATAACTAAGGGATGGTTCAGGGTCACCTGATCCAGCCCTAACTATAAGCTTTAGCAAAAAGGAAAGTTTTAAGCCTAATCTTAAAAGTAGAGAGGGTGTCTGTCTCCCTGATCTGAATTGGGAGCTGGTTCCAGAGGAGAGGAGCCTGAAAGCTGAAGGCTCTGCCTCCCATTCTACTCTTACAAACCCTAGGAACTACAAGTAAGCCTGCAGTCTGAGAGCGAAGCGCTCTATTGGGGTGATATGGTACTATGAGGTCCCTAAGATAAGATGGGACCTGATTATTCAAAACCTTATAAGTAAGAAGAAGAATTTTAAATTCTATTCTAGAATTAACAGGAAGCCAATGAAGAGAGTCCAATATGGGTGAGATATGCTCTCTCCTTCTAGTCCCCGTTAGCACTCTAGCTGCAGCATTTTGAATTAACTGAAGGCTTTTCAGGGAACGTTTAGGACAACCTGATAATAATGAATTACATGCAAATATAATTAATAATAATTAATATACATGCAAATGTAATGCATGTTGATAGGCTTGAAGTATCTTTATTAAAATTAGATATTAGAATTTAAATGGGCACTCAAAGTTACATATTTGTCACAGATTCATCTAAATTATTTCTTTGTGATTCAGTTATACTATAATATATACATCCGTATGGCTTTCACCTTTGATCAAGTCTGTCCAAAAGTGAACCCCTTTACCCTTGATTAACTCACAACTCTTCCAACATGTTTAATCCATATTCGTAGCAAAAAGTTATGATACTGATTTTTTGACATTTCATTGTGATGTAATATGACCAAGAGAAAGTTGAAGGTGCTATAAAAGATATTTTCACCACTAGGACTCACACTAGCAGTCGTATTTCAGGAGCAAAACACTGATCACTACTCCTCAGCCACTCCTACACACTCCTCCCTTCTCAGCACTGAACAGTAGAAACGCCATTCAGAGCCTTTTAACAGGTCAAACAGTTCCTTATGTCAGAAAAGTCAGACATATGTTGATTCTAGCTCAGCTATGTTCTTGCTTAGATGCTTTTGTAGCCTTTGAACATAGTTTCTTGGAGGAACTTCTGTAAAACTGCTACAGGTTGCCATCTTGAATGCAACAGGTATGCGGTGAGTAATGAATACTGATGTCACGTTATACACATAGGGAAGGATAATTGTTTCACCGGGTGGGGCTCACGTGCACAAAATATGCACAAGTAGATACTGCATGCACTAAATATGCATGCTCATGTAAACAATGGGATATGGATATGTAAACAAGGGACAGAAAAGCTGAGGACACAGAGGGAGTGTTGCATCAGTGTCTGCACAGGATGCCATTATGATATTTTTGTTTATTTTCTTATATTTCTTTTTGCCTTTGACTTTTCTGTTATAAATTTGGTTGTTTGTATACGAGTGAATTTCTGTTATGCATGGGTGTCTAATAAATTCAATTCGATATTAAATCTTCATATAGAAACTTGCTGTAGGGTGCTACACTGAACAAAAATATAAATGCAACGCTTTTGTTTTTGCTCCAATTTTTCATTCAATACTTGCAAAATCAGATACTTGCGAAATCTGTGGCATTGTGCTGTGTGATAAAACTGAACATTTCAAAGTGGCCTTTTATTGTGGCCAGCCTAAGGCACACCTGTGCAGTAATCATGTTGTCTAATCAGCATCTTGATCTTTGAGGTCAGCTCATGAAACATGGAAGCAAAAACAAAAGTGTTGCATTTATATTTTTGCTCAGTACATATTAATGTTTACATTTTAATTTAAAGTACCTTTAAAGGTGTGTTCCCTTTGGATTTTTCACAAAACTAAAAAAATTTCTGTGTTGAAATCTAGTTATTATAAAGTACCTTTATTTCTGTAGTACATCACAGAATTACAGGTAATGTTATTGGCAGTATTTATTTTTAGGGGGATTCCATGTCAGATAAAGTGACTGTAAACATATATGAAACTAATGTAACTAACAGTAGACCTGTGTGAGTGTTATCTTACCTGTCCAGCAGATATTTAGCAAAACATTGATGTGTAATTTATTCAGACTTCATCAGGAGTTCCTCCCAACATGATCTCTGGTAGCCTTTGTCATTAAGTGTGTCCGTCACTGTCTTTCTGTTACCATTTATGTTATTATTTTGAGCAAACCATCATTGTAGTTTTTAACGTGGCTGACTTGAATTTTGTTTCTGTCATTTCTGAAGTTGTTGCTGGACAGAGTTGTTTGGTGATGCTCAACAAATGCCTGATGAATCTTTGCAAAACAAAAAAAAAAAAAAAAAAAAACAAAAAAAAAAACATGAAGGTGTAAACTGTAAACCTTTGCCCCGGTGCTTCCTGTCTTATGACATGTTTAGCCGCATGTTCTCCTTGAATTGCTGGCTGTCTGAGTGGTGTCCAAAAAATGAGGTGGGCTTCATAGATAATTGGCAAAGCTTCTGGGGAAAACCTGGTCTTGTTAGGAGAGACGGCATCCATCCCACTTTGGATGGAGCAGCTCTCATTTCTAGAAATCTGGCCAATTTTCTTAAATCCTCCAAACCGTGACTATCCAGGGTTGGGACCAGGAAGCAGAGTTGTAGTCTTACACACCTCTCTGCAGCTTCTCTCCCCCTGCCATCCCCTCATTACCCCATCCCCGTAGAGACGGTGCCTGCTCCCAGACCACCAATAACCAGTAAAATCTATTTAAGCATAAAAATTCAAAAAGAAAAAATAATATAGCACCTTCAACTGCACCACAGACTAAAACAGTTAAATGTGGTCTATTAAACATTAGGTCTCTCTCTTCTAAGTCCCTGTTAGTAAATGATATAATAATTGATCAACATATTGATTTATTCTGCCTTACAGAAACCTGGTTACAGCAGGATGAATATGTTAGTTTAAATGAGTCAACACCCCCGAGTCACACTAACTGTCAGAATGCTCGTAGCACGGGCCGAGGCGGAGGATTAGCAGCAATGTTCCATTCCAGCTTATTAATTAATCAAAAACCCAGACAGAGCTTTAATTCATTTGAAAGCTTGACTCTTAGTCTTGTCCATCCAAATTGGAAGTCCCAAAAACCAGTTTTATTTGTTATTATCTATCGTCCTCCTGGTCGTTACTGTGAGTTTCTCTGTGAATTTTCAGACCTTTTGTCTGACTTAGTGCTTAGCTCAGATAAGATAATTATAGTGGGCGATTTTAACATCCACACAGATGCTGAGAATGACAGCCTCAACACTGCATTTAATCTATTATTAGACTCTATTGGCTTTGCTCAAAATGTAAATGAGTCCACCCACCACTTTAATCATATCTTAGATCTTGTTCTGACTTATGGTATGGAAATAGAAGACTTAACAGTATTCCCTGAAAACTCCCTTCTGTCTGATCATTTCTTAATAACATTTACATTTACTCTGATGGACTACCCAGCAGTGGGGAATAAGTTTCATTACACTAGAAGTCTTTCAGAAAGCACTGTAACTTTTAAGGATATGATTCCTTCTTTATGTTCTCTAATGCCATATACCAACACAGTGCAGAGTAGCTACCTAAACTCTGTAAGTGAGATAGAGTATCTCGTCAATAGTTTTACATTCTCATTGAAGACAACTTTGGATGCTGTAGCTCCTCTGAAAAAGAGAGCTTTAAATCAGAAGTGCCTGACTCCGTGGTATAACTCACAAACTCGCAGCTTAAAGCAGATAACCCATAAGTTGGAGAGGAAATGGCGTCTCACTAATTTAGAAGATCTTCATTTAGCCTGGAAAAAGAGTCTGTTGCTCTATAAAAAAGCCCTCTGTAAAGCTAGGACATCTTACTACTCATCACTAATTGAAGAAAATAAGAACAACCCCAGGTTTCTTTTCAGCACTGTAGCCAGGCTGACAAAGAGTCAGAGCTCTATTGAGCTGAGTATTCCATTAACTTTAACTAGTAATGACTTCATGACTTTCTTTGCTAACAAAATTTTAACTATTAGAGAAAAAATTACTCATAACCATCCCAAAGACGTATCGTTATCTTTGGCTGCTTTCAGTGATGCCGGTATTTGGTTAGACTCGTTCTCTCAGATTGTTCTGTCTGAGTTATTTTCATTAGTTACTTCATCCAAACCATCAACATGTCTATTAGACCCCATTCCTACCAGGCTGCTCAAGGAAGCCCTACCATTATTTAATGCTTCGATCTTAAATATGATCAATCTATCTTTGTTAGTTGGCTATGTACCACAGGCTTTTAAGGTGGCAGTAATTAAACCATTACTTAAAAAGCCATCACTTGACCCAGCTATCTTAGCTAATTATAGGTCAATCTCCAACCTTCCTTTTCTCTCAAAAATTCTTGAAAGGGTAGTTGTAAAACAGCTAACTGATCATCTGCGGAGGAATGGTCTATTTGAAGAGTTTCAGTCAGGTTTTAGAATTCATCATAGTACAGAAACAGCATTAGTGAAGGTTACAAATGATCTTCTTATGGCCTCAGACAGTGGACTCATCTCTGTGCTTGTTCTGTTAGACCTCAGTGCTGCTTTTGATACTGTTGACCATAAAATTTTATTACAGAGATTAGAGCATGCCATAGGTATTAAAGGCACTGCGCTGCGGTGGTTTGAATCATATTTATCTAATAGATTACAATTTGTTCATGTAAATGGGGAATCTTCTTCACAGACTAAGGTTAATTATAGAGTTCCACAAGGTTCTGTGCTAGGACCAATTTTATTCACTTTATACATGCTTCCCTTAGGCAGCATTATTAGACGGTATTGCTTAAATTTTCATTGTTACGCAGATGATACCCAGCTTTATCTATCCATGAAGCCAGAGGACACACACCAATTAGCTAAACTGCAGGATTGTCTTACAGACATAAAGACATGGATGACCTCTAATTTCCTGCTTTTAAACTCAGATAAAACTGAAGTTATTGTACTTGGCCCCACAAATCTTAGAAACATGGTGTCTAACCAGTGTTGGGAAAGTGTAGGTACACTGACCCACAACAGGGGGCGCAAATGAACGGACAATGGAGGAAGTCAAATAACAACACTTTACTGTTGTGAATGGGCACAACAAACACAACAGATTACAACAATAGACAAAAAGCCAAATCACAAAAGGTGTCGTGTGGGCAGGCTCGAAGATAGAAGACATCTGTCCAAAGCAGAACTGGAACCACACGATTTCCTCCGCCACCAGACCCCGGGAATACTGGAGCCGCCAAGTCCCGAACTCCCAGGTGGCCACTGCCTCCGCGTGTCGGACCTGGTACTGCTGGCGAGGAACAAAAAACAATTAAATGTGGGCGCGTTTGCACCCAGCAATCCACACGGCAGGAAAACTACCTCCACCTCTCGTTGGAATAGAGTCTGCTATATAATGCACAAAAGTCACAAAAGGTTACTGTCGAAAGATCTCACGGTTAGCTGAGAACGTTACCTTCCAGGTAGAACGATATCTCGGCAAAGAGGTGGAGACATCGTCCTGCTGATGTACCCCTGCTGATCAGGTGATTGGTAACAGCTGTTGCAGGTGATGCGTGACAGCTGTCACCCTGGCTGCTCCTGTGAGGCGGCTGCGCCCTCTGGTGCCTGGAGCCCGCACTCCAGACAGGGCGCCCTCTGGTGGTGGGCCAGCAGTACCTCCTCTTCTGGCGGCCCACACAACAACCAGATCCTTACTCTGGATGGCATTACCCTGACCTCTAGTAATACTGTGAGAAATCTTGGAGTCATTTTTGATCAGGATATGTCAGGAAATTCATGCATTTATTTCCTCTAGGCTGGACTATTGTAATTCATTATTATCAGGTTGTCCTAAAAGTTCCCTGAAAAGCCTTCAGTTAATTCAAAATGCTGCAGCTAGAGTACTAACGGGGACTAGAAGGAGAGAGCATATCTCACCCATATTGGCCTCTCTTCACTGGCTTCCTGTTAATTCTAGAATAGAATTTAAAATTCTTCTTCTTACTTATAAGGTTTTGAATAATCAGGTCCCATCTTATCTTAGAGACCTTGTAGTACCATATCACCCCAATAGAGCGCTTCGCTCTCAGACTGCAGGCTTACTTGTAGTTCCTAGGGTTTATAAGAGTAGAATGGGAGGCAGAGCCTTCAGCTTTCAGGCTCCTCTCCTGTGGAACCAGCTCCCAATTCAGATCAGGGAGACAGACACCCTCTCTACTTTTAAGATTAGGCTTAAAACTTTCCTTTTTGCTAAAGCTTATAGTTAGGGCTGGATCAGGTGACCCTGAACCATCCCTTAGTTATGCTGCTATAGACTTAGACTGCTGGGGGGTTCCCATGATGCACTGAGTGTTTCTTTCTCTTTTTGCTCTGTATGCACCACTCTGCATTTAATTATTAGTGATCGATCTCTGCTCCCCTCCACAGCATGTCTTTTTCCTGGTTCTCTCCCTCAGCCCCAACCAGTCCCAGCAGAAGACTGCCCCTCCCTGAGCCTGGTTCTGCTGGAGGTTTCTTCCTGTTAAAAGGGAGTTTTTCCTTCCCACTGTAGCCAAGTGCTTGCTCACAGGGGGTCATTTTGACCGTTGGGGTTTTGCGTAATTATTGTATGGCCTTGCCTTACAATATAAAGCGCCTTGGGGCAACTGTTTGTTGTGATTTGGCGCTATATAAATAAAATTGATTGATTATTGTGTGGTAGTGAGACTTGGATGCTAACCAGTGACATAAGGCAACAACTAGATCTCTTTGGTACTCAGCCTCTTTGCAGCATTCTTGGGTACTGCTGGAATAGCTTTGTATCAAGTGAACCGTTACTTAAGATGAAGAGTATCACATGCATCGTGAGGGAACATCAGCCATGTGGCATGATCCAGCAGATGCTTCAGGGTTGAGGACTTCAGCAGGTGGACAGGGCCAAGTGGATGATCATAACTGGTTGTCATGGATCGGTGTTACTTTTGAGAGGTAGAGAACGGGCTGTCTGTATGCTGGGATGGTTGCTATCCAGGACGCAGGGTGTTTCCATAGTGTGGTAGAGGCGTTAATATTCTCAGACCTGACCTGACTTGAATTTTGGAGTTATGTCCAATTGAAGCATTCAAGTGTTGGAGTCTTTAGAAGGCTGGGGTGATTTCTGATACACTGCTGAAATTAATGGTTAATTATTAAAATGAATAAATGCCAATTTTGTTAATCGCTTAATTGTTCATTTATTTATCAAACAAAAATGCTAAACTTCAAAGTGAATATTGGACAAAACAAACATTTGAAGTTGATGTACATTTCATAATTTTCACAATTATAGCTTAAAGGTACTGTTGCCTCATGTGGGATCGACTCCCACCAGTGGCCTTTCTGTGTGGAGTTTGCATGTGTAACACGTTCACCCTTTTTCTCTGCGTTGTGTTCTGCGTTGTGATGCATGAAGGAGGACAGAGGCAGGTTCTGGGTTGACTGTGATTTACTGTCTGTTTGAGATATCAAAAAGAGAAACTGCAGTGAGAACTTCATACAATCAGGGTCCAAGACACCTCCCTCTCACATAACCAAAAGCAGCAATAAACATAAGGTGCATATGGACATAAACTGAATTACAGAATATATTTATATCAGATAATGACATTCAGTCACCCTTGTAATATAACAATAATAACAAAATTAGACAAAGCTTTGAACAAAATAAGTGACATTTAAGTAACCCGTACCTGTTTGAGATATCAAAAAGAGAAACTGCAGTGAGTACTTCATAAAAATAATAAAGTTTATCCGTTTGAACATTAAATATCTTGTCTTTGTGGTGTATTCAATTGAATGTAGGTTGAAGAGGATTTGCAAATCATTGTATTCTGCTTTTATTTATATTTTACACAATGTCCCAACTTCATTGGAATTGGGGTTGTACAATCAGGGTCCAAGACACCTCCCTTTACAAGAAAATAAGGTGCAAAATAATAAAGAAAAATTAGTAGAAAACGTGGCATGGTACTGTAAAACACCAACTTGAGTTAGCTTACTGTACATTCAAATAAAACATTGATTTTGGCTCAGATTCACCATATAACACTTTGTGGTCAAAGAAAAGACATTCTCACTCAACTAGATGTACAAATATATCACCTATAAAACGTGAATCAGCCAAGAAAAATGTTTTATATCAGGACCCACAGTATTGCACATCTTACCTCTCGCATAGCCAAAAGCAGCATTAACCCGCTCTCACGTGCGTCGGGTCTACGTGACTGCTACATAAATGGACATACTCACTGCCCAATTCAAACAGGTACTAATACAACAATAACTAATTTATGACTAATGTATATAACATTAATGACTGATTTGGTGGGATTCGAAGCATTACTCAAAGTAATATTATTAGCCTGTTACACATGTTCTCCCTGTGTTTGCGTGGGTTCTCTCCGGGTGCTCCGGCTTCCTCCCACATCCAGAGACACGCAGGTTAGGTGGATTGTAAACTTTAAATTGTCCGTAGGTGCGTGCGTGGGTGTGAAAGTGTTTGTTTGTCTGTATGTGGCCCTGTGACATACTGGCGTTCTGTCCAGGCTGTACCCCCACCTCACGCCCTATAACTGCTGGGATAGGCTCCAGCCTCCCATGACCCTTAATTGGAATAAGTGGTTGAAGATGAGTGAGTGCATGTGAGCTTAAAGGTTCAGCCATTCTCGTGTCCGTGGTTGAGATGATTGAGTCAAAACCAAAATTGCGATGTATCTTCTGCACCCACAGGTGAATCCAAAGGACCTGGATCTAAAATACGCGTACATCCAGGTGACCCACGTCACGCCCTACCTCGATGACAAAGAGCTGGAGGACAGAAAGACCGACTTTGAGAAAAGCCACAACATCCGACGCTTTGTGTTTGAGACCCCCTTCACAGTGTCTGGAAAGAAGCAGGGAGGAGTGGAGGAACAATGTAAACGCCGGACAATTCTCACCAGTAAGACACAAATCACACATCCAGATTTGTGATCTGTACGGTTTATAACTTTGTTGATGTTGGAAAGATCGGAGGATAGAAAAAAAGGAGGCATCTTGGGTGTCTCGCCTTTGTAATTCAATAATATAGTCAGGTGAGGGGAGGCTTGCGTTGTCATCCTAATCCTAAAGTGCAAATGTAATACATATTTTCTTGTGAATACGTAATGAGAATTAGCAGTAACACAGAAGGACACAGTGACTGATTGCATTCACTGTGCAAAGTGGTTAATATCCTGGATATGAGTATTGCCATGGAGACACAGTAGTGTGTGTAAAATGAGTCAACATAATGTATTCCCAAACAGTTAGCAGCAAGTAGCTGCTGTCACATCATTATGATGGATTGCGCTATTTAATATCTCGCTGTTAGGTACATAGTGTAAATTTGTGTGCACGTGTGTTTGTGTGCTTTGCAAACACAACAACTCTGTAAAAATCCATGGTAGGCAATTCATACTAACTTCATTGGTAACCCCATTGTTGTGAAAGTGTAGTGACACAGACCCACAACAGGGGGCGCAAATGAACGGTCAATAGATGAGCCAAAACGTAACAATTTAATGTTGTGAAGGTGCACAATGAATACACAGACAATCTCAGAATGTGATAACAGTCAATCCACAAAGGTGACGTGTGGGCAGGCTCGAGGATAGAAGACGTCTGTCCTGAGAAGAGCCGGAACCACACGATTTCCGCCGCCACCGAACCTGGTGAATACTGGAGCCGCCAAGTCCTGAATTCCCAGGTGATCACCGTCCCCGACTGTCGGATCTGGTACTGCTGGCGAAGAACAAAGACAGTCAAGTGTGGGTGTGTGTACACCCCGTAACAACAGCGGTGGGAATGCCACCTCCACCTCTCACTCAATATTCTGATGAGTATGCAGTGATCCCTCAGAGGAAAAGAGTGCCGTCCTGCACTCACTCAGCTTCCACTAAACAAGAGACCGGTACGCCTGCAAACCACTCACAATATACAGATTATAAGGTAACACAAATGGCTGAGGATATTACCTCCATTGAAGTACGATATCTCGGCGATGAGGTGGAGATGACGTCTGGGTTTTATGGAGTGAGATGATGAAGAATGAGTGACAGCTGTCAGGAAATAATGGGTGACAGCTGTCACTCCCGGCTGTGTCCGTGGCGGCAGCGCCCTCTCGTGCCTGAAGCCCGCACTTCAGGCAGGGCGCCCTCTGGTGGTGGGCCAGCAGTACCTCCTCTTCTGGCGGCCCACACAACAGGACCCCCCCCTCAACGGGCGCCTCCTGGCGCCCGACCAGGTTTATCGGGGTGTCGGCGATAGAAATCGGCCAGGAGGGCCAGATCCAGGATGAAGCTCCTCTTCACCCAGGAGCGTTCTTCGGGTCCATACCCATCCCAGTCCACCAGATATTGGAACCCCCGGCCCATTCGATGGACGTCCAGGAGCCGGCGCAGATCCGGGCAGGAGGCGGCGCCAGACCGGGAGCACAGAGGGGTGAGGTGTGGTACGGTTTGAGTTTGGAGACGTGGAACACCGGGTGGATCCGCAGTGAAGCTGGGAGCTTCGCTGCGGCAGGGCTGAGGACCTTGAGGATTCGAAATGGGCCAATGAACCTGTCCATCAGTTTTGGTGACTGTACTTGAAGTGGGATGTCCTTCGTCGACAACCACACCTCCTGCCCGGGCTGGTATGCAGGGGCTGGGGACCGCCGGCGGTCTGCATGGGTCTTGGCCCTCGTCCGGGCCTTCAACAAGGCAGAACGGGCGGTGCGCCACACCCGACGGCACCTCCGAAGGTGGGCCCGGACTGAGGACACACTGACCTCTCCCTCCACCACGGGAAATAATGGGGGCTGGTACCCCAAACACACCTCAAATGGGGAGAGGCCGGTGGCAGAAGACACCTGGCTGTTATGCGCATACTCGATCCAGGCCAGATGGTTACTCCTGGCCGTCGGGTGCGCGGATGTTACACAGCGGAGGGTCTGTTCCAGCTCCTGGTTGGCCCGCTCTGCCTGTCCGTTCGTCTGTGGATGGTACCCGGACGAGAGGCTCATGGTGGCCCCCAGTTCCCTGCAGAAACTCCTCCAAACGTGAGAGGAAAACCGGGGACCATGATCCGAGACCACGTCAGTGGGAATCCCATGCAGACGGACAACATGGTGGACCAGGAGGTCCGCTGTCTCCTGGGCCGTAGGGAGCTTCGGGAGGGCCACGAAGTGGGCCGCCTTGGAGAATCGGTCCACTATCGTGAGGATGGTGGTGTTGCCCTGGGACGGTGGGAGACCCGTGACAAAATCCAGGCCGATGTGGGACCAGGGGCGATGAGGCACAGGAAGCGGTTGGAGCTGACCTTGGGACTTCCTATGGTCAGCCTTGCCCCTGGCACAGGTGGTACAGGCCTGGATGTACTCCCGGACGTCGGCCTCCATAGACGCCCACCAGAAGCGCTGCCGGACAACTGCCACGGTCCTTCGCACCCCTGGATGACAGGAGAGCTTGGAACCATGACAGAAGTCAAGGACTGCAGCCCTGGCCTCTGGTGGGACGTATAGTCTGTTTCTTGGTCCAGTTCCTGGGTCCGGGCTTCGTGCCAGGGCCTCCCGGACGATCTTCTCTACGTCCCAGGTGAGGGTGGCCACGATAGTGGACTCAGGCAGGATGGGCTCCAGTGGATCCGACAGTGCAGTTTTGACCTCCTCTTCGTGTACCCGGGACAAGGCATCCGACCTGTGGTTCTTGGTCCCAGGGCGATAGGTGATCCGGAAGTCAAAACGCCCGAAGAACAGTGACCAGCGGGCTTGCCTGGGGTTCAGCCGCTTGGCGGTCCTGATATACTGCAGGTTCCGATGGTCAGTGAAAACCGTGAACGGCACAGACGCTCCCTCCAACAGGTGTCTCCACTCCTCAAGAGCCTCTTTTACCGCAAGGAGTTCTCGATTGCCGACGTCATAGTTCCGTTCAGCCGGGGTCATCCTGCGTGAAAAGTAGGCACACGGGTGAAGAACCTTATCAGTCTCTCCGCTCTGGGATAGCACGGCTCCTATCCCTGAGTCAGAGGCGTCCACTTCAACCACGAACTGGCGGCTAGGGTCGGGCTGCACCAAAACTGGCGCAGTAGAGAACCGTCGTTTCAACGGAATCCAACAATGGCAACGGGTATCGGTTGCGAACCGTAATCTCATTCAGCCCCCTGTAATCAATGCATGGACGGAGTCCGCCATCTTTCTTGCCCACAAAAAAGAAACCTGCCCCCATCGGGGAGGTGGAGTTCCGGATCAGCCCGGTAGCTAATGAGTCCCGGATGTAAGTCTCCATTGATTCGCGCTCAGGTCGTGAGAGGTTGTACAGCCTGCTGGATGGGAACTCAGCGCCTGGAACCAAATCAATGGCACAATCGTACGGACGGTGCGGGGGAAGGGTGAGTGCCAGATCCTTGCTGAAGACGTCAGCAAGATCGTGGTACTCAACCGGCACTGCCGTCAGATTGGGAGGGACTTTGACCTCCTCCTTAGCCTGTACACCGGGAGGAACCGAGGATCCTAAACACACCCGATGGCAGGTTTCGCTCCACTGAACCACCACCCCAGACGGCCAATCAATCCAGGGATTGTGCTTCAACATCCATGGGAAGCCCAAAATCATGCGGGAGGTAGAAGGAGTTACAAAAAACTCAATCTCCTCCCGATGGTTTCCAGACACCACCAGAGTTACTGGTTGTGTCTTGTGTGTGATTAAAGGGAGGAGGGTGCCATCTAGTGCCCGCACCTGCAATGGCGAAGGAAGCGCCACCAGAGGGAGCCCTACCTCCCTTGCCCATCTGCTGTCTAGCAGATTCCCTTCGGACCCCGTGTCCACCAGTGCTGGGGCTTGAAGGGTTAAATCCCCGCTCAGGATTGTAACTGGGAGTCGTGTGGCAATCTGTGTGTGTCCCACGTGAATGTTTTGACCCCCCCTTAGCCCAGTCTCTGAGGGCGGTTGTTGTTATGGCCGTTTGGGGCAGTTTTTCTGTATGTGCTCCTTCGAGCTGCAGAGAAAACACTCCCCGCGGACCAGCCTCCTCATTTTGGCCATGTGCGTTTCCCTAACAACGTCAGCAGGGGGAGCTGTTGCCCCACGGAGCGCTGCGACTGTGGAGCATGGGGAGGGCGGCCCCTTTTCGAACCCGGAAGGGAGAGGGACGGCGCGTATCTGGCCACGTCCTTCGCCTCGCTCCCGACGGCGTTCCTCCAACCGATTGTCTAACCGTATAACGAGATCGATAAGCCCATCTAAATCCTGCGGTTCCTCCTTAGCTACCAGATGCTCCTTCAGGACCGATGACAGTCCGTTTATGAAGGCGGCGCGGAGTGCAACGTCATTCCAGCCGGACCTCGCAGCCGCGATGCGGAAGTCGACTGCATATTCGGCTGCGCACCGGCACCCCTGTCGCATTGACAGCAGCATTGTTGAAGCGGTCTTTCCTCTGTTAAGGTGATCAAACACTGTTCTGAACTCCCCCACAAACTCAGTGTATGCTGATAACAACCGTGAGTTCTGTTCCCAGAGCGCCGTAGCCCAGGCGCGTGCCATACCCCGAAGCAAAGCAATAACATAAGCCACCTTGCTGGCGTCAGACGCGTACATCACAGGTCGTTGTGCAAAGACGAGCGAACACTGCATCAGAAAGTCCGCGCACGTCTCCACACAACTCCCGTACGGCTCAGGGGGACTTATGTATGCTTCAGGGGATGGTGGGGGGGTTTGTTGAATGACCAGTGGAATGTTAATACCCGGCACCGGGTCGGCAGGAGGAGGAGCCGCAGCAGCGCTGTGATCGCGCGCTTCCACCTGTGTGGTGAGAGCCTCCATCCTGCGATTAAGGATGATGTTTTGCTCGGACATCAAATCCAGCCGAGCGGTAAAGGCGGTGAGGATTTGCTGCAACTCACCGAGCACGCCTCCTGCAGACGCCTGTGCACCCTGCTCTTCCATTGGCTGTCCAACAGATGGATGACGCCCCTCGGGATCCATGATGCTGGCCGAGATATCCTGTTGTGAAAGTGTAGTGACACGGACCCACAACAGGGGGCGCAAATGAACGGTCAATAGATGAGCCAAAAAGTAACAATTTAATGTTGTGAAGGTGCACAACGAATACACAGACAATCTCAGAATGTGATAACAGTCAATCCACAAAGGTGACGTGTGGACAGGCTCGAGGATAGAAGACGTCTGTCCTGAGAAGAGCCGGAACCACACGATTTCCACCGCCACCGAACCTGGTGAATACTGGAGCCACCAAGTCCCGAATTCCCAGGTGATCACCGTCCCCGACTGTCGGATCTGGTACTGCTGGCGAAGAACAAAGACAGTCAAGTGTGGGTGTGTGTACACCCCGTAACAACAGCGGTGGGAATGCCACCTCCACCTCTCACTCAATATTCTGATGAGTATGCAGTGATCCCTCAGAGGAAAAGAGTGCCGTCCTGCACTCACTCAGCTTCCACTAAACAAGGGACCGGTACGCCTGCAAACACTCACAATATACAGATTATAAGGTAACACAAATGGCTGAGGATATTACCTCCATTGAAGTACGATATCTCGGCGATGAGGTGGAGATGACGTCTGGGTTTTATGGAGTGAGATGATGAAGAATGAGTGACAGCTGTCAGGAAATAATGGGTGACAGCTGTCACTCCCGGCTGTGTCCGTGGCGGCAGCACCCTCTCGTGCCTGAAGCCCGCACTTCAGGCAGGGCGCCCTCTGGTGGTGGGCCAGCAGTACCTCCTCTTCTGGCGGGCCACACAACACCCATAGCATGTGGTACTGTACGATAACTGTCTGAGGTAGGCGCTCCTCAAAAACTGAGGGACCATGTAAGACGGAAGCCACACAGACAGACACCAATAACAACTTTGAAGGAGTTATAAGCATATGTGGCTATGATGGTAAAAACTGGGGATAGTCAATTATCAGTCACCACACAGTTACTCAGTGAGGTGACTCACCTCACAGTGACACAGGCTCAGTTTGTGGTGTTATGCAGATGATACAGAGCGATATGTTAGCACTAAACCTTCCAGTCAGCTACCTTCAATACCACTTATCCGTTGCCTGCAGGAAGCAAAACCTTGGCGCATACCTAACCTACTCAAGGTAAATAGCAATAAAACTGAGCAAATGGTTGTTGCTCCTATGCTGCTGCTGCTCCAGAAGGTTGGAGACCTTCTCGTCAATGTAGATGGCTGCTCTATTTCACCATCCTTGAAATTCTGTAACCTGGATGTCACCTCAGTAACATCTCCAGACACTGGCTTTCACTCTTAGTGTCTGTGGATACCTTCATCCTTGTCTTATCCTCCTGCCTGGATTACTGAAATGGTGTCCTGTTTGCTTGATCCAGCAAAGGTATAGAAAGGCTCCAGAACTCAGCTCCTAGGGTTCTCACCCTTATTCACCTTCAGTGGCTTCTGATTAAGGCCCACAACTTTGATAAAATCCTCCTCCTCACCTATACATCCCTCCATGCCCTTACAATGTGGTACCTTTTGGATCTTCTCCATCTCTATGCTCAGTATCAATCTTGGTGGTCCACACATACCCCAGACCAGACTGGGTACATTTGGGGACAGAGCTCAGTGCTGCAGCCCCCATTCTTTGAAACTCTCTCCCATCAGACATCCATGATGTTCCTTCTTCAGGCATCGTCAAGACCTGCCTGAAATTCTACCTGCTCACTAAGCCCTATGGTCTTCAACTCCAACTCCTCCCTTTGTGTAAAGCATCACCTTGGGTACCTTAAAGACGCTATATAAATTTAAGTTACAATTATTATCATTTCCAATCCTCACTGCTTCACCCTCATCACTTTCCATCCTCACATTTCCATCCAGCCACCCACTGCTTCCCTTATGTGAAGAAACGCATCGCAGTGATGTACCAACACCAGACGGACCTCAGCCCCATCGAGGTGGCCATCGATGAGATGAGCACTAAGGTGGCTGAGCTGCGGCTCCTGTGTTCAGCCTCTGAGGTGGACATGATCCGCCTTCAGCTCAAACTACAAGGCAGCATCAGTGTTCAGGTAAAGAAACACAGTGAGACACATTTGGGCAAAGGCAACCTGTCATATTTATTCAATAATCAAATTCAAAGTATCTTTTTCATGCTGATTTCCAGGTAAATGCTGGTCCTCTGGCTTATGCACGAGCCTTCTTAGACGACAGCAGTGCCAAGAAATACCCAGACAACAAAGTTAAACAGCTCAAAGAAGTATTCAGGTACTGACTAAGGAGAGAAACCAGCATCGCCTCGCTTCTTGTAAAACATTACCACATAGAGATGTTTTTAGATAGCATTAAAATCTTTTTTTTATTTTATTCCACCTCAGACAGTTTGTGGATGCCTGTGGCCAGGCACTCGGAGTGAATGAGCGGCTCATCAAAGAGGACCAACAGGAGTATCATGATGAAATGAAAGCCAACTACCGGGATTTGACCAGAGAGCTGTCGAATATCATGCATGAACAAGTACGGCCACAAACAGAGATAAACAAAACGGCTACAATTACCTTAAAAGTACTGCCCATTTCTCCCTGTAATGGGGAGTTGCGTCAGTAAGGGTATTTATCGTAAAAACCTGTGCCAGATCAACATGGAGATCCACCTTGAATTTGGTGTGGCGACCCCGAGTGAAAACAAGGGAGAAGCCAACGGGACTTACTATAATAAATAAGCAAGCAAGGTACACCTTGCTAGTACGAGGTGGGGTTGTCTTTTGCCTTCAGAGCTGCCTTAATTCTTCATGGAATTGGTTTGGCAAGGTGTTGTAAATATACTTGAGAGATTTTGATCCATATCGGCATGATAGCTTCACGCAGTTGCCACATCATTAAACCATCACCACCAGCCTGAATGGTTGATCTAAGGCAGGATAGGTCCATACTTACACCAGATTTTGACCATTCCTTCTAAATTTTGCAGCAAAAATCAAGACTCTTCATACAAGGCAGTCTTTGTCCACTCTTCCATTGTCCAATTTTGGTGGGCTTATGGCCATATTAGCCTCAGTTTCCTGTTCTTAGCTGGCAGGAGCAGCATCTGGTGTGGCCTTTCTGTCGCTGTAGCCCATCTGCTTCAAGGTTTGTCGTGTTGTGTGTTCAGAAATGATTGTCTGCCTCCTGTGCTTGAAACAAGTGAAATGAATTACTGGTACCTTTCTATGGGCTCTCACACACCCAGAAAACCTCTTTCCACTGGATGTTTCTTTTTTCCAGACCATTCTCTGTTGATCCTAGAGGTGGTTGTGCCTGGAATTTCAAATACTTGGTAAAATGTCCAAACCAGCACTGACAACTGTGTCACATTCTATTTCCCATTCTGATCCTTGGTTTTTACTTCAGCAGATTCACGTGATCATGTCTACACCCCTAAATGCATTGACTTTCTGCCACGTGAATGAAGGGTCTGTAGCATTTAACTTTTAAGATTTTCTGCCACTTGTTATTGTGCATATGGATGACCAGAAGAAGAAGTAATAATTCCTGTATAGGGTCTGAGGCCCATTGGTGCCAGTGATTATCCCTGGATTCTGTAGCATGAAGCAGGTGAGGGTCTACAATTCCCCCTGGAAGGGGACACCAGTCCAACATAGGTTGTCTTCCCAGTCATGACCAAGTCCCCATTTACAGCTGGGTGGACGGGGACAACACAGATGAAGTGTTCTTTCAAAGGACACAGACAGTGTGACTGGGAACTGAACCAATATCTGCATGTTGCTAGCCCAACCTCTACCCAACTGAGCTACCTGTTCAACGTGCGACGAGTCAGAGGTGTACTTAAATTTATGCACACTTCAAGTACAAGCACAAACGTCTGAATCTCAAACTTTGCTTTGAAATGTTCTGATGCATGAATTTAAATATTTGGGTTCACACACATTGATAAATGAGGGTAATCTGCTTGACCTTTTACTTGCACACCAAGTTTGTTGATGATCAGACGGAAGGAAGGTCTGAGAGCAGTAGTGAAACAGATTATTTTGTGATATATAGTTGATTTTGTTGTTTGTTTTTTTTTAATTCTATAGCGTTTTGTCATTTCCTGCAATCTGCTTTTTTCACTAACACTTTTCTCTCTTACTCTCTTTCTGCTGGCCTTTGCAGATCGGATGGTAATGTTGCTTTTGTCCTTTGCTGAACTTATTCTTGAAATCTTACACAGATATAATTAACCTAAAACAGAAACTCCATGCAGCATTCTCTAATCCCAGTTTTCAGATCTGTGTTATTGTTTGGAAACAGAGGTGAAGGTTGTGCAGAAAAGACCTTTCCAATTCCTGGTTTGGAGCGTACTGATATTTGCTCTGTGTGTGTGTGTGTGTGTGTGTGTGTGTGTGTGTGTGTGTGTGTGTGTGTGTGTGTGTGTGTGTGTGTGTGTGTGTACGGTGCCCTCCAAAAGTATTGGAACACTTGTTATTTCACACATTTTAATTTGTTTATGGCATTTCAAATACAAAAAAATATAACAACAAAAAAAAATTAAAATTGTCTTCCTTAAATTCAAGCTGAAAGCAAAACTCTACAATTTGATATAAATTAAGCAAAAAAATATAAAAGCCAAGATGATGGGTTGCATAAATAATGAAACACTTTGGTATAATACCTGTAAATTAGCAGTTTTATTGCCAGTTTGCTTCAGACAAGTCAGGGGATGGATACATGAACATTTCCAAGTCACTGAATATGTCTTGAACCTTATTTACATCAATTACAAAGAAATACAAACAGTATGGCACTCTATGGTAAATCTGTGCGGAGTAGTAGACAGTTATCAAAAACTGAGTGACTGTGTAAGAAGTAGAAGAGTGAGGAAAGCCACCAAGACACCCAGAAGAACTTAGGCTCATGTGGCTGTGATTGGAGAAATTGTGCACAGTGCAAATTTTGCATCACCACTCTTAGCTTCATATTAGACCTCTTTGGAACACCAGTGGCTGTGTGTGTTTCTCCAGGTAAAACTGAAGTTGTGTCAGGAAGGGCATCCGGCGTAAAACTGGTGCCAAATACCTATGCGGATCTGACTGTATCCGCTGTGGTGACCCCGAACAATAACGAGAGCAGCTGACAAATGACAACAACAACACTCTTCGCTTCATATTGAAGTAGAGCGGAGAAGGATATTCTTTCACCAAAACAAATCAAACCCAGGCTTGCATCTCAGATATAGCTTCTGTCAATTTGTAGCTAAACTTTCCGGTCTTCTTTTTAAGGAAATCCTCCTCTATATCACTTCATCATGAAGTTGTATAACTGGTGATATAAAATTCAAAGCTTGCACTGTGCAGACCGTGCTGTGTTCGGGATCTCGGCAGTAAGTTGGACTTGTCCCTGGTGGGGGTTGGCCTCCGCCAGGGCTGTGCCTCGTCCTGTTTGTGATATTCATGTACAAGATATTGAGGCGTAGTCGGGGGGAGGAGGATCTTCACTTTGGTGGGCTCAGGGTCTCATCACTGCTTTTGGCAGATGATGTGTTCCTGTTGGCTTCATTGGCCCGTGACCTCCAACACTCACTGGATCGGTTCACAGCTGAGTGCGAAGCTGCTGGGATGAGGATCAGCACCTCTAAATCTGAGGCCATGTTCTCAGCAGGAAACCCATGGATTGCCTACTGGATTGTCTGGGTGTCACTGATGACCTGATTTCATCTGCTCAAAGTGATGTTAATCAGTGAAATCACCTGGTGGAATGTGTGGTTGCAAAGAAAACCTCCACCCTCTCGGCCCTTTCTGGAATCACTTGAATAGCCCTGGTCTAGTGGTTAAGCGTTGTGGTTCAGACCAGAGGATCTTTGGTTCAAAACCCAGCCAGACTGGAAAATCACTAAGGGCCCTTGGGCAAAGTCATTAATCCCCTACTTGCTCCCGGTGTGTAGTGAGTGCCTTGCATGGCAGCACCCTGACATCAGTGTGTGAATGCAAGGCATAATTGTAAAGCGCTTTGAACTTTGGATGCAGATGGAAAAGTGCTAATTGATTGCAGTTTACTGGCCTGGAAACACCTCAGTGTCCACCAGTCAAAGGTGGTTAATGTGGCCCGGAAAGAGAAGTTTGGGGTCCCCTGCTGGAGCTGTTGTCTCCGTGACCTGATCCTGGATAAGTGGTTGAAGATGAGTGAGTGAGATTAAAACAAGTCTTCTCTTCTCTGATATTAATGTTATCACTGGGCTGTCTGATTGAATTTAAGAATGTATAACATTTCTAGAAAGTCGCTGCTGTCTGCCATCTTGAAAAAAATTCAGCAACTTTGCTGTGAGTTTTGAGTACTGCTGTCTTTTTGTAGATGTAGGGAGACAAGTGTTTCACTGGGTGGGACCCAACAGACACAGCATGGCTGAGAATTTAAAAATCGGTCAGAAAAGCTCAGGGCACAGAGGGATTGTTACTTCATTCTCTGCACAAGACTCCATTAAGCCACTAAATAGTTATGTAGAAGATAGTGGTTGGCTGCTAAGTAAGTGCAGTTCATAACACCTTTAAATCATTAATACACGCCATTTACAAAAGAAACTTAATATGAGTGGTTCTTGCATGAGGCCTGTTGTTTTGTTGACATGGGATGTTTGAATATTGATGGACTTTATTGAAGAAAATATTGTAAAGCAAACTGGGTGATGCTGTCAACCTAATGGTTAGCCTATCCATTACCCTTGATGCTAACTGTCAAGCTAACCATTAGCCTACTCATTATTCGTGAGGCCAACCATCAAGGCAATGGTTAGCCTATAGTTTACCCTTGATACTAACCATCAACTTAACACTTTGTGTATATGTTAATGCTGATGCTAACCATTAGCATTAATGGCATTATCCAAGGTTTGCATTTTCTTTAAGTTTTTAATGTCAACTGCACCATATTGACAAAACAATGTCTGGTAGATATGGCAGTGACCTCCAAACCAGGAAGTTCAGCCATTTTCAGAAAAGTTTCTTCAGTACATATCCACGTTTATGCTTTCAAAATATAGATTGAAAATTTGGGGGCTTTTCTTTGCAATTGGGTAAGACGTTCCCCATCACAAATACCTCCCTTGATTTTTCAAACTGACCTGTTTTATAGATCACTGTATTGGAGGACGGAACCAGGAGCGGCCTCTCCGACTCTGTGGGTATCTTCAGTGCCATCAGTGGTACGCCTACCAGCGCCAACCCACATGGCTCGACCGCCATACTCTGACATGGATACTCCATGGCAGACGCGCCTCCTCCGTCTCTGCTGATAGGTTACCTGCCAGTGCAGTGAGGTTTTGAAGAAGTGCTTCGGGCATATTTCGTGTCTCCAAGCTGAAGTCTGCATCTGTAGGTGTAGTTTCAAGCCGTGACTTGGAAAATGTGATGTTTCCTCTCCTTATTAACAGCCGCTTCATCGTTTCTCTTTCCTATGGAGACTTGAGTGAAGATTGACTTTGACAAAAATGATGCTATCAGCTGAACGCTTGAGCCGGGTCATTTATCTGTTTGTGTAGCTTCTTTTATCTGATGTACATGTGAAAAAAGGATGCCGTCTGAACCACCATTGGCTCCACCCCTAAAGCTTTTTGCTGATTGATTAAAAACAAGCATAAGTCAGTATTTGCATTTAACTCAAGTCCTTTTTAAATGTTTACTGTGGGGTTTCCTTTTATGTACAGTGTATTTCAACAAATCTGACATTTTTATCAGACAGTAAATGCTGCTGCTGCAACTGTAGATACTTCAGCTAGTCACAAGACTTTGACGTATCTGTTTCTGCATCTTTACCTCCACAAACGAAGTTGGAGGAGGTCATGTTTACGCCCCCTGTTTGTTTGTTTGTTTGTTTGTTTGTTAACAGCCTGGATCCCACAAATTTTCTTATAATGCTGTGAAAGTTTTACTGAAGATTCACATCCTGATAGGCAAGAACTGATTAAATTTTCAAGGTCAAAGGTCAAAGTCAGGAAAAATCTTGGAAAATTGGAAAAATCCCCATCCTTTAACATTGAACAAATTTTTAAAAATTCCTAACTTCCATAACTCTGTCAAAACAAATCAGATTTCTTTCATATTTTAGACCATTATGTACAATGGCATTCTTTACTGACTGCCAAATTTGATCCGGATCTGATCCAGATTACAGATTTTGTTGTCATTTAAACTTAACATTGAAAAACCCCATGTAATGTATATTTTACATCATATTTTCATCAAACGTGCCCCAATCACTCTCATATTTGAAAGTGAGGTGCAGACTGGCACTCACTATCACCTGACAAAGTTTGATCCAGATCTGATCCTGATTGTGGATTTTGTGGACATTTGAATTTAATATTGAAAAGCCCATTTGGTGTACATTTTGCATTATTTCTTAATCAAAAGTGCCTCAATCACTCTCATTTTTCTCTTATGGATTTACCTAGACCACCAAAATTGGATGGAGGTTCCAAATTTATGCCTGTGTGTCTATCTTCCAGTTATCAGACAGAAACCAAGTGCCAAAAAGCAATGACAAATTGTGCACAGCAAAGATAACATGTTTTGTGAAAATTATCTTAAAAAATGAAAAAAGAAAATGAAAAAGTTGAACCAAAGAAAATCTGACAACATGACAAAAAAACTTTGATTCAAATGCACGAACTAAATACATACTCCTGACATTCAAATCTAATTTAGCTGATGAAAAGACACTTGTAACAGGACTTTGACCTTGAAAATTTTTTCTGAGGTAAAAATTTGTGGAATTGGAAACTAGTGTTGGCGGAGGTTTGTGCTCTACGAGCACGGTGCTCTAGTTTCTGTCTGTGTACGTGAGGATTCTTGGCCAGTGGACATGCAGGTGAACAAAAGAATGAACAGCTAAAGGGAGAGAGAGAGAGAGAGAGTCTGTGTGTCATGTTTCTTTTTATTAGAGGTTCCCTGCTGCACAGAAAACCACTCCTGCAACTGACCTCAGAGAATGTGCAGATAAAAGTGTTATGATTAATATTCTCCCCTTTGGTTTATTTCTCATGTAGATTCCTGTTTTGTGTGTGTGTGTGTGGGGGGGGATTTTTACTTAATACAGTAACTACTCTTGTAAATATGTTCAAGTATGTTCTTATAAATAAATGAACACTTTCATCCACTTTATTTTTACTATGTCCTCAAATCTGTTCGGTTGTTAAGAGTCACGGCTTTTTTATTTTCTTCTACAGAAGAATAATAAAAAGGGTTTTATCACCTGTAGACTAATCACTTTATCTGTCTGATATCAAATTTCAAGTTTATAGCTCTGTTAAAATTAATTTCCGATCTGATTTCACAGTCATAATCACAAAGGTCATCCTGCTGAAGCAGTTTGAAGCTGTTGTTTGCCATGTTAGTCAGTTGGATTATTATTTTTTTCTTTATTTTTTGGTACCATAATCATTTTATTCCTCACTATTCAAATATACGTTTCAAAACTTGGATCACTAATTTCAATATATTTTTATTTGTATAGTGCCAAATCACAACAAAGCTGCCTTGAGGTGCTTCACATGAGTAATGTCTAACCTCACCAAATCCTGTGAGCAAGCAGACAGGCGACAGTGGTAAAGAAAAACTCCCTGTGGTGTTAATGAGGAAAAAACCTCAAGATCAGACTCAGAGGGGTGACCCATTCTAACAGTTACAAGGTTTTTACAGATTGTACAAAAATTTCTTCACAAACAGAAGAGCAACAAAAACAGTGTCCTATACATGTCCATGTCCACCTCCGGTCAGTGGTGTAACAGGCAGGGCATCCTGAGGTCAGTCCAGTGTGTTGTGTGGGCCGCCAGAAGAGGATGTACTACTGGCCCACCACCAGAGGGCGCCCTGCCTGAAGTGCGGGCTTCAGGCACAAGAGGGCGCTGCCGCCACGGACACAGCCGGGAGTGACAGCTGTTACTCATTACGTCCTGACAGCTGTCACTCATTCTTCATCACCTCACTCCATAAAACCCAGACGTCATCTCCACCTCATCGCCGAGATATCGTACTTCATTGAAGGTAATATCCTCAGCCGTTTTGTGTTACAATATATCTGTATATTGTGAGTGTCTGCAGGAGTACCGGTTCCTCTATCTGTGGAAGCTGAGTGAGTGCAGGACGGCACTCTTTTCCCCTGAGGAATCACTGCGGTACTCATCACATATTGAGTGAGAGGTGGAGGTGGCATTCCCACCGTTGTTGTTACTGGGTGTACACACACCCACACTTGACTGTCTTTGTTCTCACCAGCAGTACCAGATCCGACAGTCGGAGACGGTGATCACCTGGGAATTCGGGACTTGGCGGCTCCAGTATTCACCAGGTTCGGTGGTGGCAGAAATCGTGTGGTTCCGGCCCTTCTCAGGACAGACGTCTTCTATCCTTGAGCCTGCCCACACGTCACCTTTGTAATTTGACTGTAATCATATTCTGAGATTGTCTGTATATTCGTTGTGCACATTTCACAACATTAAATTGTTACTTTTTGGCTCATCTATTGACCGTTCATTTGCGCCCCCTGTTGTGGGTCCGTGTCACTACACTTTCACAACACAGTGCCCTGCATGCAGTCATTGGTGTTGTCAGTGCCTCAGACAGAGAGAAAAAGAGCAGAATCAGTCGGCCGGAAATAACCAATTGAGGCATTAAGAATAATAATAAATTTTATTTATATTGCACTTTACATTTGATTCTAAATCAAAGTGCTACAGAGACAAAAAAAATAGCATCATAAAAATATACACATGAATTCATAATGTTATAGCTGTAAGCTTTTCTAAAAAGATACATTTTTAGTCCTTTCTTAGAAGCATCGACCGTCTGTAGGGCTCTGAGGTGGTCTGTTAGAGCGTTCCACAGATGGGGAGCAGCAGCCTCGAAGGCTCGGTCCCCCATGGTCTTGAGGTGTGTCCTGGGCAAGAGCAGACAGTGCTGTTGGCCTGTTCGGGTTCTGCCTGAGGTGTGTACAGTGAGCAGATCTGTGAGGTACAATAGGTGGGGGCATCACCGTGGAGACAGTGGTAGGTGTGCAGGAGGACCTTATACTCAATATGGAGGTGAACAGGGAGCCAGTGGAGGGTGTGGAGGATGGGGGTGATGTGCTCGTGTTTCTGCACCCTCATCAGGACCCTGGCAGCGCTCTTCTGAACATACTGGAGCTTTTGGATGCTCCTGCCAGGGATCCCAATGAGGAGTGGGTTACAGTAGTCCAACCTGGAGGAGACGAAGGCATAGACGAGCTTCTCTGCAGCCGGGAGGAAAGGGAAGAATGGAGTTCGGAAATATCATGGAGGTGAAAGAAGGAAGTTAATTCATTAATTCACCAGCTATAAATCAACAGGGAAGCAAAGAGATTGCTAAGGTCAACTGTGCTTCACTACCAAGGCCAGTGTTACTGGAGTTATGAGCAGAACTGCGGCCGGCCCAGAGTGCAACAGAGTGAGGAGCTATGAGTTGCTAACACAACTGCTGACCACACTGGGGTTCCTGACAACAGGGGCATTCCAGTGAGAGCTTGCAGATCGGTCGGGAGTGTGCCTGACAACCTTGAGCGGAGCCATGCCAGCTGTGTGGAATGCAATCATCCAAATGTCATCCAGGTACATCACATTCCAACAGTAAAGCACAATTTGCAGCGAGAGCCGGTATCCCTAATGTAACCGGAGCTATTGACTGCACACATATTTTTCTAAAGGTACCATCACATAATTAATTAATTTTGTTAATAGGGAACATTTTCATTCTATCAATGTTCACATCATATGTGATGCGCAAAAGCGTTGGGTTGAGAACAGGCTAGAAGCTGGCACGGTGTGCAATGGATGGCTGTTTGGTGGTTAAATAGTTTATTCGTGGAATTATTCTCAACAAAATCTAGTGCGGGCACATTTGGGCATGTGCGCATACAAATACGTTTTTGTTATTAATGTTTTTTTTGCTTGATGTTGAAACTAGACCTGCAGAGCTTCTTAACGGGCCCCCAATTGTCTCCCTGTGTTCAGTGTTTGTCAGTAAATGCGTGTGTATTGTTGTGAATGTCACACACTTTCAGCCATGGTGCACCTCATATTTTTTTACTTCAGTGTGTGTGTGCTGCTCTGAGCCCACAGCGTTTATGGCCACACACACACACACACACACACACACACACACACACACACACACACACACACACACACACACACACACACACACACACACACACACACACACACACACACACACACACACACACACTAAGACTATTCCACGCCCTATTTAAATAGGTCGTGGAACAGGAGGAGCTTGGTACGTCTGCATGTGCACTCAATTCCATGACCAGTGGGATATACGAGTACAAACAGAAGGTGCCTGAATCCATGCATACGCACACTGACTGCATGCACTAACAGTTAGTGAATGACCCAACAACACGATGTCCAGCACACACACAAAAAAAGGTTCAAATGTTTTGGACAGTAGAAACCTTTAAACTTTGTGGAAATATTGGTTCTTCTAAAAGGGAAAAACCTGTTTAATATTGGCAGTGATACACATCCCGGAGTTACTTCTACAAGCACTTGGGTATGTACTTATTACAATAAATTAAAAGCAAACACACGTCAATTTTAAACTAGAGCACTGTGCTTGTAGAGGGCAAACCTCCACCAACACTAATTTCCAATTCCACAAATCTTTACCTTGGAAACAATATCAAGGTCAAAGTCCTGTTATTATATTTTATAAGCTGAAATATAATACAAAACAGCTCCAACGGGGGACCCCAATCTTCCCTTTCCCATGCCACATTAGCCACCTCTGATTGGGGGATCCCAAGGCATTCCCGGGCCAGTGTGGAGATATAATGTCTCCACCTAGTCCTGGGTGTTCGCCGGGGTCTCCTCCCAGCTGGACATGCCTGGAACACCTCCCTAGGGAGGCACCCGGGGGCATCCTTACCAGATGCCTAAGCCACCTCAGCTGGCTCCTTTCAACTCGAAGGAGCAGCGGCTCTACTCCAAGCTCCCCACGGATGACTGAGCTTCTCACCCTATCTCTAAGGGAGACACCACCCACCCTCCTGAGGGAACTCATTTCGGCCGCTTGTACCCGCATTCTAGTTCTTTTTGGTCATGACCCAACCCTCATGACCATAGATGAGAGCAGGAACGAAGATTGACCAGTAGATCGAGAGCTTCTCCTTTAGGGTCAATTCCCTTTTTTGTCACAACAGTACGGCAGAGTGCATGCAACACTGTCTGCAATTCTCCGGCCAGTCTCACGCCCCATTGTCCCCTCACTCAAGAACAAGATCCCGAGGTACTTGAACTCCTTCACTTGGGGCAAGACCACAATACTTACGCGGAGCAGGGAATTCAGTTTTCAATTTAATACAATTTATTTTGTTATTAAACTTTTATTTGAAAAGCAATTTTAAAGAGAAAAAAAAACAGTAGGTAGCTCATACATGTTGAACATTTGTAAACTTCAAGTCATTATCTTTTGAACACAAGGAAAACAAATAAATAAGTATGTAGATGGAAAAATAAAAAATGTCAAGACCATCCTTAAAAGGGAATCTACACTCTCCATCAAGATAATCTCATATAGGTATATTTAAATATCCAAGTAGAGAGAGAAAAAAAAAAATAAAGAAAATGTAATGATAACTAACAAAAATGCCTGACATAGTAATAATGGGTATTTATTTCCTATACACATTCGTTTACCCGTAATTTCTTATGCAAATAATACCTTATCATGAGATAATAAAACACATACACACACAAAAAAACAAAAAAAAACAAAAACAAAACAAAACCAGATGAGTGGAGTCAAGAAATCGGGAGGAGGTTTATCACTTTAACCAGCATCTTACCTATAAATTGCCAGATAATTTATCCAAGCTTCCCAGTAACTTTCAATTTTATTTTGTTCAAGCTTAAGAGTGAATGTTAGCTTCTCCATTATAAAAATATCCTCAACCACTTTAATCCAGTCGTTGACTGTAGGAGTGTCCCTTGTCAACCATCTCCTTGTAATTGCTTTTTTACTCGCTAAGAGTAAGATATCATACATATATTTACAACCCCTGGCAAAAATTATGGAATCACTGGCCTCGGATGATGTTCATTCAGTTGTTTAATGTTGTAGAAAAAAAGCAGATCACAGACATGACACAAAACTAAAGTAATTTCAAATGGCAACTTTCTGGCTTTAAGAAACACTATAAGAAATCAAGAAAAAAAAATTGTGACAGTCAGTAACAGTTACTTTTTTAGACCAAGCAGAGGGAAAAAATATGGAATCACTCAATTCTGAGGAATAAATTATGGAATCACCCTGTAAATTTTCATCCCCCAAACTAACACCTGCATCAAATCAGATCTGCTCATTGACATTGACCCTATGCCATGACATTGACCCTATGTGTCTTTTTGCAAGGAATGTTTTCACAGTTTTTGCTCTATGGCAAGATGCATTATCATCTTGAAAAATTATTTAATCATCCCCAAACATCCTTTCAATTGTCCAAAATGTCAACGTAAACTTGTGCATTTATTGATGATGTAATGACAGCCATCTCCCCAGTGCCTTTACCTGACATGCAGCCCCATATCATCAATGACTGTGGAAATTTACATGTTCTCTTCAGGCAGTCATCTTTATAAATCTCATTGGAACAGCACCAAACAAAAGTTCCAGCATCATCACCTTGCCCAATGCAGATTCGAGATTCATCACTGAATATGACTTTCATCCAGTCATCCACAGTCCACGATTGCTTTTCCTTAGCCCATTGTAACCTTGTTTTTTTCTGTTTAGGTGTTAATGATGGCTTTTGTTTAGCTTTTCTGTATGTAAATCCCATTTCCTTTAGGCAGTTTCTTACAGTTCGGTCACAGACATTGACTCCAGTTTCCTCCCATTCGTTCCTCATTTGTTTTGTTGTGCATTTTTCAATTTTTGAGACTTATTGCTTTAAGTTTTCTGTCTTGACGCTTTGATGTCTTCCTTGGTCTACCAGTATGTTTGCCTTTATCAACCTTCCCATGTTGTTTGTATTTGGTCCAGAGTTTAGACACAGCTGACTGTGAACAACCAACATCTTTTGCAACATTGCGTGATGATTTACCCTCTTTTAAGAGTTTGATAATCCTCTCCTTTGTTTCAATTGACATATCTCGTGTTGGAGCCATGATTCATGTCAGTACAACAATGGAGGAATACATCCTCTCAATCATGGAGAGAATTTGGGTGGAAAAATGTAGTTAGATTTTTCAGAGTTCCTGCACATCATGCTGCAGATTTTGTGGTGAGAGGAAGGCAACTCATTTCCATGTATTTTGGGACTGCCCAGTCATTTCGGAATATTGGAAAGATATTAAATTGAATATAGAGAAAATCATGAAAATAGTGATTCCATTAAGGTTTGAGATACTATATTTGGGGTTAAGACCGGACACTGTGATTGGAACTGAGAATACAACCCCTGGCAAAAATTATGGAATCACCGGCCTCGGAGGATGTTCATTCAGTTGTTTAATTTTGTAGAAAAAAAAGCAGATCACAGACATGACACAAAACTAAAGTCATTTCAAATGGCAACTTTCTGGCTTTAAGAAACACTATAAGAAATCAGGAAAAAAAAATTGTGGCAGTCAGTAACAGTTACTTTTTTAGACCAAGCAGAGGGAAAAAAATATGGACTCACTCAATTCTGAGGAAAAAATTATGGAATCACCCTGTAAATTTTCATCCCTAAAACTAACACCTGCATCATATCAGATCTGCTCGTTAGTCTGCATCTAAAAAGGAGTGATCACACCTTGGAGAGCTGTTGCACCAAGTGGACTGACATGAATCATGGCTCCAACATGAGAGATGTCAATTGAAAAAAAGGAGAGGATTATCAAACTCTTAAAAGAGGGTAAATCATCACGCAATGTTGCAAAAGATGTTGGTTGTTCACAGTCAGCTGTGTCTAAACTCTGGACCAAATACAAACAACATGGGAAGGTTGTTAAAGGCAAACATACTGGTAGACCAAAGAAGACATCAAAGCGTCAAGACAGAAAACTTAAAGCAATATGTCTCAAAAATCGAAAATGCACAACAAAACAAATGAGGAACGAATGGGAGGAAACTGGAGTCAACGTCTGTGACCGAACTGTAAGAAACCGCCTAAAGGAAATGGGATTTACATACAGAAAAGCTAAACGAACGCCATCATTAACACCTAAACAGAAAAAAAACAAGGTTACAATGGGCTAAGGAAAAGCAATCGTGGACTGTGGATGACTGGATGAAAGTCATATTCAGTGATGAATCTTGAATTTGCATTGGGCAAGGTGATGATGCTGGAACTTTTGTTTGGTGCCGTTCCAATGAGATTTATAAAGATGACTGCCTGAAGAGAACATGTAAATGTCCACAGTCATTGATGATATGGGGCTGCATGTCAGGTAAAGGCACTGGGGAGATGGCTGTCATTACATCATCAATAAATGCACGTTTACATTGATATTTTGGACACTTTTCTTATCCCATCAATTGAAAGGATGTTTAGAGATGATGAAATCATTTTTCAAGATGATAATGCATCTTGCCATAGAGCAAAAACTGACTGTGAAAACATTCCTTGCAAAAAGACATATAGGGTCAATGTCATGGCCTGCAAATAGTCCGGATCTTAATCCAATTGAAAATCTTTGGTGGAAGTTGAAGAAAATGGTCCATGACAAGGCTCCAACCTGCAAAGCTGATCTGGCAACAGCAATCAGAGAAAGTTGGAGCCAGATTGATGAAGAGTACTGTTTGTCACTCATTAAGTCCATGCCTCAGAGACTGCAAGCTGTTATAAAAGCCGGAGGTGGTGCAACAAAATACTAGTGATGTGTTGGAGCGTTCTTTTGTTTTTCATGATTCCATAATTTTTTCCTCAGAATTGAGTGATTCCATATTTTTTCCCTCTGCTTGGTCTAAAAAAGTAACCGTTACTGACTGCCACAATTTTTTTTCCTGATTTCTTATAGTGTCTCTTAAAGCCAGAAAGTTGCCATTTGAAATGACTTTAGTTTTGTGTCATGTCTGTGATCTGCTTTTTTTCTACAAAATTAAACAACTGAATGAACATCCTCCGAGGCCGGTGATTCCATAATTTTTGCCAGGGGTTGTATCACTCTGCTGTAAATCCATCCGAGCCTGGAGACTTATTAGGTTTGAGTCCAGAAATTGCCTTTTGAAGTTCCTCCATAGTCACATAGTTCAATAGGACTTTATTATGGTCTTCTGTTATTGTTGGAAGATTAAGTGACGCAAGCAAAGATTCGGACGATTTGTCCCCCTTACTGGCCATCCAGGCATATAAATTTTTGTAATATTTTTCAAAACAACTATGAATTTCCTGAGAGTCCAGTTTCAATCGCTTAGTTACTGGATCCTTGATTTTGTATATTACCCTCACTGCTTGTTGTTTTCTTAATTTATACGCCAGTATTTTTGTTGATTTACTACCTACCTCATAGTATTTCTGTTTTAAAAAGGTTAGTTTCTTCTGGATATCAATCTCGGAAATTTCTTTAATCTGATTTTTAATTTCCTTCATTTTCTGTGTAATATCAAATTGAGCATATTTTTTTTTTGTTTTTTTTTTTCATAATTTTCTAACTCTTTTTCTAGATAATCTAATTTTGCCTGTCTAAGCTTCTTCTGTAGAGCAGTTTTTGCTATGATTTTCCCTCTCAAGACAGCCTTGCCCGCATCCCATACCATACTTAGTGGCACTTCTCCATTATAATTTTCTGCCAGATATAACTGAATTTCCTCATTAATTTCTTCCTTCATTTTCCCTTTAAGTACATTTAGATTAAGTCTCCAGGAAAAAGTATTTCTATTTTTTTTTAAATGTATATCTAAGTAGACAGGGCTATGGTCCGACAAGTCCATTACACCTATTTTACAGGACCTCACAACACCAATGTCTTTACTGTACATAAAAAAATAATCAATCCTTGAGTAAATTTTGTGTGGTGGTGAATAAAAAGTGTAATCCCTGGTTGTGGGATTAAACTCCCTCCATACGTCACAGATGCCCATCTCTCCTATCATCTTTCTGAACTTTTTGTCCACCATATTAGTCAGAGTCTTGACACGTCTGGATCCAATCTCTGGATTCAATCTCAAATTAAAGTCACCACCACATATCACCATTCCCTGTGCTTTTGTAATAATTAGGTCAAACACTTGTCTAAAGAACTCCCACTTTGCACCCGGGGGTGCATATACATTTAAGAGAGTGACTTTTGATCCTTCTAACTTCCCCACTAGCATATTATACCTTCCTTCTTTGTCCGTAATTTCTACTATCTTTTCAAAAATTAATCTTTTCGATATCAGTGTTGCCACTCCCTTTCTGTGTCCTGTTTTATAGGACGACGCAAAAACCTGATTAAAGCCCTGTCTTATAATTTTAACATTCTCAGAGTCAGTTAAATGGGTCTCGTGCAAAAATAAAATATCATCCTTGTCTTTCTTCATTTTCCCCAGAATTTTACTTCTTTTTACCGGATTCAATAAACCCTTCACATTATAAGAAGCCAATCTAAGTGAAACTTTTACACTTTCCATTAGGTGTCACCTTTGTCCCACTCCCCCCTCCCCCACTCAAACACAGTAACAACATAAACACACACACACACACACACAAAAAAAATAACTAAAACAATCCCAAGTAAACAAGAACTTAATAAACTGCACCATTGTCTCAAGTTGAACCTCCTGTTGTGAGGTCTCATTTATGACCCTGATAGAGCCGAGATATTTTGCCGGCTCAGAGGGAGAACCTCCAAAACCTCCATTGATTCCCTGTGGAGGGCCCTCTAAGTTTCCCAAATGGTCCATGTTTGTAGCTTATTTGGATCATCCCCGATCTTATAATACCAATAATGTCTTAAACCTAACCCAAACGTCTCTCATAGTCGTAAACTATTAGTTATTTGTTCCACATTCACTACTACTTGCCTCTATACTGTGGAGAATTTGTGCGTGAACCTTAACAGATTCACAAATCAGACCGTCTGAAAGCATCCAGTCTTTCTTTAAAACCCTCTCATGGAGTCACTGGCTGCCGCTCTGCTCCTCTCGTGGACCGGGTTTTATGCCACATCAGGCTTTTCACTTTGTCGACCCAGCTCAATGGTGGTTTATACAACGTCACGGGCAAACCTCTTTTCACCATATCCTTTGTAGCCTCCTCTGCAGAGTTATACAGGCTCATCTCTCCCTCATAAAACACCCTCATTTTGGTTGGAAAGGGGGTCTGAAACCGTATGTTGTTCTCCCGCAGTACTTTTTTGGCCTCCGCGTATTCTCGACGCTTCTTAAGGATCTCTGGTGCATAATCGTGATCCACAAAGACCCTTCTCCCCTGGAACTGGAACCCCTTTTTTGCCATATCAGTTTCAGTATTTCTTCTTTAGTTTTACTGCTGGAGAATTTGAAGATTATGGATCTCGGGGTGGAGCCGGCCGGTGGTTTTGGTCCCATTGCGTGGTGCGCATGTTCAATCTTCATATCGTTGGCGGGGGGCAGCTCCAGCTTCTCCATTAACATATTTTCCACAAATGTTATTGACGTTGAATTGCTCTCCGACCCTTCTGCTATGCCGTGGATCCTTATATTCTCCCGTCTCGCTTTTCCCTCTTGTTCCGTTAGCTTATCTTCCAACTTAGCTTGTAGCTTTAGCAGCTCCCTTGTAGCCTCCTCCAGCAACTGCACTCTTTCCTCTGCCTCTGAGACTCACGTTTCAACTTCATTAATTCTGCTGTTAGTTGTTTTAACATCCTCTTGTATTTCTCGAAGGGCCTCTGCATTTTCACGCCGAAACTCTCTCAGCTCATGCAGTATCGTCTGCAGGCTAACCTTATCCACATCCACTTGTAGCTCTCCCGTATCAGGTTGGCTAGCTGTGTCATCCTCGGATAACTCTTCCTCAATTGTTTGAGCCTTTTCTTTCATCTGTAGAACATTTCTTTGTTTTTGTTTGGGCATAATGTAAAATGCCTCTTTACCCCCCTCTATTAATATATAACACTCTTTCAAAAGAAAGACAAAAAACCCCGGCGTTTTCCCTAACAATCGAGGAGCTCCGATAGTTTTCTGTCTACCGCATGGTTGCTAACCGGAAGCCCTTAATACAGTTTATTTAATTTATATAGCGCCAAATCACAACAAAGCTGCCTGAAGACACCTCACACAAGTAAGGTCTAACCTTATCAACCCCTAGAGAAAGGACACAGATGACAGTGGTACGGAAAAACTCCCTCTGATAATAGGAATTCATCAGTTTCCTGCTGAGAACCATGGCCTCAGAGTTAGAGGTGCTGATACTCATCCCAGCTGCTTCACACTCGGCTGCGACCCAGTGAGTGTTGGAGGTCACACGCTGATGAAGCCAGCAGGACCACATTATCTGCAAAAAGCAGTGATGAGACCCTGAGCCCACCAATCTGGAAACCCTCCTCACCTGAGAACATCTTGATATCCTGTCTATGAATATCACAAACAGGACTGGTGACAAGGCGCAGCCCTGGCAGAGGCCAACCCGCCACCGGAAATGAGTCCAACTTACCAAGCACCCAAATACAGCTCTCGCTTTGTGAGTACAGAGATTGGATGGCCCTGAGAAGGGACCCCCTCACTCCATACTCCCACAGCATCTCCCAGGGTACCCAATCATACGCCTTCTCCAAGTCCACAAAACACATGTAGACTGGATGGGCATACTCCCAGGCCCCCTCCAAGATCCTTGTGAGAGTGAAGAGCTGGTCGGTTAATATTGGGCATATTGAAAATGGGCTTTTTAATATTAATTTCAAATGTCCACAAACTCCACAATCCAGATCAGATCCGAGTCAAACTTTGTCAGGAGATTTTGTCAGGAGATCACTTTCAAATATGAGAGTGATTGGGGCATGTTTTTTTTTTTCTTTGTTTTTTCCCCCTGTCTGCATATATAGTAATGGTAAGTGCCACACTGGCAGAACCATTTATGAACATTAATACACATATATGCAATTTATTCTTGCAAGACAGAAGGTATGTAGTGCGTGAGTGAACGTGGTGTTTGTGTGTGTGTGTGTGACCCCCATCCACCCTTCCCGATAAGTCTTCAACATCCTACTCAAAGCCAACTGATGTCACTGTGCGAGTGAGAGTATGTATGTTTGTAAATGATACACTGTAAAAGCAGCCCACTGAAATATATTAATGAATAACCTTGGATAAGCTGCCAGACTATTGCAGGGCCACATGTAGACAGACACATTCACATGCTCAGATATACGGTCAGTTTTTATAGTTGCCAGTTCATGTAACATCCGTGTCTCTGGAAGTGGGAGGAAGCCAGAGCACCCGGAGAGAAACCACACAAACAGAGGGAGAACTTGCAAACTCCCCACACACAAAGGATCAGGTCGGAAATGAACCCGGGACCTTCTCGTTTTGAGGCTACAGAGCTAACCGCTAATGGAAGGCGCTCACTACACACCAGGAGCAACTTGAGGATTAACGACCTTGCACAAGCATCCTTAATGGGCTGGGGTTTGAACTGAGGATCCTCTGGTCTCATGCCCTACATTTAACCACTAGACACTCACCTCCCCACAGACCAGATTTTTATTATTATTGTTGTTGTTGTTATCATTACTATTATTATTGTTGTTATCTTGATAATTTTTATTATTTATTTATTACATAACTATTGTTTTTGCTATTGACAGCGCAGTGGATTGGTGGTTAGCACTGTTGCCTCACAGCAAGAAGGCCATGGGATCGATTCCCATCTGTGGCCTTTCTGTGTGGAGTTTGCATGTTCTCCCCGTGTTTGTGTGGGTTCCCTCCAGGTGCTCTGGCTTCCTCCCACATCCAAAGACATGCAGGTTAGGTGGATTGGAAACTTTAAATTGCCCATAGGTGTGTTCGGGTGTGAATGTGTTTGTCTGTTTGTATGTGGCCCTGCGAAAGACTGCCACCCTGTCCAGGGTGCACCCAGCTCACTGCACCCTCTCTCCACCCCTGTGGGGATTGGGAGCAACAGCTTTTCCTGTATATTCTTTCTGTGAATTGTTCTGTAATTTATGTCTGTAGCATGGTCCAAGCAGAGGGTCACCCCTTTGAGTCTGGTCTGCTTGAGGTTTCTTCCTCAGAGGGAGTTTTTCCTTACCACTGTTGCTCTGGGGGTTAGTAAGGTTAGACCTTACTAGTGTGAAGCGCCTTGAGGCAACTCTGTTGTGATTTGGCGCAATAGTATAAATGAAAATAAATTAAATTGAAATTGGAGCAGAGGGGCCTCCCCACCGGCAAACTGGAGGGATGGGGCTCCTTGCTCCCACAGTGACTGTTGGGATAGGCTCCAGGCCCCTGTGACCCTTAATTGGAGTAAGCGGTTGAAGGTGAGTGAGTGTTATTATTATTATTATTGTTACCATCATTATTATTGTTGTTCTTATTATTATTGCCATTATTATTATTATTGTTGTTGTTACCATCATTATTATTGTTCTTATTATTATTGCCATTATTATTATTGTTGTTGTTGTTACCATTATTATTTTTATTATTGCCATTATTATTATTATTGTTGTTGTTGTTTTTGCTATCTTTATTACAATTGTTGTTATTAGTATCATTATTGTTGTTGTTATTATTATTATCATTATTGCTGTTATTAAAATAATTATTATTTCTACTATTAGTGTTGTTTTGTTATTATTATAACTACGATTATTGTTGCTGTTGCAATCATAATAATGATTACCATTATTGTTGTTGTTATCATTATTACTACTGTTTTTGTTGTTTTTGTTATTATTATTTATTACTATATTATTGTTGTTGCAGTAACAGTTAACAGTATTATTGTTGTTGTTATCGGCAGCGTGGTGCCTTAGTGGTTAGCGGTGTTTCCTCACAGCAAGAAGGTCATGGGATTGATTCCCACCTGTGGCCTTTCTGTGTAGAGTTTGGGTGCTCTCCCCGTGTTTGTGTGGGTTCCCTCTGGGTGCTCCGGCTTCCTCCCACATCCAAAGACTGCAGGTCTGTAGGTGTGCGTGCGGATGTGTACGTGTTTGTCTATATATGGCCCTATGACAGACTGGCGTCCTATCCATGGTGTACTCTGTCTCACACCCTATGACTACTGGGATAGGCTCCGTTATGAGTGAAAAGCTCCAGGGCTGTCACACGTGATTTAAAAAATGAAGGCTTCGCACTTCCTGGGCTGGTTTGGTGCGTCAGGCTGCTGAGACCTCGGGCTCCTAACTGCCAGTGAAGCTTTTGCTCATCCTATTGGGTGCGCTACATGTGTGTCAATATCCGGCAGCAAGCACACTGACACCAACTCTTGTTACATGCAGAAGATGACAGCAGACAGAGGCGCCGGTAAGAAATCTTCTCAACGTTAAACAGCGCTGAGTTAATACACTGAAAATAGATCCACACACTGATGGTAGATTATTAATTTGTAGGTTTAATCTGAAAACATGAATATCTTCGACACGTGTCTGTTTAGTCTGTTATATGAACATATGTACGTAATGATGGTCTCAGCTTTTTTTCCTCTCTGTACAGAGACGCTGCACTGAGAGAAACGCTCTGTTTTCAGGCCCAGTTAAAAACTTCTTCACAGCTCTTCCACAGTGTGATTTGCCAGCCACTGGAGCAGTTGCTGGTTCAGAGTCGTGCTCAAAGGCACTACAGTGATGGTAACGAGGGTGACACAATGCTGCTTTTTGACTATTTTGGCATTCAAATGTGCAGTACTCTGCTGATGTGGGGACAGAA
This sequence comes from Thalassophryne amazonica, assembly GCF_902500255.1. Lineage (NCBI taxonomy): Eukaryota > Metazoa > Chordata > Actinopteri > Batrachoidiformes > Batrachoididae > Thalassophryne > Thalassophryne amazonica. The sequence continues at coordinate 154,844,526 of NC_047103.1, read as the reverse complement.
CCAACAACCCTGTGGTCGCAAGGCATCTTTTGTAACCTTTACACTAAACAAACAAACAAAACTGCCATGTACACAGAGGGTGACATCTGTGATTGACACATATTCATCCAAATTAATTCTTTGTGATTCTGTGACACTGTATGAATAACATGATTCTGTGTAATCGTGAACCACTTTATTGTTCTTTTCACCGTGTTTAATCTGTATTGGTGCCAAATTAAGTCTAATTGTGACCTTGAGTTTGACTTTTTATTGACTTATGACTTATTGACTTATTCCAAAATGGAGTAAATTCATTTTCTCCCTCAAGATTCTACTCACAACACCCCATAATGACAACATGAAAAAAAGTTTTTTTTTTAAATGTTTGCAAATTTATGAAAAATAAAAAAAATAAGAAATCACATGCACATAAGTATTCACAGCCTTTGCTCAAAACTTTGTTGATGCACCTTTGGCAACATGTACAGCCTCAACTCTTTTAGGTGCACCAAGCCACAAGCTTGGTGCACCTATCTTTGGGCAGTTTTGCCCATTCCTCTTTGCAGCACCTCAAGCTCCATCAGGTTGGATGGGGTGTGTCAGTACACAGCCATTTTCAAATCTCTCCTGAGATGTTCAATCGGATTCAGGTCTGGGTTCTGGCTGAGCCACTCAAGGACATTCACAGAGCTGTCCTGAAGCCACTCCTTTGATATCTTGGCTGTGTGCTTAGGGTCATTGTCCTGCTGAAAGATTAACTGTTGCCCCAGTCTCAGGTCAAGAGCGCTCTGGAGCAGGTTTTCATCCAGGATGTCTCTGTACATTGCTGCATTCATCTTGCCCTTGATCATGACTAGTCTCCCAGTTCCTGCCACAGCATTAATGCTGCCACCACCATGTTTCACTGTAGTGATGGTGCCTGGTTTATTCCAAACATGACGCCTGGCATTCACGCCAAAGTTCAGTCTTTGCCTCATCAGACCAGAGAATTTTGTTTCTCATGGTGTGAGAGTCCTTCAGGTGCTTTTTTGGAAACTCCAGGTGGGCTGCCATGTGTCTTTTACTAAGGCATGGCTTCTGTCTGGCCACTCTACCATACAGGTCTGATTGGTGGATTGCTGCAGAGATGGTTGTCCTTGTGGAAGGTTCTCCGCTCTCCACAGAGGAATGCTGGAGCTCTAACAGAGTGACCATTGGGTTCTTGGTCACCTCCCCGACTAAGGCCTTTCTCCCCTGATCAATCAATCAATCAATCAATTTTATTTATATAGCGCCAAATCACAACAAACAGTTGCCCCAAGGTGCCTTATATTGTAAGGCAAGACCATACAATAATTACGGAAAAACCCCAACGGTCAAAACGACCCCCTGTGAGCAAGCACTTGGCAACAGTGGGAAGGAAAAACTCCCTTTTAACAGGAAGAAACCTCCAGCAGAACCAGGCTCAGGGAGGGGCAGTCTTCTGCTGGGACTGGTTGGGGCTGAGGGAGAGAACCAGGAAAAAGACATGCTGTGGAGGGGAACAGAGATCAATCACTAATGATTAAATGCAGAGTGGTGCATACAGAGCAAAAAGAGAAAGAAACACTCAGTGCATCATGGGAACCCCCCAGCAGTCTAAGTCTATAGCAGCATAACTAAGGGATGGTTCAGGGTCACCTGATCCAGCCCTAACTATAAGCTTTAGCAAAAAGGAAAGTTTTAAGCCTAATCTTAAAAGTAGAGAGGGTGTCTGTCTCCCTGATCTGAACTGGGAGCTGGTTCCACAGGAGAGCAGCCTGAAAGCTGAAGGCTCTGCCTCCCATTCTACTCTTAGAAACCCTAGGAACTACAAGTAAGCCTGCAGTCTGAGAGCGAAGCTCTCTATTGGGGTGATATGGTACTATGAGGTCCCTAAGATAAGATGGGACCTGATTATTCAAAACCTTTTAAGTAAGAAGAAGAATTTTAAATTCTATTCTAGAATTAACAGGAAGCCAATGAAGAGAGGCCAATATGGGTGAGATATGCTCTCTCCTTCTAGTCCCTGTTAGCACTCTAGCTGCAGCATTTTGAATCAACTGAAGGCTTTTCAGGGAACTTTTAGGACAACCTGATAATAATGAATTACAATAGTCCAGCCTAGAGGAAATAAATGCATGAATTAGTTTTTCAGCATCACTCTGAGACAAGACCTTTCTAATTTTAGAGATATTGCGCAAATGCAAAAAAGCAGTCCTACATATTTGTTTAATATGCGCATTGAATGACATATCCTGATCAAAAATGACTCCAAGATTTCTCACAGTATTACTAGAGGTCAGGGTAATGCCATCCAGAGTAAGGATCTGGTTAGACACCATGTTTCTAAGATTTGTGGGGCCAAGTACAATAACTTCAGTTTTATCTGAGTTTAAAAGCAGGAAATTAGAGGTCATCCATGTCTTTATGCCTGTAAGACAATCCTGCAGTTTAGCTAATTGGTGTGTGTCCTCTGGCTTCATGGATAGGTATCATCTGCGTAACAATGAAAATTTAAGCAATGCTTTCTAATAATACTGCCTAAGGGAAACATGTATAAAGTGAATAAAATTGGTCCTAGCACACAACCTTGTGGAACTCCATAATTAACCTTAGTCTGTGAAGAAGATTCCCCATTTACATGAACAAATTGTAATCTATTAGATAAATATACTCAACAAAAATATAAACGCAACACTTTTGGTTTTGCTCCCATTTTGTATGAGATGAACTCAAAGATCTAAAACTTTTTCCACATACACAGTATCACCATTTCCCTCAAATATTGTTCACAAACCAGTCTAAATCTGTGATAGTGAGCACTTCTCCTTTGCTGAGATAATCCATCCCACCTCACAGGTGTGCCATACCAAGATGCTGATTAGACACCATGATTAGTGCACAGGTGTGCCTTAGACTGTCCACAATAAAAGGCCACTCTGAAAGGTGCAGTTTTATCACACAGCACAATGCCACAGATGTCGCAAGATTTGAGGGAGCGTGCAATTGGCATGCTGACAGCAGGAATGTCAACCAGAGCTGTTGCTCGTGTATTGAATGTTCATTTCTCTACCATAAGCCGTCTCCAAAGGTGTTTCAGAGAATTTGGCAGTACATCCAACCAGCCTCACAACCACAGACCACATGTAACCACACCAGCCCAGGACCTCCACATCCAGCATGTTCACCTCCAAGATCGTCTGAGACCAGCCACTCGGACAGCTGCTGGAACAGTTGGTTTGCATAACCAAAGAATTTCTGCACAAACTGTCAGAAACCGTCTCAGGGAAGCTCATCTGCATGCTCGTCATCCTCATCGGGGTCTCGACCTGACTCCAGTTCGTCCTCGTAACCGACTTGAGTGGGCAAATGCTCACATTCGCTGGCGTTTGGCACGTTGGAGAGGTGTTCTCTTCACGGATGATGCGAAGGAGATGTGTTGCACTGCATGAGGCAAATGGTGGTCACACCAGATACTGACTGGTATCCCCCCCCCAATAAAACAAAACTGCACCTTTCAGAGTGGCCTTTTATTGTGGGCAGTCTAAGGCACACCTGTGCACTAATCATGGTGTCTAATCAGCATCTTGATATGGCACACCTGTGAGGTGGGATGGATTATCTCAGCAAAGGAGAAGTGCTCACTATCACAGATTTAGACTGGTTTGTGAACAATATTTGAGGGAAATGGTGATATTGTGTATGTGGAAAAAGTTTTAGATCTTTGAGTTCATCTCATACAAAATGGGAGCAAAACCAAAAGTGTTGCGTTTATATTTTTGTTGAGTGTATGATTCAAACCACCGCAGCGCAGTGCCTTTAATACCTATGGCATGCTCTAATCTCTAAACTATTGACGAGATACTCTATCTCACTTACAGAGTTTAGGTAGCTACTCTGCACTGTGTTGTATATGGCATTAGAGAACATAAAGAAGGAATCATATCCTTAAACCTAGTTACAGCGCTTTCTGAAAGACTTCTAGTGTAATGAAACTTATTCCCCACTGCTGGGTAGTCCATCAGAGTAAATGTAAATGTTATTAAGAAATGATCAGACAGAAGGGAGTTTTCAGGGAATACTGTTAAGTCTTCAATTTCCATACCATAAGTCAGAACAAGATCTAAGATATGATTAAAGTGGTGGGTGGACTCATTTACATTTTGAGCAAAGCCAATTGAGTCTAATAATAGATTAAATGCAGTGTTGAGGCTGTCATTCTCAGCATCTGTGTGGATGTTAAAATCGCCCACTATAATTATCTTATCTGAGCTAAGCACTACGTCAGACAAAAGGTCTGAAAATTCACAGAGAAACTCACAGTAGCGACCAGGTGGACGATAGATAATAACAAATAAAACTGTTTTTTGGGACTTCCAATTTGGATGGACAAGACTAAGAGTCAAGCTTTCAAATGAATTAAAGCTCTGTCTGGGTTTTTGATTAATTAATAAGCTGGAATGGAAGATTGCTGCTAATCCTCCGCCTCGGCCCGTGCTACGAGCATTCTGGCAGTTAGTGTGACTCGGGGGTGTTGACTCATTTAAACTAACATATTCATCCTGCTGTAACCAGGTTTCTGTAAGGCAGAATAAATCAATATGTTGATCAATTATTATATCATTTACTAACAGGGACTTAGAAGAGAGAGACCTAATGTTTAATAGACCACATTTAACTGTTTTAGTCTGTGGTGCAGTTGAAGGTGCTATATTATTTTTTCTTTTTGAATTTTTATGCTTAAATAGATTTTTGCTGGTTATTGGTGGTCTGGGAGCAGGCACCGTCTCTACAGGGATGGGGTAATGAGGGGATGGCAGGGGGAGAGAAGCTGCAGAGAGGTGTGTAAGACTACAACTCTGCTTCCTGGTCCCAACCCTGGATAGTCACGGTTTGGAGGATTTAATAAAATTGGCCAGACTTCTAGAAATGAGAGCTGCTCCATCCAAAGTGGGATGGATGCCGTCTCTCCTAACAAGACCAGGTTTTCCCCAGAAGCTTTGCCAATTATCTATGAAGCCCACCTCATCTTTTGGACACCACTCAGACAGCCAGCAATTCAAGGAGAACATGCGGCTAAACATGTCACTCCCGGTCCGATTGCGGAGGGGCCCAGAGAAAACTACAGAGTCCGACATTGTTTTTTGCAAAGTTACACACGATTCAATGTTAATTTTAGTGACCTCCGATTGGCGTAACCGGGTGTCATTACTGCCGACGTGAATTACAATCTTACCAAATTTACGCTTAGCCTTAGCCAGCAGTTTCAAATTTCCTTCAATGTCGCCTGCTCTGGCCCCCGGAAGACAATTGACTATGGTTGCTGGTGTCGCTAACTTCACATTTCTCAAAACAGAATTGCCAATAACCAGAGTTTGATCCTCAGTGGGTGTGTCGTGGAGTGGGGCAAAACGGTTAGAGATGTGAACGGGTTGGCGGTGTACACGGGGCTTCTGTTTAGGGCTACGCTTCCTCCTCACAGTCACCCAGTCGGCCTGCTTTCCCGGCTGCTCGGGATCTGCTGGAAGGGAACTAACGGCGGCTAAGCTACCTTGGTCCGCACCAACTACAGGGGCCTGGCTAGCTGTAGAATTTTCCACGGTGCAGAGCCGAGTCTCCAATTCGCCCAGCCTGGCCTCCAAAGCTACGAATAAGCTACACTTGTTATGTGTCGACGTGGGTTGAGGAGCGGACCTGCGTCTGACGGAACCCAGCGCTAAAATAACCAGAAAGCGGTTCCAATAACAAAACAATTTATTTCTTCCACCCTTTGGTGCATAACAACGTGTACAAACTAAAACAGCGTCAGTCTGGTGGAGTGAAGGCTGGCACGCTCTCCAGCGCCCAAAAGGATCGAGGCCCGGCGCTTCTGGACTCACTTTTACCGCCAAACACCCCCCAGGTGGACACAACAAACTGACTCTCTGCGAAGGATAGAAGAGGTGAGGTAAGTCAGCAGTTACAAGCAATATCCTTCAAAAGGCACACACTATCAGTAACACATTCAGGTCTGTATTTAAGCTTTATGTAAATGAGCAGCTTCTCACAACAGGTGGAGGATCAGTTGTCCGCACGCCACGGCAGTGAGAAACGAGCTGCACAATTCTCATCACAATTCAAATATACTGCGTAACAAAATACCAAGTTACTATCAACAATTAGTCAAACAATTATTCACCTCTGATGTGTGCTGACAGCATGTGTCCCTCACCCTTCTTCCTTCACAGGCACGATGTCAAACCCAGGCGTGGTCCTCAGCATCTCACAAACAAACACCACAAGGTCGAGTTCCCGGCAATTCTGCTTGAATCACACATGGCTTAAATGCAGAACGCCATCTAATTATCTGCTTCAGCTGAAAGTCTTTGAGGTTGCATGTGAGCACCATCCACAGGTGCTGCACATAACGTTGATGAGGGTGAAGGACTCTTCAGCCAGCACCTTCTCCACAGACAAATCAGTTTTCATACCACCTGGAGAGCAAAGAAAAGAAAAGTACACCAAAATGTCCAGCCACACCCCCCCAACACACAACAGTACCCCCCCTTTAACGGGAAGCCTCCCGGCGACCGAACAGACCAGGTCCGAGAATAGCACCTCCCTCCGGGGTCCTCATCAGGAAGCAAACAGCATAACGCTCCCAAGGTCCACCACAGACAGCAGGACAGGGCACCGAAGCTGGAAGGCCGGCTGGCATCAACAAAAACCCCAAAACAGTCCCTAATACAATCCAACATACAAGAAAAAACATAAAACCCACCCAAAACCTCCCCAGGCAACCGTCCCATCCAACCCCGGGAAGAAAAGAAAAACTCCCAAATGCAAAAACCCAACACAGCCCCACAAACACAATACAAACATAAATGCATAAAAGAAAATAACAAACAACCCTCCCAGAACGACTTGCAGAGCCCAACACCCCCAGAAGGCCTTTACCGCCGGTTCCAGGAGGAATAGCCAGAACCGGAATCCCACAAAGGTTCCCAGGTACACATGGAGCAAACGGCGCCCCCCAGAGGACCGTACCATCAAACCCCAGGAGGCACCCTCCCCACAACCCCGGAACCCCAGACCCGGCCACACTTGGCTAGTCGGCCCCACAAACCAATTCCCCCACAGAGGACCGTCCCATCAACCCTGGAGGTGGAATCCGGAAGGAAACAAAACAAAATCAAAGTCCAACCCCCGGAGGACTACCCTAAACAACCCCGGGGGCAAATAAAACAACCGTTAAACCCTGTTACCTTCCCCGGCACCCCGAAAGACCCCAGGTCCCTCCCAGAGCCCCTCTGCGGCTCAATTTTGGCGAACAGCACAAAACATCAAGGCGGGGAAGGGAACAGGAAAAACTAACCCAGCCCCAACCCCTAGGCGCAGCGGAAAACCGGAAATACGTCCGGTGCCCCAACTCGACCATACCCCAGCCTCTCGGGAGGGGTGGAACTACCGAAATGGCGAACGGCAACAGATCGGCCCACCCCTCCGACTGAGGTATGTCCCCGCTGCACCACACCCCGGCAACACCAATGATGAACGGTACAAAGGCCCACCGAGGCTGGAGTGGAACCGGGCCCTAACCAAACCAAGAAAAACGCCCCTAACAACCCCCCCTAGGTGCAGAGGTCTTCTGAGAACGCTCAGCGTGACCAACCTGCACCACCCCACAACCCACAAGACGAACGGTCTTGGGGCAAGTGAGGTTGGGGTTAGGGAAGTAGGGAAATAAAAAACAACAAAACAAAACGAACCCAGACCCAAACAGAAAATACCTAAATACACATAAAAAAACAACGATCAAGTGAGTCCAGACGGGCTTCTAACCGCCTATCGTTCACTCCACCAGACACGCCTCTGACTCCCCAAACAAATTATAACCCCTATTCACAGAAACAAAACATTAACCCATACAAGTTTTTTTTTTTTTTGTGTGTATTATTTCGCCTGTCCCAGAACACCTGGAGATACGTCACCAGAGAACATTGCATCAAAAACGAAGCACAGGCTTCAACGTCTCCCGCATAAGGCTCCGGATGACAAATAATCAGTTCGGACGCCGAATCTCTGGGAGACGGAGTTATCTGCACCGGTATCGATGGTGCCGCAGCTCGAGCAGCAGGAAGCGGAACGGCTTGCGCTGCAAGCTCCATAACACGGGCGCCTGTTGGTTTAATTTGGTTTGCGAGCTGCAGTAATTGCTCCCATATTTTTTCCAAGTGTTCTTGAACTCTTTCGGCGAAAGGAACCGCCTCTGCCGCTGGGTCCATTATGGAATGGCCGGGAACTACTGTTATGTGTCGACGCGGGTTGAGGAGCGGACCTGCGTCTGACGGAACCCAGCGCTAAAATAACCAGAAAGCGGTTCCAATAACAAAACAATTTATTTCTTCCACCCTTTGGTGCATAACAACGTGTACAAACTAAAACAGCGTCAGTCTGGTGGAGTGAAGGCTGGCACGCTCTCCAGCGCCCAAAAGGATCAAGGCCGCCAAACACCCCCCAGGTGGACACGACAAACCGACTCTCTCCGAAGGATAGAAGAGGTGAGGTAAGTCAGCAGTTACAAGCAATATCCTTCAAAAGGCACACACTATCAGCAACACATTCAGGTCTGTATTTAAGATTTATGTAAATGAGCAGCTTCTCACAACAGGTGGAGGATCAGTTGTCCGCACGCCACGGCAGAGAGAAGCGAGCTGCACAATTCTCATCACAATTCAAATATACTGCGTAACAAAATACCAAGTTACTATCAACAATTAGTCAAACAATTATTCACCTCTGATGTGTGCTGATAGCATGTGTCCCTCACCCTTCTTCCTTCACAGGCACGATGTCAAACCCAGGCGCGGTCCTCAGCGTCTCACAAACGAACACCACAAGGTCGAGTTCCCGGCAATTCTGCTTGAATCACACATGGCTTAAATGCAGAACGCCATCTAATTATCTACTTCAGCTGAAAGTCTTTAAGGTTGCATGTGAGCACCATCCACAGGTGCTGCACATAACATTGATGAGGGTGAAGGACTCTTCAGCCAGCACCTTCTCCACAGACAAATCAGTTTTCATACCACCTGGAGAGCAAAGAAAAGAAAAGAACACCAAAATGTCCAGCCACACCCCCCCCAACACACAACAACACTTATTACAAGTACCATTACTGCTAAAGGAGGCCGAGGAATAACTAAACATTTCACACCCAGAGCAGAAAAGTGCGGGAGAGACAGGAGAAGCCGCCATGCTAAATCGGCTAAGAGCTAGTAGCTGCGCTAAGCTATCGGATTCCTAAAAACACACAAAGTGAATAATGTGTAAATAATTTAGAGGTGATTCAGCACAGGGAGTGCTTTAGTTAAGGCACGTGAAGATTACACTGTGAAACAAATCGTTATCTAGTTAACTAGATCAATCTAACTGCGCAGATTAAACAGCTAACAGATACAGCAAAACACAGCTGTGCTCCGGAACAGGAAGTGATACAATACCGCAGTGACAGCCAACCACCACTAGAGGCAAGCAAGAGATTAGAGATCGCTCACGTTAGATGGGTGGCCAGCTGTAGGAAGAGTCCTGATGGATCAGAATGTCTTCCATTTATGGTTGATGGAGGCCACTGTGCTGGTTGGGACCTTCAAAGCAGCAGGAATGTTTCTGTACCCTTCCCCAGATTTGTGTCTTGAGACAATCCTGTCTCAGAGGGCTACAGACAATTTCTTTGACTTCATGCTTGGTTTGTGCTCTGACATTCACTGTCAACTGTGGGACCTTATACAGTAGTGTTCAGAATAATAGTAGTGCTATGTGACTATAAAGATTAATCCAGGTTTTGAGTATATTTCTTATTGTTACATGGGAAACAAGGTACCAGTAGATTTAGTAGATTCTCACAAATCCAACAAGACCAAGCATTCACAATATGCACACTCTTAAGGCTATGAAATTGGGCTATCAATAAAAAAGTAGAAAAGGGGGTGTTCACAATAATAGTAGTGTGGCATTCAGTCAGTGAGTTCGTTAATTTTGTGGAACAAACAGGTGTGAATCAGGTGTCCCCTATTTGAGGATGAAGCCAGCACCTGTTGAACATGCTTTTCTCTTTGAAAGCCTGAGGAAAATGGGACGTTCAAGACATTGTTCAGAAGAACAGCGTAGTCTGATTAAAAAGTTGATTGGAGAGGGGAAAACTTATATGCAGGTGCAAAAAATTATAGGCTGTTCATCTACAATGATCTCCAATGCTTTAAAATGGACAATAAAACTAGAGATGCATGGAAGAAAACGGAAAACAACCATCAAAATGGATAGAAGAATAACCAGAATGGCAAAGGCTCACCCACTGATCAGCTCCAGGATGATCAAAGACAGTCTGGAGTTACCTGTAAGTGCTGTGACAGTTAGAAGACGCCTGTGTGAAGCTACTTTATTTGCAAGAATCCCCCGCAAAGCCCCTCTGTTAAATAAAAGACGTGCAGAAGAGGCTACAATTTGCCAAAGAACACATCAACTGGCCTAAAGAGAAATGGAGGAATATTTTGTGGACTGATCCTGATAGGCAATAAGGCAGGGGTAGGCAACCTGTTCCAGAAAGAGCCATGAGGGTGCAGGTTTTCTTTGCAGCCACTGACTCCACCAGGTGATTTCACTGATTAACTGATTCCATCTGCTCAAAGTGATATTAATCAGTAAAATCACCTGGTGGAGTCAGTGGCTGCAAAGAAAACCTGCACCCTCATGGCTCTTTCTGGAACAGGTTGCCTACCCCTGCAATCAGGGATTCAGTTTTCAAGGTCATATGTCAAAAGTCAAAGCCAGGAAAGATCTTGGAAAATGGGAAAATCCTTATCTTTAGCATGAATAAATTTTCAGAAATTCCTAACTGTCAAAAAAGAGCACATTTATTTCATAGTTGAGAGCCTTATGTAGGATGGTATCATTTATCGACTGACAAAGTTTGATCAGGGTCTGATCCACTTTACAGATTTCCTTGCCATTTTAATTCAACTTTGAAAACCCCATTTTATGTGTATTATATCTTAATCAAAAATGCCCAAATCCCTCTCATATTTGAAGGTGAGGTGCAGACTGGCACTCAGTATCGTCTGACAAAGTTTGATCCAGATCTGCTTCAGGTTGTGGATTTTGTGGACATTTGAATTTAATATTGAAAAGCCCATTTGGTGTACATTTTGCAGTATATCTCAGTCAAAAGTGTCTCAATCCCTCTCATTTTTCTGTTATGCATTTACCTATACCACCAAAATTGGATGGAAGTTCCAGTTTTATTCTTGTTTGTCTGTCTTCCAGTTATCAATCACAAACCATGTGCCAAAAAGCAATGACAAATTGTGCATAGCAAAGATAACCAATGTTCTGTGAAAATTATCTGAAAAAGAATCCTGAAACCGGTGGACAGTCCGGGGCTCTAGTTTTTAATAAATTTGCAAAAATCTAAAAAAACAAAACAAAAAACCTTTTTTCACATTGTCATTATGGGGTATTGACAGACACCCTCTCTACTTTTAAGATTAGGCTTAAAACTTTCCTTTTTGCTAAAGCTTATAGTTAGGGCTGGATCAGGTGACCCTGAACCATCCCTTAGTTATGCTGCTATAGACTTAGACTGCTGGGGGTTTCCCATGATGCACTGAGTGTTTCTTTCTCTTTTTGCTCTGTATGCACCACTCTGCATTTAATCATTAGTGATTGATCTCTGCTCCCCTCCACAGCATGTCTTTTTCCTGGTTCTCTCCCTCAGCCCCAACCAGTCCCAGCAGAAGACTGCCCCTCCCTGAGCCTGGTTCTGCTGGAGGTTTCTTCCTGTTAAAAGGGAGTTTTTCCTTCCCACTGTCGCCAAGTGCTTGCTCACAGGGGGTCGTTTTGACCGTTGGGGTTTTCCCCGTAATTATTGTATGGCCTTGCCTTACAATATAAAGCACCTTGGGGCAACTGTTTGTTGTGATTTGGCGCTATATAAATAAAATTGATTGATTGATTATTGAATGTAGAATTTTGAGGGAAAAAAAAGAATTTCATCTGTTTTGGAATAAGGGTGTCACACAACATAATGCGGAAAGAGTGAAGCGCTGTGAATACTTAATGATGCACTGTAGTTCACATTAGGAAATTATGTTTGCTAAATTGTTAAATATTTGTTTGTGCGTGTGGTTTTATGTGGGGTGGGGAGACAGACATACATACATACCCACATACCGCTAAGTTTACATGGCAGGGGTAGGGAGCAGGGAGTGTTTGTGTGGGTCTAGTTTGTGTGAGGGTGGTGGTGGGGGCATACATACATGCACACCCATATACACTCCACTGTCTTTATATAAGGGCCTGCAGTGTGGACAGCACATGAAAGTTCAGTAAGGTATATCTTATATATTATATTCCAGTTCTAAGGTGGAACTATGCCAGTATACAAAGGTATATCTAAATATCTAAAGGGGAGTAAAATAGGAGAGTAGCAAAGAGTAGAGTAGAGTCGAGCCACTTAGGTGCCTGGTCTTGAGAACCAGGGATGGTAGGTATATGCCTATATAGCGTTATAAATATATCGCAAAAAAGTTACTCAAAATATATATATATATATATATATATATATATATATATATATATATATATATATTAAAAATAATTTTTAACATCTCCTACAACCCCTGGCAAAAATTATGGAATCACCGGCCTCGGAGGATGTTCATTCAGTTGTTTAATTTTGTAGAAAAAAAGCAGATCACAGACATGACACAAAACTAAAGTCATTTCAAATGGCAACTTTCTGGCTTTAAGAAACACTATAAGAAATCAAGAAAAAAAGATTGTGGCAGTCAGTAACGGTTACTTTTTTAGACCAAGCAGAGGAAAAAAATATGGAATCACTCAATTCTGAGGAAAAAATTATGGAATCACCCTGTAAATTTTCATCCCCAAAACTAACACCTGCATCATATCAGATCTGCTCGTTAGTCTGCATCTAAAAAGGAGTGATCACACCTTGGAGAGCTGTTGCACCAAGTGGACTGACATGAATCATGGCTCCAACACGAGAGATGTCAATTGAAACAAAGGAGAGGATTATCAAACTCTTAAAAGAGAGTAAATCATCACGCAATGTTGCAAAAGATGTTGGTTGTTCACAGTCAGCTGTGTCTAAACTCTGGACCAAATACAAACAACATGGGAAGGTTGTTAAAGGCAAACATACTGGTAGACCAAGGAAGACATCAAAGCGTCAAGACAGAAAACTTAAAGCAATATGTCTCAAAAATCGAAAAATGTACAACAAAACAAATGAGGAACGAATGGGAGGAGACTGGAGTCAACGTCTGTGACCGAACTGTAAGAGACCGCCTAAAGGAAATTGGATTTACATACAGAAAAGCTAAACGAAAGGCATCATTAACACCTAAACAGAAAAAAAACAAGGTTACAATGGGTTAAGGAAAAGCAATCGTGGACTGTGGATGACTGGATGAAAGTCATATTCAGTGATGAATCTCGAATCTGCATTGGGCAAGGTGATGATGCTGGAACTTTTGTTTGGTGCCTTTCCAATGATATTTATAAAGATGACTGCCTGAAGAGAACATGTAAATTTCCACAGTCATTGATGATATGGGGCTGCATGTCAGGTAAAGGCACTGGGGAGATGGCTGTCATTACATCATCAATAAATGCACAAGTTTATGTTGATATTTTGGACAATTGAAAGGATGTTTGGGGATGATGAAATCATTTTTCAAGATGATAATGCATCTTGCCATAGAGCAAAAACTGCAAAAACATTCCTTGCAAAAAGACACATAGGGTCAATGTCATGGCATAGGGTCAATGTCAATGAGCAGATCTGATTTGATGCAGGTGTTAATTTGGGGGATGAAAATTTACAGGGTGATTCCATAATTTTTTCCTCAGAATTGAGTGATTCCATATTTTTTTCCTCTGCTTGGTCTAAAAAAGTAACCGTTACTGACTGCCACAATCTTTTTTTCTTGATTTCTTATAGTGTTTCTTAAAGCCAGAAAGTTGCCATTTGAAATGACTTTAGTTTTGTGTCATGTCTGTGATCTGCTTTTTTTCTACAAAATTAAACAACTGAATGAACATCCTCTGAGGCCGGTGATTCCATAATTTTTGCCAGGGGTTGTATACATAAGAATTAAGCCAAAAGTTTGACCTTGGCCTGTGAACTTGTGTTTTCACAAATTTTTCTCAAACTCAAATTACTTTGTCCTTGGTTGACTCTCAATCAGACCATCAAAACCATCAAAGTATTGTCAAACTTGGATCAAAAATATAAATAAATAAATGAAAGGCACTTCACATGAGTAAGGTCTAACATTACCAACCCCTACAGCAAGCACACAGGTGACAGTGGTAAGGAAAAACTCCCTCTGATGATGTTGAGGAAGAAATCTCAAGCAGACCAGACTCAGAGGGGTGACCCCCTGCTTAGGCCATTCTAACAGTTACAAGGTTTTTACAAAGTTTTACCAAGCTGAAGAAACAGGAAACAGAAAACCCAAAATAGCATCAAAAACAAACTGCATTACTGAGATGAGCACATAGTCACTGGCGCCACAGGCAGGGCATCATGAGATAAGTCTGGCACCATGGGGTACAGGGCCAGCATCCATCGCTTCGTCAGTTTCAATTTAGTAAAAGCTGTCTTCATGGAAGACTGCATTGCAAAAGCAGACTGCAGTGGCTCAGAGAGGTCACCCTCAGCGAGGTGGTCCATGGGCCGCTGTGTCAGCTTCAGCCAGGGCATCTCATGGTCAGTCCAGCACCCTGGATATCTCCTCAGTGCCTTGGACAGAGAGAAAAAGAGCAGTCTGCCAGTTTTGGTAAAAAAAAAAAAAAAAAAAAAAAGTGGTGCAAACTATTGGTTGTGCTAATAGGACTAATAAATGGAACAGTTTTGACTGTGTTGAATGTTTGGTCTCCAAAGTAAAGGCCAAATAAGGTCAACATCCACTGGACTCTATGACATGTGACATATGTTACCCTGTAACATGATAACTAAGCGTGATACATGGTGCAAACTATTCCTTTTTAAAACCCTATTAACGCAACCAATAATTTGCATCACTTTTTACCAAAATTATAATTGTAATTATTTAATTCTAAATTTTAGAAAAATTATGGCAACATCTTTGTGATCAGACAAATAATATGGTCTAGTTTTCAATATGATTGGAGCATTTTTAAATTTTGACCTCTGTGTAATTCTTCAATTGACCCCTACCTGGCTGCCTATTGAAAATGTAGGAGGCTAATGTGCTTTTACAAAAGAGTAATGTCTTAGGAGTATGTGTGCCAATTTTGGAGCTTGTTTCCAGAAATGAACAATTGTTAAAGTCGACACTACAAGCACATCTTTCACTTCATTTTGATTCTGGTGGTGTATTGAGGCAAAGGGTCAAAAACTGAGTCCAGAAACTTACAAACCTGACTGTAAATACAAATGCACCAGGTGATGTCGCCCCTTTCTGCCCAAAGCATGCCGATGATTAATACAGTAAGTGACTAAAATCAACCCCTCTGCATCCTGCACCTTTCACTGTACTCAGAATACACACCGTGTAAGTACCAAAATAGGATTGGACACACCTCAAAATGCACTTGCATTACGAACTTTAGACTATGCGCTACACATTGTCTAGATAGGATTACATTTTTAAAAAAATATTTTTTTTCATTTATATAGTGCCAAATCACAACAACGTTGCCTTAAGGCGCATCTCATGAGTAAGGTCTAACCTTACTAACCCCTAGAGCAAGCACACAGGCGATGGTGGTAAGGAAAAACTCCCTCGGATGATTTGAGGGAAGAAACCTCAAGCAGACCAGACTCAAAGGGGCGACCCTCTGCCTGGACCATGCTACACAATTGACAAAACAATTTACAAAACAAATATACAGTAATTTCTGCCGGTGCACAGGACCCTTATTGTTTCAAAAGGCTTCAAACACCTTGAGAAAATGATTTAGTGTGACGAAACATTAAGTGAAACAGTAGCTTCCAAATACTCGAAATCCTAAATGGAACTGTTTCAGGAAAATATTTGGTGTTTGAAAGCACATGAAGCACTGCTGTGTGGACATGCAGAGGGCAATGGGAACCTCAAAATCAGTGTCTGATCAGCATCACACATCTAGTGTAAGTTTGACCAGTGCTTCACTGGCATGTGTCTTCTGAAACACAGAGGCTTCACGGAGCAAAGCTTCAGTTTCATTGTATGTGTTTTTGTGTGTTTGCTGTAGCGAGCAGCTTGCAGCTTATCTGTGAAAGCATAAATCATCTCTGCAAGAGGCACAACTTATCTGTAAGTTTACACTTTGACCAAAGCAACATCTGTTTAAAGGTCTGACGCACATTGAGTTTTTTGATTCAAACAGTCGGGTCCATAAGTAATTTGGCAATGACACAATTATATCAGTCTGACCCGTGACATCACTGCAGCCAATTAAAAAAAAAAGTGGAGACTTTAACTTGATTCTGTAAGACATGCAAAAATGTATTACTAACACACAGAGAGTCAGTGTTTGGGGTTCAAAAATAACTGGACAAACTACAAATGGCATCGCTCCAGTGCGTGTGTGTGCAAAATAACTAAGAAGATAGATTTTTGCCAAACTTTGTGAGAATATTGCTTGCGTTAGTGTGTCCAGATAGTTAACTTTTGGATCAGATTATTCAGAGGTCAAGGTTAAGCAAAGCATATCCCAAAAACCATAGTTTTACTGTAACATCTTCAATAGCAATGTGGCTAGAGATTTGATCAAAAGTTCATATTGATCAGAATAATATTTGTGATTGATTGGTGCAAGTAGCTTCATGATGAAGTCATATATAGTTGGGGGGGCACTCATACACAGTGCATGCATCAGCCCTCTGATGGTCAACAAGTGCATTGATCAGGCTCATGAAGGCCCCGGACCCTCACATACCTCACACATGCACGCCGTGTAATTGCACGTTGTACATCTAAATACAAAACGTGCTTGGGATCAGTGTGGAAATGAACCAAAGATACATTCTAAGTATCAGTGTGTTCATCAACTGACCTGAGCAGTCCTCTTTATCTGGACGTCTTATTGCACCTGAGTTTGCTGAATCGTAAAGTAATCACGGCTCTACATGTGTACCCACCTGTGGGGGGTGGGTGGATCATTGATAAGAAGCTTGCCAGAGCTCTGCTCAGTCTTCGGGTTTCAGGTTTCCACAGTGGTCACCTGTCTGTTTCTGTCTCAAGATTCAACCGGAGGACGGGGTCGGAGGTCAACACACACATCAGCCATGGCCGGTGAGTCCCACTGCGGGACAGAACCAGATGAAATTTTGTTCATCGCTTTTCCAAACCACTTTTAAACTTAATTCTTTAAAGCATGTAGCGTTAGCTTATATAACATTTGCTTTCATTCTGTTGTTGTGCATTTAATTATCTTTATGGTAATTATTAGTTAATACCTTTGTGGTGTGTCTAAAGTGACTTTTGGGAACATATTTCTGCAGATGCAGAGAGGAAGAAGAACAACAAGAAAAGTGTACGTACAAACTGTTTTGCAAACTTTTTTAAATTTACTGTTTATGTTGGGCTTTATCCCGGCTAACGAGGTGAAAGATTCACTTACTGACCCACTAACCTGAGCTGACTGCTTCAACTGAGGGGCCGAAAAAAGTGTCAGAGGATGTCACGGCACAATTTGGAAACTGCTGTTCATACGGTCTTCGTTTTGGTGTCACACTCTAATGTATATACAGTTGGGTTCATAAGTATTTTGATAATGATACAATTTGTACAAAACCACAATGGAGTTTAAATGAAACAATCCAGATGCACTTGTATAAATATCACATTAACCATTTATACAGCTTCATGGTAGAATGAGGAAAAAGAAGACTTTTCTTAAAAAAAGATGTGAAATTCCAGCTGCAATTTGCCAGAAGATGCGTGGGAGACAAACCTAGGTTTGGGATTAAGATCCTTCTCTGTGCCATTCCACCGTGAGGCTGTGACTGGTGCTGCAACAGAGCAGCGCCTCGGCACGATTCCTGTGTGACTCCATGGTAGGTCTGCATCTATAGTACTTTTTCATCTTCATCTTCACATTCAACCATTCACAAACACTCACACACCAATGCTGCCATGCAAGTTGCACAACTGCACACCAGGAGCAACTTGGCAATGAAGGACTTTGCCCAATGTTCACCTCTCGAGCCTCGACCATCACCTAATTCAGTGGTGTCCAAACTAATCCAGAAAGGGCCGAGAGGGTGCAGCTTTTCTTTGCAGCCACTGACTTCAGCAGGTGATTTCACTTGTTAACATCCCTTTGAGCAAGTGGGATGAGTTCATCAGTAAAATCATCAAGTGGCAGCTGGCAGCTGGTGTGGTGGCAATCAGAGGAAGTTCTCCTATTTGTAGCTCAATCTGTTATGATGGAAAATGGTACTAAACTGTCATGGATGTCTCTGTGGCTCCCCTTCCTTCTTGCACGGTCAGTCACTTTTTTAGTGTTTGCATTTCTTAATGATTGATGTAAATGAAGTCCAAAATATATTCAGCAACTTAGAAATGTTCATGTATCCATCTCCTGACTTACGCTAACATTGCAAAAACTAACCAAACATCAAGAAAGACAGCAAAACAAACTACAGATGAATTATGGTTTTTGTTGCCCTTCGTTCGAATTTTTTGACAAAATCCTGACGAAGCAACCGCTACAGGAACGAAGCTGAACGAAGGTTAAACGAAAACCAATGAAAGTCCAGATTTCTTGTTTCATTAGGGCTTCATTGCCCTTCGTTAAGTGCCGTGTGACTGGGCCATAAAGAAAACTAGCTGCAAGAGTGATGATTTGTATGAAGCGTAATCCTTATGTTGAGCTTGTCCAGTTACTTATGGACTCTGAAAATGGAGGTACTATGTATTAAAGCTGAAAGCCTACACCACAAGCACATCCTGTTTCATTTTGAACTCCACTGTGGTTGTACAGAAGCAACAGTTCCAAATACTTATGGCCCTGACATAATGAAATGCTTTGTCAGACACTCATGTAGTACCAGGTTAACAGCCAAAACTGACCTTCTACTAACCCATCATTAACCAGTGACATCAGCAGACTTTTGAGCTTCATCGCCCTGCAACATCTATTTCCGTTTGACTTATTTGAACATTTTTCCCATCAATGACCAGAAAATCTCATTTTTTTGAAACTGCTCTGCTTTCCAGTAGCAATGTAGTTTTACACATAAATGCAGCAAATGCATAATTAACACCATCATTTTCTTCTCACAGGCAACTGTGTTTGGTTACCCAATCAGCATCTTCTTCATTGTGGTTAACGAGTTCTGCGAGCGTTTCTCCTACTATGGAATGCGAAGTGAGTCCTGTGCATTTCACACAACGTGGTTTTAGCGCTGAGCTTTGGAGCTGCACGACATGAACGCCTTTCTCTACCTTCACTGTTTGCAGCTGTGCTGGTGCTGTACTTCAAGTACTTCCTGCGGTGGGATGATGACTTTGCCACCACTATCTACCATACCTTTGTGGCTCTGTGCTACTTGACACCAATCCTGGGCGCCATTATAGCCGACTCATGGCTTGGCAAGTTCAAGTGAGTGACCAAATGGATTTCAATGTCTCCATAACTGATGCAGGCCAACCTGGGAAATCTCAGGATTTGTTACGTGACGTGTGCTTCAGCTGAAGTAATTTTATTGTCCTCCCCTGTGCAGGACAATAGTGTACCTGTCCATCGTTTATGCAGTGGGTCAGATCATCATGGCAGTAAGTGCCATCCATGACATCACTGACACAAACAGGGACGGAACACCTGACAACTTGACCTTCCACATGTGAGTTGAGGGCTGAATTCCAACAGACACAAACACTGGCAGAATGGTAGCAGCGAATCATGCAGTCATTATGTTTCCTAACTTTCCATTTGTGGTCTTGTCTGGCCTCAGATCTCTGGCCATGGTGGGCTTACTGCTCATCGCTCTGGGAACAGGAGGCATCAAACCGTGCGTAGCTGCTTTTGGTGGGGACCAGTTTCAAGATCACCAGGTCAGATATGCACTTGCAGTACACATGTTGTTGGTTCAAGTCCTGCTTGATATCTGTTCAGGTCTTATAGTTTGTGAATAGTTGACATTTTCAAAACCCACACAAGAATTATTTGAAATGAGCCACACAAGATTTTATCATCTTGTCATTGTTCAGTTCAGCGTGTCCAGTCAATCCCATGACAATGCTTAAAGTGCTTTACAGTGATGCTCCACATTCAACTGTTCACACTCTCTCTCTCTCTCTCTCACACACACACACACACACACACTAGCTGTATTGAAGTGATTTTCCTGTCTGATGGAGAACTGAACAGAGGATCCTCTGGTCTTGAGTGTACCGCTTTAACTTCTGGAGCTTCACCTCCCTATTTAATTATTATTATTAATAATAATTATATTGACTATTTATACAGGACTTTCTCAGGAATCAAAGCACTAAACAAAATAAATATGATAATAAAACAATAAATGTTAATACTATAAAGTACACGTCAACAATGCACAAAAATCCCAAATTAAAAAGCTGATAACACAGTAAAAAAGGTGCAACTTATACTCCAGTGTGACTTATAGTATATGCTGGTGTGAGTTATATATATATATATATATTTTTTTTTTTTTCCTCTTCAATAGATTTTATAAAAGGTGTGACTCTGGTGCAATTTATACTCCGAAAAATATGGAAATATCCCCACTTTTTGGAGTTAAATGTATACATAAACATGATGACAATAACTAGCATTGCATTATAAAAATAAAGCATTGGTTTTTGAGATACTAATGAGGTCCAATCTGAACATAAAAAATACAGCAGAGAGTAAGAGCAGATGGATGAACTTGGTCAAACAATAATTAAAGTGGTCACAGAGATATGAAAGAGCTTCTAGAGTGTTTAAACATGACTTTACTTCCTTCAGTGGTCAGCACGTTATATAGCTCATGTTAGGACTACTGAAGAGTATTAAAAGCACACTGAAGCTGAGAATCTTGTGTGGGCCCAGAATAATCAATAACAGTGGCATCTGCATGCAAACGAGCAATCCATATGTTCTCACAGACATTATTAATATGAAAGCACAAGAACAAAGGTCCCAGTACTAAACCCTGTGGTACACCACTGAGGATGTGCAAAAGGAGTAGATGAAATGTCATTGGTTTGAACACACTGAGCAGTAATTTACAAACCAACACACACTTAACAAACACGCAAAACTATTATACATACAGGTTCTTCATGCATGTGCTGTGTCTACTAATCATACAAGTGCACAGTGACAAGCACTATGAAACATTCCCGAAAGGTAAAGTGGACTTTTCTTTTCCTAATCTCTGCCACAAACAGTAATTAAAAAATAAAAACTCTTCACTCAGCTATCAACAGCAACTTGTCAGCATTTATCTATATCTGCGTTTCATTATAAAAGTTGTTTATTAATGAATAAGTGCTGGTATAGCCATGTTTTTATGACAGTGTGCAAGGTTGAAGTCAAAGATTACTCCAAAGTATTAGTGACGCTGACAAATCTATCAAATGAAAAGAAAAAAAAAGAAATAAGGAAAAGAATAGCAATAACATATATAGTAGTGAACTGAGTCACCCAGCAAGAGGAATTTAACATGCAACAAGATAACTAACACGATAAGAAAGACTAACTGGAATTATACTCATCACAGCATATACCTTTGCTACCCCCTCTCCCCCCCCCCAATATAACACCCCAAAACCTTATGGCTGTCATTCAATATGGAATGTTTTGTCATAATTATGACAATAAAAATGAAAATGAGAAGCCACAACAATGAGAAAGCTACTTAATTTCCTGCAGTTGTGAAAGAGTGTTAGTCCATCTCAGCCAGCTTGTGTAGACAATAACTCAAACAAAAAAAAAAAAATAAGTGCTAAGTTCCAAATTAAAAGAACATACAATGGGTTCAAAACTTATTGCATCTAGTCAACTTTGTTGCACCAGGTTTACTGAAAGAGCAACTTTGCTTTGCCTATGTAATAGCCCATAAACGTACTGCCACCTGCAGGTGGTTGTGCCCACCTTTAAATGAGGAACAGTTACATTATGGATAGTTAGTGGACAAATTATCAAAAATTACAATGAGCTGTTTCTGAAGCTCATATACGAGGGCTGTCCATAAAGTAACGGTCCTTTTTATTTTTCTCAAAAACTATATGGATTTCATTCATATGTTTTTACGTCAGACACGCATGAACCCTCGTGCGCATGCGTGAGTTTTTCCACGCCTGTCGGTGACGTCATTCGCCTGTGAGCACTCCTTGTGGGAGGAGTCGTCCAGCCCCTCGTCGGAATTCCTTTGTCTGAGAAGTTGCTGAGAGACTGGCGCTTTGTTTGATCAAAATTTTTTCTAAACCTGTGAGACACATCGAAGTGGACATGGTTCGAAAAATTAAGCTGGTTTTCAGTGAAAATTTTAACAGCTGATGAGAGATTTTGAGGTGACACTGTCGCTTTAAGGACTTCGCACGGTGCGAGACGTCGCGCTGCGCTCTCAGGCGCCGTCGTCAGCCTGTTTCAAGCTGAAAACCTCCACATTTCAGGCTCTATTGATCCAGGATGTCGTGAGAGAACAGAGAAGTTTCAGAAGTCGGTTTCAGCATTTTATCCGGATATTCCACTGTTAAAGGAGATTTTTTTAATGAAAGATGTGCGGACGGGTCCGCGCGTCGGGACGCAGCCGGCGCGGTGAGGCGGCACAGGAAAAACACCTCCATGTTGATAACCATTTGTAAAATCCAGGCGGCTTTTGATGGCTTTCAGTGGAGTGAGTATATGAGAAATTGTTTAACAGCTGGACATGTTCCAACTTGTCCTTAAGGCTTCCAACGGAGGTGTTTTTCCTGTGGCGGAGCGTCGCGGCGGCTACGAGCCGACGTGCGGACCCGTCCGCACGTCTTTCATTAAAAAAATCTCCTTTAACAGTGGAATATCCGGATAAAATGCTGAAACCGACTTCTTCTGAAACTTCTCTGTTCTCTCACGACGTCCTGGATCAACAGAGCCTGAAATGTGGAGGTTTTCAGCTTGAAACAGGCTGATGACGCCGCCTGAGAGCGCTGTGCGACGTCTCGCACTGTGGGAAGTCCTTAAAGCGACAGTGTCACCTCAAAATCTCTCATCAGCCGTTAA
Source organism: Thalassophryne amazonica (assembly GCF_902500255.1). Classification (NCBI taxonomy): domain Eukaryota; kingdom Metazoa; phylum Chordata; class Actinopteri; order Batrachoidiformes; family Batrachoididae; genus Thalassophryne; species Thalassophryne amazonica. The sequence continues at coordinate 154,821,312 of NC_047103.1, read as the reverse complement.
AATTTTCACTGAAAACCAGCTTAATTTTTCGAACCATGTCCACTTCGATGTGTCTCACAGGTTTAGAAAAAATTTTGATCAAACAACGCGCCAGTCTCTCAGCAACTTCTCAGACAAAGGAATTCCGACGAGGGGCTGGATGACTCCTCCCACAAGGAGTGCTCACAGGCGAATGACGTCACCGACAGGCGTGGAAAAACTCACGCATGCGCACGAGGGTTCAAGCATGTCTGACGTAAAAACATATGAATGAAATCCATATAGTTTTTGAAAAAAATAAAAAGGACCTATACTTTATGGACAGACCTCGTAGTTTGTCTGCCTCCTGAACATTGGACTAGTTGTAGGCTTACTGCTTTGCTCCATCCGACCGAGAAACATATGATACCCACTACCTGAGCAAACAAAATATAGAACACTAAAGAAATTAAACTGCAATTAAACAATAGATAGAACATGTGGCTGGGGATGGTGCCAAATTTTTTTAGTAGGTAATGCAAATTAGTGACACAAACTTGAACTGCTCCAAAATATTTAAAAACCTTTTTTGAACACAGCCTGGATCTAAGGGAAGACATCATCAGATGTGCTAAACCAGTTACAGATGATCCGAAACAAATATTATGAAACATTTCACTCAATTTGGTGTTGAAACATTTAAAAAGAAAAGTGTTTTTGAATTTCACATTTGAAGGCTACAGTCAGCGGAGGATCCGTATGTGCACCAGCTTGTCCGTTAAGTGTATCTTGTAATTGAGACATAGACATGACCTGTAAAATACAAGGCATAGACGAGCGGTGTGGTGCATGGAGTTCGTAACTAAAACTCTCAGACCTAAGCTGTGTTATTTACATTAATGTGTCCAACAGGAGAAGCAGAGAAGCACCTTCTTCTCCATCTTCTACCTGTCGATTAATGCCGGAAGTTTGCTGTCCACCATCATCACGCCCATCCTCAGAGGTACAGTCAACTAGCATTAAGACAGACAGGTCATCTGAAACTGTTTTTAATCTCTCTGAGGGCTCAGTACATGATGCAAAATAAAATGTTTATACAGGTTGAATTTGAATAAAATGGGTGTTTGTGTCTCCAGCTCAGGAGTGCGGTATTCACAGCCAGCAGAAGTGCTACCCGCTGGCCTTTGGTGTCCCCGCTGCTCTCATGGTGGTTGCATTGCGTAAGGTTTATTTTTATTTTTTCAGTTTACTGGTGTAAGATTTACAACACCACTGAATAAAAGTGGTTGTCGTAAGTTGGACCCAGTGAATTCATGATTAACACATTATTTATTAAAGCTCTTCAATAAGTAATATTGAGCCTTAAACCCAGTATTTGAGTTGCCAGATTGGGAAATTGCCATCACATGCCATGGCCATTTAACTAATTCTTACATAAATTAATAAAATACTGAAATAATGTGCCAACTTTTAAAATTTCACAGAAAACTGTGTGAAATTTCAAGATTCTGAGGCTAAATATAGCTGTTAAAACACCTCAATAATAAGGTGTAAAAATTAGCTTATTTTATAGATTTTGTTTTTATGGCAACTTTTAAAACAAGATTTCAAAAGTGATTTCTTGTTTGCAAAGCTAATAGGGTTAATGCTTTTTATTAGGGGTGGGCTGACCACTGAAATTCATCAGTTTGTAGCATTAGTCGTTTATTAATCGAGTATTCTTGACTATAAATTAATAAGGTCAAATCTAAGCAGTGACACTCCAAACTGAATTTAATTAAATCTACATTGTGTAGAATTTAGGGGCATTTATTAGGAGAAATGGAATGTAGCAGGATCCTGAAGGCAAGGGAGCATGAATCTTCATCAGCAAAGATGCAAAAATGTGAAGGGAAACAAAATTTTGACAGACGATGGCATAATGCAGTCAGTACAGCTGTGATCTGACATTAAAGATTCCCAAATCCCCACAGTTCGGTGACTGGACACAGGAACCTGCCTGCTAGGAGTAAAACACAAGTTTCATGTTAAGACATTTGCGACTTACTGTATGTCACATAACGGAGTGATACCACTAGACTGAAATCAATGACGACGCGGGCGCTGGTCAAGTTTTCAAGTTGTTTTCCTTCAACAATATCCTGCTTTATTGCCACAATAATCTTGTTGTGAGAAATGCTTCAGTGTTTCTGTGTGTGTCCCTGCAGTTGTGTTCATTTTTGGGAGCAGAATGTACATTAAAAACGACCCTCAAGGCAACATCTTAGTCAAAGTCTGCAGGTGCATCGGGGTAAGCAGCAACTCAGGGACAGATTATCACAGCATTTCCGCCACTGAGCATTCACCAAAAATGGCTCCATCTTCAAAGTACACAAGCTTTTTAAGAAATAGAAATAGACATAAATGTTCTTTCTCCTGTCTGCAGTGCGCTATCAAGAACCGCTTTAGGAACCGTGGTGAGAAGAAACCTCACTGGATGGACTGGGCCGAGGAAAAATATGACGTAAGTGAAAAATTCAGACAGAAATGCAGCACACTCAGGCAAAAATAGGATAAATCTCATTTGTAATTTCTTTCTCTCCCCCAACCCAGAAACTTCTGATTGCCCAGGTGAAGATGGTATTGAAGGTGCTGTTCCTCTACATCCCTCTGCCCATGTTCTGGGCCCTCTTTGACCAGCAGGTAAAACCCACTTTCTTCCCCTGACAGATTTTTGGGTTTCTCTTCCCGTGTAGAACAGGTTCCTCCTAAGCTAATACATTAAAGGGGTGATATTATAGACCCGTTAAGCAGGTTAATATTGGTTACCAGTGTCTTAAAAGCATTTATATAACGGCTGAGTGGATCCTTGTCATTTGATTGGTGCTTTGTATGTCACATGACATGGATTAATTCATCCCATTTGTGTTACATTGCATTTAGAGTGCAGCTTGGTTCCACTTAGAGTGCAAATTTGATTCCATCCATTTGGCACCATTGCACTTTGCACATACGTCCTCATGCATGCGCGCACACGGGCTGGTGCACGCACCCACACATGCTCATGCACGCGCATGTGCCCAGTGGAACAAATATTTAATTCGGTAGGTTCCAGCTTTCACCTCATGAAATATTCGTACCACTGAACTCATAAATATTCATTATAATAGTCAATGGTGGATACAGCTCCGCTACTCAGATTAGCTTCTGCTAAATTTAGTGTTGCAGCCACAAACTCAGGCAGATACCGCAAAACGTTTTACTTGTTTTTATTTTGACACTCACAAACAGTTGTTCCATTAGCTTCTCGAACTTTTACTTTTACTGCAGTGTATTTCTCTGGCTGCGGCATTTATTGATCTGGTGCTTCAAATCCCTCCTCACTGTGCCTCTCCGCTCACGTCTTCTTCTGTTACTATTTTCCTTAACATTACCTGGGTAAATATGCCACCTTGTGGTGCAACCACGAAACACGTTCCAACATCATCTTCAGTGACTTGTTAAATTACCTGAGTAAATGCGCCACCTTGTGGTGCAACCACAAAACACGATCCACTCAAAAGTCCAAAATATAACACTGCAGATATAACACAGGAGAAACAACAAAAGAATAAACAAGATAATGTCAAAGTTAGAGAATTATAATTATGTCGACGGTCTCTCTTCTCACCAAAGTTAACGAGAGAATCTTAAACCAGGATCACAGAAATAACATTTAACATGGACCCATCACACTAGTTTGGATAACTTTAAGTCCGCCAAACTTTTTAAAATGAAGTTTAAAGGGAAAAGTAATCTCCAAAATACATGTTTGTTCCTGTTGGAGATATTTTTTGTATGTGTATGAATTCATCTACTTTTACCAGAGTCCTTTCCTGTTTTGACGGTTAGCTGCATATCCAACGCGGTGCTAGCCTGTTAGCCTCTCCTGCTACCGTCATGTGTGTTTTTCTATATAGATATGTTAACTTCCAGCCGTATTTGTGATGAAAAGACCTACAGTGAAGATTTGTGCAAGTCTTTTGTTTGCATTAGCTAATATTAGCATTAGCAGCCACATTTTTCTGCCCTCTCTCGGTGTATCCTAAATTAATTCAGAGCTGACAGTAATCCGTGAGGACCCACCATGATTTATCCGATTGTGACAAAACACTACAGCCAAATTTAGTAGGGTTAAACACAAACTATGGGGCTAGTTGGTGGTGGTGCATCATCAGCATATTTGTGTCAAAGCAAACTCACTTTGTTCGCGCATATATCATGTGATGCTGTCCATCTGCAAGCTGTACATTCATGAGGCCACTGTTAATGATCTGTGTGAATAAAATAAAGTACTTTTCAAACTTGCATTGCGGGTGCGCTGGCCATCCTCCCTGCATTGTGCTTTTAGAACATGCACCGTGGTGAACCCAGCAGTGGTGCTGACTGGCTGCTTGCTGCACTGACATCATGCATGACCAGAGAAAACGAGAGAAAACGTGCACTGATTTACTGATTTAGTAAATCGGGTTTAATTGATCCAACACGATCAGTATCTGTTGAATAACTTTGAAATTGAATAACTTGACTGGACTAACTCTCCATGTAATCAGTTGTGTGAGTAAGGACATCCGGTGTAAAATTTGTGCCAAATCAACATGCAGATCCACCTTAGATCTGCTGTGGCAACCCCGAGTGAAACAAAAGAGAAGCCAAAGGGACTTTCTTTTATCCTCATTATATGCTCATTTAATTTTGAGCCATATAGCATTTTCGTATTTTACGTTTTTCAAAGCCTACACTCTAAAAACTGATATCTAAGAAAATAAAAAAAAGACTTGTTTAAAGAAAATTTGACTTAACTTTTGTCTAAATAGAAAAATAATCTTGTCAAGCATTTTTTTTTTACATAAGAAAAAATTACTTATTTTTTTCTTAGTAAGTTTTTCCAGCTAATATCAAGCTGTGTTTAACCAGTAATCAAGAAAGGCAATGGATTTCAAATCATCCAAGCAAAGGAATACGACCATTCCTTTGGGCTCATCTTAAAATAAGAATTCTGTCTAGTTTGAAGGCACATTTTGATTATTCCATGCCTAGACATTTTGCTAGTTTTGAGAATTCTAACCAAGTTCATTTTTCTTACCCCACTGGCAGATTTTTTTTGCTTAATACAAGACAATTTGGTTAGATTTTGGATTATTTAGCTTATTCTGAGAGGGACAGTTTTCACAGTGTAGGAATACAGATTCTTCTTTTACAAAGGCCACAGACATTTATTTCCCCCACAGTACACCCAAAGAAATGATCCATCTTGTTACATAAAATAAATATATACAACCGGATCCCAATCCTTACCAAATTTTATGCATTCTTCCATAAGATGAGTTTGATCATTCTTCTACATTTGTTGAAGTTTTGCACAAATGTTATGGAGAAATAATGGATAAAATGCAGAATTATGCAGATTCGCTGAAAACCTTTTGAATGAACACAAAAACAGCCACCGGATGAGGGTAAAAACACAACAAACTACATATAATAAATTAAATATAAGGAAGCACTTTGACTTTTCCACAGGGCTCAAGATGGACACTCCAGGCCACCAACATGAATGGAAACTTTGTAAGAATTTATTGTTAATATTCTTCATAAGTCACAAACTGGGAGTACAAACAGAGAAGAAAATAAGAACCTCTCTCTTTTTTCCATTCACAGGGATTTATGACCATCTATCCTGATCAAATGCAGGTGCGACAAGTGGTTTGATTTCACAAAAAAGTCACTTTACACAAAGTTGTTGCAGAACTTGACTTCTGTTTTCCACACCAGACTGTCAACCCCATTTTGATTCTGATTTTGGTGCCGATCATGGATGCTCTAGTGTATCCGCTGATTACAAAGTGCAAACTAAACTTCACGTGAGTATCCTGTTCTTTTTTTTCTTCCATTATTTATGTTTTGTGATGTACTGGATCAAGAAAAAGATCCAGACTGGCAGTGATTTCTGGATTCAGCTATCAGAAGTTTATCTGTCTGTGATGAAAGTGTCAAACCCGGAGAGACACATTTACTTATCCAGGCAGTGATGCAAGTGTTGCTGGGTGTTTGGCCTTTGAGATTGAGACACACCTGGGGAGAGGCTGGGGAGTCGTGACGGTGCTGGACAGAGGTGTTTGGCGATGGCTTTACCTTTTCAGGAGAACGAAAGTCCAAATCACTAGGGTGGGTCCTGGTGCTTCCTGTCTTACTGTATGGTTGTGAGACTTGGATGCCAACCAGTGACCTCAGGTGACTGCTCTGTTCAGCAGATCTTTGGGTATCTACTTTGTCAAATGAACGGTTACTTATGGAGACTAAGATGAGGAGTATTACTTGCGCAGTGAGGGATTGTCAGCAAAGATATTTTGGCCATTTATTGGGACATGGTCCAGCATACAGGTGCTTTAGTGACGAGGACCACAGTAACTGGAAAAGGCCAACGGGACACCAACGTTTCACATGGCTGCAGCGGATAGATGGCTACTTTTGAGAAGTCGAAATGGACCAGTTGCCTGCTTGGGTGGTTGTGATCGAGGACCTGGGGCGATGCCGGGGTGTGCTGTGTGCAGCGGCATAGGCGTATGCACCCACCCAAGATGTTTTGGCAGCACTGTGGTTCCATGATTTTGAAGAGTGCGATGTCGGTGATGTGACGTTTGTGTGTGCTTGCTGCAGTCCGCTGAAGAGGATGACGGTAGGGATGTTTCTGGCTGCTCTCGCTTTCGTCGCTGCTGCCCTGGTCCAGATCCAGATTGATGTAGGTCTAACACACACAAGTCCATTTCAATATCTGATAAATCAATTTCCTGCATCACAGCGCATCACATATTTAAACAGACCAATTGGAGAGGCAGTGGGCGGGGCATGAGGTCGAGTTGCATTTTTGAATGAAGGACCAGGACAAGATATATATGTATATATCAAGATTTTTCAGCAGCTTTTGGGATTTTTTTTTTTTTTTGGTGAGAAAGCTGGACAAGATCCAATATCACAGAAGATTGTTTTAAGGTACCTTCAAGTAGCACTGGAGAATCTTGTTTAGTAACCTCTCTGTCACAGTTTCCTCACAGTTCATTTGTTTTTCCTAGAAAACCTTGCCAACTTTCCCATCAAGCAAACAAAGCCAAGTGAAGTTCATCAACATGGACAATCAAACAATGGACATCACTGCTGGAACTAATTCTTTACGTCTGGCTCCTTTCGAGGTAAGATAATACACAGTGAGCACACTACTGTCATCCAACACATTTGAAACAAGACTTGTGAATCATGTGGCTGAAAACAAAGACATGGGGGCGCTGTTTTGTATAAGTGACTATAAAAGATCGATACTGACTTTTGCTGTTGTTTCCTACAGACTAGTCAGGATTACTTGACTTTTGATACCCAATTTGAAGTCAAGCTGGGGTCTAATTCCTCCTATGTAGGGCCTATTCCAAATGGTACTAGGTATACCGCAGTCATCGTTAAGGAGGGGCCCCTACCCAAGCCTATATGGGTGAGAAAAACTGTCAAAAATGGCTAATATCAACGTCAGTGTAATGTATTTAAAGGTGGAAACTCTAAATGTGTTTTTCCGTGCACAGTCTGATGACCTTAAGACAAAACCGGAACAAGGTGCTAATGCTATAAGGTAAGTTCCAAACTTTTATTTAAAGGGAGTGGCTATCTTTCTGCTGCACCGGAACAATTATTTTTCCAGTGTCGGAAATGCATTGCTAGCTGGAAGTTGTGATTGTGTGACTTCTTTATTGTTGGTGCAGTTTTTCAGTCTTTTGGGTTAAGGTTTGAGCAGAGTCAGGGATAGTTTATGTTGTGTATGTGGCCGAAGAACCTATCTTTGTGGCCGGGATGGCGGTGGGATTCGAACACAGGGACTGCTGGAACTGAAGACCAAAACTCTACCAGGTCAGCCAAAGGGGAATTCCCCCATTAACCAAGCTAGTGGGAACATCTTTTCAATCGGGACTTCACCTTGCTAGATATTTCCCCACCATTTTTTACTTTGTCCCGAAGTCACAGGTGCATTTAAGCATGTTCTGTGACTACCCACATCCTGCAACAACGCCAAATGTGACCGGAGGACCTTTGTGGCCAGGACGGCATTGGGATCAAACCCTGGACTGCTCGAACTAAAGACCAGAACTCTATCAGGTCACGCAAAGGGCAAGTCCCCCGTTAGCCAAGCTAGCGGGAACTAGAGGTGGGCGATACCGGGAATTTTGGTATTGATCCGATACCAAGTAAATACAGGCCCAGTATCGCCGATATTGATACCGATACTTTTTCATATTTAAGCTTCATAGATGCAAAGGATCCAAAAGACCTAGGATAGAATTTCGCCAAACATTCTACATAACAAAATACTTTATCACAATCAACATTTTTGTTTAAAAAAATATCACTCAGCACAACTTAAAACAAAATCCCCTGAGGTAGAGGGCTGACAAACCACAATACAAGGGTGCGCTGCTCCGTGTTGTGTGACACAGAGCAGTGCTGCTCTTACAGAGAGTAGACTTTGATGAATATGCGTGTGCAGCAGTCAGTGCATGCTGGAGAGAAAAAAAGCTTGAGTATCGATTTTTTTACACTAGGATCGTTCAATATCAATACCAGTGTTGGCATCGATATTAGGATCGATCCGCCAACCTCTAGCGTGAACATCTTTTCAATCCAGACTTCACCTTGCTACATATAGGTTATATTTTTCCATCAGGTGTGAAAATGTAATTGATCACATGACCACTGTACATGCTGTCACATGACAGTAGCTGGAAAAATAGACTGACAATTATTGTTCCAACAGCTGGAAAGATAGCAACTACATTATTATGGTGGGCACAGTTCAGTTAAAGGCTAATTAACTTTGGAAACCATTAGTGGACCAATTAGCTTCAGCTAAATTTAGTTCTGCTAACATTATTATTATTATCATTTTATGTGTGTGTTTTTATTCCGTAATATTTCTACGTTTAATAACTTTTGGACTGCTGAATGGAAAGATTTGTTCTTTTAATCATCTATGTTCTCCACTCAGATTGCAATATCCAATCACAGATTAGCCTTTCTGTCCATCATTTACCTCTATTTTGGCATGCTTGGTGCTAGAAAGTTATGTTGGATCCAAAAAGGCTAGGACCAAAAGTTATATTGGATCGGTTCCCACTGACCAATAGCGTTAGAGGTTACTGCCAACAGCTAGCCAATCAGAGCGCAGCATACGAAGGTCAGGAACTAGCTGACAAACGCTAGTTGAAAAAATGGCAACAAACATGTCAACAACAGCAGAAAATCATCTGCCAGCGAGGTTTGCCGAGTTCACAGAGGAGGAACTGGTGGAAATATTGAACTCCAAGGATGCCAAAAACATTAAGAAGGTAGACAAGCACACTACTGACGTTTTAGAATCAATCATATGCTGTTCACAACAAAATTAATTGATCTAATTTACTTGACTCTTTGTTGTTTGCTTAATTTGGGAGGGGGTGGAGAACATAACTGATGGATGGCAAGTCATCCAACATAGAGAAATATTGGATGAAGAAAAGTTATATTGGACGAGGCGTAGCCAAGTCCAATATAACTTTTCTGAATTATTTTTCTGAGTTATTTATATAATATACATCTTTATGATCACCTGATCTCCATGTTTACACAAGAACACATTCACATTTCAGCACTTTAAGTCTGTTTTCAAGGTTTTAGACCCAAACTGATATCATGCAAGCTAGCAATTTTTGTACCTTCAGCTAAATACTTTAGGAGTTTATCAGTTTACTGCTATCACAAAGTTTTTAAGATAGTGGATTAGCCATTATATGGTTAGAAAACATTTCTAAATTAGAAAAAGTTGGGACATACGGAAAACGCACAAAATGCATAAAACACATAAAATAAAACCAGTTACCTGTCTACTGTGGACAGGTCAGGACTGCAGGCAAGCTACTCAAGTATCCGTATCATCTTCTTCCTTAGCAGTGTCTAATGTGTGCAGAATGTGATTTTGCATTGTCTTGTTAAAATCTCAATGTTGTTTTCTAGAACTTCCTGGCTGGTGAGTTGCACATCTGGGTTTTTTGTGGATTGACGCATGAGCACAACATGCTATAACCCTCACTGTAATCAGGGCTACTGTTTTTTGGAATGTACTGCAGGCCTTAAATGTAGGAATGGATTTATATATTAAATGAAATGAAGCTGAGCACACAAAAGTCAATCAATCAATCAATCATTTTTTTTCTATATAGCGCCAAATCACAACAAACAGTTGCCCCAAGGCGCTTTAAATTGTAAGGCAAGGCCATACAATAATTATGTAAAACCCCAACGGTCAAAACGACCCCTGTGAGCAAGCACTTGGCTACAGTGGGAAGGAAAAACTCCCTCTTAACAGGAAGAAACCTCCAGCAGAACCAGGCTCAGGGAGGGGCAGTCCTCTGCTGGGATTGGTTGGGGCTGAGGGAGAGAACCAGGAAAAAGACATGCTGTGGAGGGGAGCAGAGATCGATCACTAATGATTAAATGCAGAGTGGTGCATACAGAGCAAAAAGAGAAAGAAACACTCAGTGCATCATGGGAACCCCCCAGCAGTCTAAGTCTATAGCAGCATAACTAAGGGATGGTTCAGGGTCACCTGATCCAGCCCTAACTATAAGCTTTAGCAAAAAGGAAAGTTTTAAGCCTAATCTTAAAAGTAGAGAAATATCTTTGGTTCGTCTTATCTACAATGAAATGGAAGTCAAAATAAACTTAAGAATCACTGCTTTTTTTTTCTTTTAAATTTGCATTTTCCACACGTCCCATCTTTTTCCAAGTTGGGGTTGTATACTAAAGTAGCTTCTGAGTGATGTAGTGTCACTCAGGTTGGTGTTTACACACGGTGCTAAAAAAACAAAAAACATTCAGGCTGTTGGTTTTATTACCTGTTGTGCTGAATTCTCCTTGCCCAGGTTTTTTAACGGTTTCAGCTCAGGGTTGAATATAACAATGGGCAGTTTGGACTACGGCCACGTCATCATCAACAACATGTCAGAATACAAACTCGTATCCAATGGAAAGTAAGTTTGATTCTTCATCATGTATGAGATGTTTCAGTGTACTGTTTGCTCTAAATTTTTTTGTTGTTGTTGTTGTTATTGTCAGTGCACAGTTTATTATCCAGAACATGACGGGAGGGCAATGTACGCTTCCCCAAAGCTTTGGCTTCGGCAGCTCCTACACCTTACTGATCCCATCAACTTTCACATTTGGACAAGATGTAAGTCGTCAGTTCACAGACACAGATTTTACAAACCCACATTCAGTTCAAACAATGACTGCAACTTCTGGCATCACACCTGACGTTTGTGCCGTCTAGTGCCACTCGAGCATCATATCAGTGATGGATATTGGGGCTAACACCTTCCACATGGCCTGGCAGATTCCTCAGTATTTCCTCATCACTGCAGGAGAGGTGGTCTTCTCCGTTACTGGCCTGGAGTTCTCCTACTCGCAGGTAGATCGCGCTGTCTTGACATAACACCCACAGGACACAGAACAAGACTCATGGTGGTCCTCATGGTAACTGTGGTGTCTACTTTTGTCCTGCAGGCACCCAGCAACATGAAGTCTGTACTGCAGGCCGGTTGGCTGCTAACGGTCGCTGTCGGTAACATAATTGTGCTTATCGTCTCCGAGGCTGCAACACTCCCTGATCAGGTTGGTCACGCACGTCTACGAACTAATCTAGGCTCAGATGAAGAGTCTAGATTTTGCAAACTCATTGAGGAACTGGCTGGTTTTTTTTTTTTGTTTTTTTTTGTAAAAGGGTTGTGTTTTGCACGAAAACGTTCTACTTTTTACACTTAAACATGATTGCTATCTCATGAATTTCACATTTGTGCATACAGATGCTCCCATTTTCTTGGGAAAGGGGTCTTAGCCAGCAGCAGCTCCTTTCCATTTAAAGCAACAGGCACACAAAGGGGTAGTTTCTAGAACATCGGAAAATGGGTTTAATAGGGCACCGCAGTCTCATTTGAAACCTCCGTAATATCGCTGGATTTGACCACTGTTGGGGACAGCCGCTCCCATTGTGCAATATATACAAAGCATAAGTTCACATGGAAAAATGGTGTATGGTTTTGTTTTTGGATGTAACCATCAAAGCAGTCGTGAAAAGTGCAGTTTTTTTTTTTTGGTTCCCAATGGAGTAGGGAAGACAAAGCCAGTGGGAGACGCTGTGTCGGTAAGTGTTAGCCTACATAGCTAACCAGAGTAGCTACGTTCTCTCGCCTGCAAAACCACCTCAACACGTTTGTGCTCCGGGTCAGAAACAAACCATGTCCACTTTCCCACTGCATTGTCACTTTTTCTTTGCATTTTCACTTTCTTTGCGTATAATTTACCCCAAAACCCATTGAAAATGCTCTGGTTTCCCCCCCGGAAGTAGAGAAATTACATCATATGCATCGTATTTTACCCCTTTAGCGCCCGCCCTCAAACAAGACTGCGGTCCCCAATTAATAGGATATATAAAAAAGAAAAAAAACAAAACACTCAGGTCTATCCTAGAAGAGATTTCTTTAACTTTAGGTAGTACTAGGCACAGTTCAGCTAATCTGCTAACAGCTAATTAACAAAGCTAAATTTTTGGTGACTGGATTAACTTCCCAGCTAACTTTGAAAACCATTAACAGACCAATGAGATTCCACTAAATCTACTTCCGCTAACTTTGTCAGCTAACATAAAAAAACGTTTAAGTTTTATTTGTTTAATGTTTATGTACATCTTGATCGTAATCTGATATTGGCACACCAAAGCTTTTTATAAACCATGTTTATGCTACAGCATATTTTCATCTGTTTTTTCGTGGTTATAGAAGTTAAAAAACAAAACAAAAGCCAAACACAAATTCATATAATAAAAATTAGCGGTAGCTTCAGCAAACGTACGGTAAACATTAGCTGTGCCCGTCTGACTTTAAGCAACTCAAAATTGTCATTTAAAAAAAGGTCAAGGAAATTAAGTGCCCATGGAAGAATTATGGCTTTTGAAGAAACTTTTTTTGGGGGGGGGAAGAGATTTGAAAGGGGGCAGGGGGGAAAATCAAGAGATTTGGGTCTGGAGCTAGCGTTGAACATCTCTCTCTTTTTACCATCTAGTGGGCCGAGTACATCCTCTTTGCATCTCTGCTGGTAGTCGTGTGCATCATCTTCGCTGTCCAGGCCTACTTCTACACCTACACTGACCCGATCAAAATTGAAGCTCAATTTGCCCAGAAGGAGCCAGAAGAGAAGGAAAAGAAGCAAACTCTGGACACGGTGAAGGAAAATCTGTATGAAAACAGTATTGATTCGGACTCCAGCTCTGACGAGGAAGAAAGGCAGACCAAGATCTAGAGAAGACACTTTTCTCTGACTTTCACAAACGCTGCTTGATTTTATGTTTCATGAGTGACACAGCCTGTGACATTTAGTACTTTGATCACCTTAAGTTTTTTTTTTTTTAAATTATTGAGAATGAGATCAAAGTAAAACATCATGAGTCGGACACAAAAATCAGGCTTGGATGATTCAGCTCTTGGCAGATGGTGTTATGGGGAAAAACCACAGCAGGGACAAACATTTGATATTCTTTTTGGCTGTAAAATAGAAATCAAATGTTAGTCCTGTAGTTTAAATCTCTGAATCTTAGCACTTTTGCGATAATAGAACCATTTCTACGATATATTTTACATTTATGGCATAAGCGACATCTTTGTGTAATAACTTTTTATTGCACAGTGCGCAGCAGCTGTACGCCCATTGTATCATTTGCACATATTTTCCAAGCACAGTGTTGTATGTATTGTAATATATTGTCTGTTTTATAGACAGTTGCTTTAGGGTGAAACTCAACATCAAAGCCTCCTCATTCAGTCATACTGTATATAAAACCTATTCAACCTCAGGTTGGGCGCCACAAAATATCCTTCTGTGATCAGTATCTGTTCATCAAGGTCTTCAATAAAGAGGCGAGCAAAGTGGTTTCATTAAAACTATACTATTCCCCAAATACGAAAGGCGAAGATATAATTTCTGTGAACTGCATTTTCATGTCTCTTGTGTTTCATTCAGAACATGTCAGAAATCAGGCAGTTATGAGTGAAAAAGTAATTTTAATACAAAATTAGGTTGGAGCTTTTTTGCTTGGATTTCAAACTCAGTGACTGTTTCAGAACTAGAATCATGGCCTCCTCAGTCATGACTTTTTTTTAAAGCCATTTTAAAGAAATCATTAACCTTTGTAAGATATTACATATGAAGTTCCCAGCATTGAAACTATAAATAGCAATGCACTTTTTTTAATTGCTCACATGCAGCATGCAGTTGCATTAAGTAGGTGTTCCTTGACAAGACAACAGCAAAGCACTGATGTGTTACTGTGGGCATCCACAGTTTTCCAAGCTCATCTCATGAATTCATGCTGTTTGAAACTCAGACGTTCCCAACGTGTTTGCCATCATCTGGACTACAGAGGTTTGTTCCAGAAACAAGAGGGATTAAGAAATAAAATGTTTTAGGTAAAATAGTTAATCCAGTGATTACAAATTCCTCAGTGTGTGTGTGTGTGTGTGTGTGTGCGTTAACCCTCGGTCCCACCGAATAATGAAGGCTGAAGGAGCCACGCATGGGTGTGGGGTGATTATTCGAAGAAAGACCCACGTTTTGATCTATCACGTATCCACTATGAAGGTGCCTCTAGTTGCCCCTCTACCCCACATGTGCCATGTAGCAGCCTCTAGTGAGCCACGACCGACCTGTCATTACAGCCTCGAATGGCTGGTATCAGCCACACTAATCCACGTAGTGCCATGATAGCGCCATGTTGGCGCACGTTTGGGCATGAGTTTGGTCCAAACCTCCAGCCCTCCCACACCTGATCCCTCCAAAGTGTGGGTTTTCAATTCACAGATTCACAGCAGCATTTAAAGATGTCCCTTTTTTTTTTTTTTTTTTAACGCAGTCCAAAAATAGACACTCCAGCACAGTTCCGCAGTTGTGCGCTGTGCACCAGGCTGCTGTCCACCTGTAATGCACCAGACCAGCTAGACCCGAACCACGGGCTCCTGGAGAGCCGCCTCTGTGCTTCTCGCTGGCTCCGCGGCTGTCTGGCTTTTCTTCTGTGCTTTAAACACACAAAACTTTATGTTTGTCCGTTTATTTCTGCAAAATCGCTCTTTTGCGCGCGCGCTGCTGTTGTCCTTTCATGGACAGCCGCCTCTCTGCTCTAAGTGGCTTCCTTTCCATCCGTGGCTTGCTGGCTTTATTTTTTCCTTGGCTTTAAACACAATTTTTACAACGTGATTCCACTTTTAACTTTGTGTTTGTCCGTTTATTTCTGCAAAAGTGCTTTTGCGTGCGGTGCCGTACTGCATACAGAATGAGGTGGCCGTTATACACCTGTGGATCATTTTCAAAAAAAAAAAAAAATATATATATATATATTTCTTTATTTCTTCCGCAGCTTACAAGTTATCATGATACAACTTTTAACTTTGTGTTATGTCTTCAAAATCGGTCTTTTGCGCGCTCTCCACCTGTGTTGCCGCACAGCTCCTGCTCTTAGCTGCTCCACTGGAGTTATCTTCCATGGCTTTAAACACACATCCACTTTCACGCAGTCACCCAAATTTTAACTTTGTGTTCATCCAATATTGACTGAAATATCACTCTTTTGTGAGCTGGCATTCTGCCTAAATGCTCGTTTGAAGTGTGATGATGAGTCACTGCGTCAGTGCGCACACACAGCGGAGCTCATGTGATCCATTAACAAGATATTAACATACTTTTACATACAACAGACATCAACATACAGACACACTTTTACAGCAAGGAACTGTTTTATCAAGCTATTAAAAAAAACATTAAAAATAATTACCTTAAGCTGTTCAAAATACATTCCACATGGAGCAGGAAAGAGAGGAAAAAAAAAAAGCGTCCAGATGAAACAGTCCTCTGATTCTAGAAGTGATTAGAGGTGTTTTCAGCATCCAAGGTTTGGCAGAAAATGATTAATCCGCTACAAAATAATTATTTTATATAGAGTCCAGCGCACAGAGCAGGTGGAATTGTGTGCGCAAGAGAGCCGCTCCAAAAATAGCCTCTCAGGTCCTGCCTCAGTGCGCACACACAGCAGCGCTCATGTGATCCATTAACAAGATATTAAATCAACATACTTTTACATACAACAGACATCAACATACAGACATACTTTTACAGCAAGGAACTGTTTTATCAAGCTATAAAAAAACATTAAAAATAATTACCTTAAGTTGTTCAAAATACATTCCACATGGAGCAGGAAAGAGGAAAAAAAAAAAGCGTCCAGATGAAAGTCAGCTGATTCTAGAAGAGGTGTTTTCAGCATCCAAGGTTTGGCAGAAAATGATTAATCCACTACAAAATAATTATTTTCTATAGAGTCCAGCGCACAGAGCAGGTGGAATTGTTTGCGCAAGAGGAGAGCTATTCCAAAAATAGCCTCTCAGGTCCTGTGAAGGCGCACGGATAATGGACTTTTTGCAGACTAGTAAGCACCACGCAAATGCCTCTAAGCCATTGCAGTAACTCGAACACAAACTGCACCACGCTGTTGTTGCTGAATTTTGAACATCTTGAAATTAGCACCACGCTCAGAGAGGAGCCTCGTTAACTGAAGATAATGCCTGTAAGAGCCACTCTGAGCCACTATACTGCCACGATAGCTCACGAAACAAACAAAAAAAAAAACAGGGTGCGTGGCTCCTCCTTCATCCTTCATTATTCGGTGGGACCGCGGCTTTAAAGCTATAGGATGGAGGATACAGTCACCTGGTGTTGAAGTTGCAAATTGCATTACACCTTCTCCAGTCATGAAACTGTTCACCGTCATGGTTTCGCTTCTTTGGCGATGGCAATTCATGTTTTTCTCTTGAGATGAGCAATATGTACGAGTACAATCCTCCGTTTCACAAAAATGAACTTGTTGGCCTGAACGAGTAGACAGTGTATAGTGGAGTAAAGCCTGGGTCCCACCGAATAATGAAGGATGAAGAAGGAGCCACGCAGCATGTTTTCTTTGCTATGAGAGGGTTTCTTCAACTATCGTGGTAGTTTCATAGTTTTCATGGCTCTGAGTGGTTCTTAGAGGCATTATCTTCAGTTAACGAGGCTCCTCTCTGAGTGTGGCGCTTATTTCAAGAAGTTCAAAATTTAGCAACAACAGCGTGGCGCAGTTTGTGTATGAGTTACTGCGACGGCTTAGAGGCATTTGCGTGGTGATTACGAGTCTGCTAAAAGCCCATTATCCTGGCGCCTGGCAGTTACGCAGGACCTGAGGCGCTATTTTTGGAGCGGCTCTCCTCTTGCGCACACAATTCCACCTGCTCTGTGCGCTGGACTCTATATAAATAATCTAAGTAATTTTTTTGTAGCCAAACCTTGGATGCTGAAAACACCTCTAATCACTTCTGGAATCACAGAGGACTGTTTCATCTGGACGCCCCCCCCCCCCCCCCCCCCCCCCAAATCCTGCTTTATGTGGAATATATTTTGAACAGCTTAAGGTAACTATTTTTAATGTTTTTTATAGCTTGATAACATCATGCTACACAGCACTGTGTGTCTCATACATGGCTTGGCATGGGTGATACGAGCCATTTGAGGCTCTAATGACCTGTCAGTCGTGGCTTCTACGTGGCATGTGCGGGGTACAGAGAGGCACCTTAGTTGTGGATACGTGTTAGATGAAAACGTGGGTCATTCTTCAAATAATCACTCCACACCCATGCGTGGCTCCTTCTTCATCCTTCATTATTCGGTGGGACCCAGGCTTAACCAATGATTCCACTTTTTTTCCCCTTCAGTCTTCCAACCACGCTGGAAAATGCCAAACACTAAGTATGTCCCTTTTGGGCTACTGTGTCATCACAATGCTGATACGTGTAGTCTCCATGAGGGGGGCTGCTCTCATGTAGATATGATGGGCTCATTCTGAGCTCATGAAAGCACTTTGATTCAGCATTTCAGGCAAATGCACACTAATGAACAGATGGTTATAAATGACATATCCCATTTCTGCAAATACAGTAGTGTTCAGAATAATAGTAGTGCTATGTGACTAAAAAGATTAATCCAGGTTTTGAGTATATTTGTTATTGTTACATGGGAAACAAGGTACCAGTAGATTCAGTAGATTCTCACAAATCCAACAAGACCAAGCATTCATGATATGCACACTCTTAAGGCTATGAAATTGGACTATTAGTAAAAAAAAAAAAAAAGTAGAAAAGGGGGTACTGTAAATACCCCTAAATCCTCCACACTGTAGCTTTAACTGTTTTACAAAACTGCAGAAATAAAAGCTTAAAGCCACACAGAACCATAGCTGCCGGGGCTACTTAAGGTTAGGAATGTGGTGATATTTTAATAGAAATTAAACGTTATGTTTGCTTGATGAGGTAAAGAACATTCTGAAGAAATACACTGAAGGAAGGCAAATTGCTCAGAAACCTGATCGATACTCTTCGAAAACAAAGTATAAAACCCAACTTGTGGTGGGTGTAATGAAGTTTCTACTTTCTAACAGATATTTCACTCATATCCAAAACAACTAACATGCAATAAATGTTCTCTGCTCATCACACATTTCTGGATCGACCCCCATAAAACAACACGTAGCTGAGCATTAGATCTTTATTTCTCATGTCACTTTGAAAGCTTACATTTAACTTGGGAATTCTCAAATGACACAAGCAAAGATTATATACAGTACTATAAACTGTCAGCTATGATAAAGGAGACCAAGTGTACACATTTTGTAGCTATTTCTGGAGCATGTTTTCTGTATTTTTATTTATTTTTTTGCCATAGGCAGGTGCCCATATCCATAAAGCATTCCATAGTTCCATACTTAATGCTTCGCAGTTATAAAAATATCAGATATTTGTTAATTCTTTCAATCCCTGTGTTGATAAGTGCGTCTTGATGCAACTCCTCAACATTATTGCTGCATTAGCACAGTAGTAAGTTCTTGAACTCTTAATTATATATATATGTATGTATCTATGTACATACATATATATATATATACACACACACACACACACACACACACACACATACACACACACACTAAAACATGGCTATTAGCAAACTTTCTCCTCGTACAGATCGTTTAAATACTGAACACACTTTCAAAGTGCAAAAAACTAATAAAAAATAGAGAGAGAGGGAGACGAAAAGAAAAGGTGCAACTTGTACTGTAAAATTGTGTTGAAAGCGTTTAAGAGGGCATGGCACTTCTAGCGTGGTGTGGAAGTGAGTATAAAGTTAGCAAAAGAATGGCATTTTTTTTAATCTGCACCGTTCCATTTGGCGGTCATTTGTCACAACAAGATTGCCTAAAGTGGTCAGATTCTCAGAATCTCAAGTTTTATTTTCTATGTAACAATATTCTGAAATTACAAATGAAAGAAAACAAATGTACTTCGCGTCAGCATTCATTTGTCCACAGCAGGTTCATTTTGGCCATAACTGTCCTCTAAGTTACAGGATAATTAAAAAGGTAACAGAGCTCCTCCCCACCAACACATCTGACCAAAGTGACTGACAGGTTGTAGTTTTCCCGCGAGTACAGCTTCCACCTGGAAACTGAGTAAATATTGTATTTAATTACCTCACTGTGTCGGGTCACTGATTGAAACTCAGTCACTCTCAGAGAAAACACTGATATAAAGAAAGAAAGGAAAAAAAAAAATCCATAATGAAATAAGAAATGCCACAATGTAGATGCATCTCAAAAAGCAAGGCATTTTCAGTTCTGTCTGTCGGAGTAACTTTTGAATTTTTAAATAACTACTTTTCTTTTTTAACATTACCAATATCTACAAAATGCGCATAACCATTTTGCACACAGTGATTCTTTTCCTGTGACGTCAGTGACAATTTGTACTCATGTACAGCATAACAACCCCCCCCCCCCCCCCCAAACCCCACCCACTGCCTCAGAGGACAAAGTCCACTTAAAGCACTTTACCTGAGGTTTCATTAAGAATGCTGCAATTTGCCAAAGCAGGGAGTTTGGAACAGACGCGAGAGCACACATGCGCGCACCCACCCACCTGCTGCGCTTATATACTGATTTCCCTGCAGGTTCATCAAGCATGCTTCAGAGGCTCTGGAAAATGTGACGCCTGCAGTAAGCGGGGACTAAAGTCTTGAGATTTTTCTGCTCTTCATCTGTTCAATTCCTTGTGCAGACTCTGTTGTGGCGTGAGGCTGGAGCAGCGGCGCGTACGCAGAGCCCGTAAGTCTAACTTGGCCGTTTTGTCTGGTGGGTTGCTCGGGGAGTCTTGCCCTATCGCGGTCGAGACACCGAGCTCCCATCAGAATCAGCAGGTTCTGATTCCCATATGATCGTCTCTTCAGTTTCTCAGTTATCCTCCACGGGAGTGCAGCAATTTTTACAGGCCAAGGTCAACCCCTCCCCACCCGCCCTTCCCTACAGATGGTCAAATGTGGTCAGCTGGTTGTGAATGGCTCGACTCTGACCTGGTGGAGGCTTTGGGGAAGAGGAAGCCTGGGATATTGGTGCTGAAGCAGAGTGCTGATGCTATGGGGAGGAGGAAGCCGTCCGGCTTGTGGCGAAACTGTGAATGAAAAGATGAGTGCGTTTACTGCCAGGTTCAAACATTACACACACAAAAAAGAACTGACAGCAGGGACACCTCTAAGCCTGTCACAATCATTACTACATCAACTCATCGTACAATACCAACATGACCTCAATCCTAAAATAAAGCTCAACACTGGTAAAGCCTTCATGTCAATGATGCTGCTTTACCTGTTATTTACTGCCAATAGTAAGTCCCTTCTGCTGCTCCCTTGTTTGCACTCGGGGTCGCCACAGCAAATCCAAGGTGGATCTGCATGTTGAATTGGCACAGGTTTTACGCCGGATGCCCTTCCTAACGCAACTCCACATTACATGGAGAAATGTGGCAGGGGTGGGATTTGAACCTGGAACCTTCTGAACTGAAACCAAGCACATTAACCACTTGGCCACCACCCCTGCTGTCAATTATTACTTTTAATACGTTTTGTATTTTGCATAATGTTAAAAAACATGGTGGAACAATCAAATATCAAAATTAAGAACAAAATGAATTTTGGCTTTGATTGAGTACACGCTACTATAAGTACTCTCCTATATACTGGAATCTTCAGACCAGGGCTGGCCATCCATGAAGAGCACTCATAAGGGTGCAATTCCTCTGCCAAGGTGCAACAAGCCCTTCAAAAATATTAATTCCAAAACCCACATCATATGTAAGTGAGGTTCACAAATCATTTACAACTGGACAAAATGTATTGGCTTCTTCTTTAGCCCATGTTCCACGAAAATATTTCCATCGGTTTTTGAGTAATTCTGTTGACAATCCCACAAACAAATATGGGAGATAATGTTGTTTCATCCTTGGCAGAAGCCATGAGATGATTTTCATTTCAAAATTTGGCTCTTGAATTGAAAGGTTACCTCTGGAGCCTGTGGACCATGTGAGTCACCAGGGAATCAGAGATGCTGGGATAAGCCTCCTCAGCCAGCAGGATGGCCTCCCTCAGTTCATCCAGGACTAAAGGGTTCCCATTCACCTGCTCCTGTCTCGCCTTCAGCTGGGTGTGATGACAAACACACAGTTCTTTAACTCTGGGCCTTCCAAATGTTTCCTCATTTGTGTTTACAGGATTCAGAGCAAACGTTGCTACCTCAGCTAATGCAGGGGAGATGACGGTGGCCAGGCTCTGTGAATAAGGCCTCTTTGGAATGTCTTTTGTCTGTGAAAAGAACATGCGAGATGTTAGGAAATTAAAGAGGACAGTTTCACCTCAAGGTGAGTTTACAAATAAAATAAATATTAAAAAAAAGAAATCAATACAGCTCAAATATTTCTCCAAATACCATCAAACCTCATCTTATTAGGACAGTTTTTGTGCAACAGTGTGCCTCATTTGTACTATAAACAGCAATTCGTTCCAACAGAGAAGTGTAATGACTGAAGTATGTCACTAAGTAGAACACAGAAGATCAACCTCGAGGAAAACGTTAACATCACCACTGAATAAGGAAATTGAATCCTAACAGATGACTTCCGTCTTCCATTTTAAAGCCTTTACCCCACTTATGGGTCACCTGATCTGTTACACCTGACTGTCCCTCCCCATTCTGTAGCTTCTTGGGGTCCTTCTCCCGAATGGTGAAGATCCAGTCATCATTGCCAAAGTCATTCCCGCCCGACGCCTGGCCATCCTGCTCTCTGATTGGACAGATAACAGAGGTCATATTAGGAACTAAACAGTGTAAAAGTTTTAGATAGGACGACTAAACAAGTGTTAAGTGTCTGTCACATCTTGAGGATGTAGCCAGCACACGCCGACAGCCCCGTTTCCACAGAGCGGTCCGGGTTAGTACAGCATGGCATGGGATGGGTTGGAACGGTGAAGTCTGGCTTGGCTTGCATTTCCACCATCAGCAGAACCCATTTGTCTGGTAGGCAGAGGATGTAGATGTTGACAAGCATGTCATTAAGAGTGTGTACACTGTTGCGTGGCCTCGCCCCTTCCACACGGAGGCCAAACAGAGTAAATTTTTGACTAGTTTATTTAGTCTGCTGGCATCCTTTGCCGTGATGCCTGCACCCCAGCACCAAACCACAGTAAAGTAGATGATGCTCGCGACAGCAGACTGTTAGAACATACACCTCATCTGTCGTGTTGAGCTTCCCCACAGAAGAAAACCCATGTAAGTTTTGTCTTTACATAAAAAAACAAAAAAAAAAACAAAAACAGCAATAAGGGTCTTTCACTTAAAAAAATTAAATAAAATAAAGCTTTGCATGTACACGCTGTCTTTAAAGCAGACAGTCTATTTATGCTATGGGTGCTCATCTTGACAGAACACCGGTGCTGTCCTGCTCTGAGAGCTCAACGTGACGGATGAGGTGTAGATTTTACCAGTTGCACTGAACGCAACACGGGTGAGCTGTTCCTGTGTTGATACAGAGATAAAATGTGACTATTAATACTGTGTTTTACTGCTTTTCATAAAGACGATAACCATGTTTGGGATTTCATTTCTTATTTATTTATTTTTCCTGCATTTATTTTGCGTTTGTGAACACAGCTCCATTAGCAGTTTACGAGGTCTGTTAGAAAAGTATTGGACCTTTTTATTTTTTGCAAAAACCTGATGGATTTGAATCACGTGTGCTTGCATGAGTAAACCTTGAACCTTCGTGCGAATGCTTGAACTTTTTCACGCCTGTCGATTGCATCATTTTCTAGTAAGCAGCCTTTGTGTGAGGACATGTGTTGTGCACTCGGCGGATTTTCATTTCAAGGAAAAAGACGGCGACTGGAGCAGTGCTGCATCAAATTTTGCCAGAAACTGGGCGACAGCCAGGTGGAAACCATTCGGATGATTCAGATGGCTTTCGGTGACTTTTCAGTCGTGTGACTATCCGAGAAATTGTGGAAGAGGTGGGCATGTCACAGCATGTCCTGTGAGACTTCAACAGAGAGGCGCTTTTGCTCCGTCAGCAGCAGCAGCATGAATTTCACCGCCACTCTTTTCATGGCCAAATCTTCTTTCACAGTGGAATGTACCGAAAAAGTGCTGATGTCCACCTCTTCCGCAATTTCTCGGACAGTCACATGACGGTCCCTCATCACCACAGCGTTCACTTTGGAAATGATCTGGTCATTTCTGCACGTTGATGGCCGACTGGAGCGCGGCTCGCTCTCCACCGTTGTGCGGACGTCTTTAAACCGGTTGTACCGCTCCTTAATCTGTGTGATGCCCACAGGATCGTCACCGAAAGCCGTCTGAAACTTC
The DNA here is from genome assembly GCF_902500255.1 of Thalassophryne amazonica. Taxonomy (NCBI): domain Eukaryota; kingdom Metazoa; phylum Chordata; class Actinopteri; order Batrachoidiformes; family Batrachoididae; genus Thalassophryne; species Thalassophryne amazonica. The sequence goes on along the minus strand of NC_047103.1, from coordinate 154,797,458 downwards.
TGAATGGTTTCCACCTGGCTGTCGCCCAGTTTCTGGCAAAATTTGATGCGGCACTGCTCCAGTCGTTCCGTCATTTTCCTTGAAATTAAAATCCGCCGAGCGCACTACACATGTCCTCACACAAAGGCTGCTTACCAAAAAATGATGCAATCAACAGGCGTGAAAAAATTCATGCATGCGCACAAAGGTTCAAGGTTGGCTCATGCAAGCACACGTGATTCAAATCCATCAGGTTGTTGCAAAAAATAAGAAGGTCGGATACTTTTCTAACAGACCTCGTATATTATTGTAGCGACTGCTGGCCTGTGAATTGTTGTGCTGCAATGGATTATGGGACTTTTTTTGTTGTTTGTTTTTTAAATTATTGTGGTACATGTTGGTTTATCAGCGTTGTTAAGCCTGGGTCCCACCGAATAATGAAGGATGAAGAGGCATTATCTTCAGTTAATGAGGCTCCTCTCTGAGCGTGGCGCTAATTTCAAGAAGTTCAAAATTTAGCAGCAACAGCATGGCGCAGTTTGTGTACGAGTTACTGCGACGGCTTAGAGGCATTTGCGTGGCGCTTACGAGTCTGCTAAAAGCCCATTATCGGCGCGCCTGGCAGCTTCGCAGGACCTGAGAGGCTATTTTTGGAGCGGCTGCCCTCTTGCGCTGACAATTCCACCTGCTCTGTGCGCTGGACTCTATATAAAATAATTATTTTGTAGCGGATTAATCATTTTCTGCCAAACCTTGGATGCTGAAAACACCTCTAATCACTTCTGGAATCACAGAAGGCTGTTTCATCTGGACGCTTTTTTCCCTCTCTTTCCTGCTCCATGTGGAACAGCTTAAGGTAACTATTTTTAATGTTTTTTATAGCTTGATAAAACAGTTCCTAGCAGTAAAAGTATGTCGGTTGTATGTTGATGTCTGCTGTATGTAAAAGTATGTTGATTTAATATCTTGTTAATGGATCACATGAGCTGTGTGTGCGCACTGACGCACTGAGGCAGTAACTCATCATCACGCTTCAAACGAGCATTTAGGCAGAACGCTAACTCATAAAAGAGTGAATTTTCAGTAACTATTTGACGAACACAAAGGTAAAATTTGGGTGACTGCGTGAAAGTGGATGTGTGTTTAAAGCCATGGAAGATAACTCCAGTGAAACTGCTATAGCAGAGCAGAGCTGTGCGGCAACACAAGAGGAGACCGTGCAAAAGACCGATTCTGAAGACATAACACAAAGTTAAAAGTTGTATCATGGTGACTTGTAAGCTGTGGAAGAAATAAAGAAATGTGTATATATATATATATATATATATATATATATATATATATATATATATATATATACCGTATTTTCCGGACTATAAGTCGCACTTTTTTACATGTTTTGGCCGGGGGTGCGACCTATAAATGAAAAATATACCGGTAGGATCTCAATTAATTTACTGTAACAAAACAATTTTACGTGCCAGAGTCGATCTATGTTTTAAAATGGCCACCAGAAAAGGAAATGCAATGCATCATGGGCACTGTAGTATGACGGCCATCCTATAGTTCACGCTGGTCGCGATAACCAATCAGAGAACAGAACTTTGGATGCGTATTCCTCACCTCACCCACAGCGTGTGAAGCTGACGAACTCGGTGCTTGCTGTTATTCCGGCTTGGCGAACAGAACAGCTTCAACCCTTGGATATCAATGTGAGCAGAGTGTTTAAGTTGACGCTGAGAGCTGCGTGGGAGCATTGGGTGAGCGACGGCGGAGGATTAGCGTGTGCACTTGGAAGGAGCTGGCGTTGATGATTGTGAAAAGCGTTTGAAGCAGACGAACATGGTGTTTATTCCGGGACGGCTAACAAGACAGCTTCAACCCTTGGATATCACTGTGAGCAGAGTTGACGCTGAGAGCTGCATGGGAGCACTGAGCGACGGCGGAGGATTAGCGTCTCCACTTGGAAGGAGCTGGATCGACACCGCTGGGTGGTCATGAGCTGCGCAGGTAGGCGCTGCATGGTTCGGCTCGCAATGTGGTCCGCAAAATACAAACATATCCGTAGGTAAAATGCAGCTCACGAGAGGGCACTCAAGGCTTGTGTAACTGTTCCTGCGACTTCTGACTACCATAGAAAAATAAAAATTTTAACGTTACTGATAACATAACAAGACAACGGAGAAGGCCCGAAAAAAATGCCACCAAAAAGAAAATCATTCTCTGCAGATTACAAGTTGCGACTGGTGAAATATGCATCCGAAAACGGTAGCCGTCACAATATTATCATCTGAACTTTTCATGTTAACATACCTGTATGTCCATGGGACTTATAGTCCAGTGGACCTTATTTATGGTTTATTTTTCTTTATAATGGATAAAGTGGCTGGTGCGACTTATACTCCGGTGCGACTTATAGTCCGGAAAATACGGTATATATATATATATATATATATATATATATATATATATATATATATATATATGTGTATATATATATATATATATATATATATATATATATATATATATATATATATATATATATATATACACACACACACACACAACAAAAATATAAACGCAACACTTTTGGTTTTGCATGACATGAACTCAAAGATCTAAAACTTTTTCCACATACACAATATCACCATTTCCCTCAAATATTGTTTACAAACCAGTCTAAATCTGTGATAGTGAGCACTTCTCCTTTGCTGAGATAATCCATCCCACCTCACAGGTGTGCCATATCAAGATGCTGATTAGACACCATGATTAGTGCACAGGTGTGCCTTAGACTGCCCACAATAAAAGACCACTCTGAAAGGTGCAGTTTTGTTTTATTGGGGGGGGGGGTACCAGTCAGTATCTGGTGTGACCACCATTTGCATCATGCAGTGCAACACATCTCCTTCGCATAGAGTTGATCAGGTTGTCAATTGTGGCCTGTGGAATGTTGGTCCACTCCTCTTCAATGGCTGTGCGAAGTTGCTGGATATTGGCAGGAACTGGTACACGCTGTCGTATACGCCGGTCCAGAGCATCCCAAACATGCTCAATGGGTGACACGTCCAGTGAGTATGCCGGCCATGCAAGAACTGGGACATTTTCAGCTTCCAAGAATTGTGTACAGATCCTTGCAACATGGGGCCGTGCATTGTCCTGCTGCAACATGAGGTGATGTTCTTGGATGTATGGCACAACAATGGGCCTCAGGATCTCGTCACGGTATCTCTGTGCATTCAAAATGCCATCAATAAAATGCACCTGTGTTCTTCATCCATAACAGACGCCTGCACATACCATAACCCCACCGCCACCATGGGCCACTTGATCCACAACATTGACATCAGAAAACCGCTCACCCACACGACGCCACACACGCTGTCTGCCATCTGCCCTGAACAGTGTGAACCGGGATTCATCCGTGAAGAGAACACCTCTCCAACGTGCCAAACAGCAGTGAATGTGAGCATTTGCCCACTCAAGTCGGTTACGACAACGAACTGGAGTCAGGTCGAGACCCCGATGAGGACGATGAGCATGCAGATGAGCTTCCCTGAGACGGTTTCTGACAGTCTGTGCAGAAATTCTTTGGTTATGCAAATCGATTGTTTCAGAAGCTGTCCGAGTGGCTGGTCTCAGATGATCTTGGAGGTGAACATGCTGGATGTGGAGGTCCTGGGCTGGTGTGGTTACACGTGGTCTGCGGTTGTGAGGCTGGTTGGATGTACTGCCAAATTCTCTGAAACGCCTTTGGAGACGGCTTATGGTAGAGAAATGAACATTCAATACACGAGCAACAGCTCTGGTTGACATTCCTGCTGTCAGCATGCCAATTGCACGCTCCCTCAAATCTTGCAACATCTGTGGCATTGTGCTGTGTGATAAAACTGCACCTTTCAGAGTGGCCTTTTATTGTGGACAGTCTAAGGCACACCTGTGCACTAATCATGGTGTCTAATCAGCATGTTGATATGGCACACCTGTGAGGTGGGATGGATTATCTCAGCAAAGGAGAAGTGCTCACTGTCACAGATTTAGACTGGTTTGTGAACAATATTTGAGGGAAATGGTGGTATTGTGTATGTGGAAAAAGTTTTAGATCTTTGAGTTCATTTCATACAAAATGGGAGCAAAACCAAAAGTGTTGCGTTTATATTTTTGTTGAGTGTATATATATATATATATATATATATAAAAAATGATCCACAGGTGTATATAAGAAAGCAGTCACCTCATTCTGTATGCAGAATGGCACTGCGCGCAAAACAGTGCTTTTGCAGAAATAAACGGACGAACACAAAATTAAAAGTGATCACAGTGTAAAAATGACTGTTTAAAGTCAGGGAAAAAATAAAGCCAGCAAGCCACGGATGGATTTTAAGCCAGTGAGACTGAGCACAGAGGCGGCTGTGCACAAATGGAACAGTGGCGCGCGCGCAAAAGAACAATTTTGCAGAATAAACAGATGAACACAAAGTTTATAGTGCGATTATGGTGTGTGTGTTTAAGCCGCAGAAGAAATAAAGCCAGCGAGCCGCAGAGCCAGCGAGGACCACAGAGGCAGCTCTCCAGGAACCCGTGGTTCGGTTCTAGCTGGTCTGGTGCAATACAGGTGGACAGCAGCCTGGTGCACAGTGCACAATCGCGGGACTGTACTAGAGCGTTTATTTTTGGACTGCATTTAAAAAAATGTGACATCTTTAAATGCTGCTGTGAATCTGTGAATTGAAAACCCACACTTTAAAGGGACCAGATGTGGGAGGGGTGGAGGTTTGGACCACGTAGCTTAGTGTGGCTGATGCGAGCCATTCGAGGATCTAATAACAGGTCGGTCGTGGCTCACTAGAGGCTGCTACGTGGCACATGTGGGGTACAGAGAGGCACATAGAGGCACATTCATAGCGGATACATGATAGATGAAAACGTGGGTTATTCTTTGAATAATCGCTGACAAGCCCATGCGTGGCTCCTTCTTCATCCTTCATTATTCGGTGGGACCCAGGCTTAACCAAATTGAAACACAACGAGTCAGTTATGTTGTCACCATTAGTGAAAAGTGCCTTATGTTTGATGTTTTCCGCCATCTGTGGTGTTGTGTGTGAAAAGTAAACAGTTCTTTGGGGCAGCCGGTAGGGTGCATAAAGACAAAAGCTCTGGCTCGTTCTTCCACGCAGCTTGCCACAATATACAACCCCAATTCCAATGAAGTTGGAACGTTGTGTAAAATGGAAATAAAAACAGAATACAATGATTTGCAAATCCTCTTCAACCTATATTCAATTGAATACACCACAAAGACAAGATATTTAATGTTCAAACTGATAAACTTTTGTTTTTGTGCAAATATTTACTCATTTTGAAATGGATGCCTGCAACACGTTTCAAAAAAGTTGGGACAGGGCAACAAAAGACTGGGAAAGTTGATGAATGCTCAAAGAACACCTAAGTGAACACCTAGATGAGTGTCATGATTGGGTATAAAAGGAACATCCCCAAAAGGCTCAGCCGTTCACAAGCAAAGATGGGGCTAGGATCATCACTTTGTAAACAACTGTGTGAAAATCAGAGGATTCAGAGAATCTGGAGAACTTTCTACACGTAAGCAGCAAGGCCGAAAACCCAACACTGAATGCCCGTGACCTTTGATCCCTCAGGCAGCACTGCATTAAAACTGACATTACTGTTTAAAGGATCTTACTGCGCGGGCTCAGGAACACTTCAGAAAACCATCGTCGGTTAACACAGTTTGTCGCTACATCTACAAGTGCAAGTTAAAACTCTACCATGCAAAGTGAAAGCCATACATCAACAACATCCAGAAATGCCACCGCCTTCTCTGGGCCCGAGCTCATTTGAAATGGACAGACGCAAAGTGGAAAAGTGTGCTGTGGTCTGATGACTCTACATTTCAAATTGTTTTTGGAAATCATGGATGTCGTGTCCTCTGGACAAAAGAGGAAAAAGACCATCCAGATTGTTACCAGCACAAAGTTCAAAAGCCAGCATCTGTGATGGTATGGGGGTGTGTTAGTGTCCATGGGCAACTTACACATCTGTGATGGCACCATCAATGCTGAAAGGTACATTCAGGTTTTGGAGCAACACATGCTGCCATCCAAGCAACGTCTTTTTCAGGGACGACCCTGCTTATTTCAGCAAGACAATGCCAAGCCACATTCTGCACGTGTTACAACAGCGTGGCTTCGTAGTAAAAGAGTGTGGGTACTAGACTGGCCTGTCTGCAGTCGAGACCTGTTGTTCATTGAAAATGTGTGGCGCATTATGAAGCACAAAATACGACAACGGAGACCCCAGACTGTTGAACAACTTAAGTCGTACATCAAGCAAGAATGGTAAAGAATTCCACCTACAAAGCTTCAACAATTAGTGTCCTCAGTTCCCAAATGCTTATTGAGTGTTGTTAGAAGGAAAGGTGATGTAACACACCCCAGCTTTTTTGAAACGTGCTGCAGGCATCCATTTAAAAATGAGCAAATATTTGCACAAAAACAATAGTTTATCAGTTTGAACATTAAATATCTTGTCTTTGTGGTGTATTCAATTGAATATAGGTTGAAGGGGATTTGCAAATCATTGTATTCTGTTTTTATTTACATTTTACACAACATCCCAACTTCATTGGAATTGGGGTTGTAAAATAGAGATAAACTGTGTCTACTTTCCACAAAGATGGTGACAGTGTTTGGGGTTTTATTTTTTATTTATCGTGTATTCATTTTGTGATCGCCTTTGAATTTACTCAGAAGCCCCTGTGGTGCTTAAACTCCAAACTGGCTTATCACTAGCTAACAGTGTCAATACTAATAGTTAGCGGTAACTTCTGCTACATTTTTTAATCAGTTTAGCATTATAAAAGTTAACTTTTCAGTTAGTGGATTAGCCGTTATCAAAGCTAACTTTTCGGTGAGCTGTGCCCACCACTGCCTATAGCTGCCCACACTTTTGCTTCTCTTTGTAAGACTCTCAATGGCCCAAAAAGGCCTTACAGGTCCCAGAGTAAAGCCACCTTGACACTTACATGAATTTAATCTCTGCAGTGCTGCGCAATTCGTCGTGCCAGTGCGACCCACGTTGTCCTGCTAGATGCCGTGCTTTGTGCTGCTGAACGGCACGTTATATAAAATAATTATTTCCTAGCTGATGACGCATTTGTTCTTGGAATTTTGCTGATGAAGCCATCTCTTATTGCTCCCGGAAACACAGAGAAATGATCTGCAGCTCCAGCTTGGGTTGTGCACGTGGTGCGGTGGAGAATGCATTTGGAACCATCTAAAATTACTTATTAAATTTATATTGTAATGGCTTTGTAAACCAGTTGCACTGTCATTCCTTCCTGTGAGTTTGATAATGTATCTGTAAAATTATGGTTATTGTAGATGTAACATCTCGACATAATCCTTCGGATGTGCTGTGCTGTGGCAGTGAGATGCATTGGCTTGAAGTGACACAGTGTTTTAGAATAGATTGCGCAATGATCACATCTAGTTCACAAAATTAATGCATGCCGGAAATTTTGAACATTTCGAAATTTTCTTTGCACACAGCTATGCACAGCTCACACACAGTTTACAATGAGTTTACTCTCTGGCACACCAGACTGCGTGCCAGTCCAGGGATTAAACTCATGCAAGTGTCAAGGTACCTTAAGGCAAACACGTGAAAGGGGTTGACAGTTATGATAACAAGACATATAAATACTAAACATTTGAAATGATGTATGTTTTGTACATTAGTATTTCATTTTATGCATAATTTTTCATTATTTTTTGTAATATATAAATATGAGTAACAAGAAATCTGAGGCGCTATTTGGGCGCCGAAAGAGCTCTTTTTAGTGAGCCGAGCCATAAGAACCGGCTTTCTTAAAAAGAGCCAGAATGCCAATCACTAGTGGCGACAACAAGCTGTTTATTGTGTGTTTTTAGGTTGCCCCATAGCACTATTTTATTAGCACATTTTATAGCTGTTTAGCCTGTGATGACAATAGCGTTCTAATCAACAGGACGAACTGGAATCTTTTTTGTACAGGGTCCAAAGACGAACCCAAAAATATTAAAACATCCATCCATTTTCTTCCGCTTTATCCAGAGCCGGGTCGCGGGGGGCAGCAGCTCAAGCAAAGCCGCCAAGACCTCCCAATCCACACACACCTCCCCCAGCTCCTTCGGGGGAACCCCAAGGCGTTCCCAAGCCAGCCGAGAGATGTAGTCCCTCCAGCGTGTCCTGGGTCTTCCCCGGGGCCTCCTCCCAATGGGACGTGCCCGGAACACCTCTACAAACGAGGTGTCCAGGGAGCATCCGGAAAAGATGCCCGAGCCACCTTGAAAACCACCAGACTTCCCCTTTAAAGTGAATGATGTGTACAGACTTACGAATCAGACTCGTCTGAACTGGACTCTGTAGTTCTGGACTGCTCTGCCTTCCATCTCTTGTATTTGTCCACTAGTTCTGTCAGGTAGGAAGTCTTTTTAGCATGGCGAACAATGAGTTTATGCTTCAGCAGCTCTTTTGCAGTTGGTCTCTGTGAAAAATGAAGAGAAGCTATCAAGAAGAAATACGTAAATAAACCAAAAAAAAAAAAAAAGTTCATCTTTATGTAAAACAAAACTTTTTTTTTTTAAAGCAAGTATAGAATAGTGAAGCACAAAAATCCAACATCAGTATTTATACCTGCTGAAAGACCAAATACTTACAAAACTGGGCTCTTTATTGAGGCAGGCTTCAACAAACTCCTTTAGTGGTTTGCTGTAATTGCCTTCCAGCGTGGGCGGGTTGTTCTTTGGGATGAGGAATAAAACCTTCATGGGATGGAGCTCTGAATGGGGAGGTTCACCTTTCGCCAGCTCAATGGCTGTGATGCCCAGAGACCAGATATCAGCCTGAAGTGCACAGACAGGTACAGCTGACGAACTCTGGCTGAACAGTGTATTTAACATACAAATGGTGTGAATAGTATTTCCTGTTGTACTCCGCCTCTTCCTCTGTAACTTATGAGTCACAGGAATGTTGTCACAGTATGATTGTTCTGGTCATAGTGTGTCCATCCATTTTCTTCCGCTTTATCCAGAGTCGGGTCACGCAGGCAGCAGCTCAAGCAAAGCCGCCCAGATCTCCCGATCCACACACACCTCCCCCAGGGGAACCCCGAGGTGTTCCCAAGCCAGCCGAGAGACATAGTCCCTCCAGCGTGTCCTGGGTCTTCCCCGGGGCCTCCTCCCAATGGGACATGCCCAAAATACCTGTCCAGCGAGGTGTCCAGGGGGCAGCCGGAAAAGACGCCCGAGCCACCTCAGCTGGCTCCTTTCGACGTGGAGGAGCAACGGCTCAACTCCGAGCTCCTCACCCTCTAAGGGAGCGCCCAGCCACCCAGCGGAGGAAACTCATCTTGGCCGCTTGTACTCGTCATTGTGTGTTTTAGTGTGAAACAATACACCAACTAAAGGACACCATATAGTATATGGTACACCTATTATAATTTACACATAATTACACCACAGTTATGACGTAGGAAGTAATCTGTGGCGAATGTTTCACTTTAAACCCAATTTGATTTGATACAGGCCCGACTATATGATTAAGAGTTGCAATGTATCACTCCACCCCAACTCCTCAGCAGAAGCTGCACTTAAGTTTTGGTTAAAAATAGAGAGGTTCTGCTTAAAAAGACACTTACGGGTGCAATGTTCTGCAAAGATAACCGCTCTAGTTCACTTTGACCTTTGCCTAAAGGAAGAAGAACCTGACACTCAAATCTGTACAATTCAAACACTTGAAGAAAATTGAAAAAAGTATTTTTCAGATATACAGTTCATGCTGTCAATCTGTTGTAAAGCTGGAAATATTTTATAGGTAGGACCAGTGGTGGGCACAGTTCTGATAATTGATAATTATCGAAGATAATGTTTTCATTATCGGATTATCTTTTCAGATAACTTTAAAAACTATTATCGGACTAATTATCTTGCGATAAATTTTTATCCAATACTTTTTAGACCATTAACGTGGTAAACAAAGCTGAGCAGTTACAAACATTTTTAAAATTTAAAATCAGTTGAACACCTACCTGTTAAATGTTTCATAGCAGATGTGTAGTTCTACCCTCTGCAAACAGAAGAGAGCTGCTTCTAGAAGAAACCGCTCTATCCTCTGCAGGCAAAGGAGAATTGGTCACACACAAAAAAAATAATAATGATAATAGTAATTTCTTTTAACCCCATACTGATACGCTGGCAATATCACCCAAGTCATTCAGAGGCATACATTTTTAACTTATGGTTCAAATTTTAACCAAACAAATTTTGGACAAGTTATTTAAAATTACTGTCACGTCTGAAGTTTTATAAAGTGAAAATATCAAATATATGTTTTAGTTTTAAAGTAATGCGCTCATTTTTTTTAAGGTTTTAGTGAGGACATGCTGTGCCCAGCAGTGCATTATGGGTAGGATAGGGTAATCTCAGTACGTTCACGACAGGACAAATGCATTTCAGACACTCTGATCAGGTTCCACGGACAACAGCATTAAACCCTAGTGCCTAAAACTCTCGTGAATATATTCTCTGGGTTACTGACATTGTTATTGTGTTTGTTAAATTCCACGCATCTTAAATGTAGCAGACACGGATTATATAGAATTTTGTTTTGGCACGTTTTCATGGTCTCTACTGCCATCTACTGCCCAGTAGTGTTCACGGCAGTATTCAAACTGAAGCTGGGCAGACACTGTATGATATTTTCAATCACTGTACTCGGTTCCAGCTCAAACTGTACGACAGAACCGCATGGTGTAAAAGTTCAGAGTGCCTGATTTATGTTCTCACACACATTGTACGTTTAAAATCACACGTCGGGCTCATGTTTCCAGAAGCAAAACGCAAACAGAAGCTTTTTTCAAACTTAATTTACAAAAACTCTCGATGAGAGACATCAAAGTTTAAAAACAAAACAACAAAAAACATTACAAGACAGGTCTGCGGTGTTTGCACATGCACAGTGCGAGAGGTTGGATGCTTGTAGCGCTTCAGCAATGGGATACCCTCATGACGGCCGACCAGAATATCAAACAGGTTTGATTTTCATTCGACCATACGATTGTGGATCAGGAGGTGGTCGTGATATGTTAAACGCAGCTCATTACTCCATGTATACTAAACGATGCAGGATGTGCGATTAACCTGAAACTCGGTGCGATCCAAAAAATTCTTGCACAAATGAAAAATCAGCTGAAATAGGGCCAAAAATCGCACAGTGTAAACCCAGCTGAAGTACTGAACGTCTGGCACCAGTAGATCATGGCAGTGTTCTATTTGTTTTTGACACACAGGTTATATCAGGCGGTTATCTAATTGCAATTTGGCTTTTTTTTTTTTTTTTTTTTTTACAAATAAAAAAAATTGAATATTTTACAAAAGCACGTTTATCTGTAAACACCAACACACGTCACATTAACGTGTTGGTTTACATAATGTATGAGTCAACCAATCAGTGTTAGCCAAGGCACATTTTACCCAGAATCCTTTGTGATCTGTCTGTTTGTTACAAAACTTCAGAATTAGTGCATTATTCAACATTAAAAGATATATGTTATATTTTAACTTTGTACAAATGACATAACTGACAGTTATTCTATCAGTATTCATTTTATTTATACACCAAACCATAACTCAGCATTGCTTTATTTTCCAAGACCTGCACCTGATGGAAGCATTGTGACTGAATATAGAGTTGAGCTTTGTGGCTCCTCTCAGCTTGCTTCTGTGCTGGAAGCCATGTAGTAAACAGAAACCTCCAGCAGGGGGCAAGATGTTCAAAGACAGAAGTGCTGACTCATTGTTTGGGTCTGTTGTCGCTTTTGATGCTTTCAGAAGCGATCGTGGTGTTAAAACTCAAAATCAGCTTGTTAGTAGCTGCAAGTGTCCCGGAGACAATACTGGAATTTATCGGTTATCTGTAACTTCCGATACATTTTTGGGTGGTTTATCAGTTTATCTTTATCAAAGATAACTTTTAAGTTATCTGTTATCGAAGTTAATTTTTTGGTTATCTGTGCCCACCACTGGGTAGGACCTACTGCAGTAAAATTTCTGTCAAACATCTTTTATGATTCATGTTGACATAATCACATGGCTGTTAAAAAAAAATCACAAAAGACCCAGACAGATCAATGTTGTGAGAATGCCCTGTGACCAGATATGGAGACAATGTATCTGTGAAACATCCAAACATCTACAAAATTAGAAAATCTCCATAAGGCTGAACAACAGAAACTGCTACCATCTCTATGTTTTTATTTTTGCATATCAGTTAGTAAGCACTATCCAGGTCCTGAGACTCATGGGTGCCAGTGCTTCTCCAAAGATTCTCTAGCATGAAGGGGATGAGAGGCTATGACTCCACCTGGATGGAATGCCAGTCCATCACCAGTTACTTCCGCAGCCACGAACGGCATTCATTTACAGCTGGGCAAACTTCAATGATGAACATTAAATGTCTTGTCAAATGTCACACATTAGTCAATATCACAATATAAATCATAGCAGTGTATTTGCTGTATTATGCTATATTTGAATTTACCAACATTTAATTTACAGCACTGTCAAAAATGCACCGTGCACAATGTGACTTTGCAAGTTCTGCATATGCATCCAGAAGAGTTTCTGGATGGAAAAGTTGTGAGGCAGAAACAAACACTATGACTGGGTAATTATAATACAGAAGAGTTAAAAATGGAAGCAGCCTAAAGAAATGTTCTCACAAGGACTTCTTGTTTATGCACTTTGCAACATGTGCCAACTGACTTTTCTACAGTCTTCAAGGGTGCACCGTGGTAAACACCTGTCCTAATAACAGATAAGAAAAACTGAAATCACCTGACGATCTTTATTAGATTCCAGGTACATTCTGAGCATCGCCCCCATCAGGGTGGAGCATTCACTACCAGCCAATGGTTACTCATTATGAAGACCCAGATAGAAGAAAACCGTCAAGAGAAATTAAATAAGGGCTTAGGCTTGTCACATTAACACATTTTGCTGGACGATATATTGCCTCAGAAAATATTACAATAAACAATAACATCACTATATTATCAACATTGTCCTAAGAGCAGTTCCTGAAGAAGGGCTGCACCCGAAACGTCACTGCTATCTGTACCTAATAAAGCTTTTTGCACGGGAGTGTTCAGGTTGTGCGGATTTTTTGGTTTGATCCAAGAGCAGTTTATGCCATTGATACAATATTGCACAAAAATGCCAGGACACCCTTTAAAAGAGCAATAAACGTTCAATTATCAAGAATATTCAACATTGGAATTGAACCGTGGGGGAAAACAAATCCTAAATCAGTGATTCATATTTCAAAAGATTGGCATGGGCTATTTTCTTCATATGATGGACATTCTCAAACATCAACAGGCAAAATAAAATAATTCAAGTTTTGTCATTTTTTTTTAAAAATCTATCATAACAGCCACAACTTGAGCAAATTTAAGATAACGTTAAATGACGCAGAGTTCATATTTCATTATTTTCTGTTACATTTCAAGTCATTTAAATTGGTCCCATTTTGCCCTTATTTATGACCCATGTTCATAAATAAGGTTTAAAGGGTTAAAAACATTAATATCGGATGAACACAGCATTTGCTCTCATGTTCAAAACTTGCATATAGTAGCTTTATTCTCCTGAGGCAGAGAGCAGCGGGAGCTGAGGTCCACCAGGCACGCACCATGTCGCCAGACTGCCTTCAATATTTTGTCCATTTCAAATTTGATTTTTGCGTCATTAGGGCATTTCATAAAATCTCACTCTGTACAGATGTGAAATCATCCTAGGCAACGTCACGATTCTGCGAACATTCCATCCATGAAATTTTATATTATTTCATATAAAACTTCAACTCTGTATTTAAAAAAAAAAGTAACATTTTAAAGGGAATATTTTAATTTGGGCATAAACAGCATTAGCCATCTAATCTCCTTTTCACATTGAAGGCTGAACTTGTAGATTAGCCTCCTCTGTACCAGGCTAAAAGCTTTAGTCAGATAATGTGAAACTTTAGCCTATTAAGCGCTTTCTGCAATGACTAACGTCAAGAGATTATGAAATGAAACAAGATTAGACCGCATTATGAAACCAAGCCCAGGAGTTTTCTTATATAAAACTGCTTGAACTGATGATCTTGGTTGTTTTGGAAATGACTACAGTGTTGCTATAAATCTGTGATTCTCTTTCTCAGAGCTACACTGAGCTCTCTGGACTTTCCCAATGTACTATGTGGTTCCATCCAAGGAAAGTTATCAACTTTGATGTTGGCTCAGAGAAGCTACCAACTGTTTAAAATTCACTAAAAGGCACTTATGATGTCTTAAATTAAAAGTCATTTTCACAACTTGCAGCACTATTGAAGTAATAATCTAAGTAGGCCCATAATTGTGGCTGTGTTGATTTAAGAAAACTCCAAAGAAATAAAAACATGGCCACCACAGTCTTGTTGCTTTTCATGTGAAAGATGTATATAATTATTCTTCCACAGAAAAGTTAAAAGAAATAACTGAAAAGCGCAATAGTGCTATTTCAATGTGTGTATCAACCCCCCCCCCCCCCCCCCCAAAAAAAAAAATCCTTAGTTAGTGCATTGTAATATAATTGCAGCAGCAATATGCAGATGCAGCACCCAAACTGTGTCCGTCGTATCTCAGGTGCAGGGAGCCATCTAACAGCAACAATTCACCAACATTCTCTGAACACACTACTGTGAGAAAACAATGTCGCAAACCAGTCCCGCTATCAGCTCACATTCATATAAATCTAAAGTAGTCATAAAACAATTTTTGGGTAAAACAGAAGGTCAAAGCAGAAATTAAAGTCACGAGAAATGAGAAAACTTCTACAAAAAAAAGTAAATAAACCTAGAAGAAAGTTTATGAATAAATAAAAAGGTACAGTATAGTGCAAAATAATTTTAAAAACAATGCAGTATTTGATGCTTTTATCTACATCAGTGTTCACAGGAAATCTAATTTGAGATGTCCAAACATTGCTGCTATCCCACCAAAATCCAAATTGAGACCTTTTTCTTGTTCACAAATAGAAACATTTATTAAGTTGCAATCCTTATCTGTCTATAAAGCAAGAAACGTCTGTGTGTGTGTATGTAGCTCACATCTCTCTGACTGTTTGTCAGATCGGCCTCAGCTTTTGGATATGGCTTGCGCATAGCATATGCATCCCTTATTATGAAAATTTTGGGGATTAATTTTCAAAAACCTTTATTTTGATTAACACTAACATTCATACTTCCAAGACTGTGTGGCTGATACTACTGGTAGCAAAGCTAAACAACATCACGTAGTTCATGTTGCTTACACCATTTCACAATAAAACATTGAATGCTACTATCCTAGCAAATATTTTTACTGTGAAAGGCACACTGTCAGTGTTCCTTGCGGCTGAGTTTAACTTGACAACACTGAGGAGACCAGCTAAAATCATTTTGATAACACCAACAAATTTCCCACTATTTCTGTAAAATCTTATATTTTTCCACAATTTGCACAACGTTTCATAAAGTATATCAGCTGAATAAAATCTTATATTTGCTGTGAGTTCAAGTTTAAATAAACTGTGTTCAAGAGGTGGGATACTGACTTGCTGTTTCA
Source organism: Thalassophryne amazonica (assembly GCF_902500255.1). Lineage (NCBI taxonomy): Eukaryota > Metazoa > Chordata > Actinopteri > Batrachoidiformes > Batrachoididae > Thalassophryne > Thalassophryne amazonica. The sequence goes on along the minus strand of NC_047103.1, from coordinate 154,781,794 downwards.
AATATTCAAAATGTTCTGTTTAATTTTGTCTGACTCTCTTCCAATAACCTGTTTAACAGGAATCCTTTCATTTTCATATCACTGATAATAAACAGATTTTTTTTGTAATATTAAATACTATATTCAAATAATAATATAAGTACACCTCTTTCTACATCCAAACACCATCCATGAGAGATCTACTTATTTTTCTATAGGAATACAAACTTCCTACAGACACGGCACTAGTATTGATAAAGAAAACAAACCCTAATCATCTTTGCAAGTTTACTGCTCAGCACATAACAGAGAGCTGCACATGATCGGTAAATAACTAAATAATTAGAAAAGGCAAATTAAATACAACCTGATAGTTTTTTAAATTAGACATTTGTTGTTTTTAAGTGAGACATGACTACATATTTTTTATTTTATTTAAGGTTTGCAGTACATTAAATGGGTCATACATATGCAAAGTGCTGCAAAAGTGAAGACTCACCTTAGAATCGTAAGCTGACTGTTTGATAACCTCGGGGGCCATCCAGAAGGGCGTGCCGACAAAAGTGTTGCGTTTGATCTGTGTGTCTGTGAGCTGGCCGGCCACACCAAAGTCTGCCAGCTTTACTTCTCCTTGTTCGGAAAGCAGCACGTTGGCAGCTGTGGAGGAGTGGAAAACATGGATGTAATCCAGCCATTCCAAACCTTCAGGCACGAGTAATATATCTGTCAGTGCTATTTATCTGTGCTACTCATTTGTTTGAGAAAGACAGAACGACCTTTGAAGGCCTTTTAGTGAGCCAGTGAATGAAGTCACTTGACATCCTCACTTAAATACAAACTATGTAATAAATCAAACCATAAGTGGATGATAACACCATTACCGCGCCATCTGATATTAATGTTTGCTCATTGGTACCATTTAGATAACCGAAACCTGTGTCTTCTAAGAGCAGCACTCAGCTACGCCAGACTGCTACCTTTGATATCCCTGTGGATTTTCTTCTCAGAGTGCAGATACTCCAGGCCCTTCAGGATCTCTCTCAGGATTGTGGCAATTTGAGTTTCATCGAGAGCTCCAGGCTCCATCTTGAGAAGAAAAAACAAAAGTATTTATTTAGTTAATTATTACAATTTTTTAACAGTCCATTTGCAAATTCAGTTGTGACTAAGCAGGTTGTTAAGCGCTCCCTCTTAGTTCGGGAATCAAGTGAACCATCCATCCATCCATCCATTTTCTTCGGCTTTATCCGGAGTCGGGTCGCGGGGGCAGCAGCTCAAGCAAAGCCGCCCAGACCTCCCGATCCACACACACCTCCCCCAGCTACTCCGGGGGAACCCCAAGGCGTTCCCAAGCCAGCCAAGAGATGTAGTCCCTCCAGCGTGTCCTGGGTCTTCCCCGGGGCCTCCTCCCAGTGGGACGTGCCCGGAACACCTCTCCAGCAAGGCGTCCAGGGGGCATCCGGAAAAGATGCCCGAGCCACCTCAACTGACTCCTTTCGACGTGGAGGAGCAGTGGCTCGACTCCGAGCTCCTCACCCTATCTCTAAGTGAGCGCCCAGCCACCCTGCGGAGGAAACTCATCTCAGCCGCTTGTACTAACGATCTCGTTCTTTTGGTCATGAGCCAAATCTCATGACCATAGGTGAGGATCGGAATGTAGACTGATCGGTAAATCGAGAGCTTTGCCCCCCTACTCAGCTCTCTCTTCACCACGACGGTCCGATACAGCGGATACATCACTGCAGATGCTGCACCGATCCGTCTATCGATCTCACGCTCCATCCGTCCCTCACTCGTGAACAAGACCCCGAGATACTTAAACTCCTCCACTTGAGGCAAGGACACCACTGACCTGAAGAGGGCAAAGCACCCTTTTCCGGTCGAGAACCATGGCCTCGGATTTGGCGGTGCTGATTTTCATGCCGGACACTTCACACTTGGCTGCAAACCGCCCCAGTGCACGCTGAAGGTCCTGATTTGACGAAGCCAACAGAACCACATCGTCCGCAAACAGCAGAGATGAGATTCTGTGGTTCCCAAACCATACCCCCTCTACACCCTGGCTGCGCCTAGAAATTCTGTCCATAAAAATAATGAACAGAACCGGTGACAAAGGGCAGCCCTGGCGGAGGCCAACGTGCACTGGAAACAGGTTTGACTTACTACCGGCAATGCGAACCAAGCTCCCGCTGCGGTCGTACAGGAACCGGACAGCCCTTAGCAAAGGACCCCGGACCCCGTACTCCTGGAGCACTCCCCACAGGGTGCCCCGAGGGACACGGTCGAAAGCCTTCTCCAGATCCACAAAACACATGTGGACTGGTTGGGCGAACTCCCATGAACCCTCGAGCACCCGATGGAGTGTGTAGAGCTGGTCCAGTGTGCCGCGACCAGGACGAAAACCGCACTGCTCCTCCTGAATCCGAGGTTCGACCATCGGTCGAATTCTCCTCTCCAGTACTCTGGAATAGACCTTACCGGGGAGGCTGAGGAGTGTGAGCCCCCTATAGTTGGAACACACCCTCTGGTCCCCCTTCTTAAACAGAGGGACCACCACCCCGGTCTGCCAATCCAGAGGCACTGTCCCCGATCACCACGCGATGTTGCAGAGGCGTGTCAGCCAAGACAGCCCCACAACATCTCGAGACTTAAGGAACTCAGGACAGATTTCATCCACCCCAGGAGCCTTGCCACCGAGGAGCTTTCTAGCCACCTCGGTGACTTCGGCCTGGGTAATGGATGAGTCCGCCTCTGAGTCCCCAGTCTCTGCTTCCTCTTCGGAAGACGTGACGATGGGATTGAGGAGATCCTCGAAGTACTCCTTCCACCGCCCGACAACATCCCCAGTCAGGGTCAACAGCTCCCCACCCGCACCGTAAACAGTGCTGGTGGAGAGCTGCTTCTGCCTCCTGAGGCGTTGGACGGTTTGCCAGAATCACTTCGAGGCTGACCGATAGTCCTCTATAGCCTCCCCAAACTCCTCCCAGACCCGAGTTTTTGCCTCTGTGACCACACGGGCTGCGGCACGCTTGGCCTGCCGGTACCTGTCAGCTGCCTCTGGGGTCCCCACCTACCAACAAAGATAAGTAGGACTCCTTCTTCAGCTTGACGGCATCCCTTACTTCCGGTGTCCACCACCAGGTTCGGGGATTGCCACCGCGACAGGCACGAGACCTTGCGACCACAGCTACGAGCAGCCGCATCGACAACGGAGGTGGAGAACATGGTCCACTCGGACTCCATGTCTCCAACCTCCCCCGGGATCTGGGAGAAGCTCTCCTGGAGGTGGGAGTTGAAGACCTCACTGACAGAGGGTTCCGCCAGTCATTCCCAGCAGACCCTCACGATACATTTGGGCCTGCCAGGTCTGACTAGCTTCCTACCCTCCCAGCGGATCCAACTCACCACCAGGTGGTGATCAGTCGACAGCTCTGCCCCTCTCTTCACTCGAGTGTCCGAGACACGTGGCCGAAGGTCAGATGATACGACTACAAAGTTGATCATCGACCTCCGGCTCAGGGTGTCCTGGTACCATGTGCACTTATGGACACCCTTGTGCTCGAACATGGTGTTCGTGATGGACAAACTGTGACTAGCACAGAAGTCCAACAACTGAACACCACTCGGGTTCAGATCGGGGAAGACGTGCTTCCCAATCACCCCCCTCCAGGTCTCACTGTCGCCTCCCACGTGGGCGTTGAAATCCCCCAGGAGAACAATGGAGTCCCCAGTCGGAGCGCTATCTAGTACCCCTCCCAGGGACTCCAGGAAGGTCGGGTACTCTGCACTGTTGCTCAGCCTGTAGGCCAAGACAACGGTGAGAGACCTGTCCCTGACCCGAAGGCGTAGGGACGCGACCCTCTCGTTCACCGGAGTGAACTCCAACACTTGGCAACTGAGCTGGGGAGCAATAAGCAATGCGACCCCAGCTCTCCGCCTGTCCCCGTGGGCGACACCAGAAAAATGAAGCGTCCAGCCCCTCTCTAGGAGTTGGGTACCAGAGCCCAAGCTGTGCGTGGAGGTGAGCCCGACTATCTCTAGTCGGTATCTCTCAACCTCCCGCACAAGCTCAGGCTCCTTCCCCCCTAGCGAGGTGACATTCCACGTCCCAACAGCCAGGGGCTGTGAGCATGGACCGGGCCGCCGGGCCACCCGCCCTCGACCGCCACCCAATCCTCTCTGCACCCGACCCCCATGGCCCCCTCTGCAGGTGGTGAACCCACAGGAGGGAGGGCCCACGTCACTCTTTCGGGCTGAGCCTGGCCGGGCCCCATGGGCTAAGGCCCGACCACCAGGCGCTCCTGCGTGAGCCCCAACCCCAGGCCTGGCTCCAGGGTGGGACCCCGGCTCCGCCATACCAGGCGACGTCTCGGTCCTTGATCTTTTACTGGTCATGGAGGTTCTGAACTGCCCTTAGTCTGACCCGTCACCTAGGACCTGTTTGCCTTGGGAGACCCTACAGGGAGCACAAAGCCCCCGACAACATAGCTCCTAGGATCATCCGGGTACGCAAACTCCCCCACCATGATAAGGTGGCAGCTAGAGGGGGAGCCGAGCCCCCGAGTCAAGTGAACCAGAGCTCATTAAACTTTCTCTGCAGATGAGTCTGACCCCTCTCCCACAGAAACTGATGTCCATCGGGCCAAACACAATGATTTTTTTTTTTTTTTTTTTTGTGGTGGTGGTGGTGGTGGGGGGTGTTGGGAGGTTCTGTTTTCACCCCTGTTTGTTTGTTTGACTGTTTGTGAACAGCTTGTAACCCATTGTTTTTCATATATTGTTGAGAAATGTTTTCAGGGGATTCACATCCTGATAGGCAAGAACTGATTCAATTTTCAAGGTCACAGGTCAAAGTCAAGAAAAGTCTTGGAAAAATTCCTTTCCTTTAACACTGAACAAATTTTCAAAAATTCACAACTTTGTCCAAAAGATCAAATTTCTTTCATCTTTGAGTGCATTATGCAGGATGGCATCTTTTATTGATAAAGTCTGACCCAGCTCTGATCCAGATTACAGATTGTGTGGCCATTTAAATTTAACATTGAAAACCCCATTTAATGCATATTTTACATTTAACTTTACATCACTCTCATATGAAAATGAGATGCAGACCAACAATCACTAATCACCTGACAAAGTATGATTTGGATTGTGGATTTTGCAGACATTTGAATTTAATAATGAAAAGCCCATTTAGTGTAGCTTTTCATTCAAAAGAGCCTCAATCACTTATTTTTCTATTATGGATTTACCTACACCACCAAAATCGGATGGTTTCAATTTTATGCCTGTTTGTCTATTTTCCAGTTATCAGTCAGAAATTAAGAGCCAAAAAGCAATGATAAATTGTGCATAGCAGAGATAATCAATGTTCTGTGAAAATTAACAGAAAAAGAATTCATAAACTGAAAGGGGGTGGGGAGAAAGCGACCACAAAAAGCGACAGCAAAAAAACCCATCTTAGATTCAAGTGCATGAACTAAATGCATACTCCTGCCATTTGATCACATCTAATTTATCTTATGAAAAGCTCCTTCTAAAAGGACTTTGACCTTGAAATTTTTTCCAAGGTAAAAAAAAACATTGTTGAATTGGAAACTATCATTGGCAACTAGCATTGGCAGGGATTTGCGCTCTATGAATGCAGTGCTCTTGTTCTCATATGGGGCAGGCCGTTACGTGGTAACAGACAGGAGAACAATAGTTAAGCTAGGCTAGCTCCATTGGTTGCTTTCATGAAGGAACCAATCAGGGAAGCGCAAAGAACTGGGAATCGCAGACGTGCAGATTGGGGTGCATTAAGAGGGGCACAAATCTGCAGTGTACATTGCAAGCTTTTATTTACTGTAGTTGGAGACTAGCAATCCTACTACGTCGACTCACAAATCAATTGCGCATCTAGACTGCCCTAAAGTGTTTTCCTGAGAATTTTTTCAGGCTTGCCAGGAATGCAAAACTAAAAGTTAAGTAATGTGCTCATTATTTAGAAAATCCTACTATAGTCATCCAAAGGTTGAACATTTGTTAGAAACAAACAAACAAAACATACATTTGTATTTTTCTGGTAAGGTATTTTTCCAGTGAGTGGAAATATCACTAGAAAGTATTCACAGGGCTTCACTTTTTCCACAGTTTATATTGTAGCCTTATTCCAAAATGAAGTAAATCCATTTTTTTCCCTCAAACTTTTACACACAACACCTCATAATGACAACATGAAAAAGGTTTTTATGAAATTTTTGCAAATTTATAAAAAAATAAAATAAAAACTAAGAAATCACATATACACAAGTATTCACACTCTTTGCTCAATACTTTGTTGATGTACCCTTTGGCAGCAATTACAGCCTCAAATCTTCTTGAATATGATGCCACAAGCTTGATGTGCTTATCTTTGGGCAGTTTTGCCCATTCCTCTGTGCAGAACCGCTCAAGCTCCATCAGGCTGGATGGGGAGTGTTGGTGCACAGCCATTTCCAGATCTCTACAGAGATGTTCAATCGCATTCAGGACTGGACTCTGGCCGGACCACTCAAGGACATTTACAGAGTTGTCCTGAAGCCACTACATTGATATCTTGGCTGTGTGCTAAAGGTCATTCTTCTTTTGAAAGATGAACCACTGCCCCAGTCTGAGGTTAAGAGCGCTCTGGAGCATGTCTTCATCCAGAATATCTCTACATTGCTGCAATCATCTCAATCCTGACCAGTCTCCCAGTTCCTGCCACTGAAAAATATCTGCACAGTATGATGCTGCCACCACCATGCTTCATTGTGCCTGGTTTCCTCCAAACATGACGCCTGGCATTCATGCCAAAGAGTTCAATCTTTGGCTCATCAAACCAGAGAATTCTGTTTATCGTGGTTTATCATTCAACACTGCTCATGACACTATGGCTGGGGTACTGTGGTATTTTGATACATCTGGTTATGATACTTCCATTACTGCATGTTTAACTCCATATTTTATGCAGTTTGCTCATGCAATAGTATTATATTAGGGCTTCTTATGTACATAGTATGGGTGTAACCATAGATGTATTTGTATTGAACAGTTTCGGTACGGGATGTTCGGTTCAGTACAGGGCTGTGCAGAGGTGAGTTCGCGTTGCATGCGTTTACCATAATTTCTGGACTATAGAGCGCACCTGAATATTAGCCGCACCCACCAACTTAAAAAAGAAATTGTACATAAATACGCCACACTTGTCTATAAGCCGCGGGTCTCCACGTTGTGACATATTTACACAGAAAGATGTTAAACAGAAAGATTTTTTAAAATTTTAATTAAATACGTACTGTAAATGCCTTTTTTCCCCTGCAGTGTTACACATAAATATTAATGCGCACGTCATCCAACGCACGTGCAGTGTCTCCACACGGAGAACTGAGTAATTTCATAACGTTTTCATCACGTGTGCAGCCAGGATAGCATGGAGTCTGTGGAAAATGAGACGTAAATAAGGCGCTATGACTTTTTCGACTTGCTGCGCCAAGACAGAGAACCGGTGGGGTGACGCTCTGCTTCGCTAACTGATCTGATAGCGCAAACTGCTGCAGATGCGACTTTTCTTCACTAAAACGCACAGGTAAGACCTTATATTTACACTTTGTGTGTGTGTGAATTCTCACCGCATGTGGAGCGCAGCTTTCAGGAAATCAATTGACAGCATCAATTGACACATTTGTTGTTTGAGAACATTTTATTTAATATATTACCAGGCAGCACTTTGCAATTATTTTATTTTCTTGTTTGCATAATGTTACAATAAATTGTTGGTTTAAAAAACAAGGAAATTTAGGTTTTGTATTTTGTTCCCATACCGTCCCGAAAATGAACCGAACCGTGACCTCAAAACCGAGGTACGTATTGAACCGTGATTTTTGTGGACTGTTACACCCCTAGTACATACAGATATTTTGTAAAGATAACGTTTCTTATTTTGACACTATTTATAGTCATTGTAATCTATGATATAACTGTATTGGTATTTTGTATACGGGGGGGGGGGGGGGTATTCTCACGTTCTTGAATTATTGAAAAATTGTACAGTGGTCCCTCATTTATCGCAGGAGTTACGTTCTAAATGTAACCTGCAATAGGCGAAATCCGCGAAGTAGTCAGTGTTAGTTTTTACAATTATTATAGATGTTTTAAGGCTGTAAAACCCCTCACTACACACTTTATACACTTTTCTCAAATAGGCATTAACATTTTGTCATTTTTCTCTCCTGTGTAAACACTCTTTTTTTCTTCTGGGCGAGAAGGTTATAAACAGACACACGCAGAACACAATGCGCATGCTCTCCCTTCACTCACTGCCTCCGTGGGTACGGATGCGGGACCTGCAAAGAATCCAAGTCATGCCATGGAGCTCTGCGGCTGCGGTTACCGAGACCATGCAGCAGGTGCTGCAGATTTTTCCACAAGAAGTTTATCCCTTGCGGGCTGCTGGAGCGCTTTGCATAAAAACAGCGAGTGTAGTCTCAGGACCTGTTGCCAGAGTTGTCCACAGCTCTGCACAGCAGAGAGAGGGGTGGTGTGAGTGGCCCGCTATGGCGTTTACCGAGCCCGCAGACTCAGTAAGTGCATCGGAGGCAGTGAGAGCAATCGTGGTGATGCCGACCGGTGCCGCAACCAGCCCGCCTGATAAGGACACACACACACACACACACACACAAAAAAAGCATGCAAAATTGCACTTAAAAAAAGTCAGCAAAACTGCGAGGCCACGAAAGGTGAACCGCGTTATAGCGAGGGACCACTGTATTTGTAAGAAACAGACTAAGAATTATGTGTCATGTCACCAGTACGCAATTCAGTCACACCTAAGAGAGTTCAGGCCATACTTGAGTAGGGTTGGGTATCGAGAACTGGTTCTTTTCGAGTGGCGTTAAGAAATTATTCGATCCACCGATATCAATAGCCGTTTTGCATAACGATTCCCTTATCGGTCCTTCAGAGCAGCCGTTGTTTTTGAGGGTGTTTGTCGGGAAAATGATCATTCCTCTACGTTGATTACAGACTCTGCAGCGGCTCTGTAATCAACCGTTTCTGCAGCGCGATACCACTTTGAAGTGTGAACCAATGAAACAATGCTTCGATCCACTGGCTCATGGTTCTTTGATTCACAGCTCTTCAGAAATGGCAAGTCCGCTTCTTAACCCCTCTCATAGCCATTAAAATATTATAAGTCACTTTTGTGTGGATTAAAGTCACTAACTGGGACTCTTGTCTTGTTGCAGTCAAGAAATGAGAATCATCCTCCGTTCCGTTGGCACAGCTCCAAACGCTGCGCGTCTCTCTGCCGAGAGAGAGTCCGGTCGGATTTAATAACTTCAAAATGAATTGCCGCTTTGAATAAAATGACACTGCTTACAAACGTAATACAGACAAGAAACTACAATTGACTAAAACCTTTTTCCTCCCAATATGAGACGTGCTGCGTTCTTTATAAATTACATCCTGATGTGCAGCACAGCACGGCTGCAAGAGCTCAGCTCAGATATATGGAAAGACATTCATGCCAATAATGTCTGAAAGAAAATGCTTTTGACAAAAACTACAGATTTTATTTCTATTTATGTCCAGAGATCAAGGATCCACCATGTAGAGTTTATTATGTCCAAAGTTTAAGAATCCAGTGACCAATTTCATATTTATTTATTTACATTAAGACAATAAAATGTTGTTCAATTTCAATTCAGTCGGTTTATAAAGCACCAAATCACAACAAAAGCCATCTCAAGGCACCTCACATAGAACAGTTCAACATAAAAAATTGAAATAAATTTAAATACATAATTAAAAACAAAAGTAAAAGAATAAAACAGATAAAAATAAAAACTATTCATAAGAAAGAGAATAAAAATAGGCTTTAAGTCTTGACTTAAAAATGTCCACGGACTGACTATCTCATGGTCGCAGGAAGATTGTTCCACAGAGCAGGTGCATAGTAAGAAAAAGCTCTTTGACATAGAAAACCTGTAAATTATTGGAGAAATCTTCTCACAGATTTCATCACAATGCAATATTATTCACCTCCCTACAATGACTCAGCGGAATCCCAACCCTCCCACTCAACATTAACTGACCTGGTATTGTTTTAGTTTCCTTTCGGGGAGGAGGGAAGAAGAAAGAAAAGGAAGGAGGGAGAAGGAGAAAGGAAAGGGAAGGAAATGAGAGGGGAAGGGAAAGGAAAAGAAAGGGAGGGGAAGGAAGAGAGAGAGAGAGGAAAAAAAAAAATCAAAACCACGTCACTCTTGACAGCACACTTGCCTCTACCCCCCTCACAGAGCCCACTGGCATCTGGTCAATATTAACTTTTCTCTCATAACCTCACACCAGTTGTGTGTGTGTGTGTGTGTGTGTGTGTGTGTGTGTATATATGTATCGGTGTATGTGTATGTATATACATATGTTTATAATTTTTTTTCATTTTAGGCTATTTATATATTCATTATTGATAATAATATAATAATTATTGATATTATTATAATTAGTATTTTTATATGACATGATATATATATATATATATATATATATATATATATATATATATATATATATATATATATATATATATATATATATATATATATATATATATATATATATAAAAAAAAAATTTAAATTTTTTTTAGGCTATTTATGTATTCATTATTGATGGTAATATAATAATTATTGCTATTATTACAATTGTTTTCATATGATATATGACATGATATGTGTGTGTATGTGTATATGTATGTATGAGATTTTACGATTACTTATGATTAACGGCTGCATGAAATACTAATAGTGACAACAACAAAAGGACAGGTTGAATTAATATATATATTTAATATATATACATTAAAGATAATTAAAAATAAAACACTGCACATTCAAGGATCCTGTCCATTCTAACCCTACATTTGTGTCTGTTTTTAATGCACTACATTCCACAATGTTTTTAATGCACCATACAAGATGAGACCCACACACAGACAAAAAAAAAAAGAAAAAAGAATGGGTCAGATACAACGCAATAATCAATGTCACATTATTTTGAAAGGCTGTTTAATCATTGTTGTTGCTGTGGTATGGATTGATGTTATGATTATTGCTATTAATATACACAGATATGTGTTTTGTAGACGTACATGTAAGTATGTACGTATATATATATATATATATATGTGTGTGTGTGTGTGTGTGTGTGTGGGTATGTATGTATGCATATGTATATATACCTCCTTGTGTATCATGTCTGTATTGTTTTATGTTATATGGTTATTATCCTCAAGCATTTATTTCTTTATATTACCGTTGTTGCCAGTGCTCGTTAATGCCTGTTTTGTTTTATGTTGTCATGTTGTCTTTGTCTTCTAATAAAGAAAATTAAAAAAAAAACCTGTAAAGCATACTTTTAGCACACAAAAAATTCACGAGGTATCGATAAGGGAATCGGCTCAATAAGCAGAATCAATAATGGTGTTGATAAAATCTTATCGATACCCATCCCTATACCTGAGTGAACCTGATGATGCTACACAGGAAATGTGTTGTTTGCTTGAAATAAACAGGAGTAGAAGAATTTATTTCAGTGTGCGGTAGTTTACCTATTTTATGTTTCCATTTGATATATCACATATAAAAAAGTTAAAATAAAATAATCCAAACTCCCGGATCAGACCGTTTCAGCACACTAATGTCACTGCTGCCAACTGCAAAGCTGCAAACAATATATTTGGGAAAAGGAAAAGCAAATATTTAATGAGTATATTTACTATCCGAACCCCCCCCCCCCCCCCCCCCCCCCCCCAAAAAAAAAAAACAAATCAGTACTGGCAGATCTCTGAGTGCATCTGCAGCAATTATTTTCTACATTTGACTCCAGACCATGTGAAGCATTTCAAAATAAATGTGGCGAAATGTGGGCTAAATGCTGATAAGAGTTTTACACTTTGACTTCAATAATGCAGATCTTTGCGTCAAACGAGTTACTGAGTTTCAAGAGCACCACCTCACCCCAACAACAGTGAGGTTTCATCATGTCTGCAGGTCATTCACCACCGTCTATATAGCAATACATCAAGTTTAAGTTTATTTGCCATTTGCAGTATTAAAACCACATTGGAAAAAGGGTGCAAGGAGCTCAAAAGTGCACTAGCAAGACATACACAAACAATAAAAAGACATAAAAGAACATAAAAAAAACGCCATAAAAATGACAAAGCCACAAAATAATGAATGTTATGTTTGACTTTAACATGTATTTATTAAATATTCTGCAGTAAAAACCATCCCGGGGTACCCGGGGTTGTGTTAAACTAGAACATTAAGGTGTTTGGTAACAATTTGATGTGTGTTTTTTTTAAGTAAATTTATGAATTCTGCCTGCACAGGCATAAATAGGATTATTGTGATGACTTAGCAGAATTAATTAACTAATTTTGAAAAAAAAAATGTAATGAGAGAACATTAATGACAGATGCATTTTAAAATGGGAGGGGGGGGGAGATAATGAAAGTTTCCTGTTTTCAACAAACTAAGTGCTTTTTCCACTGTTTCAGAGTTTACAAGGAGCAACTGACTGTGCCAGGAAGCAATGTCGATGCACAAGTGATTTGTGGCTGTTTTAATTTGGCATTCTGGCTGACACAGTACTCTTTTAAATTTGTTGGATTCTACCTTTCATATGAGCTTTTTGTGTTGCTAATCATACATCTTCCTTTAACTGGTTGCAGGTCTACCCAATTGTATCCAATGATTGCTCTGTCAGTTGGTACTGCACCTTGGAAAACCGAAATGAACTGAAGAGGTTCCATACAAATGAGTCTGGCTATCCCAGAGGAGCTTCCCAACTTCATTTGTCAAAATATAATGTTGAGCTTTATAAACATAGGTTTAAAAACAATTAAGAAGGCTTAGTGTTGGACTTTGTGTTACTCAGTTTGTGACATTTTTTATTTTTTTTTGTGTAAATATATATTTGCTACTAATATCTGATTTCTAATGATTGGTGTCACCACTGAAGATAAAAGCATATTAGTTACCCCCAAATATATAAAAAGGCATCTTTTCACCTACTCAGTGTAACTTTTTAAATCAGAAGGTTTGGGGAAAAAAAAAAGAAAAAGGAAAACATGGTTACTTAGTCTCACCATTAATACTACCACCCCCCGCCCCCCTTTAACTTAAAAACAAAAAACTTTCAGCTGAAGTATGTCTGGCAACTGTGTCAGCAAACAGTGAGAATAAGGTCTGTGGATTATCATAAACTGCCATTCACAGCATGACGATTACGTCAGACTGTAACAAAGGGTTTGTCACTTTATAAACCAAAATCCACGACCTTTGGTTGTACTTTTGGATGTCAGAGCCACTGCCTCTAAACTACATGAAAGCAAGACAGACTGAACAGATAATACACCAAGCATGAGGAAAAGAAATCTGTACTTTCACTCTCGAGTGCTCAGTATAACAAAGAAGGGGACAAAATGGGTCACTTACCAAATCTAAAGCGGAGCCGCCACCTAAATACTCCATAATAATCCATAACTTTGTGTCCTGCAGCAGTGGTAAAAGAAAGAAGACCATGAGCCAAAGTGGTGATTATCAGGTGCATTACAGGAAAAACAAAAAAACAAAAAACAAAAAAAAAACAGCCATACCTCACATGATAAGGTGGTTATTATCTTATTGCAAGGTGTCAACTCGTTCAAAATGAGACTGAGAAATGCTCTGTGCATATCTGAATTCAATTAAAGACAATCCCTTCTTATTTAGGAATAATTAGGGAATAACGTGGGTAGGGAGGTAGAAATCCTACTATGTGTCACATATTTACTAAGAACGAGATTTAAATAAGAGAACTGTGTCCGTAAAAACAAAACCTAACACTACCTTCAGGTAAGAGCCGTAGTACTTGGTGACAAAGGGGCTGTCACACTGGCTCAGCACTGTGATCTCCTGCTGAATGTCTTCAATCTCATCCTCCGCTTCCTCCAGGTCTATGATCTTTATAGCCACTACCTTCTGGGTGCGATTGTCGATGCCTTTGAATACTTCACCAAACGAACCCTTGCCGATACGTTCCAACTTTGTGAACAGTTCCTCCGGGTCCATTTTGGCATTCTGATGGTGTGACAAAGCAGGGGATTGAAGGGAAGGCCGGGGGGGGGTGGGGGGGGGGTGGGGTGGCACAGAAGAAAGTTTGAAAAAAAATTTTTGTTTGGGAGTGAACACCAAAACACCAGCAGGGCACTATACTACTGACAGGAATACATTAATTCATTGTGCTGTGTTTGTGAACAGACTAAAACAGGACCAGAGAACATGTGCACTGGATAACATGTAAATTAAAAAGTGTGTGCAAAACAAAACATGGGTCTAAATTACCGTTTAATTCTCACACAAATACGAGAATTTGAAATTAATTTATTCTGAAATGTGATGGAACAACTTTATCTGTTTCATAAAGAATTTAAGTCTGCCTTTCTTTTCCACTTGTTTCAATATTGCACAATTCCAAACTAGGTGATGCAAGGGCCAATTTCCTTACATCACCTAGTTTTGCACAAGACCTAGACATTTCACACCGTTAACATTATCTGACAAAGTAAAGTAAATGTGACATTAATATTTTTTAGAACCTAAAAGAATGTGAGTTCATTGAACAGCAAAGGAAAATGTCAAAGTTTCTAGGACAGCAATACACGTGCATCTGGGAATAAAAAACTGACTCGGGTACTGCAGGAAGTGAATGAAAATTACTTAATCCTCCAGAGGCTGTTGTGTGGGGAAACACAAGATGTCAAAAACAACTTGTTTTTATAACTGCTTTTTAAAATCAAATCAAATCAATTTTATTTATATAGCGCCAAATCACAACAAACAGTTGCCCCAATATTGTAAGGCAAAAGCCATACAATAATTACAGAAAACCCCCAATGGTCAAAACGACCCCGTGAGCAAGCACTTGGCGACAGTGGGAAGGAAAAACTCCCTTTTAACAGGAAGAAACCTCCAGCAGAACCAGGCTCAGGGAGGGGCAGTCTTCTGCTGGGACTGGTTGGGGCTGAGGGGAGTGAATTAGGAAAAAGACATGCAGTGGAAGAGAGCAGAGATCAATCACTAATGATTAAATGCAGAGTGGTGCATACAGAGCAAAAAGAGAAAGAAACACTCAGTGCATCATGGGAACCCCCCAGCAGTCTAAGTCTACAGCAGCATAACTAAGGGATGGTTCAGGGTCACCTGATCCAGGCTCTGCCTCCCATTCTACTCTTAAAAACCCTAGGAACTACAAGTAAGCCTGCAGTCTGAGAGCGAAGCGCTCTATTGGGGTGATATGGCACTATGAGGTCCCTAAGATAAGATGGGACCTGATTATTCAAAACCTTATAAGTAAGAAGAAGAATTTTAAATTCTATTCTAGAATTAACAGGAAGCCAATGGGTGAAATATGCTCTCTCCTTCTAGTCCCCGTCAGTACTCTAGCTGCAGCATTTTGAATTAACTGAAGGCTTTTCAGGGAACTTTTAGGACAACCTGATAATAATGAATTACAATAGTCCAGCCTAGAAGAAATAAATGCATGAATTAGTTTTTCAGCATCACTCTGAGACAAGACCTTTCTAATTTTAGAGATTTTGCACAAATGCAAAAAAGTAGTCCTACATATTTGCTTAATATGCGCATTGAAGGACATATCCTGATCAAAAATGACTCCAAGATTTCTCACAGTATTACTAGAGGTCAGGGTAATGCCATCCAGAGTAAGGATCTGGTTAGACACCATGTTTCTAAGATTTGTGGGGTCAAGTACAATAACTTCAGTTTTATCTGAATTTAAAAGCAGGAAATTAGAGGTCATCCATGTCTTTATGTCTGTAAGACATTCCTGCAGTTTAACTAATTGGTGTGTGTCTTCTGGCTTCATGGATAAATAAAGCTGTGTATCATCTGCGTAACAATGAAAATTTAAGCAATGCTTTCTAATAATACTGCCTAAGGGAAGCATGTATAAAGTGAATAAAATTGGTCCTAGCACAGAACCTTGAGGAACTCCATAATTAACCTTAGTCTGTGAAGAAGACTCCCCATTTACATGAACAAATTGTAATCTGTTAAATATGATTCAAACCACCGCAGCGCAGTGCCTTTCATACCTATGGCATCCTCTAATCTCTGTAATAAAATTTTATGGTCAACAGTATCAAAAGCAGCACTGAGGTCTAACAGGACAAGCACATTTGTAACCTTCACTAATGCTGTTTCTGTACTATGATGAATTCTAAAACCTGACTGAAACTCTTCAAATAGGCCATTCCTCTGCAGATGATCAGTTAGCTGTTTTACAACTACCCTTTCAAGAATTTTTGAGAGAAAAGGAAGGTTGGAGATTGGCCTATAATTAGCTAAGATGGCTGGGTCAAGTGATGGCTTTTTAAGTAATAGTTTAATTACTGCCACCTTAAAAGCCTGTGGTACATAGCCAACTAATAAAGATAGATTGATCATATTTAAGATCAAAGCATTAATTAATGGTAGGGCTTCCTTGAGCAGCCTGGTAGGAATGGGGTCTAATAGACATGTTGATGGTTTGGAGGAAGTAACTAATGAAAATAACTCAGACAGAACAATCGGAGAGAAAGAGTCTAACCAAATACCAGCATTACTGAAAGCAGCCAAAGATAACAATATGTCTTTGGGATGGTTATGAGTAATTTTTTCTCTAATAGTTAAAATTTTATTAGCAAAGAAAGTCATGAAGTCATTACTAGTTAAAGTTAAAGGAATACTCAGCTCAGTAGAGCTCTGACTCTTTGTCAGCCTGGCTACAGTGCTGAAAAGAAACCTGTGGTTGTTCTTATTTTCTTCAATTACTGATGAGTAGTAAGATGTCCTAGCTTTACGGAGGGCTTTTTTATAGAGCAACAGGCTCTTTTTCCAGGCTAAGTGAAGATTTTCTAAATTAGTGAGATGCCATTTCCTCTTCAACTTA
The DNA here is from genome assembly GCF_902500255.1 of Thalassophryne amazonica. Lineage (NCBI taxonomy): Eukaryota > Metazoa > Chordata > Actinopteri > Batrachoidiformes > Batrachoididae > Thalassophryne > Thalassophryne amazonica. The sequence continues at coordinate 154,764,822 of NC_047103.1, read as the reverse complement.
CGGGTTATCTGCTTTAAGCTGCGAGTTTGTGAGTTATACCACGGAGTCAGGCACTTCTGATTTAAGGCTCTCTTTTTCAGAGGAGCTACAGCATCCAAAGTTGTGCTCAATGAGGATGTAAAACTATTGACGAGATAATCTATCTCTGCACTGTGTTAGTATATGGCACTGGAGAACATAAAGAAGGAATCATATCCTTAAACCTAGTTACAGTGCTTTCCGAAAGACTTCTACTGTAATGAAACTTATTTCCCACTGCTGGGTAGTCCATTAAAGTAAATGTAAATGTTATTAAGAAATGATCAGACAGAAGGGGGCTTTCAGGGAATACTGTTAGGTCTTCAATTTCCATACCATAAGTCAGAATAAGATCTAAAATATGGTTAAAGTGGTGGGTGGACTCATTTACATTTTGAGCGAAATGTGAAACTAGAATGCGGCGTTTGGTCCGGTTTGTTGCTTTTCTCTATAGACATTATATACGTTGACGCCCCATAACTTGCTGCAACATGCAATGTAATCCGGCGGCGGCGCCATATTGGATGGGTCTCTTCACAATAGGCTTGCACCAGAGGCAATCGGAGACAATGGAGAGTGAACAAATATGTTGGTATTTTGTGCTGCTTACGGTTGCAATAACCGGCGAAACCAGATCACGGTCCTTTTTATTTTTTTTTAAAACTATATGGATTTCATTCATATGTTTTTACATCAGACATGCTTGAACCCTCGTGCGCATGCGTGAGTTTTTCCACGCCTGTCGGTGACGTCATTCGCCTGTGAGCATGCCTTGTGGAAGGAGTGGTCCCGCCCCCTCGTCGGATTTTCATTGTCTGGAAATGGCGGAATGAAAAGGACTTTTTTTCCATCACAATTTTTTCAGAAGCTGTTAGAGACTGGCACCTAGAAACCATTCGAAAAATGTATCTGGCTTTTGGTGAAAATTTTACGGGCTTCACAGAGAATAAGGACTTTAACTACAGCTTTAAGGACCCCTTTAAGGACGGTCGGTGCGCCGCGCTCCGAGCTGCGACGTCGCGGCACAAACCACTGGATCATTTCTAAGCTGATGGCTCTGTGGATACGAGACCATCGTGTGCTCCTTCTCTGGTTATCACAAGAGCTGGACATCAGCCATTTTCCGGCAGATTTCACTTTTAACAAGAGATTTTGTCATGGAAAGCCGCGCGGAGGCTTCGCGCGTCACGACCGATTCGCTGATGAAGCGAGACAAAGGAACACCTCAGTTTCGGAGTGTTAGAGGACAAGTTTGGACATGCCTATCTCGGCTTTCAGTGCTTACCAGTCGAGTGAGTATAAGAGAACTTGTGGAGAGCTGGACATGTCCCAAAATCCCAAAAGGGGGCGGGACCACTCCTTCCACAAGGCGTGCTCACAGGCGAATGACGTCACCGACAGGTGTGGAAAAACTCACGCATGCGCACAAGGGTTCAAGCATGTCTGACGTAAAAACATATGAATGAAATCCATATAGTTTTTAAAAAAATAAAAAGGACCGTTACTTTATATCTATATGAAGGACCCGATTCTAAAAATGTGAAATTTCATCGACAGTTTGCCGGGAGACTCAAACCTAGATTCAATCTGTGCCATGCTCTTCATCCACCCAACTAGCTACAGGCAATCTTTCATTTTATTTCTTGTTTAATCTGGGAACATATAGGTTTATAGCATCTTTAAAAACAGAATGCTTTTATTTATTTAGTACATTAAAGCCAGTGTTGATGCATGAGAGCTGATGCACTGCTTTTCCTCACAGCCAACTTCAAATCCAGACCAGGGAAACCTAATCTGATGCATGAGGTAGTTTAAATCAGAAACACTCATCTCTGGTTATCCATCAAACACAGGTTAAAAGATAACAGGAGCATGAACGGGGCTCATGTGTCTTTGATTACGGGCACTAGCTAGTGCTACTGCCTTTGAGTCATGATGTTTCTGTGAAGAACTAAAATGGGACAGAAGGTCTGTCAGCATGACTGTCTCTCAAGATGTGCATTACCAACCACAACTGCGATCACTTTTGGGTAAAGGTTGAAAAATAAACTATTTTTATGTGGATTATTTAAGATGCACTTCCACTGGTTCTCATAAATACAATGACTTGTTGCTTTTGTTCTGCTTCATCTCATTATAAATTCAATATATTTTGGTTGTGACTCCTGATGACTGGACATGACATTTGGCTCAAAAAAAATAATGATGGTATTTGACATAAAATGATGTATTTATTCAAAAACCGAAGTAAAGACTAATTCTCTTAGAAATTTGATTTATGTTTAAAGGAAACTTTTTAATAATCAGCCTCACTGATAGCATGTTTTTATGATTGGACAAGTGCACAATTTCAATTTGACAGATTAAGATCAGATCTGTGCATCTCCTTCCTACCCACAGTGTGCACCTTTCATGCTACTGCATGTTTGTGCCATTTAGACCAGTCATTGTGGACAGTTGCAAAATACTAGGGAGGTGCTCTTGTACATTAGGGGCGTTATGATACATAAAGTTCACGATACGATTCTATAAATAATTATATCGCTGTTCCAACTAATTATGAAAAAGCAATCTGTAGTGAACGTTTTAACTGTAAAGAAAAAGTATGAATTGGAATCCTTGATGTTATCAGCTTCCTGTTTGTATGTTTTATAAATCATCAGGGTTCGACAATAACGCTTGTCCAACTGTCCGGGACAAGTAGAAAAGCTGTTATGTTGACCATATCAGACAAGTGCACTTTTTTTTTTTTTTTTTAGTAAAAAGGGGTCAAATTCTTTATTACTGTTGTATATTTTAAACAAGTCAACAACAACAAAAAAAACAAAAACAAAAAACAGCATACACATCACACAAGTGAGGAGCTGTGGCATTATTCTCTGGGAACCGCAGATGCATCATGGGAAATGTTTTGATGCAGAATGTTTAATAATTTTACACCATGGTTGAGAGCTTGAGCAAAGGACTGGAAACAGTGGTTAATGGGGGATTTAATGGTTCAAATTTCCAAAAAGTAGTTATATTTCACAAGGGCTCGCAACATGTAAGGTGATGCTAGAAATGCAGACATCACTGTGAAAATCAGGTGTTCAAATTTTTGGACAGGAAAATCTACACCTGCTGTTTAAAAAAGAAAACAGCTTAAGTTTAGCTTAAGAAGATGGCAACAATTTAAGAATTACATGTAATATTTTGTCCAACAGAGAGCTGATTGCAACAGAGAGAGAGCATATGGTTCTTAAATTTACCATCTTATTTAATATTAAACATGTTGCATATTTATGTATTTATTAAAACAGAGACAGTTATTTTACAGATTTTTCCTAAACAATGATCACATGCACCTTCGATACAGCTATGACACTTGGAAGTTGAGAAATGTTACAATTACAATTACAGTTATAATTACAATAAAAATGTTAAATTGATGTTATGGACAAAAACCTTTATATAATGATACATATTTAACTATCATTTTACATACATTTTTATAGAATCTAGGAAAGCTGGGAAAATAAAAATGCATTAAATTTAAGTAAAAGGGAAAAATATTTAATTTATCATTATATAGGTAATGGCTATTTTTATTATAGCTGGACCGATATGGATTTTTTTGAGGCCGATGCCGAAATTTGGATGAGAAAAAAAAAAAAAAAGCCGATAATAGATAAATCGGCTGATTTGCAGATAGCCGATAAATCAGCCGATATTATTATTATTATTATTTTTTTATGAATAAAATGTTCTTTTTTGGACCCTTAACAAAAAAGGGATGAGCTACAAGCTGAAACTTTGTCCCCATATTAATTAACTTTATAACAGAGAAGAATTTTCAAGTTCAAAAAATGCAAAAATGCAATTGGAGCAATTAGGGGGCTATTCAAACAGGCCAACTAGTAAGATATCACTCCTGAAAACGATCTTTGCCATATCACGAGGTAAATCTGCCCTATGATTGGATTTTGGAAAACCATGTGACGGAGAACCAATTCCGATTGGACACTCACATTGTGCACATCACACATCTTCTATGAGGAGTACCAAGATGGCCGACAGTGGATCGAAAGTGTGAGGATTTAACTTTTCAGCAAAAAAAAAAAAAAAAAGGAAGTTTCTATGTCATATCATTAAAAAGGTATTTACAATTTAGTAAAGCTTGGTCCCAGCCATCGTATACGACGGTGTCAGCCCCAGAGGGTTAATGGCGAACGGCAGTAATTCCCAGAATCCTTCCGGACGACCAGTGAATCTGAATGTTTCAACCTCTTAGCAGTAAACGAAAGTTTTTCATACTAGAAATAAGGTCTACACAATGTGGGCTTAATAAAAAGCGTGACCGATGCAATGAAGCACATTTGACACATTACTACATAAACTGAGTTAATCAAACTGAAGAAATGTGGGGTGAATGTAATCGCAAAGTTATTACAAACAACATCCTTATAAACTAACTTGCATGTTTTTGTCAGCCGATAAGTGCAGTGTGACGGCAAACTACGAGGGCTGGTAATGAACACACTTAAGCAGGGGTGTATGCAGCTCTCAGTTGAATGGAGTCAGAGCTCCATCTACTGGACAAACGGTGCAAGGACATTTTACATTGCAGACAAACATTATTTCAGTAACTGTTCTGTTTATGAGAAATTATCGGCGTTCTATCGGCAAAATTTCGGCCAATAGTGAGTACTTTAAAAAGGACTTATATCGGCCGGGCTCTAATTTTTATAAGGTTTTGTTAAGTATGTATGTCCCTTGGGCATCTCACTTGTTTCCTTCTCGGGATAACCACAGCAAATTCATCTTTGACCTGCCTGTTGATATGGCACGTTTTATGCCGGAAACCTTCCTGATGCAACTCCACATTACAGTGAGTATGGGCAGGGGTGGTCTTGAAGCGGGAACCTTCTGCTCTGGAAACAAGCCAATTAACGGCTTGGCCACCAGACTGCCATTTTCACAGAGTTTTGTAGGTCAATTTTAGTACAGGAACAACTTGGTTTGCTTCAATGTAATTAAAGATACACCCCCCCCCCCCCCCCCAAGATTTTGCCAATATCAGCATGATTACTGGCTAAATTAAATGCGAAAATATCTGCATATTGAATATTGTACATAAATAAAATTAAACACACTGAAGAAATTGATACTGTGTGTTGAGTAGGGTTTTCTGAAATAAATTTTCATTACTGATGTGGGACATGTCTCATTTTGTACAGGAGAAGTGAAAGTGCTGTCCATTTGTCCTGTTGACAAGTGGGATAATGACAAAGTGCATAATGTTAGTTGTTGACTTCACTGTATCATTAGTATGTTCTCTCTCCCACGGTCATAACATAAATAAAAGCAATTACTTGATTTTCGTATCTGCTGACAGTCTGTTTCTTCATTTGTTTCTTTACTTTGTTGTTCAAATTAAGTTACCAAACTCCAGCTATAAATGCAGCCAATCAGCATCATTTAATGTGCAGCATAGACAACACATTGGGGAAAACTGGAACAGCTACACTTTACTGCAGGGCAGCCAAAATCTACTCCTGAAGGGCGTCTGCCCTACATGGTGTTATCACTTTCCCTTCTCCACCTGAAGTTAATTTACTTTATATAACGGCTGAGTGGATCCTTGTCATTTGATTGGTGCTTTGTATGTCACATGACATGGATTATTCATCCCATTTGTGGTGCATTGCATTTAGAGTGCAGTTTGGTTCCATACGTTTGGTACCACTGCACTCTGCGCGCACGCACATAGACTCGCACATGCACGCATGCACACACAAAACAAATCCACTGCTGGAGGCTGTTAGAATGAAAAGCTGGACTCATTTCTGATGTGAGTTTTTTCATTGCACTGAGGATGTACACAGTCATTTTTTGGTAGTACATGTGCGCACAAGCACCGAACCGGTTGTGTGTGTGCATGCAGGGGACAATGACTCTACTGAGATGATGATTTGATTGAGCTAACTGACGTAGCTAATTCTTGTAACACACACACACAAAAATCCACTCCGCTGTAAACCGTCCGGATGCATGAAGAACTATTCAGATGAAAAGCTAACGTGATTTTTGGCTGGACTGAGGAACTACACAACGTCTTTTTTTTAAAGAAAGTCTGAAGACAGTGCACGGCATCACCGGACTACACATCACGATTTGGACTTTAGCAGCAGTGGAACACCAAAATGCAAGTCCCTTTTCTGTTGTTTATAAATTATTAAAATATCAAATGACAAGGATCTATTTTAGCCGTTATATAAAACAAATGAATGTTTTTACATTCTTTCAATGGAATGAATATTTCATGAGGTGAAAGCTGGAACATAGTAGGGGTGAAACGATTAATTGAGTAATTCGAATAATTCGATTACAAAAAATGTTTGAGGCAAATTCTTTGCTTCGAAACTTTGCTTGAAGCTGTAGTACATTTGCCAGGCCTGTAGGTGGCACTGTAACGCTCCCACAAAAAACCGATAAGAACACCGTAGAGTAGGGCTGTCACAGTTATTACAATATTCGTCAATCGCGATTATTTTTCATATTCGATTACCGTGAATTATTTATTTTATCCACAATTAGCATAAAACGACTCAGAATCTAACGTCATTGTGGCTGCAGCCTCGCTCTCGTCTTAAGGCGATCCGTCCTGCCGTTTGGACGGCCGATTAAAACAGCGGCCGTCTTCTCAAAAGCCGTCTAAAATGCGGAGCTGTCGGTGTGTGTGTATGTGTGTGCGCGCGCGCGGAGTCAACAGTCTGCAGGCTGTTGACTGGGAGGGGGTGCGTGAGGGAGATTCCTGAATGCAGGCGCGAAAGGTTACAGTCTGAGAACCATCAGTGCGCAGCGAGTGCGGAGCAGAGAGACAATTTTAACCCGAGTGAACATGTTAACAAAACCAAAACGTGAAGCTTTTACTTCTCTCTGAACTTTCTCTAAAGGTGTGATTCTGCCGTTACCGTCCTGTTCACACCATGTGCGCGTTGTATGCTGAATTTATGAGATCATGAGATGAAATAAACGGTCAAATATCTTTAAAAACATATTTAAAAATGAGAGCCACAAAAAAAAAAAAAAGAACCCTGACATGGTGATGTTCAAAAGCACAGATCACAAAAAGCAGCTGAGAACTCTGAACTTTAACAGCTGTTATTTTCCAAAAGTATTTATTTGTTCAATCTTGAGCTTAATGTAGTGTTTAAGCACAAAACGTGACTGATGAGGAGAAGCAATTTCAGAAATGCAACAGAAACAACCACAAATCAGAAAAAGTTGGGACTGTATGAAATGAAGATAAAAATAAAAATGGTGCACATTCCCAGTTTCTCCACTCACAGAAGCCAGATGTTCTTCCAGAGTTGTGTAATTATACTACAACCCCTTGCAAAAATTATGGAATCACCGGCCTCGGAGGATGTTCATTCAGTTGTTTAAGTTTGTAGAAAAAAAAGCAGATCACAGACATGACAAAATTAAAGTAATTTCAAATGGCAACTTTCTGGCTTTAAGAAACACTATAAGAAATCAGGAAAAAAAATTGTGGCAGTCAGTAACGGTTACTTTTTTAGACCAAGCAGAGGGAAAAAATATGGAATCACTCAATTCTGAGGAAAAAATTATGGAATCATGAAAAACAAAAGAACGCTCCAACACATCACTAGTATTTTGTTGCACCACCTCTGGCTTTTATAACAGCTTGCAGTCTCTGAGGCATGGACTTAATGAGTGACAAACAGTACTCTTCATCAGTCTGGCTCTAACTTTCTCTGATTGCTGTTGCCAGATCAGCTTTGCAGGTTGGAGCCTTGTCATGGACCATTTTCTTCAACTTCCACCAAAGATTTTCAATTGGATTAAGATCCGGACTATTTGCAGGCCATGACATTGACCCTATGTGTCTTTTTGCAAGGAATGTTTTCACAGTTTTTGCTCTATGGCAAGATGCATTATCATCTTGAAAAATGATTTCATCATCCCCAAACATCCTTTCAATTGATGGGATAAGAAAAGTGTCCAAAATATCAACGTAAACTTGTGCATTTATTGATGATGTAATGACAGCCATCTCCCCAGTGCCTTTACCTGACATGCAGCCCCATATCATCATTGACTGTGGAAATTTACATGTTCTCTTCAGGCAGTCATCTTTATAAATCTCATTGGAACGGCACCAAACAAAAGTTCCAGCATCATCACCTTGCCCATTGCAGATTCGAGATTCATCACTGAATATGACTTTCATCCAGTCATCCACAGTCCACAATTGCTTTTCCTTAGCCCATTGTAACCTTGTTTTTTTCTGTTTAGGTGTTAATGATGGCTTTCGTTTAGTTTTTCTGTATGTAAATCCCATTTCCTTTAGGCAGTTTCTTACAGTTCGGTCACAGACGTTGACTCCAGTTTCCTCCCATTCGTTCCTCATTTGTTTTGTTGTGCATTTTCGATTTTTGAGACATATTGCTTTAAGTTTTCTGTCTTGACGTTTTGATGTCTTCCTTGGTCTACCAGTATGTTTGCCTTTAAGAACCTTCCCATGTTGTTTGTATTTGGTCCAGAGTTTAGACACAGCTGACTGTGAACAATCAACATCTTTTGCAACATTGTGTGATGATTTACCTTCTTTTAAGAGTTTGATAATCCTCTCCTTTGTTTCAATTGAGATCTCTCGTGTTGGAGCCATGATTCATGTCAGTCCACTTGGTGCAACAGCTCTCCAAGGTGTGATCACTCCTTTTTAGATGCAAACTAACGAGCAGATCTGATTTGATGCAGGTGTTAGTTTTGGGGATGAAACTTTACAGGGTGATTCCATAAGTTATTCCTCAGAATTGAGTGAGTCCATATTTTTTCCCTCTGCTTGGTCTAAAAAAGTAACCGTTACTGACTGCCACAATTTTTTTTCCTGATTTCTTATAGTGTTTCTTAAAACCAGAAAGTTGCCATTTGAAATGACTTTAGTTTTGTGTCATGTCTGTGATCTGCTTTTTTTCTACAAAATTAAACAACTGAAGGAACATCCTCCGAGGCCGGTGATTCCATAATTTTTGCCAGGGGTTGTACAATAGTAGAATATAAAGAAGGGGGAAAAAAAAAAAGACAATATATTCGTCAATCGCAATTATTTGTCTGACAATTAATCGTCTCCAGAAATTCCTAATCATGACAGCCCTACCGTAGAGCATGCCCATAACTAATGTAAGCGCTAATCAATGTAGCAGGTGATGCTACAAGTTTACAAAGCCACATGCTGAGTAAAATAAAGCCTCTTAAGAGCAAGGGTCTGTGCTGATCGTCTGACACGGACTTATTATGCGTTTAAAGTGAAGCAGTGTGTTTATGTATATATATATTTTTTTTTTTAAAAACGTGGTTTGCTCCACTGGCTGCTCTCCACCTCCACAGATGAAGCGAAAGGAAGCGCACTTTAAATTAATTATGTTTAACTATTAAAAATGCTTTTCAGATTTGATAAACGTTTTTAATCAACAGGCCGTAGAGTTAATTTATCAGTGTAGCTGTTGTGGAAATGTGCAATAATAATAATAATAATAAAAAAAAGAATGTCCTGTCCGCAGACTGAAGATTTCACAGAGTGCCTGGGCTTATGGTTGGCAAAGCTCCAAAACAATAATGTGAAAAGATAAATAATTACCTGGGAAAACAGAGAGAGGGAACATCCTAAACTTAAAAATCTGCATGATGGCACAGCGACATTGTGCCATTGCTTAGGGAGAGCCCTGCCACTACTGATATTGTTTAAAAATACAAAAGCACTTTTTCATCCAATTACTCGATTAATCGATAAAATAATCGATAGAATACTTGAACCAAAAATATTCAACAGCTGCAGCGCTAGAACATACCATTCATCAAAGCCACATTGAATGGTATGTTCCAGCTTTCACTTTGTTAAATATTTGTACAACTGAACTCATAAACATTCATTATTTGTATATATATATATATATATATATATATATATATATATATATATATATATATATATATATATTACGGTGGTGACCCAAACCCTAATAGTCCAAATAACCCAAATCTTTCAGAGCAGGGGTCGAAATACATTTTTAATCTACTTGCACTGGTGCTAGTAACAAAAAAAAAAAAAGTTACTTGCACAACCAAAAGTTAGTCTTATATCAACCTTAAAACTCCTCCTCTGATGTGTCAGACTCTTCCTCTCTGGGCCCGTAAAGCCCCTTTCACACCGGGGCTGCTCCCATTTGTGTCATGTGTCATCATGATGAAGCTGCGTGGAAGCAACTCAGTGCCAAAACAAGCAGCTCAACACCACAACAGCACGAGGGATGCAAAGGACGAAGCTATATATATATATATATATATATATATACACACACATATATATATATATATATATACACATATATATATATATATATACACACATATATATATATATATATATACACACATATATATATATATATATATACACACATATATATATATATATACATATATATATATATATATACATATATACATATATATATACATATATACATATATACACACATATACATATATACACACACACACACACACACACACACACACACACACACACACACACACACACACACACACACACACACACACACACACACACACACACACAAATAAATAAATGTGGCCATTTGCAAATGTTTCAACTCTTTGCATCTCTACTAAAGAGTGGCAACATGGAAGCCTCTAAACAATTTTCAAATGACCTGAAAACAAAGACTGCTCAACATCATGGTTTAGGGGAAGGATGCAAAAAGCTATCTCAGTGATTTCAGCTGTCAGTTTCCACTGTGAGGAACATAGTGAGGAAATGGAAGACCACAGTCACAGTATTAGTTAAGGCCCGAAGTGGCAGGCCAAGAAAAATCTCAGATAAGCTGAAGCAAAGGATGGTGAGAAAGGTAATAGTCAACCCACAGACCTGCTCCAAAGACCTACAACTTGATCTTGCTGCAGATAGTGTCTCTGTGCATCGTTCAACTATACAGCGCACATTGCACAAGGACATGCTGTATGATGCTGTAATGCAGAGGAAGCTTTTCTGCATACACGTCACAAACAGAGTCGCTTGAGGTATGCTAAAGCATATTTGGACAAGTCAGCTTCGTTTTTGAATAAGGTGCTGTGGACTGATGAAACTAAAATTCAGTTATTTGGACATAACAAGGGGCGGTACACATGGCAGAAAAAGAACACAACATTCCAAGAAAACACTTGCGACCTACAGTAAAATTTGGAGGTGGTTCCATCATGCTGTGGGGTTGTGTGGCCAGTGCAGGTACTGGGAATCTTGTTAAAGTTGAGGGTCACATGGATTCCAGTCAATATCAGCAGATTCTTGAGAACAATGTTCATGAATCAGTGACAAAGTTGAAGTTGCACAGGGGCTGGATCTTTCAACAAGACAACGACCCTAAACACTGCTCAAAATCTACTAAGGCATTCATGCAGAGGAACAAGTACAATGTTTTGGAATCGCCATCTCAGTCCCCAGACCTGAATATTATTGAAAATCTGTGGTGTGATTTTAAGCGGGCTGTCCATGCTCGGAAACCAACAAACCTGACTGAACTGGAGATGTTTTGTAAAGAAGAATGGTCCAAAATACCTTCAACCAGAATCCAGACTCTCACTGGAAGCTATAGGAAGCATTTAGAGGCTATTATTTCTGCAAAAGGAGGATCTACTAAATACTGATGTATTTTTTTTTTTCTGTTGGGGTGCCCAAATTTATGCACCTGCCTAATTTTGACCATGACCAGGTGTTTCTCGCAAGATTTCTGACAGAGGAGTGACAAGAATGATCAGGAGCATTGTCCAAGAGCCAAGGACAAACTTCAGAAAGACCTGAAATTAGCAGGTACAATTGTTTCAAAGTAATGCACTCAACTGCCATGGCCTGTATGTATGCTCACAAAAGACTCCATTACTGAAGAAAAAGCATGTTGAAGCTTGTTTAAAATTTGCTACACAAGATTTAGACAAGTCTGTGAAACACTGGGAGAATATGGTCTGGTTAGATAAGACCAGAACTGAACTCTTTGGATGCCAAAATACACCCCATAAATGACACCGCACATCACCCCAAAATCACCATACCAACAGTGAAGTTTGGAGGTGGGAACATTGTGGTATGGGCTTGTTTTTCAACAAACTTCATATAATTGAAGGAAGGATGAATGGAAACATGAGACATTCATGATAAAAAACAATCTACTAGGATGATGAAAATGAAACAAGGGTGGACAATTCAGCAAGCTCGTGATCCCAAACATACAGCCAAGGAAACTCTCAACTGGTTTCAGAGAATGAAAATAAAGCTGCTAGAATGGCCCAGCCAATCACCTGACTTAAATCCAATATAAAATCTATGGAAAGAACGAAAGATCAGAGTTCATAAAAGAAGTCCATGGAACCTTCAATATTTAAAGATGGTTCATGCGTTACTAGGGCAAAGTGCTGCAGTTAGGGATGGGTATTGATAAGATTTTATCGATATCGATGCCATTATCGATTCTGCTTATCGATCCGATTCCTTATCGATACCTTGTGAATTTTGTACTAAAAGTAGGCTTTACAGGTTTTCTATGTATTTCATTGAGTCTTAAAGTAAATAAATATGAAATTGGTCACTGTATCCTTGATCTCTGGACATAAATAAAAATAAACAAAACGATGTTTAACTTTGAAGTTATTAATTCCGACTGGATTCTATTGTTCTAATTTGACTTGTCAGAGAGCCGCGCAGTGTTTGGAGCTGTGTGAAAAGAACGGAGGACGATTCTCGTTTCTTTCTTGCAACAAGACAGGAGTCCCAGTTAGTAACTTTAATCCGCACAAAAGTGACTCACGATTGACATATTCAGGGATGAAAGTGGTGAAAAACAAAAAAAGCTGAAACCCAAAATTACCCCCTAACACCACCCGCATGAAAATGTTTGAATTCTAGAACCTCTGAAATGCAATATGGGACTATTCCAGACGATAAACTGGAGTGAGTGCAGCATCCATTTAGTGAGAAAAAAACGACTGTCCTTATTCAAATTCATTCCAGTAATATTCTGCTCTTACAAGGATGCAGCAGTTTTCTAGTTTGACAGATAGTTCTGGAAGAAATCACTGAAGAAATTAACACACTGAAAATACAGTTTGACTGAAACAAACTGTCATTAAACTTAAATAAAACAGGGATGAAATAGAGGTGTAAGAGTCACTAGGTGTTCACAGGAAACACTTGTTTATTTCTGTATGTATGTATGTATGTATGCATGTTCATTGTTAGCTGCTTTTATATTTTCTGTTGTGTTTCTATTCAGGTTCTTTTTGTCTCTTTCTCTAAAATTGTATATAATAATCATTAGATTATTAATATATAAGCAAAAATAAATTTAAGGAATATTACAATTTGAAAACAGATGCACTTGAACGTGATGACAGCTGCAATTGCTAATTGATAACTTTTAACATTAAAAATGCCATAGACATGCTAACGTGTTAGCATCGTTCCCGTTTTTTAAGTTATAAAATACATCTATGAACTGTTTCAGAAGACCATAACAGGTTGGTTTAACATAGAAAAGGTAAATAATACTCACAGACGTATGCTCTTTAGGGTTTTAGCGGGGTAAAATTAAGCGAAAGAAAGAAATAAATGAAGCAATTAATCGAAGCATTGCTTCAATCAGCGAACCACTGCTTCGATTGGTTCAAGGTTCAAAGCAAAGCCACGCTGCAGAAAAGTTGATTAAGGACCCACTGCAGGGTCTGTAATCAATGTAGAGAAATGATCATTTTCCTGACAAACACCTGCCAAAACAACGGCCACTCTGAAGGACCGATAACAGAATCGTTAAGCACAAAGCTTATTGATGTCGGTGGATCGAATCATTTCTTAACGATACCCGAAAGGAACCGGTTCTCAATACCCATTCCTAGCTGCAGTGCGACTTATCTTCACTAAAACGCTCAGGTAAGACCTTATACGAGTTCTGTCCATAAAGTATCGTACCTTTTATTTTAATTTTTTAAAACTATATGGATTTGATTCATATGTTCTCACGTCAGACAAGCTTGAACCCTTGTGCGCATGCGTGAGTTTTTCCACGCCTGTCGGTGACGTCATTCGCCTGTGAGCACGCCTTGTGGAAGGAGTGGTCCCGCCCTGTCGTCGGATTTTCATTGTCTGGAAATGGCGGAATGATTTGGGTTTTTTTTCCATCAGAATTTTTTCAGAAGCTGTCAGAGACTGGCACCTGGAAACTATTCGAAAAATCTATCTGGCTTTCGGTGAAAATTTTACGGGCTTCACAGAGAATAAGGTCTATTAGTACAGCTTTATGGACCCCTTTAAGGATGCTCAGCGCGCCGCGCTCCGAGCTGCGACGACACGGCACAAGCCATCGGACCATTTCTGAGCTGATGGCTCTGTGGATACGAGACCGTCGTGTGCTCTTTCTGTGGTTATCACAAGAGCTGGACATCAGCCATTTTCCGGCAGATTTCACTTTTAACAAGAGATTTTTTCATGGAAAACCGCGCGGGGCGAGACCACTCCTTCCACAAGGCGTGCTCACAGGCGAATGACGTCACCAACAGGCGTGAAAAAACTCACGCATGCGCACAAGGGTTCAAGCTTGTCTGACGTGAAAACATATGAATCAAATCCATATAGTTTAAAAAAAATAAAAATAAATAGGTACAATACTTTATATGGACAGACCTCATATTTACACTGTGTGGGTGTGAATTCACATCACATGAGGAGCGCTACGGGGAAGGAAATCCGTATCTTCTGCGGGACTGCTAAAGGTACGGACCGAGGTTCACTGAGTGGACGTACGTGACACCGGTGGGAAATACACACGTGGAACAAGAGGTGAAGCTCTTAACAGACACAGAATATTTTACATCCACTAATGCTTCAGCTGAACTGTGCCGTTTCTTTTTTCTCCCTTGTTTCAGAAGCCGTAACTGGCAACTGTCAGCCTGTAAGCTCACCGTCGTGCTGATAATCATTTGACTACATTTGTTAAATGAAGCTGCTGTAATTTAAGAAATTCGTCAAATGTAAGTGAAGAAATTCATCAAAATATTGACGTAAATTGCGAAGGTGTTTTGCTTCTTTCATCGTCCATCCACCTCAAGTTCAAAGTGCTGTTTTCTAAACGAGGCGGAAAGAATTGTATGACACAGGACCTTTAGCCGCATATGGTACGGGTACTGACATATTTGCGCATTCTGAATGGTCGGTAAGACACCCTCCGTATCTTTAGAACGGTCTCTGTAGATACGGGTCCATACCCGTAGCCACTGCCTTTCAGGAAATGATCTGACAGCATCAATTGTCATATTTGTTGTTAATTTGAGAACATTTTATTTAACTTATTAGCAGGCAGCACTTTGCAGTTATTTTATTTTCCTGTTTGTATAATGTTACAATAACTTGTTGGTTTAAACAAGCAAATTTAGGTTTTGCATTTTGTTCCCATACTGTACCAAAAATTAACTGCACTGTGACCTCAAAACTAAGGTACGTATCGAAACAAGATTTTTGTGCATCGTTACACCCCTAGTGCCTGTGATGCCCCCCAAAATACGTTCTTGTCTTAAATGGGATGACAATTTACAAGGTGCATTACAATTTCAATAAACAAACAAAGATGCAACTTCCCCAGGATGTCACTGTTTTTTACAGCATTGTGCAACTTTACACTCGAGATCAGCACGATCTTTGCAGAATTTACCATTTCTGTCTTGGCGCTTAAGGTCTCTCTCTCCCCCCACCACCACCTTTCTTTCTTTTCTCTTTCTCCAAGAAGTGTTCCAAGTCGCAACATACCCAAAACCAGCAGGTACTCCGAACGGTGTATATTTTGTTCTCGCTGTGACAAAACCAGCTGCTTACCTGCATCCCGGGCAGGTTCCCCTGAACAGGAGAGTGTGCCATGATGATGAAGATGCTGAATGGATGATGTTGAGATGTCCTTATGTTTAGTCCGTTTGTGCTAATGTTTACAAAACTGTCTCCACGGCTTGCCCAGGCTTAACAAAAATTTGTTGTACTTAAGTACAGAGGGGTTATTTAAAACCAAAAAAGAAAAGCGTCCTCCACTGCGTCGGAACAATCCAAGTAAACCAAAACAGCTAAGCAAGCTAAAAGACCTTTGCTAATGCTAACTCAAAAACAAGAACCAGGCGATGTGAGATCGCAAACAAGTGCGACAAATCACCTTTACCAAATAGGAACGCCAACGATTTTACTTCTAAGACACGAGTAACACCAAAACAACTAAATAATTATTAATAAACTCGCTGTCACTTTCTGAAAGCGTTTTTCTCTCGTTAACAATGTGTTGTCAGCTAGCTAACATGTTTAGCTGCCTAGCTAACTAGCCGACGCAGACAACCTAACAAACAGATACAGTTTTGACTGCATAGCGCAAATGTCACCCACCGAAAAAAGACGGAAATAAACCGAAAACCCAGCCGTTGCCTTTGCACCAGTTTCGACACCGGTGCTCCTAAAAGTCTGACATCTGCAGCAAAGACAAACCGCCACTGTTTTGTTTCCTCTCTCTCACTTTCCTCCCGGACTCCCGGCCATCTTGTCGGTGCTTGTGACGTCAGGATGGGCGGATCCGGATCAAATGGTCCTGACAGTTGACGCTCGCGCGGCGCGCGGTCGATGAAGTTCGTGAAGTCACAAAAAGAATATGATGGGGAAAAATAATAATACATAAGAAACAGAGAGGATTTTATTAACTGCCATAGGGTAAAAAAAGCAGGCTTGTTTTTAGCAAAATGTCCGATAGTGGCATCTGCTGGACAAAAGGAGACTCGCAGCTGTTACTCTGATGAGCTGAACTGAAATATAAGATAAGATAAGATAAGACTTTATTGATCTCACAGAGGAAAAATTCACATGTTACGTCAGCTCTTAAAAAACACACAAGATGGGTGCAAGTAGAGGAAAATGTTCATCAAACAGCATGTGCAAGGATAAACAATAATAATAATAATACTTGTAACAGTACAATAAAATAAGAATATATATATATATATATATATATATATATATATATATATATATATATATATATATATATATATATATATATATATATATAAAAGGACATATGCATATATAAACATGATTGAAATTGGAAAAAAAAAGATAGGAGCATCTTATTTACAATATGTGAAGTGGAATTTAGATGTGATAAGGTGACATTAGTGCTGGGATTCCAGCACTAAAGGGATCAGTAAGTCATTAGATACCCATATGGGGAATAAGACGCTTTATAACCGTGTTGATCCTCTTCATGTGTAGAAATAGTAATATAGTTTGACGGCTAGTAACGGAGAGTATAAATCCAGACGATGTTGTTGTTCTCTTACTAGTTTGATAGTTTCTTGCATTAATTGCCAAATTGTATTTTTCAAGCAATATAGAAATTGGTTGCAATTATGTAAATGCATAAATATCAAGAAGTGACATTCAGAGAGTGTATGAGTCAGTGCTAATTAATGCTGTTTCCTGTACAGCAAAAAATTAGATGAGTGGGTGAGTGAGTGATTTAGGATGTAGGATGTAGGACATAGGTGTCAAACTGATTCCAGAAAGGGCCAAGAAGGTGCAGGTTTTCTTTGTAACCACCAACTCCAGCAGGTGATTTCACTGATGAATAGTAGAGAAGCTTGAATCTTCGACTGGACTGGGTTGCTTGACGCGAGGACGTTTCGCTTCAAATCGCAGAAGCTTCCTCAGCTAAAATTCTTGCTCTGGAAGTCTGACTTCTGTCTGACTCTTGTAGAGACAAATGAACAGAAGCCAACAAAAGCTGGAGTTTTAAACCTAACCAGACCCCTCCTACTGAGAGGCAGACTGCTATAGGCTAGTGACTAAACAATAGCTCTAATTAGCAACTATTGTGCTCTAGTTAGCACACCTAATGACAGGACAGCTGTCCCTCCTAATGATGGTATGGATGCCTTTCTTGATGGCTCCCTTGATGACTCTCCTGATGACGTGAATGACTCATTACCATGAACAAAAGACTGAAACTCCTTTGACCTGAGTACCCCATTGTAAACAGGGGACAAAGCGTATCTCAGACCCCCTCCCCGGTTAAGGCTGGGTTTCAAACGTTTCACAAAGAATGCCTCCTTGACCCCTCTCTCAAACCATTTCTTCTCTCTGGCTAATATGTTAACTTCCTTGTCCTCAAACGTGTGTTAGTGTTGTGTGGGCCGCCAGAAGAGGAGGTACTGCTGGCCCACCACCAGAGGGCGCCCTGCCTGAAGTGCGGGCTTCAGGCACGAGAGGGCGCTGCTGCCACGGACACAGCCGGGGGTGACAGCTGTCACTCATTATCTCATGACAGCTGTCATCCATCTACACTTCATCATTCCACTCCATAAAAACCGGACGTCATCTCCACCTCGTTGCCGAGATATCATCTACCTGTGAAGGTAATAGTCTCAGCCTTAACACTAAACTGTGTCTTAGTCTGAACTCTTTTTGCAGCCGCTTTCCTGTGGTGTTCCTTATCTGAGAGATTGGGGTTTGGTGTGATCAGCGACGGCTTCGCTTCACACCCCAACCAGATAAGTGGTTAGACAGGAGCTGCACGAGTGTGTATTAGAGGTGGAGGTTGACTTCCCACCATTGCTGTTACTGGGTGTGCACGCACTCGCATCTGATTGTTTTTGCTCCTCCCCAGCAGTACCAGATCCGACACTCGGAGACGGTGGCCACCTGGGGACTCGGAACTTGGCGGCTCCAGTATTCTCCAGGTTCGATGGCGGAGGAAATCGTGTGGTTCCGGTTCTTCTCAGGACAGACGTCTTCTATCCTCGAGCCTGCCCACACATCACCTTTGTGAATTGACTGTTTGCTCAAATTCTGTAATCCTCTGTGTTTTTGTTGTGCTCTTTCACAACAGTAAAGTGTTCATATTCGACTCTTTCATTGTCCGATCATTTACGCCCCCTGTTGTGGGTCCGTGTCACTACACTTTCCCAACAGTTAGTGTCTTTAAGGTGGAGATGAACTGCAGACTGAGGTCCACTGGTGCCCTCTCTGCGGTGCTGGTACAGTCTTTTGTGTAAAGGTTGCTTAGTCTCACCTATGTAGTGTTCGTTACAGTTTTCCTGACATCTGATTGAATACACTACATTGCTCTGTTTGTAACTAGGGATCATGTCCTTAGGGTGAACTCATTTCTGTCTCAAGGTGTTAATCGGTTTAAAGTAAACTGGGATTTTGTGCTGTCTGAAGATCCTCTGTACTTCACTGTCCTTCACTGATGAACATCACTTTGAGCAGATGGGAAGAGTTCATCAGTGAAATCACCTGGTGGAGTTGGTGGTTACAAAGAAAACCTGCACCCTCTTGGCCCTTTCTGGAATCAGTTTGACACCTATGATGTAGGATGTGTTGGGTCTGCAATGATTTTTGTAGCAGCATTGGGCAATGTCCTTGATGGGAGTGCCAATGACCTTCTTAGTTGCTCTCAGCACTCTCTGCAAGGCCTTATGGTCCGTGGCAGTACAGCTGTCATGCCAGATAGAGATGCAGTTTGTTAGGATGCTCTTGACCATATCTGAGGAAGTGCAGTTGCTGGTGGGCTTTCTTGGTCAAGGAGGATGTGGGCCGGGTCCAGGTCAAGTCGCTGGAGATGTGCACCCCCAGGAACTTGGTGTTCTGGACGATCCCTACAGCAGCGCCTCTATGGAGGGGCATGTGTGGGTGGGCTGGTTCCTTCTGAAATCAACAGTGACCTCCTTTGTGTTGTCGACATTCAGGTTTAGATTGTAATTGGTGCACCAGCCCACCAGACGTACCACCTCCTCTCTGTACGCCAGCTCCTCCTTGTCCTGAATCAGACTCACCAATGTCGTGTCATCCGCATACTTTATGATGTGGTTGGTAGTGGAGCAAGCACCACAGTCATGGGTCATCAGGGTGAAGAGCAGCAGGCTCAACACACAGCCCCGAGGGGAGCCGGCGCTCAGCCAGATGGTGTCGGACTCTGAGGTGTTGCTTCTCAACCATACAGACTGTGGCCTGCCGGTGAGAAAAATCATGCACGGAAATACACCCCACATGGCCAAAATGTCATAGTTACCGTTCCCTTGCAATGCAAGTGATACTTCATATCTGAGTCTCTCTAAGTAACCATTCCAGCGGTATTCAAGGATCCCCCAAAGAGACGGAAAAGACCAACGACAGTGAGTGGCCACCTTTGGTTATTGGTTAGCATCTAAATCTCAAAACCATGCAGTAAGACAGTTGTGTAATTATTTGTGGTACGAATAACTTCATAATGCAGGTGTCTGCATCGCCAAACACCTCTGTCCAGTGACCATGTCTTCATCAGCTCTTCCCAGGCATCTCTCGATTTCATAATACCTCAAAGCCTTTGAGGTCCTTTGTTCAAACACTTTTTTACATGTGATATGATTCCACAGTTGTATATCATTCTCGTTTTACATTTTACTTGGTCCACATTTTATTTTATTTTATTTTACCTTATGTTTATGTTTATATTCTGAATAATTTACCGTTAAATTTCACTATCTTTTATATTGGCTAAAAATTACTTGCACCACGGAAAGCACCTTTTTGGAGTTGCACTCAAATCTCGTTGTAATGCAAAGTACAATGACAATAAAGGCGATTCTGCTTCTTCTGATTCTGATCTGATACAATTATGCACATACTTTTTCAACCAAATACTGCAGTAATTCTACCAACAAGAGTGGACAGCAAACAGAGGTTGCAGTTTTTACAGCAGCTCTTGTGTCCCAATGTACTGCATGATAATTAATATATAATCAGTGAACACCCAACAGAGAGGATTGTGGATCAACGGCATTCAACTATTTACCCTTTACAGTAACAGTGGCAATTCTTCCCAAGTACAAACCCAAACTCTATGCAGTCATCAACACCCCCCACAACAATGCCAGAAAATGAGAGCAAGCATCAAACACCACATAACAATAAGTCAAACAATGGAATATCCCATGAGTCTTTGCACTCAAACAGCCTCACTTCCTCCTCTGGTCACCACATAGCTCCGGCAAATATGTTTCAAGGTTAGAAGAACTGGACTTTTGAATATCACCGGCAGATTTTTCAACAAAATAGCAGCATGGTAAGTAAAAGCTCTACAGTCTGACAGCATTCCTCATAATCCGAGGACCAGAGTAAACCTGCATGGTACGTATGTTCTGTAAGATTAGAGCCATTCATAACTTTTTAAGTCAACAACAAAACTATGAAATCTGTTCTTACATCCACTGGAAACCAGTGGGGGAGGACAAGATATGCTGATTTAAGAAAGCAGCAAAAAGTGTGTGTGTGTGTGTGGGGGGGGGGGGGGGGGGGGGTGTACAGTTGTGTTCAAAATAATAGCAGTGTGTTTAAAAGAGTGAATAAAGCTCTAAATCTTTATAATAGCTTTTATTTCATGCATGCAAATGCATTGGGTACACTGCACATTCTATTCTAAATCAAAACATGAGGAAAAAATATCTAATTTATTACTTTACAGAAAGTGAAGAATTAAATTAATATTAGTGTGTGCAAAAAATAGCAGTGTCTGCATTTCTGTGAAAAACAAAAAACAAAAAAACAGGCGTCAAACAGGTGGCCCTTATTTAAGGATGAAGGTAGTAAATGTACATGCTGGTTGTCGTGCATTAATCTCTGAAAAATGTTCCAGACATTGCTCAGAAGAACAGCGTACTTTGATTAAAAAGTTGATTGGAGAGGGAAAAACATATAAAGAAGTGCAGAAAATGATAGACTGCTCAGCTAAAATCATCTCAAATGCTTTAAAATGGAAACAAAACATGAAAGATGTAGGGAAAAAAAAAAGGAAAGCCACCATTCAAATTGATCTTTGCCAGAATGGCAAAGACTCAGCCAATGGTCAGCTCCAAGGTGATTAAAGAAAGTATAAAGTTACTTGTGAGTAATGTAACAATTAGAAGATGCTTATGTGAAGCCAAGCTATGGACAACAAGCCCATAGCTGAGAGAAGCAAGTCCCATTGCTGAAAGAAACAACATGTGCTGAAGAGGTTATAATTTGCCAAAGAATACATTGACTGGCCAAAAGAGAAATGGTGAAACATTTTGTGGACTGATGAAAGCAAGATTGTCCTTTTTGGGTCAATGGGACACAGACATTTTGTCAGATGTCCCCCAAAAACTGAATTCAAGCCACAGTACACTGTGAAGACAGCGAAGCATGGTGGTTTCTCATACTATGGTCTCAGGCCTATTTATCGCATACCAGGGATCATGGATCAGTTTGAATTGAATCAGGTTACTCTTGGAAAAGAGATGTCAATCTCAATGAGTTTTTACCTGGGTAAATAAAGGAAATGAATGAATGAATGAATACATCAAAATATTTGAAGGGGTCATTTTGCCTTATGCCAAAGAGGAAATGCCTTTGAAACTGGTGTTTCAACAGGACAGTGACCCCAAACACACCAGAAAGTGGGCAGGATCTTGGTTTCAGACCAACAAGATTAGTGTTATGGAGTGGCCATCCCAGTCCCCAGACCTCAATCCAATAGAAAACTTGTGGAATGACATAAAAATGCTGTTTCTGAGGCAAAAAAAGAAAGAAAAAGAAATGCAGAGGAATTATGGAATGCAGTCCAATCATCCTGTTCACAGGAGCCAGAAGTTGGTTGACTCCATGCAACACAGATGTGAAGCAGTTCTCAGAAACAGTGGTTATACAACTAAATATTAGTTCAGTGATTCACGGGAAAGATAAGCCTTCAGGCATTTTTCAGTTTATACAGTAAATATTTGAGTTTGTAAAGAAAAAATGCAGACACTGCTATTTTTTTCAACAGCCTAATATTACTTTTTCTTCACTTTCTGTAAAGTAGTAACAAATTTGATAAATGTTTCTTCATGTTTTGATTTTGAATAGAATGTTCAGTGTTCCCAATGCACATGTGTGTGTGGAAATAAAAGCTATTACTTGTATAAGGATTTTGAGCTTTACTTACTTTTTTAAACACACTGGTGTTATTTTTAACAGGACTGTGTGTGTGTGTGTGTGGGGTGTGTGTGTGTGTGTGTGTTGCACCATACGTATGGCACGATCTTTGATCCTGAATCCTTTGATTTGGATTATGGTGATTAAATCAATTAGCAAACAGAATTTAAATTTACTGGTAAAGGATCAAAGGTCAAGATTCTTATTCATTTGACACTGACTACATGATGAAAGCCAGCCAACCAGACAGACAGAAGAGCAGCGAGAAAAGCATAACTTCCTTGGTTGAAAGATTAGCAAGCAGGAAGAAACATGAGGAACAAGAGTCAAAGGTCATCTAGCAGGATGAAACATCATGATTGAAGATCAGTAATTAAATCTGAGTGATTAAGAAGAGCAGCGCTCAGAATACAAATCACTTGTTGGATCAGGATCAAAGCTCAGCTGCAGAATCCAGAATGTTAGAGAAGTGATTAAAGGCATAATAACCCTACAACAATGGAAAAGAAGGAGATAAAATATGTGCCCTCTGAGTGTCCTTCTAATGATCAGTATTACTATTACTATTATTATTGTTCTTAGGATACCTGTTGACTTATGCCAGCTTGCAGAAAAGTGTACAATACGCAATATGAGGCCTTTAATTTTATTTTCTGTCATCATTAAGCTGGCCTTCATACATTTCTCCACAGGGGGGGCGCTGGTGTATAAGTGGGGCTGCAGCTTGCGTCCTTGGATGCTGATGTCGGTGCACCATCGGAGTGCCGCATCTACAAATAACGATTCTGGCACAGCCGTCGCATTTGCGCAGCCGACAGGTTTTTAGCTGCGGGGAAGTTTTAATTTTACAAATCAGAATCCAGAATCTTCAAAAAGGATCCACTGCGCCAGTTACACCAGCATGTTAAATGCAAATCCACATTACAGCGCCTGCATTTGGAAACAATGTTACTGTGGAAAATAACCTTGACATTGGATTTGAATGAAAAAAAAAATCAGTGTGAAGGCGAGTGATGCATTTATGCATCATTACAGCGGACTGAGGGTGTAACAGTCAGTTTTTAGGTTCCTGAATGAACACTGGCGCATTTTTCTGCACAGTCTATAAGCAAAGTAGGCCACTTTTCTGTCTATAAATGGTCAGCACGGACCGCGGCTCCTGACTGTGCGCGTCCAGCGTTTAAACTCGTGCCATGGGAAGCGCTGCCTCCCGCCTTCGTGCGTAAATTATGTAGGACAGGACGGGGATGCTTTGTTATACCTCCATCTGAAAAATCCCTGCCGGTAAATGTGAGGGGAAGAAGAATATTATAATAATAAGAAGAAAAAAGAAAAAAGAATCCTCCAGATCACCCCGGTGGTCTTTATCCGATCTTTGACAGACGCGGAGCGCATCGCGACTGTCCGTGAAGCCAAGGAGGAGAAAAAGATGGACATCACGGATCAGGGAGCACAAATGGAGCCGCTTTTACCGACGGTAAGACGGAAAGAGACACGATTTATCGTGTGTGCTCTGCAGACGTTTCGTGTCGCTTTGTTTGTTTGTTTGTTTTTTTTAGGGGGATGATGGATGATCGGTGCGCGTTTCCTTTTCAATGAACCTCCAGTCTTTCCATGATGTGGTTTTCATGTGGGCCATGTTTGGACAGTTTCACTGGCTTCATGCAGCATATCGTGACACAGGCGGATGCTGCACATCCAACACGGACAACATGGATTTAATCGCCTCTTCACAAATGCATCTATCTGCGCGAATGGCACATATTTAGAGCCTATAATTGTGTTTCGGCCTGCAGAAATATGACTGTTTATTTGCGGACTGTGTGTATGAAACCTGCGGTCATGCTGTTGCTTTAATTGCGCAAAGTTATTACACTAAGTGAGAACACAAAGTCCTGAACATCCTTAAGGACACAGTAGGTGTGTGTCAGCGGTTCGAAGCCCTCCTGGTTTACTCTACTCACAATGGTGCAGAAACAAAGGCTTTTGGAAACTTTGACATAAATGTTGCTGCAGATGACAATTCATCAAACACTCCATGAACCAGTTTGATTCCGAAATGTTAAGTATTTGGCTCATGAATGATTTCCTGAAGCAAATGCTTCGGTGAGCATTTGAAGCTTTTTGAAACAGTAAATCATTTTTCTAATTTTTTTTTTTTTGTCTTGAATTGTTTTGAAACACTGACTTGTGTTTGTGTGCGCACGAGTGTTTTGAAACACCAATTTTTTGTTGTAAATATTTTGTGTTTCGAGCATTTTAAATTAGTAAACCATTTTCAAAAACATGTTTGCATCACAATGTACATGTGAAACGTTTTCAGAAATGTTTTAAAAACCAAATGAAGCATTTGTTTTTGACACTTACTGTTCCAAAACACTTCAATTCAACAAAACATTTGTTTCAAAATAGGATATTGTGCTTTGAAATGGATGACACACTACATTAAACCAGTCATAAAAGGATTCTTTTTTTAATGCTCAAAACTCCAAATGAAACAATCCACTTAGAATTGTCTTGAAATTGTCTGAAATATTATATTAACAGTCAACAAAACAGTTTCTTCAGAAAATTATTTCCTGGTTCAGAAGGCTGTCAAACAAACAAATTTTCAGCTAATGATTCAGTCTGAAGTGCTACAAATTATTAAGTTAAACAATCAGTGTTTCTAAAGAGTCAAAAAAGGAAACAACAATTCATGTACAAAATGATTCTGTTTCAAAAATTCTGAAAACACCAAATGAAGCATTTGTTATTGAAACCTCCAAAACACTCAACAAAACATTTGTTTCGAAATATGATTTTGTGTTTGGAAAAGTGTAAACACCATTAGTGTAAAAAACAAAAAAACAAAAAACATTAGTTCATAAAAGGATTGCCTTTTCTTAAATGCTCAAATCCCCAAATTAAAAAAAAAATTCTATTTGAACATAATTGACTCTTTTGAAACACCAGAAACACTCAAAGCAATTCCTTCAGAAAATGGTTTCCTTGCTCAAACGGTTAGAGAAACTGATTGAAAACAAGTTGTTTCGAAAATGATTTAACATTGAAGTGCTGCAAATATTAAACAACACATGTTTCTAAACATTCAGAAAATTTTAATGGAATTGCTTGTGAAATCGAATCACAATTCTGAAATGCTCAAAACAGTGAATACCAATTGAAGTCTTATGAAGCATTTGTTGTTGTTTTTTCTGAATCCACTAGATGGTGGCATGTTAAAAAAAACAGTTTAAAGCACATTGCACTTCAGGTTTCTTTGATTCATTTTGTTAAAGATACACCACCATCTACAGGGCTCGGATAAAAAGAAAAAACTTCATGAGGCTTTATTTGACCATCACTAGCTTGAAACACTGATGGCTTATGGCAGGGGTAGGCAACCTGTTCCAGAAAGAGCCATGAGGGTGCAGGTTTTCTTTGCAGCCACTGCAAAGAAAACCTGCACCCTCATGGCTCTTTCTGGAACAGGTTGCCTACCCCTGGCTTATGGGAATCACACAAAAGTGAATTTCTGGCTACACCCCTGGTTGCCAACTCACTTTCTTCCCCAGGATCTCACCTAATGCTTCACCTGTTTCTAATCATCCAATAGAGACCTTTTTTTTCATTGAGAAACATAATCAGATTATTCTATAAAGAATGGTCCTGTTATTCTTTGATGCATGGTGAGATGGCCACCTGCCGGGCTGACAGACACGGAGAGTGCTTCATCAGTGTATGAGGACAAAATGAGTCCAAACACCTTTCTGACAGAGTGGAATCAGATCATGTCAGATAGTAAAGACAGCACCTCCTTCTCCAGTCAACTTGTCCTCATTATTATTCAAGTGAGGGTGCAGAGGAGAACGAATGTGCTCTGCTGCACTGTCAAGACAAGAATATATATATATATATATATATATATATATATATATATATATATATATACTTGTATATATATATATATATATGTTCATCATGTTTAAAAGGAGTTATTGGAGGCAGCTGAGTCTGTAAGTGTATGTGTGTGTGTGTGTGTGTGTGTGTGTGTGTGTGTGTGTGTGTGTGTGTGTGTGTGCATTCTGCAGTCTAAATGCAGCGTGCTGGCTTTAGTCACTGCTGGTCTCATCTCTTTGCCTACGCAGCAAGCCTCTGCATTGTCATGGTTTAGGCAGGATGTGTGAGGGTATGTGAGGTGTTCGTAGAATCCCAGGAACTCCTCAGTTTGTCACAACAGGACCACTCGGGAGGAGGGGGGAACCAAAATGATCAGATGTAGTTTTTGGTGCTGATTTTATCATAAAATGTCATGCTTTTTGTTTAGTTCAATAAAGGAGGAGAAAGAGGAAGATGTGTGTTCCTCATGCAAAAATTTGGCCAACTCATTTCTTGATGTTCTTTCACTTACAGGAACAAGTTTCCCAAGAAAGTAAAGATGTGGTGAGTACATGTTTTTTTTTGTTTTGTTTTTTGCTTTGCTGAGTAATTCAAATTAAAGGTGTCATATTCTGCATGATCGGTTTTTACCAAACAGCAATGCTGGTGCTGAAAAATGAAGCCAAACCTTGCAGTTCTTTGAGTTGCCACTTGAGGCCTGATCCAAAAGGGAGTCAATTTATATAGACCCCCCCATTAGATTAGATTAGATAGAACTTTATTGATCCCTTGGGAAGAATCCCTCAGGGAAATTGAGGTTCCAGCAGGATTGCATGGCAGCACACAGGGTAAGAAGCACACAGGGTATCAAAAGTGAAAAAAGAAAAACAGTTTGCAAATATAAATATAAATACACAATATAACTAGACATACTGATCAATACTGGTTTACTGGCTACTACTGTTCCTCTCATTTCCGTCCTCTGTCTTCCTGTTACTCCTCCTCCCCCTGAGTGAGGAGTTGTACAGTCTGATGGTCTGAGGGACAAAGGAGTTTTTCAGTCTGTTGGTGCTGCACTTGGAAAGGAGCAGTCTGTGGCTGAAGAGGCTCCTCTGGTTGCTGATGATGGTGTGCGAGGGTGACTGGCATCGTCCATGATGTCCAGCAGTTTGTCCACTGTTCTCTTCTCCGCCACCATCACCAGAGAGTCCAGCTTCATGCCAACCACAGAGCCAGCCCACCTGATCAGTTTGTCCAGCCTGGATGTGTCCTCCTTGAATGTGCTGCCCCCCAGCACAGCACGGTGTAAAAGAGGATGCTGGCTACTATGGACTGGTAGAACATCCACAGGAGTTTCCTGCAAATGTTAAAGGACCGCATCCTCCACAGAAAGTACAGCCTGCTGTGTCCCTTCCTCTACAGGTGGTTGGTGTGGGTTGTCCAGTCCAGTTTGCTGTCCAGCCACAGCCCGAGGTACTTGTAGGAATCCACAGCCTCCACCTCAGCTCCTTCCATCAGAACTGGTTGCGGACTTGGTCTGGACTTCCCAACGTCAATGACCACTCAGCTCCTTTGTCTTCGAGGTGTTGAGCTGTAGATGGTTTGTGTGGCACCAGGCAGCAAAGTCCTCCACTAGGCTCCTGTATTCCTCTTCTCTGTCATCCCTGATGCATCCAACAGTGGCTGTGTCATCTGCAAACTTCTGGATGTGACACAGTTCAGAGTTGTATCAGAAGTCAGAGGTGTACAGGGTAAAGAGAAGAGGGGCCAGCACCGTGCCCTGGGGTGCTCCAGTGCTGCTGATTACAGTGTCAGACCATGTTAAATTCTCCAACTTGACAGCAGAAATAAACATGATTACAGCCTGGTTAAAAAAATGTTTTGGTCTCTACAGCTGGTTTCCCCATTCATGACAACTGTATGGGGTGAAGTTTGAGATAACTCATCATTTTAAGCTGTTTTAAGTCATAGAGTTGTGAAGAATTCACAGTGTGGTCACAACTAGTTTGCTGGGTTTAGCCTTTAGCAGCAGGTGCTAGCTGCTGTGGATTTGACTGTCTTTCTGAACATTTTGTCACTTGTCTCATATAATATGGTTTACTGTGCAATTAATTGTGCGAACGAACCATCAAAAAGTCTGCGCTCCAGTATTTCTGTTGAGTGAAATTTAGGATTTTTTAATTTGTATGTTAGTGACATACATATTAATTAGCACGTATTCATAGCTTGGTGGCGCTAGCTACATTGATGGTGCCATAGTTATTGAGGCAATATGCCAGTCATAGCTTTTAAAAGTCACATTCAAGCCACTCGTGATTAAAACCACCAGCCACGCCACAAAAATATGTGTTAATAAAATGCCCAAAACAAATTTCATCATCTGTAAGCCTTAACTAGCTTGGTAACTACAACATAGGTACGCATGTTCAGGCTTCATTCATCTCACTGAGGTTATGGCTTGCTATACTCCACCCGTTTACCCATTTATAGATAGACGGAGTCAGGCATTGTCAAGCTGGAGACATCTAGAGCCACCCTATTTGAGGGCCCCTTCACACATTGTATGAATAAGTACAAATCAGGGCGAATCACAGTGGAACAGCTCATATGAGCGAACCACAAAAACATCACGAAACACACGCACAAATGCGTTGTTGGGGGGAGCCGACACTCTGGTACACCACATGCGCACTTGACAACTTCACAGTCATGAGGGCACTTAGACAAACTTCACCGCCAGCTCAACAGTGATCGTTTGCTGACTGTTTTCATGCTAATAGCCCACATTTTATAAGTGCCAAGCGAATGGTGTAGATGTTCGTGTGTGTCACCTGGAATTTGGCCGACAGCTGCCGCAAGAGGGATTGAATGGGCTCTCACAGCGCACATTCTGTCTTTCAGCCGCTGGTGTGTGCAAATAGTTGTAGCAGCAGGTGTACGAGATGTTGAAGGCAGCTACGATTTTACACGCATTGCATACGATTCCTGCTTCATGCATAGTTTGACCACATTCGTGTGAAGGGGCCCTGAGTTTCAAACCCAGTCTTCAGAAAACTTATGGGTGATGTCATAAAGGGTTCGTTCAGTATATGTACAATCTATGGTTTTTAGATTCTGCACACGGTAGCACATGCACGGTTGTTGTTTTCAATCCTGTAAATTGAAGAGCTTTGATCTAATTTGGACCCAAACTGGTGGAATGGTTGAGCGTCATCCAAGGACAAAGTGGTCTGACGTTGAGAAACATTGGTTAAAAGACAAGCTCACGGGCCAAAGTTAAATTTTGGACAAGATGCTTGTGCACAGGGGATATTTAGAATGACTATTACAAGAAACTGGTTAAAGAGACACCTATGATTACTATTAAACACTAATATGAAGTCAGGTTAATGTTCATCAGTAAATAGTGAAAAACAAACAAACAAAAAACCTTGCAAAAAACACATAACAAAAGTGAAAAATCTGATATTTATTTCTATAATCTATGGTATGCTTATATTTGATTTATGTCTTAATAACTAGCTTGTTTTGGCAGATGTCTGACATAGTTTCAGCTCATGATGACCACAATGCACCTGGACTGTCGGCCAAACAAAAGCAGGAACCTCCGGAGTACATAACAGATAATAAATAATAGATTGCAGAGTTCAAGCTTTCAACATGTAAAATTGCTTTGGAGGGGATGCAGGTAAAAGTGAACACGTGTTAGCTGCAGTGCAGACTGAATATTTGCATGGCGTGCACTCTGACGCAAACATCCCTGTTGCAATACTCAGACTGAGAAAAGCACAGAGCATTTTGTGTCTACCACTCAGACTGTGAATCCTTCATCTGCTGGACATTTATTTGCCATCATTTGTCTCAAATATTATTGAGAAGCTGCATAGACATGTTTGCTATTTGATCTCTGTGTTTACCATCCTACTTTTCACATGCAATTTGTTTAGGGTACTATCTTACTGGGCTGCGACAGCTTGTGAACGTATTTGTGAGTAAATTCCCGAGAATTCGTGCGACGTTTGCTGGGTCCCACAATCCTCTCGTTTGAGTCGCAGGGCAACACTCGCATTGTGCCTGTTTTTTGAACAGTACAAAGTTGGCAAGGTGACAATCTATGCAACTCATAACACGAGTTGTAAGGGTTTACGATACACTTGATGGGTCGTCAATACACTTTTCCTTTTATATGACTGGAGAGGAACAGCGCTTCTGGAAGCAGCCAAGCCAGTTCAGCAGCCTAGAGCCACCCAGCTCTGCAGCCGGGCCGGCTCAGAGCCTCCATCCATGCACATCAGCAGGTTGGACAACACCACCTGTCTGACTCCAGGGGCGTCATGCCATCCAATGGATGTAAATTTTGTGGCAAAGGAGGTGTGCAAACCAGATTTATTGTGAGGACCACAGTGGGAATAAGTTTAATGCTGTCAGGTGGCAACGACCCACGTGGACACAGCGACAGTGGGCTGGAATTGCGGAGAAGAGGCTTGCAAAACAGTTTTATTGTGTTTTTCTCTTTTTTCTTTTTTTTTTTTGGAAGACTGGAGTCGAAGTAAGTTTAATACTTTATTGTGTTATCCTCGGCAATTCACGGAGAGGTGGCTGTTCCAGCACATTGAGTAGTGCTTCCACAGGATCACAGAGCCCGACCAGTGGAGCATTGTATAAGGGGAGGATCGTATACTGGTCATTCCCAGGAGGAGAGCACAGTGAATCCAGCAGGGACAATGATATTGAGAAGATGCCTCTCCTGGACATCATTCTGCAAGTGAATGAGTGTGTTGTCCACATGTTTCTTACTGTTTTTTTAAAATTATTATTATTATTATTTTATTATTTATTTTATTTTATTTTATTATTATTCACAGGGCTGCGCCTTACTGGCTACGGTCGGGGGAAATTCCACAGCTTCTTTTCACATAATAACAGTATAATAACAGGACAACAGCAGCCCACAGCCATCAAGAGCACTTTGTTCACAAATGCATCATAATTTCAGCTGCGAGGGGTGTTCGACATCCATGAGAGTGCTACGCGGAATTTGTGTGTAAATCAACCAATTCTTGCACCTGTGAAGCCCGCGCTCGACATTTGCGAGAGTGCCACATGGCACTCGTGACATGTACGTGGATATTTTCACCCTGATATTCAACAGACATTCAGGAGACATGCGCTAATTTGTCGTTAGTACCAATTCAATGAGATGGTAGCCAGTGTGCTTTGTGTCTGCCTGATCCCATCAGGTAGACACTTTTGAGTCAGTTCTTTAGTGACTAAAGCGGCTCTGACACCTGGCCAAGTTCAGCGCTGAGTTTTTCCAGAGAGATTAGCATGTTGTTTGGTATAATTCAGTACAACTCTTGAAAGGTCTGTTTAATGTGTTCTGGTTTTGAACATGTTGAATCATTTCAGGAGTGAAGCTGGACCCTGGCACGCCTTGTGTTTGGCTTGTGCAGGCTCGTCACAGCTCGCCCTCCTACGTTCATACCCAACATGGAAATAATTTCCCCGAGATATCAAGAGCTGAGGACAGCGTGTGTTCAGGGTTTGCCCAGAGTGACACAGAGTTGTGCCAGACCTTCCTCAGGCCATTCCAAACTGAGTGCTGGTAGGGACAAGGCGTCTTTACAACTGCTGCTGAATGTATCAACATGACTTTGAATGCTTAGAGAAGTCAGCTGAGTTTCGCAGAGTTGTAGCTTTGTCTGTTGAAGGTTACACAACAGCTTTTTAAACAGATCTCCTTTGAGCCAATGCCAAATGCGTCTTGATTCTAACCTTGTCACAAATTTGATTTGATGCTGACCTACCAGCAGCCACTCCACCAAGCTGTCTGGATAAAGCTGGGTGATAAAACTGGTGGTTGGTGAAGCTCAGTGAAGACTGATCTTATGTCAGTGTGACAGTCTGTGTTTGACTATATGATCCAAATGTAAGAGGGGCAGGCAGGATCTCTTCCTGCTATATCAATAGGAGGCTGGACCGGCTCTGCTGCTTTGATAATTATAGCAGCAGTAATGGAAGGAGGGTGAAGAGAGCACTGAGGTGGCTAGGAGGCAGTACAGAGCTGGAGGTCAGTGTGAGACACAGATGGCTAGAAGAGGCATGTAGCAAAGGCACTGGCAAAAAGTAGACATCTGTGTTCAACCCCTCTTGCCACACTCTACCTGTAATGACGGCAGCAAGGAGAATTTTTAGGGTTAGGGTTAACCCAGAGGGTTAGGGTTAGAGCTAATCTGGAGAGTGTTTGACCTTCTTGGAGTCCCTGAATGAGTCCTGGGGACTCCATTGTTCTGCTGGGGTAATTCATCGCACATGTGGGCAATGACAGAGACACCTGGAGAGGCGTGATTGGAAGGAACAGCCTCCCCAGTCTAAACCCGAATGGTCATTTGTTATTGGACCTCTGTACTACTCATGGACTGTCCATAACAAACACCATGTTCAAACATAAGGATGCTTCTAAGTGTACATGGTACTAGAGCACCCTAGGCCGAAGATCAATAATCGATTTTGTGATTGTATCATCTGATCTGAGGGCGCATGTTCTGGACACTCTGGTGAAGAGAGGGGCAGAGCTGTCAACTGATCACCATCTGGTGGTGAGTTGGATCAGAGGGTTGGGGAAGACTTTGGACAGACCTGGTAAGCCCAAACGGATAGTGCGGGTGAACTGGAAACATCTTGAGGAGCCCACTGTAAAACAGATCTCCACCTCACTTTTCTAGCATCCTTGTGGAGGTTGATTGCATTGAAACAGAATGGCCAATGTTCAAAGCTTCCATTGCTGAAGCTGCAGCGGGTAGCTGTGGCTTGAAGGTCTTAGGTGCCTCAAGAGGTGGCAACCCTTGAACACTGTGGTAGACACTGGTGGTCAGGGAAACCGGCCGACTGAAGAAGGAGTCCTTCTGGGATAGGTTATCTAGGACGACTCTGGAGGCACTTGCAAGGTACCAACAGGTCTGAAGGGCAACAGCCTCTGCTGTGGGGGAGGCAAAACAGCAGGTGTGGGAGGAGTTCGGAGCAACCATGGAGAACGACTTTCGGTCGGCACCAAGGTGCTTCTGGTGGACCATGAGGCACCTCAGGAGGGGAAAACGGGGAACCATCCAAGCTGTCTGTAGTAAGGATGGGACTCTGTTGACCTCAACTGAGGATGTAATCTGCCGCTGGAAGGAACACTTTGAGGTTCTCCTGCATCAGACCAGAGCGCCCTCTATAGTAGGGGCAGAGCTGGAAGCTGATGGAGGATTATCATCAATTTCCCCGGTGGAAGTGACTGAGGTAGTCAAACAACTCCACAGTGGAAACCCAGGGGTTGATGAGAGCCATCCAGAAATGCTGAAAGCTCTGGGTGTGGAGGGACTGTCTTGGATGAGACTGTCAGGAATTTTCTTCAACACTGAGTTGAGGTCTGGGAGAGTGTTTAAGGAGTGGCACACTGGGGTGGTCATCCACATGCACATCTATTTTGCAAATATAAATATAAATACACAAATATAAATACCAGACATACTGATCACTACTGGTTTACTGGCTACTACTGTTCCTCTCCTTCCTGTCCTCTGTCTTCCTGTTCTGTATACTGTTCTATATACTATGTATACTGAGTAGAAAATGGATGAACTCTGTTGCTTTGTGATCATGCATGTGTGTTTATTATCCTCCTAAGGTCAGGTAGGGTTCTTTGGATTGTTGAACTTTCACAACCAAAAGGGATATGTTAACAAGGAGGGGAAAACGGAGAACCATCCAAGCTATCTATAGTAAGGATGGGACTCTGTTGACCTCAACTGAGGATATAATCTGGTGCTGGAAGGAACACTTTGAGGAATTCCTGCATCAGACCGGAGTGCCCTCTATAGTAGGGGCAGAGCTGGAAGCGGATGGAGGATTTTCTTCAGTTTCCCTGGTGGAAGTCACTGAGGTAGTCAAACAACTCTGCAGTGTCAAGGCCCCGGGGGTTGATGAGATCTGCCCAGAAATGCTGAAGGCTCTGGGTGTGGAGGGACTGTCTTGGAAGACATCTCTTCAACATTGCGTTGAGGTCTGAGACAGTGCTAAAGGAGTGGCAAACTGGGGTGGTGCTCCCCAAATTTAAAAAGGGGGACCAGAGAGTGTGTGCAAATTACAGGGGCATCACACTACTCATCCTCCCTGGTAAATCAACTCAAATCAAATCAAATCAATTTTATTTATATAGCGCCAAATCACAACAAACAGTTGCCCCAAGTCGCTTTATATTGTAAGGTAAAAGCCACACAATAATAAAGTCACATACAATAGTAAAGTCTACTCCGGGGCGCTGGAAAGAAGGATTCGGCCGATATCAAACCTCTGAATGAAGAGGAACAGTGTGGGTTCCATCCTGTTTCTGGTGGGGGTTGGCCTCCGCTAGGGCTGTGCCTTGTCACTAATCCTGTTTGAGATATTCATGGACAGGATATCAAGGCATAGTCGGGGGGCGGAGGGTTTCCAGTTTGGTGGGCTCTGGGTCTCATCACTGCTTTTTGCAGATGATATGGTCCTGTTGGCTTCATCGGCCTGTGACCTCCAGCACTCATTGGATCAGTTCGCAGCCGAATGTGAAGTGGCTGGGATGAGGATCAGCATCTTTAAATCTGAGGCCATGTTCTCAGCAGGAAACCGATGGATTGCCTTCTCTGGGTAGGGAATGCAGTCTTGTCCCCAGTGAAGGAGTTCAAGTACCTTGGGGTCTTGTTCACAAGTGAGGGGACAATCAGAGAATCTGTGCATCAGGGGCAGTGTTGCAATCGCTCTACCGTACTGTTGTGATGAAAAGGGAATTGAGCCAAAAAGCGAAGCTCTCGATCTAATGGTCAATCTTCATTTCCTACTCACCTATGATCATGAGGATTGGGTCATGACCGAAAGAACTAGACTACGGGTACAAGTGGCCAAAATGGGATTTGTTAGGAGGGTGGATGGTATCTCCCTTAAAGATAGGGTGAGAAGGGTCATCTGTGGGGAGTTCGGCGTAGAGCCACACTGTTCCTTCGTGTTGAAAGGAGCCAGTTGAGGTGGTTTAGGCATCTGGTAAGGATGCCCCCTGGGAGCCTCCCTAGGGAGGTGTTCCAGGCACGTCCACTAGGGAGGAGGCCCCGGGGAAGACCCAGAACTAGGTGGAGAGATTATATCTCCACACTGGTCTGGGAACACCTCGGGATCCCCCAGTCAGAGGTGGTCACTGTGGCCTTGGAAAGGGAAGTCTTTGGTCCCCTGCTAGAGCTGTTGCCCCCGCAACCCGATGCCGGATAAGTGGTTGAAGATGAGTGATGCGGAGAATTTTTAAGTGGGAGTAATATAGTGTAAGCAATTAACGCACTTGCTTCCCAAACAGAAGGTTCAAGACCACCCAAGCAGTAGAGTGTCTGACTGTCCGAGGTGTTCCACATCTCTCACCCAGTGACCGCTGGGATAGACTGCAGCCCTACCTTGACCCTGAACTGGATTTAGCAGGTTTAAAAAATGAATGGAAATACAAAATACTTTCTAAACGCCCAACGAATAACTGCTTCACACCTGACTGTATCAATATGGTCAAAATTCTAACTAAAAGAACAGTTTCAGAAAATAAGTTATTGTTTCATATTGTCTAAAACATTAACTGAAGGATATACAGGGTGGGCCAATAATGTTGTGTGGGCCGCTGAAGAGGAGGTACTGCTGGCCCACCACCACAAGATGGCGCCCTGCTTGAAGTGCGGGCTTCAAGCACGAGAGGGCGTCGGCTTTGCTGGAGGTGACAGCTGTCATTAATCAACACAAGCTGTCACCCATCACCACCACTACAAAGACCGGACTGCAACTCCACCTCCTCGCCGAGAAATCAACTACCATTCAGGTAATTTCTCTGCTGCCTGACACTGTGTGTGTTTAACCTGAACTTCTATTTGCAGCCGTTTTCCTGGAGTGTTTCCTTATCTGGAGGATTGGCGTTTGGTGTGACAGCGACGGCTTCGCCTCACACCCCAACTCAGATAAGTGGTTGACCAGGAGCTGCACGAGTGTGTGTGATTGGAGGTGGAGGTTTTCCCTCCTTTACTTAATACAGACTGTGGGATTACTGAGTGTGCGAACTCACACTCATCTGGACTGTCTCTGTTCTCTGCCAGCAGTACCGGGTCTGACTGCTGAAGACAGCGGCCACCTGGGGCGCAGGGCTTGGCGGCTCCGGTGTTCTTCAGCTCCGTTGGTGTTGGAAGCTGTGTGGGGATCCAGCTCTTCTCTCTCCAGGCGTCTTCTATCGTCGAGCCTGCCCACATGTCACCTGGTGTATGATTGACAGTCCACCATATTGTTATTGTCTGTACGTTGTTGTGCGATTCACAACATTAAATTGTTACTTTTTGGCTTATCCATTGTCCGTTCATTAACGCCCCCTGTTGTGGGTCCGTGTCACGACACTTTCATAACAGGATTTCTCGGCCAGCGTCATGGATCCCGAGGGGCGTCAACCATCGCTTGAACAGCCAATGGGAGAGCGAGGTGCACAGGCAGGAGGCGTGGTGGGTGAGCTGCAACACATCTTAACCGCCTTTGCCGCTCGGTTGGACTTAGTTACCGAGCAGAGCAGTGTTCTCAATCGCAGGATAGAGGCTCTCACCGCCCAGGTGGAAGCGCATGATCAGGGCGCTGCTGCAGCACCTCCTCCTGCTGACCGTGTGCCAGAAACAGACATTCCGCTGGTCGTTCAACGACCCCCCCCCACCTTCCCCTGAAGCATACATAAGCCCTCCGGAGCCGTACGGAGGCTGTGTGGAGACGTGCGCGGACTTCTTGATGCAGTGCTCGCTCGTCTTTTCACAGCGTCCCGTCATGTACGCGTCAGACGCCAGCCGGGTGGATTACGTTATAAACTTGCTTCGAGGAGATGCACGCGCCTGGGCTACGGCGCTTTGGGAGCAGAATTCACGGCTCCTAATGGTTTATACTGAGTTTGTGAGGGAGTTCCGACAGGTGTTCGACCACCCTCATAGAGGCGAGACCGCTTCAAGTGTGCTGCTGTCAATAAGACAGGGGTGTCGGAGCGCAGCGAAGTATGCAGTCGACTTCCGCATCGCGGCAGCGCGAGCCGGCTGGAATGCTGTTGCGCTCCGCGCCGCCTTTGTAAACGCACTGTCTCTGGTCCTCAAGGAGCACCTGGTGGCGAAGGACGAGCCGCGGGATTTAGATGGGCTTATCGACCTGGTTATACGGTTAGACAACCGATTAACAGAACACCGACGGGAGCGAGACGAAGGGCGTGGTCAGGCACAAGCCGTCCCTCTTCCTCCCGGGTCTGAAAGGGAGCCGACTTCCCCACGCTCCACTGCCAGGGCTCTCCACGTGACAACAGCTCCCCCTGCTGACGTTGCTATGGAAACGAGCAGGGCCAAAAAACGATCAGATCAGAGACGAAGGAGGCTGATCCGTGGAGAGTGTTTTCTCTGTAGCTCAACTGAGCACACACAGAGAGAATGCCCCAAACGATCAAAACAGCAGCACTCGTCCTTAGAGACAGGGCTAAGGGTGGGTCACAATACCCACGCGGGGAGACCCCGCAAATCTGCACGAATCCCAGTCACGATCCTGAGTCAGGATTTAACCCTTCACGTCCCAGCACTGGTGGACACAGGGTCGGAGGGAAATCTGCTGGATAGCAGATGGGCAAAGGAGGTTGGGCTCCCTCTAGTGGCCTTACCGTCACCATTGTCGGTGCGGGCACTAGATGGCACCCTTCTTCCACTAATCACACACCAGACTCAGCCAGTGACATTGGTGGTGTCTGGGAATCACAGGGAGGAGATTGTGTTTTATGTAACACCTTCTACCTCCCGAGTGATATTGGGTTTTCCATGGGTGTTAAAACACAATCCCCGGATTGATTGGCCGTCTGGGGTTGTGGTTCAGTGGAGCGAAACCTGCCACCGGGAGTGTTTAGGATCCTCGGTTCCACCCGGTGTGACAGCTAAGGAGGAGGTTTTAGTCCCCCCCAATCTGGCGGCGGTGCCAGCCGAGTACCACGACCTTGCTGACGTCTTCAGCAAGGATCTGGCACTCACGCTGCCCCCGCACCGTCCGTACGATTGTGCCATTGATTTGATACCGGGCGCTGAGTACCCGTCCAGCAGGCTGTACAACCTCTCACGTCCGGAACGCGAATCAATGGAGACCTACATCCGGGACTCGTTAGCTGCCGGGTTGATCCGGAACTCCACCTCCCCGATGGGTGCTGGTTTCTTTTTTGTGGGCAAGAAGGACGGCGGACTCCATCCATGCATTGATTACAGAGGGCTGAACGAGATCACGGTTCGTAACCGATACCCGTTACCTCTGTTGGATTCAGTGTTCACGCCCCTGCATGGAGCCCAAATTTTCACAAAATTGGATCTTAGGAATGCTTATCACCTGGTTCGGATCCGGGAGGGAGACGAGTGGAAGACGGCATTTAACACCCCGTTAGGTCACTTTGAGTACCTGGTCATGCCGTTCGGCCTCACCAATGCGCCCGCGACGTTCCAAGCATTGGTTAATGACGTCTTGCGGGACTTCCTGCATCAGTTTGTCTTCGTATATCTAGACGATATACTCATTTTTTCTCCGGATCCTGAGACCCATGTTAAGCATGTACGTCAGGTCCTACAGCGGTTGTTGGAGAACCGGCTGTTTGTGAAGGGCGAGAAGTGTGAGTTCCACCGCTCTTCTTTGTCCTTCTTGGGGTTCATCATCTCCTCCAACTCCGTCGCCCCTGATCCGGCCAAGGTTGCGGCGGTGAGAGATTGGCCCCAACCAACGAACCGTAGGAAACTACAACAGTTCCTCGGTTTTGCAAATTTCTACCGGAGGTTCATCAAGGGTTACAGTCAGGTAGTTAGCCCCCTGACAGCCCTGACCTCCACAAAAGTCCCCTTCACCTGGTCGGATCGGTGCGAAGCCGCGTTTAGGGAGTTGAAACGCCGGTTCTCAACTGCACCAGTTCTGGTGCAGCCCGATCCCAAGCGCCAGTTTATTGTTGAAGTGGATGCCTCTGACTCAGGGATAGGAGCCGTGCTATCCCAGAGCGGGGAGTCCGACAAGGTTCTCCATCCATGTGCCTACTTTTCCCGCAGGTTGACCCCTGCTGAACGGAACTATGACGTCGGCAATCTGGAACTTCTTGCGGTGAAGGAGGCTCTTGAAGAGTGGAGACACCTGTTGGAGGGAGCGTCGGTACCATTTACAGTTTTCACGGACCATCGGAACCTGGAGTACATCCGGACCGCGAAGCGTCTGAACCCCAGGCAAGCCCGCTGGTCGCTGTTCTTCGGGCGTTTTGACTTCCGGATCACCTACCGCCCCGGGATAGGGAACCAACGATCTGATGCCCTGTCCCGGGTGCACGAAGAGGAGGTCAAGACCGAGCTGTCAGACCCCCCTGACACCATCATCCCCGAGTCCACTGTCGTGGCCGCCCTTACCTGGAATGTGAAGAAGACCGTCCGGGAGGCCCTGACACGGAGCCCGGACCCGGGGACCGGTCCGAAGAACAAACTGTACGTCCCACCAGAGGCCAGGGCTGCAGTCCTTGACTTCTGTCATGGTTCCAAGCTCTCCTGTCACCCAGGGGTACGAAGAACCGTGGCAGTGGTCCGGCAGTGCTTCTGGTGGGCGTCTATGGAAGCCGACGTCCGGGAGTATGTCCAGGCCTGCACCACCTGCGCCAGGGGCAAAGCTGACCATCACAAGGCCCAAGGCCTCCTCCAGCCTCTGCCAG
The DNA here is from genome assembly GCF_902500255.1 of Thalassophryne amazonica. NCBI lineage: Eukaryota > Metazoa > Chordata > Actinopteri > Batrachoidiformes > Batrachoididae > Thalassophryne > Thalassophryne amazonica. The sequence continues at coordinate 154,724,122 of NC_047103.1, read as the reverse complement.
TGCCTCGTCGCCCCTGGTCTCATATCGGCCTGGACTTTGTCACGGGCCTCCCGCCGTCCCAGGGAAACACCACCATCCTAACGATAGTGGACCGGTTTTCCAAGGCGGCCCACTTCGTGGCCCTCCCGACGGCCCAGGAGACTGCAGACCTCCTGGTCCACCACGTCGTGCGTCTGCATGGGATTCCATCAGACACTGTCTCGGATCGTGGTCCTCAGTTCTCCTCCCAGGTCTGGCGGAGTTTCTGTAGGGAACTGGGGGCCACCGTCAGTCTCTCGTCTGGGTACCACCCCCAGACGAACGGGCAGGCAGAGCGGACAAACCAGGAACTGGAGCAGGCCCTCCGTTGCGTGACCTCCGCGCACCCGACGGCCTGGAGTGACCATCTGGCCTGGATCGAGTACGCTCATAATAGCCAAGTCTCGTCTGCCACCGGCCTCTCCCCATTTGAAGTGTGTTTGGGGTACCGGCCCCCATTGTTCCCGCTAGTGGAGGGAGAGGTCGGGGTGCCCTCGGTCCAGGCCCATCTGAGAAGGTGCCGTCGGGTGTGGCGTACCGCCCGCTCTGCCCTGCTCAAAGCCCGGACGAGGGCCAAGAACCATGCAGACCGCTGGCGTGCCCCGGCCCCTGCGTACCAGCCTGGGCAGGAGATTTGGCTTTCTACAAAGGACATTCCCCTGCAAGTGGAATCCCAAAAGTTGAAGGACAGATACATCGGACCTTTCCCTATCCTCAAGGTCCTCAGTCCAGCCGCAGTGAAGCTGGCAGCTTCAGCTTCACTGCGGATCCACCCGGTTTTCCATGTGTCCCACATCAAACCTCACCACGTGTCACCCCTCTGTGCCCCCGGACCGGCGCCGCCTCCTGCCCGGATCATCGACGGGGAGCCGGCTTGGACCGTGCGCCGGCTCCTGGACGTCCGTCGGAAGGGCCGGGGGTTCCAGTATTTGGTGGACTGGGAGGGGTATGGACCCGAAGAACGCTCCTGGGTGAAGAGGAGCTTCATCCTGGACCCGGCCCTCCTGGCCGACTTCTACTGGCGGCACCCGGACAAGCCTGGTCGGGCGCCAGGAGGCGCCCGTTGAGGGGGGGGTCCTGTTGTGTGGGCCGCTGAAGAGGAGGTACTGCTGGCCCACCACCACAAGATGGCGCCCTGCTTGAAGTGCAGGCTTCAAGCACGAGAGGGCGTCGGCTTTGCTGGAGGTGACAGCTGTCATTAATCAACACAAGCTGTCACCCATCACCACCACTACAAAGACCGGACTGCAACTCCACCTCCTCGCCGAGAAATCAACTACCATTCAGGTAATTTCTCTGCTGCCTGACACTGTGTGTGTTTAACCTGAACTTCTATTTGCAGCCGTTTTCCTGGAGTGTTTCCTTATCTGGAGGATTGGCGTTTGGTGTGACAGCGACGGCTTCGCCTCACACCCCAACTCAGATAAGTGGTTGACCAGGAGCTGCACGAGTGTGTGTGATTGGAGGTGGAGGTTTTCCCTCCTTTACTTAATACAGACTGTGGGATTACTGAGTGTGCGAACTCACACTCATCTGGACTGTCTCTGTTCTCTGCCAGCAGTACCGGGTCTGACTGCTGAAGACAGCGGCCACCTGGGGCGCAGGGCTTGGCGGCTCCGGTGTTCTTCAGCTCCGTTGGTGTTGGAAGCTGTGTGGGGATCCAGCTCTTCTCTCTCCAGGCGTCTTCTATCGTCGAGCCTGCCCACACGTCACCTGGTGTATGATTGACAGTCCACCATATTGTTATTGTCTGTACGTTGTTGTGCGATTCACAACATTAAATTGTTACTTTTTGGCTTATCCATTGTCCGTTCATTAACGCCCCCTGTTGTGGGTCCGTGTCACGACACTTTCACAACAAATAAAATGTTACCACTTTTTGATCATACACAAGTTTTTGAAATGAGAACTTATTCAAAAATTTTATTTACAGACTTGTAACAGAAGCATCAAATTAACATTTGATACCAAAGGTTTCCCACTTTGTCTCTTGTTTTCCACACAGTTCAATAATTGATGACATGTTTAATCCACGCTCCTCTTCTTTGGATTACAGCAGCAACACGCACATTGACGTTTGTGATGACATTGCCACACATCTCAAGAGGGATTCTCCAAATTTCCTGACAGATGTTGGTCTTCAGGGCCTCAAGGGTCTGTGGGTTGTTGTAGTACACTCTCTAATTGTACGAATTAAAAAAGTTGCAACATTTTATTGGCTCACCTTGTATTTAGAAAAAAATTCAGTTTCAAAATGCCAGAAACACTAAATTAAACAATTGCCTCAGACAATACTTCTATTTTTGAAATGTATGAAGACTAAATTAAACTATTTAGAAAATGAGTCACATTTTTGGATCACAACAATAACTAAATGAACCAATTGCTCCAAACAATTAGTGTTTCAAAATTTTGGAAACATTAAATGAAACAGTTGCATTACAAAATAATCTCATTTTCAATACTCGAAACACGAAACAAAACATTTCCTTCAGAAGATGAGTTATTTCAAAATTAGGTCAGTGTCTGGTCAGGTTGAGTTTGGGAGTATGCCCTGGTGCCACGCATTGTGCTATTCACCACATGGCATAACCACCTTGGGTCCTTGATGACAATACCTCAGATGAACTCCTGGTCCATCCCCACCTCTTAAAAAAAAACAAAAAACAAAAATTTATCTGCTGCAGCCAGGTGAAACGTGGACATGTTTTGGGTGAAAAAAATGTGTGTATCACTGCTATGATACACTCAAAACTCTAAGTGAAACAATTTTGCTCTTATCAAAATAGTCAACAGTTGTTGTATTTTTTTATTTTTTTGCCAGAAAATGACTTAGAATTTGGAAATGCACAAAACACTAAATCAGCAATTAATTTTTGCAGTGAAATATTGAAATATATAGTGAAATATCAGGAGGCTATAGAGACTAAAGGAAACAGCTGCTTCAGCAAACATTCACTGCCTTGAAACACTACAGACTCTACATAAAACAATTCATCTTTCAAAACAGTTGTAATATTAAATGGATGGTTTGAAGCTCAAGTGGGTTGATTTTGAATGTTGTCATTTTGGCACGGCCTAACTCCACCTAATTCCCCGCCAACTCAAAATGGGTAAAGGGATGGAGCTTGGGTAAGACTGGCATGACCTCTGCAAGACGAATGAAACCTGAACACGGCCAACTATCTGGATGTTACCAAGCTAGCTAAAAGTAACATGCCAGGTATCCTGGTTTTGGTGGTTGATTAACACATATTTTTGTGGACTGGGAAACCGTATAGGAGACCGTTGTTATATGGCTGGGGGGGCCTGGCTGCCTTTTTGTTTCTGTCCTTTGCTTCTCCTTCCAGGTGGTTTGCATTTGGAACTGAGTGGCTGTGTTGCTGAGTTTATCAGGACCTCACCCTGATCACCTGAGGCTGATCACCTGCGGCTCATCAGGACTCACAGCTGTGGTGCATCTGCATGGATTGGAACATGGTGGCATTTAAGACTGGAGTGCACAGTGTGTATTTGCCAGAGACTCGACCTTGTGACCAGACGGGTGAGATCGTCGTCTCGGGAGCCATCTCATCATCAGTGGATGCAGAGAACGTCCAGGTTTGATGCACGGTCTGTGAAAGAGGAGGGGGTGAGGTCTCACGCTCGTCAGCACACTTCCTGAGGTACGTTAGATTTTGTGACTAACATTTATACAGTCAGTAAATGTGGTGTCCCTCACACCTTTATTATATTGAGCTGTATGTTAGTCATGTATCGACTTCCACTGCAGTGGAGTTTTGTGAACTGGATGTTCCATGCCTGCAGGTTGGGAAGTTGATTAGTAATCAAGCCAGGAAGTGTTTGCTGTTTGTACACCTTTAAGTGTTCTCTCTGTGTGTAGAGTGTGGACTCACATAATGGTTCCTTCTTTCACAGACTCGGTTTGTTGCGGCCACCTGGGGGGTGTCGGCGGGGTCCTTGAGTCCGAACAGCTTCTGGCTCCGGACCGTTAGCGCTGCTGGGAGTGCACCACGCCAGACCGCACTTTGTTTTTTATGTATCACTGTTATGTGTCGGACGCAGCTCGGAGAACCGACCAGCGTTTGAAAGACCCAGTATGAAATAAGCAGAGCACGGTACAAAGGCTAACTGAATTTAATACATAACAGTGATACATAAAAAACAAAGTGCGGTCTGGCGTGGTGCGCTCCCAGCAGCGCTAACGGTCCGGAGCCAGAAGCTGTTCGGACTCAAGGACCCCGCCGACACCCCCCAGGTGGCCGCAACAAACCGAGTCTGTGAAAGAAGGAACCATTATGTGAGTCCACACTCTACACACAGAGAGAACACTTAAAGGTGTACAAACAGCAAACACTTCCTGGCTTGATTACTAATCAACTTCCCAACCTGCAGGCATGGAACATCCAGTTCACAAAACTCCACTGCAGTGGAAGTCGATACATGACTAACATACAGCTCAATATAATAAAGGTGTGAGGGACACCACATTTACTAACTGTATAAATGTTAGTCACAAAATCTAACGTACCTCAGGAAGTGTGCTGACGAGCGTGAGACCTCACCCCCTCCTCTTTCACAGACCGTGCATCAAACCTGGACGTTCTCTGCATCCACTGATGATGAGATGGCTCCCGAGACGACGATCTCACCCGTCTGGTCACAAGGTCGAGTCTCTGGCAAATACACACTGTGCACTCCAGTCTTAAATGCCACCATGTTCCAATCCATGCAGATGCACCACAGCTGTGAGTCCTGATGAGCCGCAGGTGATCAGCCTCAGGTGATCAGGGTGAGGTCCTGATAAACTCAGCAACACAGCCACTCAGTTCCAAATGCAAACCACCTGGAAGGAGAAGCAAAGGACAGAAACAAAAAGGCAGCCAGGCCCCCCCAGCCATATAACAACCGTAGTCTCATTTGAACCCTCTGTGATATTGTGGGTTTGACCACTTACGGGGACCTCCATTTAATATATACACAACATAACTTCACATGGATAAATGGTGTACAGTTTTTTTTTTCAGCTGCAATCACTGAAGCAGTCGCGAAAAGTTTTTTTTTCAGTTCACGGTGGAGAAGAAAAGGCGAAGCGGTGGGAAACGTCGTGTCGGTAAGTGTTAGCCTACACAGCTAACCAGAGTAGCTCCGTTCTCTCACCTGCAAAACTGCCTCGATACGTTTGTGCTTCGGATCATCACTTTTTCTTTGCATTTTGACTTTGCGATTAATTTGCCCAAAACCCAGTTGAAAATGCTGTGGTTGGTCCCCCGGAAGTAGAGAAATTACATCATATGTGTCATATTTTACCCCTTTAGCACCCATCCCCAAACGAGACCGCAGTGCCCTATTAAAAACTATGCTGGGCACATTGCCTCAATACCCTCTGTATGAATAATGCTTCCAAGCTACCAAGCTTCCAAAAGATGACAGTGTCAAAGTGTTCTTCAAGATGCTGAACACCACACTGCTTGTCTTTGGGGCACAGTACCCACACACATCAATCCCACAAGTTGTTGCTCTCATGTAGAAAGAACATTTTGTATTAACTGGGATTTGTGAGGCTAAGAAACTGATATGGATGGGAGAGAGATTTCATCATTTCAGTAAGGAGTGTTAAAAGACAGAATTAGAACAGGCAGTTTACTTTACTGGATCTGCTCCTGGTGGCTCGATCAGTTCCACTGATGATTCCCTGCAGCCAGACAGCATCTCTGTTGTCTTATAGGTAGCAGGACTCTCGTGCACACACTGTATGCAGTCGCTACCTGTCGTGCTGGAGGTGTTGTCTGTGAGGTTTGAGCTAAGCCGAGCTCCTCTTAGGTAACGCTGCTACAACAGAACTGTGCACAGCATTGGTGATGTCAGAGCACTAATCTCTCTGGGGGGGATTGGTGGTTGGATGCTTGTCAGAAGCATTTGATGCCACCTCTGGATGAGTGCTGTCGGAGGCAGAACTGGGCCACACTTTCGTCTGATGTTGCATTCGTGGGATGTTCGGAGTGAAGCTGCCGCTGCACTCCATCATGGCAAGAGCCGACGAGGAGGCTAGAAATCTGACTCCACTTTTCTCTCTGATTTTCTTTAACTTGCACAAACCGTGAGCTCACAGTGGGGCTGAGGCCCCTCATCTCTCATCTTACCTTTGCTGTAGTGGCTGTCCTGCACCGAGCTCCTAGCAGTTGCACTATGCTCTCAGTGGACCATAATAAAGGCTTTATTTATCAGGTAGGTTGCTCTGACTTTGATGGTGCACTTAAAAAGTATTGCACCATCTCTCGACTGCAATTTAAGTAATTATTCAGATGCATTCAGATGTGTGAACATTTTTGATGCAACATTGAACTTGTATGCAATCTGAAGATTTAAGCAACTGCATAGCATTATGTGCTGTTGTAGGCTGCAGAGACGACCAGTTGTGCTGATGTGCACGCTAAAGGTCCCGTGGAGGTTGTTTGACAGATGGAACTGTCATTCTGGAGCGGGAGGGGAGCTTAAACCCGCTGCACCCAACCCCAGTGATCTCTGCAGAGTGAATGCCCAATACAAATCAAAACACTGGATTTGTGATTTGAGCATTTTGTCAGGTATATCAGATATACAAAGTTCATATTCTCTCTTTTATTACATTGGCTTCGTTTAACCCAAGCAGATTTTTAAAAGTCTTGAGCTCGCTTCACCTTGTCTCCACATGTCATTAAAGGCCATTGAGAAATGATGTGGTGCCCGCTGCCATTGCCATAGTAACCATAGCCATCTGAAAACCATGACAACCATAGTGTCAGCCAATCACTGGACTTGGACAGCCATTGATAATTCATCTACCCTGTTAGCTAACTAACAGCTACAGTTGCGGTAGCTCTATATACATCAAGATATTCAGCAGAGGCAGATGGAAAGACAATGCACAGATTTAAAGAGGTTATATTTTTATTTTTTCTATTTATTTATTTAACCTTTACAGGTATGTAAATATATGTGGGATTTCATGTTGAAAATCTTTAAAGTCCTACAGTTCTATGTTTGTGCATGTAAAAACTACCCTATTATAAGTAAAAATTGTCCTGAAATGGTTTGTTTTATAGTTCTGTGACATATGTCATGGAGCTGTCGGGTGATAACCACACCTTCTTAAATGATTCATTAAAAAATAAAACACCAATAATATGATAAGGTAAAGGTGCTGTTTTTGTGTGTGCAGCAGAAACTATACGTACATTTGCTCAAGTATATATTCAAGATACTTTTATTTCACTTGATTATTGCTATTTTCTGCACAAAACAAAACAAAATCTAATCAGTACATAATTTACAGTAGTACACCATTAAGCCTTTTTTGGTCCACACTGGGACATTACAATACCTTACAAGCCAGCCAGCTTGAAACGTATGATCTAAAACATGTGGAAATAAATCGAAATTAGGTCCACATTTACAAGCTGCAACATTAAAGCTACATTATCTAAGATTTAGTGTCATCTTGTGGTGAGGTTGCAGATTGCATTATGTCATTGCTGGTCACAAGTTTGTTTCCCTTCAGATTTTTGTTTCTTTGGTGACTGAAATTCATGCGCCCTTACCTTCTCTTGTGATAACCAATATGTAGGATCTTGCATTTGGCAAAAATGAGGCCACGCCTGCACTAGCAACCAGCAGACAGTGTATAGGGGCAACCAAATCTTTTTTTTTTTTTTTTTGTCTTCAGTCTGCCAGCAGCACTGCAAAATGTGAAAAATTGAGTAATTATGTTCCTTTTGGGTATCGACATGGCGGCCACCATGAGGGACCCGCTTCCATGTAGATATGAACAACCGGTCATCCTACGCTCATGAAAACACATTGATTTGCTGTTAATCAGCAGATGATGATGAATGCTATATTCTGTTTCTCCTAATAAGCACCCCTAAGTCCTACACACTCTAGCATCAGTCATTAATGCATCACTAATTATAATTCAATAATATATATTATTCTGAAATGGGTTGTTCTGCAATAACCCATGGGTTGTTATTTTGATACTAATCTTTGTTACTGTTTATGAAAGTAACATTTTCAGTGCAGGAGTTTGACTAAGAGTTTTTCTACAATGTGGTACTTTTACTTAAGATTACTTCTTTGACCACTGTCTGTGCTCACTTGTATGTGCACATTTGTGCTATTTATACCACATTGTGACCCTCATTTTGAAGTGACGTGACAGAGATCATATGGCAGAAGTTTTTGGAGTGAAGCCGTACAACCCCGTCCTACCAAAACACAGGATCTTCACACGTTTACAACAAACCAACTGCAATATGCCGCGTGTTTCTGTACAATCCTGCCATGATATGCCTTCGTTCATATCATTTTGTATTGTATGGCCAGATTAACCTATCAGAATTAACTTGAATATGTCAATTTTTGATAAAAAAAAAAAAGTGTTCATGATACTAACCATTCATGGAACCCAAGTTTATTTAACCAACTGTCTCCTCTTATTTCCCGTGCAAGATTTTCAGGATGATATTCAGTGTGCACAGAGACAGGCCCATTTGTAATATTCTTGTGAGTAGAGCTGCAGCAATTAATTGCTTAATCAATAATCACCTATTAAATTTAATCAAGCGAGAGGAAAAAAATCAACAACACCTCAGTGTCTTTGTGGAATTTGGAACTTTAAACATTATTAACTTTTTAAAAGAGATGCTTAATCACCAATATTTGCATGATTAAAATAAGTATAATACAACTCCTATAATACCCAGGTTTTTTTTTTGGGGGGGGGGGGGGGGGGGGGGGGGGGGGATTGTGTGTGTAAATTCTTTTTTTTTAATGCTTACTCCACTCTGTTGTGTGCACCTACTGGTCTAGATCTCAGGGTAATGCAAACATTCATCATCCCCGCTGTTGTGTTCTTTGCATAAAGTGTCAGAGGAAAATGCTGAAGGAGCAGGAATGAGGTCACAAATCTGCCTCCCACAGAGCAGTGGGATAATACGTGTACTACACAGTTTCCTATAGAAAGAGCTTGTGTAAATAAAATACATCTGGGATTCTTTATGACCAAGAAAATGGACTAAACGCTGTGTGTGTGTGTGTGTGTGTGTGTATGTGTGCGTGTGTGTGCGTGCATGTGTATGGCCACTTTAACACGCTGCCTTAGTAAGTGTATAATCAGTTACAGGGCCGTAGCTAGAAACTGAATTTGATGGGGATCTACCAGGTGTCACTACAGTAGTGACTGGAGTGCTTTGAAACAGTGAATCAGAACATAAAACAACTGTTTCATTAACGTTTTGACTGCTTGGAAGTATACATTGTTTTCAGTGCTTTTAAACAGGGAATTTTCTGTTAAATCAACTGGCCAGCTCCATTTAAAGTTTCCATTACTGCATGCGGAATATTTTTGGAGGAGTTTAAACTTGAAACCCACCCACTTTGGTACAACGTCAGCACGAGCAGTGCTACTAATTCAATTTGGGGGTAAAAGATGAATTCCCACTGCTGTCCATTAGTTGCCGATATTGATCTTTTCAAATGATAGAATATTTGCTGAATTTATTTTTGGTTTGTTTCAAGAACTTTGATAAGTTGAAATTTTTTTCCACTGTTGGTTTAATTTGGGCTTCATGTATTTTGAAAGGTGAATAATTTTCTGAAGCAAATGGTTCAGTTTGGTTTAAAGTTTTTTTTTTTAATAAAGTGTGAGTTCTCTTATTTTGTGAAGGATGTAACGGCACTACCCACTATCCACTAGATGTTGCTATTATAGTGTTTTGTGTATTTCAGAAAAATAGTCAACTAGTTGGATGTTAGTTAATTGTAGTCAACTATTAAGACGAGTTGTCCCATCCCAACTGAAAAGAACTCATTGAGTCACAAGGTCTCTGAACAGAGGTGTTTAGAGATGCTGATATCTTTGCAGGATAAAAAAGATCAAAGTTTTTAGGGCTCCGGTGCTTTCTGTCTTACTGTATGGTTGTGAGACTTAGACACTTAACAGCTGGACTTTGAACCAGAATGTTTCCCAACTAGTTGTTTCTGAACAGAAACTGTATTTTTACGTTTCCCATTTTGGGCTCCACCCTAAAATTGATGGTAAAACAAACAAACAAACAATGTCAGATGTGGGACACTGAAAACACTGTATATACCAGACCTGTATTTTGCAGGTAGCAGACGTGGGGCACTGAGTAAAATAAAGTATTTTAAGAGAAAGAAGGTCTGTGTTGATCATCTGAAATAGACATATTGCATATTTGCGAAGCAGTGTGTTTGTGTATTTTAAAAGACACGGTACTGTGTTGGTATCAGTCTCATAGACTAAAATAATGGCCTGAGCGCTAACCAGCAGCTAAAGCTAAAGCTCCAGCCCACACGTGATCATTCATACAGTTCTGACTGTTTAAAATATTGAAACCATTCACATACTGACTTAATATAAAGTCTTAATATGACCTTTGATGTTGTTTCAGTTGGATGCAGGAACACAACCGACGATAAGACGTCCTTGTTTTGGAAGATGACGTCTGGGAAATACTTTAATTCCTTTCATGGAAATTAATGAAGAAACGCAGTGTTTTTAAAGAAGTGACGGTGCTCCATTCAGGCATTTGTCATCTAGAAAATAAATTCCAGAAAATTCCCCCCCCCCCCAAAAAAGTAAAAGCATAATCATGCCAATAAATTCAAACTTGTCTGATCCAGCTGCATTGTCCCGCTAATAACAACCAAAATAAGTGAACGACAGGAAGTGAACCTCACCGGGTCATTGTAAATAGAAGCCTTTTCAATAGCGAAAAATATAAATAAAAAAATAAATAACGGTATTAACCGGCTAACATTATTTTAAAACAATTCCGTTCCAGAACATAAAAAAACATAACGTTTCTGGTGTCATTTTCATTCCTAGTAAAACACTAAAAGTTTCTGGGTTTCCTTTTTGTTAGATGAACCAGTTCAAGGCCTTGCTTACCAGTGACCTAAGATGATGACAAGATCCTTGGGTACTGCTGGAATGACTTTGTGTCAAACAAGCAGTTACTTAGGGAGATTCAGGTGAAGAATATCGCTGTCAGGGAGCGTCAGCTATAACACTGTGGACATGTGATACATTTCTCTGGAAATGACCCATCATGCCGGTGCCTCACTGTTTAAGACCCCAGCAGCTGGAGAATACCAATGTTATGCCCATATTTCACCAGGGTGTGGCAGATGGATGATTACTTTGAAGGTGTGAGGATGGACTGGTTGTCTCCAGGACCTGGGGTGGTCATACAATGTCGTGGATGCAGCGGCAGGCGGCACCACCTCATGCAGCATCTCATTAAGAAGAGTGGTGGTGTTTCGGACGTCAACTGGAATAACCTGTGGTCTGAGAACACGTGTTGAATGGTGGACTGTAACTCCAGCTCAGACATGCCTGACCTTTAGAAGACAACAGTGGTTGTAATTCTTGGGGAATACTCAAGGTATTGTCTTTTTTAAATTTAGTCCATTGTATTCAGTGGGTGACAAAATAATGAAATGGACAGTTGTGTTGTGAGGTGAAGATGATGCTTTGAAATACACTTGAAACCTGTTCAGGTTACAGGAGTGTGTGTTGAACATATGTACTTGCGTTTATTAAATGGACTTTTAGGTCCATTTTATAGCAGATTTTCACTCTTCAGCCTCCACTGTCTGTCTGTCAGTCGATATTACTGCTTTATCTCAAGAATGAAACAGATATGCTTTGCTAATAACTCATGCTTCATATTAGGATGCTGCTCAAGATCAAGGTCTGAATGAGGAGACACACTCAGCTGATGGTCGTCCATCTGGCATCAATGACCCAAGTCGGCTCAGTGAGTCCTGTACTATCGACACATATACGCTTGTCTACGTGAGCCATTAGCGCCTTTTTCTCTGTTACCCACACGGTGATTTGGTGTTGGCGCCTGTGGGTGACAGACGGCACTCTGATTGGCTTTTCAGTTTTTAGCAGTCCGGTGCACAAGACGAGAAACAGACAACGTTGAAGCTGGTGGTGATTGTCAATGGCTGCTAAAGCTGTCAGCAATGAGCAGGATTGTGGTAGAAATAATGCGCAAACGTTGCTTTGTTTACAGTTTATATCTCCACAGCTATGGGTTCCCTTTCTCAATGACAGACTAGTGCCACCTACTGGTGTGGAGGATGTTGGCAAATGTGCATACACAAAATGCTGGAGGATCTGCCCGAAGTTATTTTACGATATTGTTTGCACCTGATTAAAAGTCTTTAAAAACAACCTGTGAAGCATTTATATATGAATGAAAAAAAGTGTACACTGAAGATGCAGCAAAACAAGTTTGTAATTGAAATTAGAACAAACCCAGTGCCACATTTTTCTCATGGTTTCATGATGGTTTGCATACCCGCACAACTACACATAATGTGCAGCACAAAAACACAAATACATGCACACAGTCAATATTGTCGGTCCTTGGTTTGTGTCCAGCACTGAATCCAAATTCCTTCTTCTTCTGAAGTGCATCCAGAAAGTATTCACAGCACTTCACTTTTTCCACATTTTATGTTACAGCCTTATTCCAGAATGGATGAAATACATTTTTTTTCCTAAAAATTCTACACACAATTCCCTACAATGACAATGTGAAAAAAGTGTTTGAGATTTTTGCAAATTTATTAAATAATAATAATAATAATAATAATAAAAATAAATCACTTCAGCCTTTGCCATGAAGCTCAAAGTTGAGCTCAGGTGCATCCTGTTTCCACTGATCATCCTTGAGATGTTTCCACAGCTTAACTATAGTCCACCTGGGGTAAATTCAGTTGATTGGACATGATTTGGAAAGACACACACCTGTCTACATATAAGGTCACACAGTTGACAGTGCATGTCAGAGCACAAACAAAGCATGAAGTCAAAGGAATTACCTGTAGACTTCCGAGACAGGATTTGTCTTGAGGCAGAAATCTGGGGAAGGGTACCGAAACATTTCTGCTGCTTTGAAGATCCCAATGAGCACAGTGGTCTCCATCATCAATGGAAGAACTTCGGATCCACCAGGATTTTTCCGAGAGCTGGCCGCCCATCTAAACTGAGCAATCAGGGTAGAAGGGCCTTAGTCAGGGAGGTGACCAAGAACCCGATGGTCACTCTGTCAGAGCTCCAGCATTCCTCTCTGGAGAAAGGAGAACCTTCCAGAGGGACAACCATCTCTGCAGCAATTCACCAATCAGGCCTGTATGGTAGAGTGGCCAGACAGATGCCACTCCTTAGTAAAAGGTACATGGCAGCCCACCTGGAGTTTGCCAAAAGGCACCTGAAGGACTCTCAGACCCTGAGAAATAAAATTCTCTGGTCTGTGGGGATGCTGCGGAGATGTTTTTCAACAGCAGCTGGGAATCCTTTCCCTCAGGATTGAGAGAAAGAGGATGCAGCAATGTACAGAGACATCCTGGATGAAAACCTGCTCTTGATGTTGGACTGGGGCAACAGTTCATCTTTCAGGAGGACAATGACCCTAAGTGCACAGCCAAGATATAAAAGGAGTAGCTCCAGGACAACTCTGTCAATGTCCTTGAGTGACCCATCCAATCTGATGGAGCTTGAGAGGTGCTGCAAAGAGGAATGGGCAAAACTGGCCAAAGATAGGTACACCAACCTTGTGGCATCATATTCAAGAAGACTTGATGGTGTAATTGCTGCCAAAGGTGCATCAACAAAGTAGTGAGCAAAGGCTGTAAATAATTATGTGCATCACATTTCTTAGTTTTTTATTTTTAATAAATTTGCAAAAATGCCAAAACAAACGTTTTTCATGTTGCCATTATGAAGTGTTGTGAGTAGAATTTTGAGGGAAAAAATTATTTACTCAATTTTGGAATAAAGCTATAACATAACAAAATGTGGAGAAATTGAAGAGCTGTGAATACTTTCTGGATGCACTGTAAATGCAGATGCATGATTATTTTTGCTTTTGTCTATTCATCAGGACTGATCACATGTCTGCATGAGGGAGCGTGCAACCCCTCCTCCATCCTTCCCATCCCGACCCCCCTGGGGTCTCGGTCACGTGATGTACCCTCCCGTTCTCCCGAAGCCTTCATCACAGACAAATGGGCCCACTGAGAAATGGCTGATTTAAATCTGCACATTGCATAGGGTCTGCATGGCTGATCCCGTGGACATAGTTTTATCCTGCCGTAAAGGCTGGCAGATTAATCTCAGCCCACATGGGTGAGCGGGCATGTGAATCTCTGGGCTGATCTGGGGTCAGCTGCATGAGGTGGAGAAACCAGTGGCTATAAATAGAGACAGGGACCTGCAGGCAGTCGTGCTAAGCAGCGTATGGCTTTGTTTCGGCAGCGATGGAGAGGGTTATGGTTTGATATGTCAGATATTTGAGCTATCAGTTACACCAGTGCTACAGTAGGGAATTGCAATGAAATGCAAGCAAAGCTGGCTATAGACACATTGTGTCTATATTTTTCTACATGTAGAAGTTGTAGAACAGTTACCCTTTTCCTCAGTAAAGAGTAGGTCTCGTGTTGCATCGTTTGGAGTTTTTGCAATATTGCTGCTTAACTACTGTTGACTCTCTAATGGTGCCTAAATTGAAACTTTGCAAATTAATAAATAAATGAAATAAAAAAATTGCAACACAAATTTTGGCTACATTAAATAATGGCAAACAGATTTTAGCTTATGTTGGCAAAGCGCTATCAAATTAGAAACAGACACGTGGAACAATGGCACTGTGACTTTCACAGTAAAGGTCTTTGCAGTGACCCTCGCTCTGCTTTTGCGTTACAGTACTTTTATTGTGAAGCGCATTTAGCAACATGTATTATTTGAGATACTGTTTAAAGCTGTGCTACCTGTAGCAACAACGATAACATTCACAGCCATTTTTGCTTCACTATTGAAATTAAATCTGAGTTTTGGTTAAAGTGGACACACACCAAAATTAAGTGGTTGCAGTGGCCATTACCTGGTTCAGACAACTACCTGTGTGACACGTTATTCACACTGGTTAGGACTAAATAAACAAGACATACGAAACACCATCACAATTTAACTAATAAACTCACAGACAAAGAACAATATACCAATCATAAGATACCAAACGGTGAAGGGGTGACAAATCGCGGCACAGTCCAGGAATGACAGAGAGACATGAAGGACCAAGAACTGAGGAGCAGACGAAATGAGGAGACTGACAGCGATGGACACGCCTACATCCACACACACACACACACACACACACACACACACACACACACACACACACACACACACACACACACACACACACACACACACACTGACACGAGACACATCAGAGACAAGACACAAACACGCAGGACGTCAGACACACGGTCCCATATCCACATAACGGAGACAGACACCAGGAGGATCGCAACCACACACACATACAGGGACTGGGAGACGCAGGGGGACACAAGCACTGGGAGCACACATGATTGCGGGGACAGGACCCCGTGAGTGAGGAGCCAGCACTCAGTTGTGTTTTGTTGCAACCCAATGGGATTGGCACTTTAACACTACACTACTTAATGTTGTTGCTGTGACAAGAGTTTTAATCCTGTGACCAGTACCTGTTGGGACATGAATCTAATGGGATTTATTATTACGTTGCATTATTATTATTTTGAAGGTGGGAGAAACCCATGGAGACTCAGGTATTAACATGAATTTTGGCAGTCTATAGTGTATGATCGAAATCCCTTAATGCAAATGCATTTTGGGTCTGTCCAACTCCACTCTTTACACAGCACATAATCTGAGTCCAAAGTCATGTCAGAGATATTCTGGGAGCATGTGCTGGGGCCATGTGTTGCCACATCCACCACACTACTACGTAACTACCTTAAGTCCTTGATGGCAATGACCCAAGTAGAAAACCAGTCCGTCCCCACCTCCAGATAGTGGTCATCTATGTTAAGCCCTTTCCAGCTGCTGGTAGTACCTATGTGCAGGACCATGCCCAAAGAAGCGCCTCACTTGTTAAAAATGTTATTTCTGTCATCCCCTCACATTGACAGACTGTGACATCACCCCTATGACGTGGCAAAGCAAGGCGCAGGGAGCAAAGGGGTTGTTTTTGCTCCCTTAAATAGTTATAGGTATGTTGTGGGTATATCATGAAACAAACCATTGAGATTGTCACCTGTTCACTTCCCCTTTAAGAGCCAAGGTGTACTGCAACCTGGAGCACTGGTAAAGGTCTTTAGATGGCAACTACACTTGCTATTTAAAGAACGTGGGGTCTGGGTGTGAAAATGTGTCCCTTATTTTCAAGATCCTTGGACCCAGACTAACCAAACTTGGCCCATAGGTTTGAGCAATGACCACAGAAACAGTGGCCTAATTTTCATGATAATTAGGTCACAGGTCGTCCTTTAGAGGCCCTGAGGCCCTGTGTCAGGTCCAAAAGTACACATGGACACATTTTTGTTGCGCTGATATCAAACACCCAGGTTGATTCAACCAAGTCTTTAAAATGTTGGATCAGAGTGAATTGAAATAAAAATTAATGGAAATTGAAGATTAATGTCAGAGACTTCCAGATTATTTTTAAATCTATGCCAGGGAAAATCTGTGGGAGTCTGGACTGCAGTGTCTACTGGGACATCATAATGAATCTCTGTACATGCCCTCCTATTCAATTAGCTACCACTCAGGATCTGTCCTGTGCCTGCTTTGATAGTTTAATTTGTTTTGCACATTGTCATCAATATGTGTGTTTACCACCAGCACACATTCTTATTATCTTTACCGTCACATACCAGCTACTTTATGTAATATAGTGAAAAACTGTTGATGCATCCCTCATTAAATGCATCACTGTTATTTGTAAAAATGAGGGCGACAATACAATTTGTTATTTAATCAATAAGTTGCAATTGCATATTCACTGAATATGCAAAGAAATAATTAATAATGTAAAGAAATTTACATAAAAAGGCCTTCTGTTCATGTGTGGATTTGTTGCTTTTTTGCTTTGGATTCTGCCTTTTTGGCTGATTGTGGCATAGCAAGGACAGAGTAGTTTTAAGAGTTCATATTGTGCAAAATCAATTTTTATGTCCCTTTGACAACAAGCAACCTTTAAATATGATGATTTGATAAGGGTGCACATTCCTGGACCATACAGAAGGTGTCAGTGGTCCTCAGTCACAGCACACCACCTGATGTCTTCCTTTTCATATGGACTCTGTTAATAAAATATTTTAAAGATATTATAAAGTACTCTTGTATAGCTAGCATACTGGCATAGTATGGTACTATGCTTCCTATCCTTTAAAAGTCATTTTATTATCAGTGGAACAGGTCTTGGCCTCAACTTCATCTAAATTTGGTGTCTGTTAGTGAAGCTTAGGGGTAGCGGCTGGCAATCACCTTAGTAATTTCTCTGCTTTCCTTTCGATTTGCTGCTGATGAATTATATCTTAGGTGTAGTTTTTCTGGCCCAGTGATTCTGCTCTTTTTGTCTCTGTCCGAGGTACGTATAAGGTACGTTTAGGAATGCAGGACTGACCGCTACAAACCGCAGGGTGCCAGACTGCCTGTGAGATGCTGCTTTTCAAATTTGCAAAAACGTTGTAACTGTTAGAATGGCTTAAGCAGAGGGTCACCCATTTGAGCCTGGTCTGCTTGCGGTTTCTTCCTCAATATCATCAGATGGAGTGTTTCCTTACCACTGTCACCTCTGTGCTTGCTGTAGGGGTTGGTAATGTTAGACCAGACTTGTGTGAAGCGCCTTGATGTAGCTTTGTTGTGATTTGGTGCTATATAAACTAAACAAATTGAATTGATATTTTAAGACAGCCCCAAATCAGTGAAAACAGATTTAAAGTACAACCCCAATTCCATTGAAGTTGGGATGTTGTGTAAAATGTAAATAAAAACAGAATACAATGATTTGCAAATCCTCTTCAACCTATATTCAATTGAATACACCACAAAGACAAGATATTTAATGTTCAAACTGATAAACTTTATTGTTTTTGTGCAAATATTTGCTCATTTGGAAATGGATGCCTGCAACACATTTCAAAAAAGCTGGGACAGTGGTATGTTTACCACTGTGTTACATCACATTTCCTTCTAACAACACTCAATAAGTATTTGGGAACTGAGGACACTCATGATTGGGTATAAAAGGAGCATCCCAAAAAGTCTCAGCCGTTCACGAGCAAAGATGGGGCGAGGGTCACCACTTTGTGAACAACTGCATGAAAAAATAGTCCAACAGTTTAAGAACAATGTTTCTCAATGTTCAATTGCAAGGAATTTAATGATTCCATCATCTACTGTCCATAATATAATCAGAAAATTCAGAGAATCTGGTGAACTTTCTACACGTAAGCGGCAAGGCCAAAAACCAACATTGAATGTCCGTGACCTTTGATCCCTCAGGCGGCACTGCATTAAAAACTGACATCATTGTGTAAAGGATCTTACCACGTGGGCTTAGGAACACTTCAGAAAACCACTGTCAGTTAACACAGTTTGTCACTGCATCTACAAGTGCAAGTTAAAACTCTACCATGCAAAGTGAAAGCCATCAACAACATCCAGAAATGCCGCTGCCTTCTCTGGGCCCGAGCTCATCTGAAATGGACAGACACAAAGTGGAAAAGTGTGCTGTGGTCTGAGTCCACATTTCAAATTGTTTTTGGAAATCATGGGCGTTGTGTCCTCTGCACTCTTAACCTGAATTAGTTGAGTTTACTAGAAAATTGTGTGGAAACCCGTTGCCTTAAACCGCTTTAGTTTTTACACAAGCTAAAACTAATCAGGTTAAGTTGTATTAACAAATCACAGTAGTAGTTGTTACTCAAAATCATTAGTTCACATAAATGATTTCTCATTGGTGTATAAAATAACTATTTTAAGTTAAACATACGTAAACATATTACAAATAACATAATAAACATTATTATTCAATAGTTAAAACAATATCTTAATATAAGTAATGTCTTTTCTTGTAATTTAATTAACTACTCCATCTTTATTTTGAGATTATAATGCATTGTTTCAACAAAAATGTATGAAAGGGAAGGAATTAAAGAATACTGTGGCAAGTGGTGTGGAAGAACAAGACGCTCTGCGCTTTTCTGCACTCTGCCGCAAGGAGGTGCCGTTTTATTTGCAACCCCAACAACACAGAAAATGGTGGAAAGCATCAAATGCAATACACTTTTCACTTATGGTGGCAATAGACACTTGACTAACCCAACTGAACTATTGAACACAATAAATCAGTAACACTAACCACACTATTAAACTAACATGAAACACATTAACAATACTTAAAAGTCTCAAAACCCTGTACTTGTTGGGAAGGTGTCGTAGCACGGACCCACAACAGGGGGCGCAAATGAACGGACAATGAGTAAGCCAAAAGGTAACAATTTACTGTTGTGACAATACACAACTAAATATACAGAAATTGCAAAGTCAATTAACACCAGGTGACGTGTGGGCAGGCTCGAAGATAGAAGACCCCGACGAGAGAGAGGCCGCGTCCCACACGGCCTCCACCACCAACGGTCTGAAGAACACCGGAGCCGCCAAGTCCCGAGTCCCCAGGTGACCTCTGTCTTCGGCTGTCGACCCTGGTACTGCTGGCAAAAAGCAGAGACAAGATGAATGAGTGTAAATCCTTACACTCAGTGGTCTACAGTCTGTACACAGTTAGGAGGAGGACCTCCACCTCCGAATCACACACTCGTGCAGCTCCTAGTGTAACCACTTATCTGTAGCGCAGTCGTCGTCGTCACGCTACACGCCAATTCCCAGATAAGGGCGAACACCACAGGATACCGGCTGCAACAGAAGTTCAGAATCCACTCAATGATATGAGTCAGCAGAGAAGTTACCTCTCGGTAGTCGATTTCTCAGCGGGGAGGTGGAGTTGAAGTCCGGCTTAAGTACTGGTGTAGATGAGTGACAGCTGGTGTGATGAGTGACAGCTGTCACTTCCTCTGGGTCTGGCGCCCTCTCGTGCTTGGAGCCCGCACTCCAAGCAGGGCGCCCTCTGGTGGTGGTGGGCCAGCAGTACCTCCTCTTCAGCGGCCCACACAACAGGACCCCCCCCTCAACGGGCGCCTCCTGGCGCCCGACCGGGCTTGTCCGGGTGACGTCTGTAGAAATCGGCCAGGAGGGCCGGGTCCAGGATGAAGCTCCTCTTCACCCAGGAGCGTTCTTCAGGTCCATACCCCTCCCAGTCCACCAGATATTGGAACCCCCGGCCCTTACGACGGACGTCCAGGAGCCTGCGGACCGTCCAAGCAGGCTCCCCGTCGATGAGCCGGGCAGGAGGCGGCGTGGGTCCAGGTGTACAGAGGGGCGAGGTGTGGTGTGGTTTGAGACGGGACACGTGGAAGACAGGGTGGATCCGCAGCGAAGCCGGGAGACGGAGCTTCACTGCGGCCGGGTTTATGATCTTGAGGATAGGGAACGGTCCAATGTATCTGTCCTTCAGCTTGGTTGAGTCCACACAGAGGGGGATGTCCTTTGTTGACAGCCACACCTCCTGCCCGGGCTGGTACGTGGGGGCCGGGGACCGTCGGCGGTCTGCATGGGACTTGGCCCTCGTCCGGGCCTTCAACAGGGCAGAGCGGGCGGTCCGCCACACCCGGCGACATTTCCGAAGGTGGGCCTGGACCGAGGGCACACCGACCTCTCCCTCCACCAGTGGGAACAATGGGGGCTGGTACCCCAAACACACCTCAAAAGGGGAGAGGCCGGTAGCAGACGAAACCTGGCTGTTGTGGGCATACTCGATCCAGGCCAGATGGTGACTCCAGGCCGCCGGATGTGCGGAGGTGACACACCGAAGGGCCTGCTCCAATTCCTGGTTGGCCCGCTCTGCCTGGCCGTTGGTCTGGGGGTGGTACCCGGACGAGAGACTCACGGTGGCCCCCAGCTCCTTGCAGAAACTCTTCCACACCTGTGAAGAGAACTGGGGACCACGATCTGAGACGATGTCCGACGGTATCCCATGCAGCCGCAAGACGTAGTGAACCAGGAGGTCTGCTGTCTCCTGGGCCGTCGGGAGCTTCGGGAGGGCCACGAAGTGGGCCGCCTTGGAGAACCGGTCCACTATCGTGAGGATTACGGTGTTGCCCTGGGACGGCGGGAGGCCCGTGATGAAATCCAGGCCGATGTGAGACCAGGGGCGATGAGGCACTGGCAGGGGTTGGAGGAGGCCCGTCGTCCTCCGATGGTCTGCCTTGCCCCTGGCGCAGATGGTACAGGCCTGGATGTAGTCCCGGACGTTTTTTTTAGGGACGCCCACCAGAAGCGCTGCTGGACTACTGCCACGGTCCTACGCACTCCGGGATGACAGGAGAGCTTGGACCCGTGACAGAAGTCCAATACGGCAGCTCTTGCCTCTGGTGGGACGTACAGTCTGTCCTTGGGGCCAGTCCCCGGGTCCGGGCTCCTGGTCAGGGCCTCCCGGACGGTCTTCTCCACGTCCCAGGTAAGGGCGGCCACGACAGTGGACTCGGGGATGATGGTCTCGGTGGGGTTCGACAGCCCCGCTTTGGCTTCTTCTTCGTGCACCCGGGACAAGGCGTCTGATTTTTGGTTCTTGGTCCCGGGGCGATATGTAATCCGGAAGTCAAAGCGCCCGAAGAACAGAGACCAGCGGGCTTGCCTGGGGTTCAGCTGCTTGGCGGTCCGGATGTACTCCAGGTTCCGATGGTCAGTGAAAACCGTGAAGGGCAACAAAGCCCCCTCCAGCAGGTGTCTCCACTCTTCAAGAGCCTCCTTCACCGCAAGAAGTTCCCGATTGCCAACGTCATAGTTCCGTTCAGCTGGGGTCAACCTGCGGGAATAAAAGGCACAAGGATGGAGAACTTTATCAGCCTCCACGCTCTGGGACAGCACGGCTCCTATCCCTGAGTCAGAGGCGTCCACTTCTACTACGTACTGGCGATCAGGATCAGGCTGCACCAGAACTGGTGCAGTCGAGAACCGGCGTTTCAACTCCTGGAACGCGGCTTCACACCGATCCGACCAGGTGAAGGGGACCTTGGTGGAGGTCAGGGCAGTCAGGGGGCTAACTACCTGACTGTAACCTTTGATGAACCTCCTGTAAAAATTTGCAAAGCCGAGGAACTGCTGTAGTTTCCTGCGGCTTGTTGGTTGGGGCCAATCTCTCACCGCCGCAACCTTAGCCGGATCAGGGGCGACGGAGTTGGAGGAGATGATGAACCCCAGGAAAGACAAAGAAGTGCGGTGGAACTCGCACTTCTCGCCCTTCACAAACAGCCGGTTCTCCAAAAACCGCTGTAGGACCTGACGTACATGCTGGACATGGGTCTCAGGGTCCGGGGAAAAGATGAGTATATCGTCCAGATATACGAAGACGAACCGATGCAGGAAGTCCCGCAAGACGTCGTTTACCAAAGCTTGGAACGTCGCGGGGGCGTTAGTGAGGCCGAACGGCATGACCAGGTACTCGAAGTGACCTAACGGGGTGTTGAATGCCGTCTTCCATTCGTCTCCCTTCCGGATCCGAACCAGGTGGTACGCATTTCTAAGATCCAATTTCGTAAAGATTTGGGCTCCATGCAGGGGCGTGAACACTGAATCCAACAGAGGTAACGGGTATCGGTTGCGAACCGTGATCTCGTTCAGCCCTCTGTAATCAATGCATGGACGGAGTCCGCCGTCTTTCTTGCCCACAAAAAAGAAACCAGCACCCATCGGGGAGGTGGAGTTCCGGATCAGCCCGGCAGCTAAGGAGTCCCGGATGTAGGTCTCCATTGATTCGCGTTCCGGACGTGAGAGGTTGTACAACCTACTGAACGGGTACTCAACGCCCGGGACTAAATCGATGGCACAATCATACGGTCGGTGCGGAGGAAGAGTGAGCGCCAGATCTTTGCTGAAAATGTCAGCAAGATCATGGTACTCCTCTGGCACCGCCGATAGATTGGGGGGAACTTTGACCTCCTCATTAGCTGTAGTGCCGGGGGGAACCGAGGATCCTAAACACTCCCGGTGGCAGGTTTCGCTCCACTGCGTCACAACCCCGGACGGCCAATCGACCCGGGGATTGTGCTTCACCATCCATGGAAAGCCCAAAATCACTCGGGAGATAGATGGTGTTACATGGAACACTATCTCCTCCCTGTGATTCCCAGACACAACCAAGGTCACTGGTTGTGTCTGATGTGTGATTAATGGAAGAAGAGTGCCATCTAGTGCTCGCATCTGCAATGGTGCCGGCAGAGCCACCAGAGGGAGCCCTACTTCCTTTGCCCATCTGCTGTCCAGCAGATTCCCTTCTGACCCCGTGTCTATCAGTGCTGGGGCGTGAAGGGTTAACTCCTCACAAAGGATTGTTACTGGGATTCGTGCCGATCTGCGGGGTCTTTCCGCGTGTGTGTTATGGCCCACCCTTAGCCCAGATTCTAAGGACGGGCGTTGTAGTTTGACCGTTCAGGGCAGTCCCTCTGCATGTGCTCACAAGAGCCGCAGACAAAACACTCCCCGCGGGCCAGTCTCCTTTGTCTGTCATTTAATCTTACTTTGGCCCTGCTCGTGTCCATAGCCTCCTCAGCAGGGGGAGCTGTAGCCCCACGGGGCTCTCTGGCAGTGAAGCGTGGGGACGACGTCGCCTTGTCGGAACCGGAAGGGGGAGGGACGGCTCGTACCCGGTCACGCCCCCCGGCCTGCTCGCGACGATGCTCATTCAAACGGTTGTCCAAGCGTATAACCAAATCGACAAGCCCGTCAAAATCCCGCGGTTCCTCCTTAGCCAGTAGGTGCTCCTTGAGGACCGGTGACAGTCCATTTACGAAGGCGGCGCGGAGCGCAACGTTATTCCAGCCGGACCTCGCTGCCGCGATGCGGAAGTCGACTGCATACTCGGCTGCGCTACGGCGCCCCTGTCTTATCGACAGCAGCACGTTTGAAGCGGTCTCGCCTCTGTTGGGATGATCAAACACTTGTTTGAACTCCCGTACAAACCCAGTATAAGATGTTAGGAGCCGTGAGTTCTGCTCCCAAAGCGCCGTAGCCCATGCGCGTGCTTCTCCTCGAAGCAGATTAATAACATAAGCTACCCGGCTAGCGTCTGATGCGTACATGACAGGGCGCTGTGAAAAGACGAGCGAACACTGCATGAGGAAGTCCGCGCACGTCTCGACACAGCCCCCGTACGGTTCCGGAGGGCTTATGTAAGCTTCAGGGGATGGTGGGGGGGTTTGTTGAACGACCAGTGGTACGTCTGATTCAGGCCCAGGACCAGCCAGAGGAGGAGCTGCAGCAGCGCCCTGATCGTGCGCTTCCACCCTGGCGGCGAGAGCCTCCACTCTCCGATTAAGGAGGACATTCTGCTCGGTCACTAAATCCAACCGAGCCGTGAAGGCGGTTAAGATCTGCTGCAGCTCACCCAACACGCCTCCCGCTGACGCCTGCGCTCCTGGCTCTGCCATTGGCCGTTCACGCTCGAGCTGACGCCCCTCGGAATCCATGACGATTGGCCGAGAAATCCTGTTGGGAAGGTGTCGTAGCACGGACCCACAACAGGGGGCGCAAATGAACGGACAATGAGTAAGCCAAAAGGTAACAATTTACTGTTGTGACAATACACAACTAAATATACAGAAATTGCAAAGTCAATTAACACCAGGTGACGTGTGGGCAGGCTCGAAGATAGAAGACTCCGACGAGAGAGAGGCCGCGTCCCACACGGCCTCCACCACCAACGGTCTGAAGAACACCGGAGCCGCCAAGTCCTGAGTCCCCAGGTGACCTCTGTCTTCGGCTGTCGACCCTGGTACTGCTGGCAAAAAGCAGAGACAAGATGAATGAGTGTAAATCCTTACACTCAGTGGTCTACAGTCTGTACACAGTTAGGAGGAGGACCTCCACCTCCGAATCACACACTCGTGCAGCTCCTAGTGTAACCACTTATCTGTAGCGCAGTCGTCGTCGTCACGCTACACGCCAATTCCCAGATAAGGGCGAACACCACAGGATACCGGCTGCAACAGAAGTTCAGAATCCACTCAATGATATGAGTCAGCAGAGAAGTTACCTCTCGGTAGTCGATTTCTCGGCGGGGAGGTGGAGTTGCAGTCCGGCTTAAGTACTGGTGTAGATGAGTGACAGCTGGTGTGATGAGTGACAGCTGGCGTGATGAGTGACAGCTGTCACTTCCTCTGGGTCTGGCGCCCTCTCGTGCTTGGAGCCCGCACTCCAAGCAGGGCGCCCTCTGGTGGTGGTGGGCCAGCAGTACCTCCTCTTCAGCGGCCCACACAACAGTACTCCCATGATGCACTGCGGCATAACAGTTCACAGTCTTACAATAGCAACCGGCCCGGCGATTGCTACAATACATTTAAATGTTCCAAAGACTTTTATTTAAAAAATATTACAAAGGAACACCTCATGAACACCTTGTCAACCAAAAGACAAGTAAAAACAGGACAAAATGCATTAAAACTGTACTGTAAAAAATGTGACAAATGTTTACTAAAAAAAGGCAACAAAGTGACACATAATATAACTGAATAGATTTTAAGTTCTACAATTTTGTTTAAAAAGTATTTAATACATTAACTAAACCTAAACAAAAAAATTAAGTGCATGTTAAAAAAAGCAACAGCTGAAATGTGTTTAATTTAGTAATAGCACACCAAATGATGAGTTATATTGCCAAAAAATAACTTCAGTTTAGCTGACGTGTTCTCACTGGACCACTCTTTGGGCTAAACTAATTTCCAGAAAGTTATCAACAAATAACTAACTTGAAGCCTACATTCCACTTTCTTTAAGTCAGTGTTTCTTTCAAAAACCCACAGCCAAGTGTACACTGTGTACAGCGGAGAGAAAAAAAAAAGAAGAAGAAGCACTTAAACACTAAGCTATTTTCAGCGAACCGTCTTTTGACCAGAAAGTTATGTGTTGCTCTCAAAATCCACAGGTTTTGAATTTGAGCACAGCAAGCCATGAGCAGAAGCAGCAGGATGAGTGGTCTTCACATGGGACACGCCCACACCGTGTTGCTAGGTAGAATTTAAAATGGGCCCCTCCCCTCCCTTACAGAAACTTGAGACAAAAAGTTAACTCTGCTTAACATGATCATTGCATCGAAAATTTCAGTTGAATAGTGCAATCAACTAATTTAGTTTAGTAATGAGAATGCTTTTTTACAAAACACGAAAGAATAATTAATGATAACACAGAAATTTAAGTTAAAACAAAATCTGGGTTAAGAGTGTGGACAAAAGAGGAAAAAGACCATCCAGATTGTTACCAGTGCAAAGTTCAAAAGCCAGCATCTGTGATGGTATGGGGGTGTGTTAGTGCCCATGGCATGGACAACTTACACATCTGTGATGGCGATATCAATGCTGAAAGGTACATCCAGGTTTTGGAGCAACACATGCTGCCATCCAAGCAACGTCTTTTTCAGGGACGTCCCTGCTTATTTCAGCAAGACAACGCCAAGCCACATTCTGCACGTGTTACAACAGCGTGGCTTCGTAGTAAAAGAGTGCAGGTACTAGACTGGCCTGCCTGCAGTCCAGACCTGTCGCCCATTGAAAATGTGTGGCGCATTATGAAGCGCAAAATACGACAACAGAGACCCCGGACTGTTGAACAACTGAAGTCGTACATCAAACAAGAATGGGAAAGAATTCCACCTACAAAGCTTCAACAGTTAGTGTCCTCAGTTCCCAAACGCTTATTGAGTGTTGTTAGAAGGAAAGGTGATGTAACACAGTGGTAAACATACCACTGTCCCAACTTTTTTGAAACGTGTTGCAGGCATCCATTTCAGAATGAACAAATATATATTTTAATAAAGTTTATCAGTTTGAACATTAAATATATTGTCCTTGTGGTGTATTCAATTGAATGTAGGTTGAAAAAGATTTGAAAATCATTGTATTCTGTTTATATTTACATTTAACACAACATCCCAACTTCATTGGAATTGGGGTTGTAATTTTATTATACTTTTTGATGGGATTTAAATGTGACAAAAACCAGATATCTAGATTCTTATCTGGTGTTAAACAGGTAGAAGCTGACACAAAACATGTTTTAATCCTGATTTAAAGTGGCTAGCTGTCAAAAACCAGGCTGTATTTTGCCTATAGGCTGTGGGACTCAAGTTCCTGCTTGTTATCATGCTGGTTTACTTATGAACTCACTGACTCACCCTTTAGTAAGGCACTGCAGCTCCATTTCTCCAAAGGACACTTGAGATCAGATATATGGAGCCCTGGAGTGGGCAGATGAGAAAGAAAAAAATATTTTTGTTCCCACATATTTCTTAGTAGGTAATAATACCTGTGGGAATGAAGAGAGGAAAGACAAGCTGACATTTGACCCCAGTGACCTTAGCCTTCACCCAAATGATTGATCTTTGACTGACCTTACCAGGGAAAGTGGAATCCACCTAAAGGTGTGTCACATTTGGTCGAAATTATGTTGAAAATCAAATTACTTGACCTTGATCTTTGACAAAATAAGTTGTTTCTGGGAAATTTTGGTTTCAACCTTCACTGACTTGCCAAATTTGGTAGAAATCAGTAAAAGGATCTGGGAGAAGTAGGTCAGCAAACAGAAGCCGATACGACTGTGGGCCTATTGATTTATGTTTGGCAAATTGAACCTCGTGTAGGAAATTCCAGAACCCACAGCCACATGTGCCAAGTGTGGTACAAATCAGAGTAAAAATTTTAAATGTTAACCTTTGACCCCAGTGACATTGATCTTTTCCCGAATTAATCCTATAAGTTCACTTTTGTGGTTGACCTTCACGCACTTATTACCGTAAGTTTGCTGGAAGTTGAAACAGACCTGGTAGTAGTAGTGAAACAAATAGACTCAAATTACATGTGATTAGTGCACACAAGTGAATGCTTTCTGGCCACTCCGGCGTTCCGTACAGAGCCGGCTGTGCTGTGTCTCCCGCTGTGGATGTGTGGGAGTGTATCAAAGTGATTCATGCTGGTGAATCATTCTTCTGCATCCAGCACTAAGCAGATCATCCCATTGAGATTGTCATCAGATTATTTGTTGTTCAGCACTTGCTTAAGTGTTTTTTTTATTTTATTTTATTTTTTTTTTATTTTTTCTCTCTCCTTCCTCCAGAATCCAGCCTAATCTGTCAGTGGTATTTGTCATTAGAATGTGATATGTGATGTTTTTCAGGTGAAGTCTTCAGATTATGCAAGTAGATTTTGTCTTTTTGCAGGCTGTCATAAATTCACTGATTTACATGATAAACAGGAAACACAACAAAGACAGTAGGAGAGTCAAAGGGAGATCGGAGAGAAGGAGTCTGTCTGCCTTCTTTTCTGCTGCATATTTCCTCCGATTAATTCATGGCTATTAACAAAATGATTACATGACTGTAGCCTTATACATCAACTTTATTAATATTGTAAATGAATGAATGAGTTCATGTGGCTTTCACTGTAGTAGGTTCAGATTCTTATCCAGATCTGCATGAACTTTGACTTGTTGGTTGTCTTTCATGATGGAACTGATTTAATGAGATGAGGATGAGTTTTCATAGAAATGTATTGAGATGTTGGAATTTAATGTGGTTATTATCTGATATGTGGCCCCACTGAGTGTGCTCAGCCTTCCTCCACAGGAGAGTGAAGCTCTTTTCTTCATTGTGGGAATCCCTAGTGGTGAGGAAGATTGCCTCTCGATGGATTCCCAGATGGGATGGTGGATGTGGAGATGACTGAACAGGATCAGTCTTGACCCGCACTGTTTGTGACAGATGCTGCACATGTTTGCAGTGGGAAGCTTCTGCCGGTCAGAATCTTGCTGTCTCTCCTTCCTTTTTCTCCTCTTCTCCTCTGTGTTGTTTGTCTGCATTTTACCAAAGACTTCCACTCCCATGTGGATCATTGCTTGCCAGCTGGCTCAGTCCCTTGCTTGTTATTTACAGGTCTTCCAGTCGATGAAGCAGCTCTTGAGGTTGTGCTTCAGGAGGTCCTTGTAGCATTTCTTCTGCTCTCCTCTGGACCATTTTTCTTTGTTCAGCTGGGAGTAGAAGATCTGCTTGGGAAGTCGGCTGTCATCCGTCCTAATGGTGTGACCCACCCAGCGAAGCTGGTTCTTGATGATGACGCACTCGATGCTCTGGAGCTTGGCTTTAGCCAGGACACTGATGTTGGTATGGTAGTCCTCCCACCTGATGTAGAGAATACTTCCCAGACAGCGTTGGTGGAATTGTTTGAGGGTTTTCAGTAGGTGGTCCATGTCTCAGATCCATACAGGAGGATTGGCATGACAGCAGCTTTGTAGGTGATGATTTTTGTCTCCTGTCAAAGGTCTTTGTTGTTAAATACACGTGTACGAAGCCGTCTGGCTGGCACATTTAAGTCAGTGTTGGATCTCATCCTTGATGTTGGCATTGGTTGACACATGGCTGCCCAGGTATGGAAAATAGGTCGCGCTCTCCAGGACCTGTCTGTGCAGTTTCAGAGCAGGTAGCTTTGGATTGACCATGCTGGGTGGAAGCTGATACAAGATCTGTGTCTTCTTCATCAATGTTAACATGAGATATACAGTAGGACATAATCCCCCTATCCCAGTGTCGGACAGAACTCAACATTTCTGAGGGGTCAGTGGCACACCTAGGTCTACCTACTGGAGCAAGGGCTGACAACACAACCAAGTACCACTGCACCCCTCCAGGACTGAGGTGTCCACACCGGAGCCAAAAGACATGATACCCTTTAGGCACACACCATCTCCAACCACCCAGGAAGGAGGCAACCCATGTTGCCCAGAGGGAGCCCATTCCCCACCCTCACACCCCCAATGTCCCTCACACCCCCAACAACCACAGGGCAACAGCAGCACCATTGCACAGGTCCCCATTCAAAATCCAAGCCCACAATTGAACCATTTCTCAGTGGAATGCCAGGAGGCACTGAGAACCAAATCCAGAGACACCCCAAGCATATTATACCCAAGGGTCTCTGGATGGTGCATAGACACCCCCAGCACCTTGGCCATGTGATAGCCTTCATTGTTAATAACTGTGGGTTTTTCTGTGACATGTGCATTGAGTTGATAAGTGTATGTTTGCTGTTGATCCACCCACTGCAGTGTTACTCCCTAATTTTTTAAAATAACTCTCACGGCACAAACATGCAGAAATACAACACCTGCAGTATAGATTTTTCAGAACAGACACTACAATTTCTTCTGAGAAGTGTGCAAGCATTCTGGGCTTCCATTTTCCTGGACATTTTTGTGATTTGTGATTTTTGTATTTCATCACATATTCAGGAAACATTCAAAGACTCATCCCTCTTTCATTTTTCAAGGTCAATGCTATGCATAGCATGATATAACCACAAAGACATTACTACTCATCCTTGTCCCCTCCATTCTACATGCCTACTTCTGCCGTCTCCAGTTGCTCCATTTCCCAAGAAATGTGTCTTCCCAGATGTGGGGGTGGTGCAGCATTTGTGTGAGTCAGGGCTCAGACACAATGAAGCGTTCTCATTAAAAACATGACTTGACAGTGGGGTAATCTGGCACTCATTGGATGAACGTAGCCCCGTTTAGCGTTTAAATAGCAGTTGCCTGCTTTCTGTTGCCACGGTGACGGCTTGTGGAAGTTAGCATCATGATGCTGCAGTTTTATGTGTGTGTGTTTATTTCAGGACATCCTCATACTGAATGTGGGCCACGGCGCTCTTATGCAACACACGGCAGCATTTAGATGAATTGTGGATTTTACTGCTGCACAGACAGATTGGGATCTGAATTTGGAGAGAGGGAGATGAGATAAAGTTCAACATTTCAGTCATGTTCTCAAAGACAGATGTACTGATCCTTGTGGCCAATGATATTTTCCAAGAAGTAGACCACCTGCAAGTGTGCAATAACATGCATGCAAAACAGGCAGATTTTAAGGATTGTTCAATCTCGGTGTGGGTACGCCCTCTCCACGGCCCCTTTTTTCTTTTACGCACAGTAACATACACGCAGCGTATGCACGCATAAGTCACGCACTAGTTGGTCTTCCAGCTTGCTCACCAGCGCTTGTGTTTATGTTTTTTTCCACAGAGAACCGATGAGGAAGCCGTGGTGGACCGTGGGGGCACGCGCTCCATGCTCAACACCAACTTTGAGAAGGAGGAACTAGAAGGTAGCGCCTTCAACTGATATTAAGCAGGATTTCTATTCAGTCTGACAGCAGCATTACGCAACAAATGTGCATGCAGCTGTGCCCTAGTAGAAAAGGATTAAAGGACAAAAACAAACAAACAAACAAAATAATCACTGAGCCCATTTTGATGTTTGGGGGTGTGGTGAGGTTTGGAGCCAAAAATATCTTCTAGACAACACTGACTTGCTGCATTCTTACCCCCCACACCCCAATTTCTCTCACACACATAGCATCCCATTTACTATAATGTCTTGTAGCCCCCAGTGTTTTTTTTCCCCCCCCAATGACATCACGTGATGTAACTGTCTTCAGTGGTCTGATACATTTATTAGCTCCAGAGAGCAGACGTCTATGCAGAAGACCATATTTCATTATCTCATGACCATGGGCTATGCTAGCAACTGCGGAAACAAACACAATCTTAACTGTATGGCCAAATGTGGTATGAAACATGCAACAGAATGAGAAAGTAAAACCAGAATTAAAGAAGGGAAAGAATGTGTGTGTGGAGTCTCTGTCAGAAGGATGCGTTCCTGAACAGCCGTTAAATTGTGAATTTCAAATTTAATGGCGATAGTCAGCACGGGTTCTATAGGTGCAGGAGCATGTACGTGTCATGTATGATAATATACTATGTAATAGTACCCGTGGACATGAAGACAATAAGGGCTGTGACAATGTACGTACCACTTGACTCTGGTGACTTTGACCTTCACCTAAATACTTGACCTCTGGCTGACCTTGCCAGGACAATTCTGGAATCCAAATGGGCTACATTTGGTCCAAATTGGGTTGAAAATCAAAATACCCTGATGTTGACCTTGGCTAAAATTAATTCTTTAAAGGCAATTTTGGGGGTCAACTTTCACTGACATACCAAATTTGGTAGAAATCAACACAAGGCCATGGGAGGAGTAGGTCAATAGGCAGACATAATCTTGTCCACATCAATTCCAGAATTGACGTCCATATGTGTGGCAAGTCTGGTATAAACTGAAGTGAAAAACTTAATAAATTATTACTATTGTAATTATTAATCTTAATATTGTCCTTTGACTCCCAAGGACTTTGACTTTGTTAAATTTGACCTCACCTGGGCAATTCCAAAATCCACCTATGTATGTGTGCCAAAGTTGATGGACAGTGCAATGAAAAAAGAAAACAAACCAACAAAAACAAATTCACAGTTTTGACCTTTGCTTCTAACAACCTTGACTTTTGCCAAGAGAAACCCTTTAAGGGCAATTCCGTGCTAGACCTTCATCCACACACCATGTTTGGTTGAAGATGCTGTTTCCACTTTTGTATTGTTTTCTCTTTGAACAGAAATTTCGACCCTGTATTTGTTACACATGGGAAAACTTGTCTGCTCCAACAAGGAGGAAATGTTATTGAATGATGCTGAGACACATCCGAGACAGAGCTGGCTAAGTAAAGAACGTTCCCCCAGAGCAAATCACAACTGATGGTTCTCAGAGACAGCGCAAAGTGACTGTAATAAAGAAATACACATGGACTGCATGTGTCCTCACAAAGGCTTCAGGACACCAAAACTGCACCATTGCAAGAACTGAAGCCTCGAACGACTTAACGTCACTGAGACATGGTTGAAAAGGGATTCTATGACATGCTATGGCATCAGCAGTCCTTCAGGCCTGAAGGTGGCGAGCTATTTTAGTTGAGTCCTCTGCTCAGTCCTCTGCCCAGTCATGAACTTTAAAGTAGAACTGCTCTCTCCTTCATGAAAGTACACAATCTATATGTTTTGTTTTCACTATACATAATTTACAGGATGTTAACAGCATATTTGCCCGATGTGATCACATCTACAGCAAAAATCTATATCATAATTCTCTAAGTCTCAAATCTATGTATATATTGTGGCGGACATTCAACACGTAATGACATAGCGGACATACGAGGTCTGTCAATAAAGTAACGGTCCTTTTTATTTTTTTCAAAAACTATATGGATTTCATTCATATGTTTTTACGTCAGACATGCTTGAACCCTCGTGAGCATGCGTGAGTTTTTCCACGCCTGTCAGTGACGTCATTCGCCTGTGAGTATGCCTTGGGAAGGAGTGGTCCCGCCCCCTCGTCGGATTTTCATTGTCTGGAATTGGCGGAATGAAAAGGACTTTTTTTCCATCAGAATTTTTTCAGAAGCTGTTAGAGACTGGCACCTGGAAACCATTCGAAAAATTTATCTGGCTTTCGGTGAAAATTTTACAGGCTTCACAGAGAATAAGGTCTGTTACTACAGCTTTAAGGACCCCTTTAAGGATGCTCGGCGCACCGCGCTCCGAGCTGCGACGACGAGGCACAAGCCACCGGACCATTTCTAAACGGATGGCTCTGTGGATACGAGATTGTCATGTGCTCTTTCTCTGGTTATCACAAGAGCTGGACATCAGTCATTTTCCGGCAGATTTCACGTTTAACAAGAGATTTTGTCATGGAAAGCCACGCGGAGGCTTCGCACGTAAAGACCGATTCGCTTTGGAAGCGAGACAAAGGAACACCTCCGTTTCGGCGTGTCAGAGGACACGTTTGGACATGTCCAGCTCTCCACAATTTCACTGATACTTACTGGACTGGTAAGCATTGAAAGCCGAGATAGACATGTCCAAACATGTCCTCTGACACGTCGAAACGGGGGTGTTCCTTTGTCTCGCTTCCAAAGCGAATCGGTCTTTACGCGCGAAGCCTCCGCGCGGCTTTCCATGAAAAAATCTCGTTAAAAGTGAAATCTGCCGGAAAATGGCTGATTTCCAGCTCTTGTGATAACCAGAGAAAGAACACACGACGGTCTCATATCCACAGAGCCATCCATTTAGAAATGGTCCGGTGGCTTGTGCCTCGTCGTCGCAGCTCGGAGCGTGGCGAGCCGAGCGTCCTTAAAGGGGTCCTTAAAGCTGTAGTAACAGACCTTATTCTCTGTGAAGCCCGTAAAATTTTCACCGAAAGCCAGATACATTTTTCGAATAGTTTCCAGGTGCCAGTGTTGTGTGTTGGGGGGGTGTGGCTGGACATTTTGGTGTTCTTTTCTTTTCTTTGCTCTCACTTGGTTATGCACCAGAGGGTGGTAAAATAAATTGTTTTGTTATTGGAACCGCTTTCTGGTTATTTTAGCGCTGGGTTCCATCCGACGCAGGTCCGCTCCTCAACCCGCGTCGAC
This sequence comes from Thalassophryne amazonica, assembly GCF_902500255.1. Classification (NCBI taxonomy): domain Eukaryota; kingdom Metazoa; phylum Chordata; class Actinopteri; order Batrachoidiformes; family Batrachoididae; genus Thalassophryne; species Thalassophryne amazonica. The sequence goes on along the minus strand of NC_047103.1, from coordinate 154,689,734 downwards.
ACATAACAGTAGTTCCCAGCCATTCCATAATGGACCCAGCGGCAGAGGCGGTTCCATTCGCCGAAAGAGTTCAAGAACACTTGGAGAAAAAATGGGAGCAATTACAGCATCCCGCAAACCAACTTGAACAAACAGACGCCCATGTTACGGAGCTTGCAGCGCAAGCCGTTCCGCTTCCTGCTGCTCCAGCTGTGGCACCATCGATACCGATGCAGATAATTCCGTCTCCCAGAGATTCGGCGTCCAAACTGATTATTTGTCATCCGGAGCCTGATGCGGGAGACGTTGAAGCCTGTGCTTCGTTTTTGATGCAATGTTCTCTGGTGACGTATCTCCAGGTGTTCTGGGACAGGTGAAATAATACACACACACACACACACACACACACAAAAAAAACTTGTATGGGTTAATGTTTTGTTTCTTTGAACAGGGGTTATAATTTGTTTGGGGAGTCAAAGGCGTGTCTGGTGGAGTGAACGTTAGGCGGTTAGAAGCCCGTCTGGGCTCACTTAATCATTATTTTTTTTATGTGTATTTAGGTATTTTCTGTTTGGGTTTTGGGGTCATTTTGTTTTGTTGTTTTTTATTTCCCTACATCCCTAACCCCAACCTCACTTGCCCCAAGACCGTTCGTCTTGTGGGTTGTGGGGTGGTGCAGGTTGGTCACGCTGAGCGTTCTCAGAAGACCTCTGCACCTAGAGGGGGGGTTGTTAGGGGCGTTTTTCTTGGTTTGGTTAGGGCCCGGTTCCACTCCAGCCTCGGTGAGCCTTTGTACCGTTCGGTGTTGCCGGGGTGTGGTGCAGCGGGAACATACCTCAGTCGGAGGGGTGGGCCGATCTGTTGCCGTTCGCCATTTCGGTAGTTCCACCCCTCCCGAGAGGCTGGGGTATGGTCGAGTTTGGGCACCGGACGTATTTCCGGTTTTCCGCTGCGCCTTGGGGTTGGGGCTGGGTTAGATTTTCCTGTTCCCTTCCCCGGCTTAATGTTTTGTGCCGTTCGCCAAAATTGAGCCGCTGAGGGGCTCTGGGAGGGACCTGGGGTCTTTCGGGGTGCCGGGGAAGGTAACAGGGTTTGACAGTTGTTTTATTTGCCCCCGGGGTTGTTTAGGGTGGTCCTCCGGGGGTTGGATTTTGAGTTTGTTTTGTTTCCTTCCGGGTTCCACCTCCAGGGTTGATGGGACGGTCCTCTGGGGGGGAATTGGTTTGTGGGGCCGACTAGCCAGGTGTGGCCGGGTCTGGGGTTCCGGGGTTGTGGGGAGGGTGCCTCCTGGGGTTTGATGGTACGGTCCTCTGGGGGGCGCCGTTTGCTCCATGTGTACCTGGGGACCTTTGTGGGATTCCGGTTCTGGCTATTCCTCCTGGAACCGGCGGTGAAGGCCTTCTGGGGGGTGTTGGGCTCTGCAAGTCATTCTGGGAGGGTTGTTTGTTATTTTTCTTTTATGCATTTATGTTTGTATTGTGTTTGTGGGGCTGTGTTGGGTTTTTGCATTTGGGAGTTTTTCTTTTCTTCCCGGGGTTGGATGGGACAGTCCCCTGGGGAGGTTTTGGGTGGGTTTTATGTTTTTTCTTGTATGTTGGATTGTATTAGGGACTGTTTTGGGGTTTTGTTGATGCCAGCCGGCCTTCCAGCTGCGGTGCCCTGTCCTGCTGTCTGTGGTGGACCTTGGGAGCGTTATGCTGTCTGCTTCCTGACGAGGACCCCGGAGGGAGGTGCTGTTCTCGGACCTGGTCTGTTCGGTCGCCGGGAGGCTTCCCATTGAGGGGGGGTACTGTTGTGTGTTGGGGGGGTGTGGCTGGACATTTTGGTGTTCTTTTCTTTTCTTTGCTCTCCAGGTGGTATGAAAACTGATTTGTCTGTGGAGAAGGTGCTGCTGAAGAGTCCTTCACCCTCATCAATGTTATGTGCAGCACCTGTGGATGGTGCTCACATGCAACCTTAAAGACTTTCAGCTGAAGCAGATAATTAGATGGCGTTCTGCATTTAAGCCATGTGTGATTCAAGCAGAATTGCCGGGAACTCGACCTTGTGATGTTTGTTTGTGAGACGCTGAGGACCGCGCCTGGGTTTGACACATCGTGCCTGTGACGGAAGAAGGGTGAGGGACACATGCTGTCAGCACACATCAGAGGTGATTAATTGTTTGACTAATTGTTGATAGTAACTTGGTATTTTGTTACGCAGTATATTTGAATTGTGATGAGAATTATGCAGCTCGCTTCTCACTGCCGTGGCGTGCGGACCGGTGATCCTCCACCTGTTGTGAGAAGCTGCTCATTTGCATAAAGCTTAAATACAGACCTGAATGTGTTGCTGATAGTGTGTGTCTTTTGAAGGATATTGATTGTAGCTGCTGACTTACCTCACCTTTTCTATCCTTCGCAGAGAGTCGGTTTGTCGTGTCCACCTGGGGGGTGTTTGGCGGTAAAGTGAGTCCAGAAGCGCCGGGCTTCGATCCTTTAGGCGCTGGAGAGCGTGCCAGCCTTCACTCCACCAGATTGACGCATCTTTTGTTCATACACTTGGTTATGCACCAGAGGGTGGTAAAATAAATTGTTTTGTTATTGGAACCGCTTTCTGGTTATTTTAGCGCTGGGTTCTGTCCGACGCAGGTCCGCTCCTCAACCCGCGTCGACACATAACAGCCAGTCTCTAACAGCTTCTGAAAAAATTCTGATGGAAAAAAAGTCCTTTTTATTCCGCCATTTCCAGACAATGAAAATCCAACGAGGGGCGGGACCACTCCTTCCCAAGGCGTGCTCACAGGCGAATGACGTTACCGACAGGCGTGGAAAAACTCATGCATGTGCACGAGGGTTCAAGCATGTCTGACGTAAAAACATATGAATGAAATCCATATAGTTTTTGAAAAAAATAAAAAGGACCGTTACTTTATTGACAGACCTCGTAATTCACCATACTACACCATAGTTGTCATCTGTGGTTACTCTGTTCTCTGTTGTGCATTTGACAACACACTGAGATGTGTGCGATGCACATCAATGTGTCTCGGCCTCTTTGATGTTTTCCCGCCAGGACCGCTGTGTTGTTGATGGGCAGTGCCGAGCTGGTTTTTGAAGTCAGTGAGTTGTGCGAACCTTTCAGATGAAATAAATGACACATCATCGCATTGTTGACGTGGGAAATGGTCTTTCCTTTTTCCATCCATCACAATTTCTACAATATGTTAGTTAGTCTGTCTGGCCAAACACTCAAAAACCACACACAGTTAGTTTGACCTTTTTTCAGGTAACACATCAAATTACCTGAAAATGTGTAGTAAGAGTTTTTGAAGCAAAATTGCAACTCGAAATATCCATCCATCCATCCATCCATTTTCTTCCGCTTTATCCGGAGACGGGTCGCGGGGGCAGCAGCTGAAGCAAAGCCGCCCAGACCTCCCGATCCACACACACCTCCCCCAGCTCCTCCGAGGGAACCCCAAGGCGTTCTCAAGCCAGCCGAGAGATGGAGTCCCTCCAGCGTGTCCTGGGTCTTCCCCGGGGCCTCCTCCCAATGGGACGTGCCCGGAACACCTCTCCAGCGAGGCGTCCAGGGGGCATCCGGAAAAGATACCCGAGCCACCTCAACTGGCTCCTGCGATCGTACAGGGACCGGACAGCCCTTAGCAAAGGACCCCGGACCCCATACTCCCGGAGCACCCCCCACAGGGTGCCCCGAGGGACACAGTCGAACGCCTTCTCCAGATCCACAAAACACATGTGGACTGGTTGGGCGAACTCCCATGAACCCTCGAGCACCCGATGGAGCATGTAGAGCTGGTCCAGTGTGCCGCGACCAGGACGAAAACCACACTGCTCCTCCTGAATCCGAGGTTCGACCATCGGTCGAATTCTCCTCTCCAGTACTCTGGAATAGACCTTACCAGGGAGGCTGAGGTGTGTGATCCCCCTATAGTTGGAACACACCCTCCGGTCCCCCTTCTTAAACAGAGGGACCACCACCCCGGTCTGCCAATCCAGAGGCATTGTCCCCGACCGCCACGCGATGTTGCAAAGGCATGTCAGCCAAGACAGTCCCACAACATCCAGAGACTTAAGGTACTCAGGACGGATTTCATCCACCCCAGGAGCCCTGGTCACAGAGGAGCTTTCTAACCACCTCAGTGACTTCGGCCTGGGTAATGGATGAGTCCGCCTCTGAGTCCCCAGTCTCTGCTTCCTCTTCGGAAGACGTGACGATGTGATTGAGGAGATCCTCGAAGTATTCCTTCCACCACCAGACAACATCCCCAGTCAGGGTCAACAGCTCCCCACCCGCACCGTAGACAGTGCTGGTGGAGAGCTGCTTCCGCCTCCTGAGGCGTCGGACGATTTGCCAGAATTTCTTCGAGGCCGACCGATAGTCCTCCTCCATGGCCTCCCCAAACTCCTCCCAGACCCGAGTTTTTGCCTCTGCGACCGCACTGGCTGCGGCACGCTTGGCCTGCCAGTACCTGTCAGCTGCCTCCGGGGTCCCACCTACCAATGAAGACAAGTAGGACTCCTTCTTCAGCTTGACGGCATTCCTTACTTCCGGCGTCCACCACCAGGTTCGGGGATTGCCGCCACGACAGGCACCAGAGACCTTGTGACCACAGCTACGAGCGGCCGCATCGGCAGTGGAGGTGGAGAACATGGTCCACTCGGACTCCATGTCTCCAACCTCCCCCGGGATCTGGGAGAAGCTCTCCCGGAGGTGGGAGTTGAAGACCTCGCTGACAGAGGATTCCGCCAGTCGTTCCCAGCAGACCCTCATGATACGTTTGGGCTTGCCAAGTCTGACCAGCTTCCTCCCCTCCCAGTGGATCCAACTCACCACCAGGTGGTGATTGGTTGACAGCTGTGCCCCTCTTTTCACTTGAGTGTCCGAGGCACGTGGCCGAAGGTCAGATGATACGACTACAAAGTCGATCATCGACCTCCGGCTCAGGGTGTCCTGGTGCCATGTGCACTTATGGACACCCTAGTGCTTGAACATGGTGTTCATGATGGACAAACTGTGACTAGCACAGAAGTCCAACAACTGAACACCACTCAGGTTCAGATCGGGTAGGCCGTGCTTCCCAGTCACCCCCCTCCAGGTCTCACTGTCGTCGCCCACGTGGGCGTTGAAATCCCCCAGAAGAACAATGGAGTCCCCAGTTGGAGCGCTATCTAGTACCCCTCCCAGGGACTCCAAGAAGGTCGGGTACTCTGCACTGCCGCCTGGCCCGTAGGCCAAGACAACAGTGAGAGACCTGTCCCCGACCCGAAGGTGCAGGGACGCGACCCTCTCGTTCACTGGAGTGAGCTCCAACACATGGCAACTGAGCTGGGGAGCAATAAGCAATGCGACCCCAGCTCTCTGCCTCTCCCCGTGGGCAACGCCTGAAAAATGAAGCATCCAGCCCCTCTCCAGGAGTTGGGTACTAGAGCCCAAGCTGTGCGTGGAGGTGAGCACTAGTCGGTATCTCTCAACCTCCCGCACAAGCTCAGGCTCCTTCCCCCCCAGCGAGGTGACATTCCACGTCCCAACAGCCAGGGGCTGTGAGCATGGACCGGGCCGCCGGGCCACCTGCCATCAACCGCCACCCAATCCTCTCTGCACCCGACCCCCGTGGCCCCCTCTGCAGGTGGTGAGCCCACAGGAGGGCGGGCCCACGTCGCTCTTTCGGGCTGAGCCTGGCCGGCCCCATTTCTGCAACTCGAAATATGTACACTATAAATGCCTTTGCTACTAATAGAGGCAGTCAGCTCATGATACCGTTAGCTTGTTATGCTAGTAAGTTTTCATGCCAGTGTTAGCATGTATGTATGCATGTATTAAGCACATTATAAATTCTGTTGCTCACAGGTCATCCTAACTGCACCTTTCAGAGTGGCCTTTTATTGTGGACAGTCTAAGGCACACCTGTGCACTAATCATGGTGTCTAATCAGCATCTTGGTATGGCACACCTGTGAGGTGAGATGGATTATCTCAGCAAAGAAGAAGTGCTCACTGTCACAGATTTAGACTGGTTTGTGTACAATATTTGAGGGAAATGGTGATATTGTGTATGTGGAAAAACTTTTAGATCTTTGAGTTCATCTCATACAAAATGGGAGCAAAACCAAAAGTGTTGCGTTTATATTTTTGTTGAGTGTATATACTATATATACTGAGTAGAAAATGGACAAACTCTATTGCTTTGTGATCATGCATGCATGTTTATTATCCTCCTAAGGTCAGGTAGGGTTCTTTGGATTGTTGAACTTTCACAACCAAAAGGGATATGTTAACAATGTCCCCAAAGTTCGACCAATTCCATGTAGGGTCAATGAAGGATAACACAGGTGTCAAAATTTTAAAAATGTTCCAGTCATGTTGAAAGTACGAGGGCTGTCAATAAAGTAACGGTCCTTTTTATTTTTTTCAAAAACTATATGGATTTCATTCATATGTTTTTACGTCAGACATGCTTGAACTCTCGTGCGCACGCGTGAGTTTTTCCACGCCTGTCGGTGACGTCATTCGCCTGTGAGCACTCCTTGTGGGAGGAGTCGTCCAGCCCCTCGTCGGAATTCCTTTGTCTGAGAAGTTGCTGAGAGACTGGCGCGTTGTTTGATCAAAATTTTTTCTAAACCTGTGAGACACATCGAAGTGGACACGGTTCGAAAAATTAAGCTGGTTTTCAGTGAAAATTTTAACGGCTGATGAGAGATTTTGAGGTGATTCTGTCACTTTAAGGACTTCCCATGGTGCGAGACATCGCGCAGCGCTCTCAGCCGCCGTTGTCAGCCTGTTCAAGCTGAAAACCTCCACATTTCAGGCTCTATTGATCCAGGACGTTGTGAGAGAACAGATAAGTTTCAGAAGAAGTCGGTTTCAGCATTTTTCCGGATATTCCACTGTTAAAGGAGATTTTTTTAATGAAAGACGTGCGGACGGGTCCGCGCCGGGACGCAGCCGGCGCGGTGCGGCGGCACAGGAAAAACACCTCCGTGTTGATAACCATTTGTAAAATCCAGGCGGCTTTTGATGGCTTTCAGTGGAGTGAGTATATGAGAAATTGTTTAACAGGCAGGACATGTTCCAACTTGTCCTTAAGGCTTTCAACAGAGGTGTTTTTCCTGTGGCGGAGCGTCGCGGCGGCTGCGTCCCGACGCGCGGACCCGTCCGCATGTCTTTCATTAAAAAAATCTCCTTTAACAGTGGAATATCCGGATAAAATGCTGAAACCGACTTCTTCTGAAACTTCTCTGTTCTCTCACGACGTCCTGGATCAATAAAGCCTGAAATGTGGAGGTTTTCAGCTTGAACAGGCTGACGACGGCGGCTGAGAGCGCTGAGCGACGTCTCGCACCGTGGGAAGTCCTTAAAGCGACAGAATCACCTCAAAATCTCTCATCAGCCGTTAAAATTTTCACTGAAAACCAGCTTAATTTTTCGAACCGTGTCCACTTCAATGTGTCTCACAGGTTTAGAAAAATTTTGATCAAACAACGCGCCAGTCTCTCAGCAACTTCTCAGACAAAGGAATTCCGACCAGGGGCTGGACGACTCCTCCCACAAGGAGTGCTCACAGGCAAATGACGTCACCGACAGGCGTGGAAAAACTCACGCATGCGCACGAGGGTTCAAGCATGTCTGACGTAAAAACATATGAATGAAATCCATATAGTTTTTGAAAAAAAATAAAAAGGACCGTTACTTTATTGACAGCCCTCGTATACTTTATTTTTTGTCTGATCATAAGGATTTCAAAAAGGTATACCCGTAGTCTGTACTATGACTGAAAGTTATGGCGTTATGGGGTAATAATTTTTGTAATTCATAATTCATTTTACTGTGTAAAAATATTGTATACATGAATGTATATAATGACACATCATAACATTATTAAAAGTTACAATTAAACAATTATTAATAATTCTAAAACCTGGTGGCATTTACATTATAATACAAATCATAGCTTGCTTTAAAAGCATTGATACTGGTGAGAGAACCACTTTAGGTGGTAAACTGTTCCAAAGCGTAATAGCTCGATTGCTAAAGAAATTTTTTTCTCACATTCCACCTCGATCTGTTTACTTCCAGGCTCAGTTCATATCCTCTAAGGCCAACATATCTCTTCATTTCAAAGAACACATTAAAGTTAACATTTTCAAAGCTGTGCAAAATTTTATACATTTTGATCAAGTCCCCCCGAGTTCTTCTATCTTCAAGTGTAGTAAGACCCAATTCCAAGAGCCTCTCCACATAATGCAGATTTTTATATTCTGGTACCAACTTAGTGGCCCTTCTTTGTACTTTTTCCAAAGTATTTTGTCTTTCTGGAGATATTGCGACCACGCCTGCACGCAATATTCAAGATGAGGATGAACAAATGTTTTATACAAAAGAAGAAAGGAGGCTCTATCGATGAATGAAAAGGCCCTTTTTAATCATCCCAAGAACTCTGTTGGCTTTTGCCACCGAACGAGCAATGTGGCGGGAGAATGACAGGTCCTTAGAAATCAGTACACCTAGATCTCTTTCCTCTAAGACAGTTTCTAATTGTTTTTCATTCATAAAGTAATCATAACATGGGTTTTTTTTCTACTGATGTGGAGAACTTTGCATTTTCCTGCATTAAAACCAAGCAGCCACTCTGTTATGTCTGCCTGCAGGTCTTCCCCATCAGCAAGAGAAAGAATGGAATGATACACCTTGGTAGAACCAGCAAAAATGGGAACAAATTTGTACAGGGTCAAAAATGAGTTGCTTCAACTTTGATATAAAGTGTTGTAAAATATTGGTTGATACTGAAATGTAAGTATTAGTTTGCCACCATAAGTGTTACTGATTGGGCCAGAATTTGGCTCAGGAGCTATTCATCCTGATTGAAGCCGGCAGCCACGTTTTTACTGATCTAATGTTGGTAAAGTGCAGAATCCTAATGTTTGCAAGGGTGTTCCCTGTACACAAGAGATTCAAATAGAATGTACTTTGTTAATTTTATGAGATGTATCCATTTCATCAAGTTTAATAAAGATCAGTTCAGGTGCTCTGTTTGTGGATCTTTCCAGAATTTTGTGGTTTCTCTTAAAGGGTACACTCAAATTTTCATTGTGTCATGAAAACTGGTGAATTACTATCATTTAAATAATGTTACTTAGAAATCACCCAACAAACAACATGACCTCAAAATGTAAAATTATAAAAGTGAAATTTTTTTCCTTTACTTTCTGTCAAGGCCACCGTACTCTCTACATCGGGGTTCATGTTCCCCTTGGCAGGAGGTCACATCGACGTCACCGTCACCATGGACACAGGCACAGGAAGAGGTCCAAGGAGAGGGACTCTTCCACTGACGACGGACGGGAATCTCCATCACACAGTATCACACTCACACAGCAGAAACACAACGCACAAAGTGTTTGAGTGACTTTAAAATACACACATGCAGATGTCCAGACATCAGTACGCCACAAAACACATCCCATATGAGCAGTGTGCATCACTATATACATCAGTGTGAACTGATTTCACAGCCTTACATTTTCTTATGGCTATTTGGTCATTTTGTTTGCATCTGTCTTCAATGCAACGATATCGTCCACTTTGTCTGTTTGCTGCAGGAGACACTCCGGCTCAGAGGGTGCAGTTTTTGTTGGGAACCGAGGATGGCGATGAGGACCACATGCCCCATGCCCTGTTCACTGAGATGGATGAGATCTGCGTCAAGGAGGGACAGGAAGCTGAATGGAAAGAGACTGCCAGGTACACCACAAATGTATTGAAAACTCCCACAGCTCACTCGAACATTGACTTCGTCGTTCCCTTGTGAACCCTGGGTGAGTGTTAAACTAACACGACTTCACAGATGATACTGTGGTCTTTGCAAAATCACTGGATGCCCTGACCTCAGCACTTGAAAAGCTGAGTAACTGGAGTGTTTGGGTTTGCAATTGTACTGGATAACTAAGATCCAGCCTTTCAATGACTTCCTGGACTCGGTTGTCAGAACTTCTTCTGAAGATCCTAAGATGCCTAAGAAGAGTTTATGGATTTATGAAGGTGCTGTGCAGAGGTTTTTGGCAGGTCCTGGGGCTTCCTACTCTATGGCTGTGAGACTTGGATGCTCATCAGTGACCTCAGGAAATGACTTGATGTCTTTGGTACTAGCTCTCTTTGGAGTATCCTTGGGTACTGCTGGAATGATTTATTGTCAAACAAATGGTTACTTAGGAGATTCAGATGAGGAATATCACTTGAATTGCAAGGGAACGCCAGCTACGACATTTTGGCCATATGGCACAAGTCTCTGTACATGAGCCAGCACATGGGCACTAGATACTAGATACATGGTTACTTGCAAGAGTTGGGGATGGATCAGTTGTCTGCCTGGGTGGTTTCCATTTGGTACCCAAGGCAGTTCCATGGTGTGGAGGATGGGGCAATGCCTTGCACCAATACATGCTCCCAGACCACACCTGGCCTATCCTGTATTAACATACTGATCGTGTTATGTCAGTCATTCTTATCTTGTGAAATACTGAGACTGTTCTTAAGACACACCTTCAAACTGTAGGACAAAGACAGTGTTTACACAGACAGCGGGTGACACAGGTGGGGTTCAAACCTACAACCTACCGATTCTGAGACATTAGAACCACCACTGTATGACCACTCGGCAAACAATATTCAAGTCCCTTTTCTCCTGCTAGTCTCCAAGTGTTTAGCTACTCACAAACAGCGTGATGTTAGCATGCGCTACCGCTGCTCTTTGTTAAGTAATTATTAACATTTTCCTGTGTTACTGTTACAGTTGTAATCATAATTAAAGTTATTCGATATATCTGTGGTACCCTGTTTTGAGGATTTCTGGTGCGTGGTCTACAGCGCATTACACAAGTCCAGTTGGGCATTTCCTAATCATTTATAGAACACAGCATGTAATCTGCATGTAGAATAGGGCCCTGTGTCCATATCATGTTTTTTTCTGGCAAAAAAAAGTCCTGGGACAGCGCCTACCAAAAAAAAACAATAAATAAAAAAGCCTGTGCATGGCATTTGGGTTCATCCTCTTAATTAGAAATGTGCATGTTTTGGGCACTAATGTGCAACAAACCAATCCCCTTTAAGAACACCAATGTGACACTGAGGTGAAGCGATAAGATTTTTTTCTATTTTCCCTTTACTTTTATTTTGTTAGTTGTAGTTTTCAATTCAGTTTTGTTATGTATATAAGGAGGGTGCTTCATGAATCAACTTATGTCCGAATAGTGTGCTATTACTGTGCAGGTAAATCAGTGGTAGTTGAGCTACTAATATGTAGACTTGGGTTTGGGCCTTCTACCACTTTGTGTCCTTGGACAAGACACTTTCTGTCAACCCAGCTGTAAATGGGTACTGACCCTGGCTAGGGATGTACCGTGTGTTGGACTACCTTCCACTCTGGGGAGAGTCATAGATTTTTAGCTGCTTTCAGAATTTGGGGATAAGGACCGGCACCAAACGTTCTATGCCCCATCTCATTTTTAGACAAACATTCTTGTGGACGCACACATGCGTCCGATTACCGTCCACTCTGCATTTACTGGTCATGAAAACCTTCAGCTGTGTCAGGTGGAAACTACCAATAACTCTTGCATTGCACGGTGCACTGCTTCGTCCCGGGTGAAAGATAGGACCCTTCATTCAGTTATTCACAACTTTTTGTGATGAATTTTACATCATTTTCCCCATTTTCTTGTTTCCAGGTGGCTTAAGTTTGAGGAGGATGTTGAGGATGGCGGTGAGCGATGGAGTAAGCCCTACGTCGCCACCTTGTCTCTACACAGTCTCTTTGAGCTTCGCAGCTGTATCATGAATGGCATTGTGATGCTGGACATGAGAGCCAACTCCCTGGAGGAGATTGCAGGTGCAGGATTTAACCTTTTATCGGGCAGACATACATGCCTTTTCACGCTTCGCTACGTTGTTTGTTTATGTTTATTTGTTACGGACATAACAAAAAGCATTGTTACAATAACCAATGCCATGTTCATAGGTCATATAGCTAATAGCTAATTCGCAGACCTGGTCCCTAGAACATAAAAAGGACACTTACGCAATCATAAAACAGCACATAATAGTAGTAATAAAACAGTACAAGAAAACACAATAAAATATGACTAATGTCTGCAGATTTGATTTAGGTTAAGCCATTGTCTTATTTTGTGCTTCAAGTCATTCAGATCTGTAAGAGATTTCAATTCGGCAGCTATGGTGTTCCAGATCTGTGGACCTTTTACTGCAAACACACTCTGTCCAAAAGTCATTTTATATCGGGCTGGTCTACAGTCTCCACTCACAGCTCCTCTTGTAATAATACCACGAGTTTGACATTTTTGAATCATTCCTTTTACAATATCAGGAACAAAGCCATTGACACATTTAAAAACTAAATTCAAAAACGAACACTTCAGAAAATTTTCAAAGCTTAAGAGTTTATGCTTTTTTAGGATTTTGCAGTAATGTCACCTAATTGGCTTTTGGTCAAGCACTTTTAAGGTTTGTTTGTAAAGGGAGTTCAAACTTTTTAGAGAGGACTGGTTTGCCTGGCCCCAAACAGTAATGCAATATGAGAAATGGGACAAGATCATTGCATGAAAAAATAACTTGGCTTCACTAATTGACAAGCAAGATCTTATGAGACGAAAACAATTCAAGTTAGTCCTAATTGTCTTAGTCATTTTCTTGATATGACTCTCAAATTTAAGATGGGAGTCCAAGACGACCCCCAGATATTTAAACTCATCTACTCTTTGAATTTCCTTTTGATTTATTTGTATCCTAAAGTTTTCTTTGGACTTTTGCCTTAATGAAAAACACATAGACACCGTTTTAGAACAGTTTAAAGACAAGAAATTATCCTCCAGCCACTGAGAGACCCGGGTCATTTGCCTGTTAAGAAGCTCTGCAGTCTTTTCTGGAGTTTTTGCTGAGACATAGATTACTGTGTCATCAGCATACAGCTGGCATTCAACCTCAGTGCAAATGGTCAGAAGGTCATTAATATAGAGACAAAATAAAGTAGGGCCCAGGATGGAGCCTTGTGGTATCCTTATTTTATACTCCTGAGATGGCGATATAGAGCCATTGATTTTTACTCACTGTGTTCTTGACTCCAAATAAGATGTAAACCAGCTGAGAGACTGTTGAGAAAAATTTAGCTGCTTTAATTTGTGCAGGAGAACATGGTGGTTTACAGTGTTGAAGGCCTTACAGAGGTCTAAAAACACTGCTCCAACCACATTTCCCTGATCCAATTTTTTTTTAATCATGTCTGTTAGGTACAGTGAGGAAAATAAGTATTTGAACACCCTGCGGTTTTGCAAGTTCTCCCACTTAGAAATCATGGAGGGGTCTGAAATTTTCATCTTAGGTGCATGTCCACTGTGAGAGACATAATCTAAAAAAAATCAGGAAATCACAATGTATGATTTTTTAAATAATTTATTTGTATGTTACTGCTGCAAATAAGTATTTGACCCCCTACCAACTAGCAAGAATTCTGGCTCACACAGAACTGTTAATTTTTCTTTAAGAAGCCCTCTTATTCTGCCCTCTTTACCTGTATTAATTGCACCTGTTTGAACTTGTTACCTGTATAAAAGACACCTGTTCACACACTCAGTCAGTCAGACTCCAACCTGTCCACCATAGCCAAGACCAAAGAGCTGTCTAAGGACACCAGGGACAAAACTGTAGACCTGCACAAGGCTGGGATGTACTACAGGACAACAGGCAAGCAGCTTGGTAGAAGACAACAACTGTTATGATTATTTATTAGAAAGTGGAAGAAACACAAGAAGACTGTCAATCTCCCTCGGTCTGGGCTTCCATGCAAGATCTCACTTTGTGGGGTAAGGATGATTCTGAGAAAGCTCAGAACTACACAGGAGGACCTTGTCAATGACCTGAAGAGAGCTGGAACCACAGTCACAAAGATTACATTAGTAACACATGATGCTGTCATGGTTTAAAATCCTGCAGGGCAGCAAGGTCCCCCTGCTCAAGCCAGCACATGTCCAGGCCTGTTTGAAGTTCACCAGTGACCATCTGGATGATCCAGAGGAGGCATGGGAGAAGGTCATGTGGTCAGATGAGACCAGAATAGAGCTTTTTGGAATTAACTGCACTTACCATGTTTAGAGGATGAGAACAACCCCAAGAAAACCATCCCAACCGTGAAGCATGGGGGTGGAAACATCATACTCTGGGGGCGCTCTTCTGCAAAGGGGACAGGATGACTGCACCGTATTGAAGGGAGGATGGATGGGGTCATGTATTGCGAGACACACAGCCAGGGCAACTAAGGAGGGGCTCCGTAAGAAGCATTTCAAGGTCCTGGAGTGGCCTGGCCAGTCTCCAGACCTGAACTCAGTAGAAAATCTTTGGAGGGAGCTGAAACTCCAAACCTGAAAGATTTGGAGAAGATCTGTATGGAGGAGTGGATCAAAGTTCCTGCTGCAGAATGTGAAAACCTGGTGAAAAACTACAGGAAACATTTGACCTCTGTAATTGCAAACAAAGGCTACTGTACCAAATATTAACATTGATTTTCTCAGGTGTTCAAATACTTATTTGCAGCAGTAACATAGAAATAAATTATTTAAAAAAATCATACATTGTGATTTCTGGATTTTTTTTTTTAGATTATGTTTCTCACAGTGGACATGCACCTAAGATGAAAATTTCAGACCCCTCCATGATTTCTAAGTGGGAGAACTTGCAAAATCGCAGTGTGTACAAATATTTATTTTCCTCACTGTAGCAAGTAGCAATTTCTGTTGAATATCTAGGCCTAAATCCAAATAGTTTTGGATGTAAAATATTACCACATTCCAGATAAATTGGTTTGCTACTGTTTTTTCAAGTACCTTTGACAGAATTGGAAGGTGTGAAATTGGTCTATAGTTACAAATTTTGTTTGGGTCTCCAGCTTTAAAAATTGGACTGATGAGTCCTTGTTTTAATTTTTGTGGAACATTTGCCCCAGGAATGGATAGGTTAATCAAATGTGTTAGAGGGCCAGCTAGAGATTCTTTGTGCTTTCTGACAAAATCAGAGTCTAATCCAATTATGTCTTTTGCTGTTAGACTGGAACTGTTAGCTCCACACCCCCCTTTTTTAATTGAACATTTGTTTCTTTGGAAGGATTATCCAATGAAAGCCATGAGACATCATAACACAATTAAATATTAAGCATTGAAGTTGGACAGCAAGTGTTGTGTTTTCACAAATTGATCTGATAACCAAATTTTCTGAAGGTTTCTTGTTTTATGGCCTGGTATTATCAATCTAGTTATTTAAATTTTTCTTCTCCATTTATGAAGATTACGAGCTACATGAAACCTAATGTAAGATCATCAGGATGGAAGCATAGAAATGGTCATTTTTAACGCCAAAAAAAAAGGACAAACACGAGCAATTATTCCACAGATATGTACAGATACAAAGTATAATTCTGTTGTTTGACAAGGTAGAACCAAGACCAGCACACTGTCTATTGTCCCAAAATTGTGGCCACAGAGAATTTTAGCCAAAGTCATCAGAAAATAGTTTTCTAAAGTAGAGATCTAAAACTTGTGGTTTCTCTTGTGTGATTCCACTCCTCAGATATGGTTCTGGATCAGCACGAGGTGTCTGGCCCAGTAGGTGAAGATGCCAGGAGGAGAATCCGCGAGGCCCTGCTGAAACAGCACCACCACCAAAACCAAAAAAAGTTGGCCAATCGCATACCGATTGTACGCTCCTTTGCAGATATCGGCAAGAAGCAGTCTGAACCTCACTCCATGGACAAGAATGGTGAACTGATTACACATGAACACATATCTAAACCACACACCAGTGTGGTTTTGAAAGCAGGGATTCAAACAGAAATTTATTCATTGTTTTTTTCCCTTCGGGTTGTTTTATCCAGAATTAGTATTTTAATGTTTCTGCTTCTGGGTTTCACCTTAAAACTATCATTCCTGCAAGAATTAGGACCAAATGGAATAATGCTCAGTAACAGTCTATGTAAAGTTGCATGTCAGAACCAAATGTAGATTTCAGACATTATAAAAATGCTGAGATTTTAATCTATAGTCCATCGCTAATGGTACTGTTAACAAGCTAGTTATTGCAAGCAGAAAATGTTAGAATTTGTAATAAAAGAATCTGGTGAAAAGTTATGAAACCGGTACCAATATATGAAGTCAATGTTTTTGTTCCAGAATATTTAAAAAAATAACTGTGAAAAAAATCACCTATCCAATAACTTATTGGTTGAGTTAATAGGGTTTTAAAAAGGAATAGTTTGCACCATGTATCATGCTTAGTTATCAGTAACGTATGTCACATGTAATAAAATCCAATGGACGTCAACATTGCTTGACCTTTACTTTGGAGACCAAGCATTCAACACAGTCAAAATTATTCCATTTATTAATTCTACTAGTTTAACCAATAATTTGCACGTTTGTTTTTTGTTTTTTTTAACCAAACTTGGAGCAGCTTTAATTTTGACCCTGTACAAACTGAAACTGACCTTTGTCACCACCAAGTTTTTACCCCATAACTTCATCACATTTAGTCATTGATAGTCCAAACTATACCTTTTTTGGAATCTTTATGATCAGACAAATAATGTGGTGTAGCTTTCAATATGATTGGCACATTTTTAAATTTTTGACCCCTGTGTAATTCTTCAGTTGACTCCTACCTGGCCGCTTACTGAGAATTAAGTGGCCAGTCTGTTTTTTTCAAAAGAGTAATGTCTAAGGATTATTTGTGGCCAATTTGGTGCTTGCATCACCATTTGAAGGACTGTTTCAGTTATTTGCTTCACTATAATGATTGTGTTAGCTGTGTATAATATGACCCCTTTAAGCCCTTAATATCCAGCTAAATTCACTATCGGAAGCGTGCTGTTTGCTGTGATTGTGTAGTTAACCTTAATCACGAGGTACACGTGGAAAAACGGAGCAGTTGTATCTTGTCATCGGGGCTGAACCTTTGTACCTGAAAAGGTGCAAGACAAACAACATTAGCATCCCCTGCTGTATCATATTTTTCAGAAAATGTAACTGTACCTGTTAATGACTCACTGGGGCGTTTGTCTTTGTGTGGGAAATCTGACATGTTGTTGCTCTCCTGCTCTGCTCGACAGTCCAATTGTTCACCACTCAGTCTCAGCCAACTCTCAGTGAGGGCAAACAGGACGTGAGCCGAGAAAACAGTGCCGTTGACTTCAGTAAGGTGAGCAGCCGGACCCACCACTGCTCGGCTGTTTATCTACGGCTGCAGGAAGCTGGACACATAACTAGTGCTGTATATTTAACCAAGGTTGTGTTACGTGTGAAATGGTCACCGTGACCCTCTTACTATGAGAAACTGACAGAAATTTTACAGGAGAAAAGCTCATTTCTGTTGTCATGAAGGCCATAACAAAATGTTTGTCCTGTGTCAAGATTTAAAAGATGTAGCAGTAGTTAACCTGTGGCTCAGCAGCATAATCACTCATATGTGTCTGATTTTGTACAAAATAACTCAGAAATGGCTGAGCCCATTTTCAGCAAACTTGGCAGGAATATTCCTTGGTTGAATGTCTCCAGATGATTAACTATTGGAGCAGATCAGTCACAGGTCAGGGTTATGTTTGTCAAAAATATAGTCAGCAAAACATTTTCTAGTATATCGCTGCATGCAGCCCATAGGGCGGCGAGACAGGAGATCCAAAGCTTATATTGTTCAGGTAATCATTCATCATTATGTGGTATAAGTGAGTCATTATGACATCACTCAAACACATTCAGTTGAGTCAAAGACAATAAACATCTCCCCGACCTCAGAAAAAGATATCTGTAAGCATACCTGGAAGCAAAAATCATAAAATGATGTTGTAATTGAACTAAAAATACATTTTCCAGGATATTACCAAAACCAATAAGGCAAAAAAAAAAAAAAAGATCTAAATGTTCCATTGAACAGCTTTTTTGTCATCATGTGGTATAAGTAGTATCATGACAATATTACAAAAATGTAATATATATAGTCTGAAAACCATATCTGGCTGATTAGTCTCATTGCTACGTCTCCTCCTAGCAGTATTAAGTGCATGCACAGAGTATGCATCGCCTATGCGCTGCCTTTCATTGTTTATTTATTTATTTTTTTCATCTCACAGATTGACCTCCACTTCATGAAGAAAATCCCTCCTGGTGCCGAGGCGTCTAATGTCCTGGTAGGGGAGCTAGAGTTCCTCGACCGCCCCGTGGTGGCCTTCATCCGCCTTGCACCCGCTGTGATGCTCAACGGCCTGACCGAAGTTCCCATCACCACCAGGTTACACGCAGCATCCTGGAAAGCCTTTTGTTCATCTATCTCTTGATTTTGCATCCTGATAAAGAATTTGCATTTAACCCAAACCCGTGTCTTCTGTTCTTCAAAGGTTTCTTTTCATCCTGCTTGGCCCTCTGGGAAAAGGTTCACAGTACCATGAAATCGGCCGGTCTATTGCCACCCTGATGACTGATGAGGTGAGATGTGGCGCTCAAGGTGATTTTTATGACAGTTCTCTTTTTTAAAAAAAGAAGAAAAAAAACATAAAAGGAAAAAAGAGAATACAAGAGTAAAAAAAACTTAGATTTTTAGGGCACTGAAGGTGTGACATGAAATGTTCTAACTCAATACTCTGCTATTTTCTGACCAGCAGCAGGGTTTGCTGTACTTTACCCACCCATAACTTTTGGGCAAAGGCTATTTGCCCAACCGTTGGGCAGATAAATATTATGTCTTACCTTATTCGCCCAACCGTGATCGTGTATTTGATAAGTTTTGTGCATCTAAACTACTTTTTTACACCACTTTTTTAAAGCTCTGTTGTGGCGTGAAAAGCGGCGTATGTTTGAAACATTTAATGGCGCCGTCTTTAATTACTGCAAAAAAAATACCACAATGGATGAAAGCAGACAAACTTTGTAAGCATTTTGAATGGAAGAACTGTTAACGACGCAGAAACAGTTTTTATGAACAAAAGGCTGCTTGTTGCCTGTAAGATGGTATTAGTTAGCCCCCTCCGCGGGCTGTGAACCCTCCTGCAGCCGGCGAGAAAATATCCACCCTTTTTCCCTGCGTTGAAACCAGAAGTGAACTTACAAGCGCGCTCATTAGTCGGTTGTGGTTGGGCGCATAGCCACTCCATAATTTTTGTCTGTCAGGGGGGCTGGCATTATTTGTTTATAAAAAACAAACAAAAAAACAACACAAAAAACCCTTTGGGGATGAAAAGAGACTGTACATTTCTCACAGTGCAGTTCTGATGTAATGTTACAGACCTTCATCAGAGCCAGATGTTACCTTTTTTTTTCTTGCTGGCAGAGATCCTCTGGGATGTTTTAAAATAGAATTGCAAAAAATGTCAACCTACTTCATCATATATGGGAATGAACATTTGTTTTTGAGTCACTGTGGAAGCATCAAACTGTGTGTTTCTGAATGAGGCATAAATAAGACCACCATGAAAGACTGATTTCTTCAGGGAAATTGAAGCAATAATACTCCCAATCATCTTCAGAATATTTTCCCTACTTTATGTGTGGTGATAGAAACTGAAACAGAAGATTATTGATGGTATAAGTAAAACTATATGCATCCTAATTTATTAAGAGATGAGGGTTGGCCAAAAATTAATCGGTTAAACACGCTTCCCTTGTGGAAGGGGTTCTTTTAAATATAGTATCCTTTGAGATCATACCCTTCTTTCAGTGGTGAGCAGTGCTTGGATGCTCTTGGCGTTGAAGCCTTCAACCTGATGCTGCTCAGTGACAGATATGATGTGATCATTACCATCGGCAAGGAGGTCATGTTTTTGGTGCTGTTTGCCTGTCTGTTGGCAGGATTATGCAAAAACTACTGAACTGATTTACTTGAAACATTGAGAAAGGGTGGAAGTGCGAGACAAGGAAGAAACGATTATCTTTTGGAGTGGATCCTATTTAGGGGGCAGATCCAGGAGGTTTTCATTGCTTTCTGTGAGCTATGACAATTTTCATGAATTTCTCAAGACGAAAGAAAAGATCGGACGTATGTGGCGTGCTAACATCTATGTAATTTCTGTCTGTGTGTTTAAAAACAGATGAAAATCATTCTTTCATTTTTTATACCCGTTTATTTCAATTAAGGGAGTTGGAGCCCACTCCAGTGGTCCTTGGCTGAGAGGCAGGTTACACTGTGGATAGGATGACAATCACAGATGAAAGCCAGATTGATCCAAATCAGGATATTATAGTGGCTTGTCAAACAGGTGGAAATCCCGGCCCTTCGCAGCACCCCTCACTTCACAGTTGGTTCATTTTCCTGACCAAATACTTCACCCTTCATCAGCTTTCCTGGGCCTTTGTTCTTGATGTCCTCTTGTGGCTGCCTCAGCAAGCTGGCATTGTACTCTCTGTTTATTGATTGGCTCTTTGGAAGGCAGCTCCCAAACACAACACCCTTTGCATTTCAGCAAACTGTGGCGTTGCCATCTCTGCAGACAAAATGACCTTGATCTTCTTTGGCAGGGCTGAGGACATGTGTTTCCCTTGCACTCTATATAGCTCACTCAAAGTGATGGACGCAGCACTAATAATGGCTTAGGAAACCTCCAGTGAAATTACTTAAATATGCTTCAAGATACTTCAAGTCCTCCCTTGATATGATGAATCTGGTATACTGTTGATCTCTTCCAGGAAATTACAATAGCATTCACTGATGTGTGATTCATAGTCATTCTCTTGTCATCCATCACCATATGGTGAGCACAATTAATGTCATCCTCAGTGGTGGCACTTGTGTACTGTGGATAAAACTGAAGTGTTATAATATTCCTGGGAGTTAAACCCTTCTCTTGCCGGTACTTGATGATACTGCAATGACATATTGCTTCCTCCATTTTGAAGAGTACTCTCTGTCACCAACATTGAAGGTCTATGAATCACCCAGTCTCAGCATACATGAAAGAAAGCCTAAATAGAAATTGTTTTCAAAAGAGTTATACACACGTGGTTTCATTGATCTGACTCTGTCTTTGTAGTAAATCTCTAACCTCGCAGTCGACCCTCATGTATTCCGTTTATGATTCTTCCAGGTTTGGCACAGGATGCCTCTCTTGAGGAATGTTTACATTTATAATTATGAACTGATATTACTCCTCCACAGATTTTCCATGATGTGGCATACAAAGCCAAAGAGAGGAAAGACCTGGTTTCAGGCATTGATGAGTTTCTGGACCAAGTGACAGTCCTACCCCCTGGGGAGTGGGACCCCACCATTAGAATAGAGCCTCCTAAAAATGTACCCTCTCAGGTAAGGAAAGGAAAGGGGTAATTTGTATTGCTGTCATTCATCAGACTCAACCACAGAACTGGATATTGGTTATTTAGAAATATTACTCCTTTTTCGTAAACCATTTGAGATTGACATTTTAGCCATATAAAAATATTTAAACATCTGCATTTTCCTCTAATCTCATCAGTTTAGTTCTCTGTGTTCCCCAGGGTTCTACTCTCAATCCTCTCCAAAACTGTTATTTTCCCCACATTAGCCATTTCCATCTGTGCTGACTTTATTGTTGAGTGAGTGGTCAGACAATTTGTTTAAGAGATCAAGTCTGAGATTTACCAGAAAGTCTCTTTAGATGATGTAAAAATGATGTACTAGCTCTGTTGGAGTGTCTGGGTTTTCAGTTGTCCTGAATTAAGACAAAGATGCAACCTTTCAATAACTTCCTGGACACAGAAGTCTATCTGAAAGTGCCAAACGTGCAGAGACATATCACTTACTTTGGTAGTGATGTTCATAGCTCTGGGTCCTTGCTATTGAGATTGGAAGAAGACCTTGTGGAGTCGTGAAGTCACTGGACTGATGATACCTTTGCACAGAAAGAAGGATCATGTCTTTAGGGTCTTGGTGCGTCCTGTCTTATTGTATGGTTGTGAGACTTGGACACAAACCAGTGACCTAAGCGAACAACTAGCAGTCTTTGGTATTAGGTGTCTTTGAAGGATGCTTGAGAGCTGCTGGAATTAATTGTATCAAATGAAGGGTTATTTAGGGAGACTCATTTGAGAAATATAATTTGCATTGTTGAAGGCCCCTTCACACATAACACAAAGTTGGACAAAAGAAGCAGAAACCGGCTGAGAAACCACAAACAAAAAACAAAATGGGGAACCACGAAACATTCCACCTACGGCCGGGAGGGACACATGGTTGGACAGGCGTGCATGATACCACAGCGATGGTTTTGTGCACACCTGTGGCACCTGGAATGTGTGGCACCACATTGCGCTTCTGCTGTGGGAGGGAAAAAAACCACACACCAAAAACTAAAAAACACTGCAATTTCTAATATTTAATCCACGCATTGAGCGGACAATACAAGTATGATCCTTCTGTTCTTCCGTATATGACCTATGGTCACAGACGTCAAGTCATGAAATTACATGAATGAAGCAGTGCGCTCTTGTCATGCCTACATCGGCTGGCGCCACATGTCCATTGAGTGGCGCATTGAAGGACACCGCGTCATGTGGACCATAGCTGACGTGGTGGACGTGACATTCAGATCTCCAGCTGAGTGTACACATGATCAGACTGTTCTTTTCACATGGCACAGCCTGCTGGTGTGTGCACTGCACGGTTGCTCTAGCTTGTTCCAAATGTGTTGTGTTTTTATGTATTTCCACGTGAAGACAGTATGCCCAAACACGTGTCTCACGGTGAAATGTTGTTAGGTGATGTCCTTCAAAACACAATACGTGTTCTCCAGCTGTGACTTGCGGGTCCACAGATCCCAACAGCAGCGGCTGGCACGGACACACCCACTTTACTGAACAAACTCAGCTCAAAGAAAAAGTGTCACTCTCTGCTCCTTTGTTATGTGATTATTTATGTTATGCAGTTATGTATGTAGTTATTGTTGTTTGTATTTATTTAATTGTCCTGTTCTCTTTGCTTTTAATTTAACATGTCATGTGCACTGAGCTGCTGTCAGCTGGAACTGAGGAGAGCATGATAGCCCGCCCACACGTGAATTGCTGGAGTGATGTTCATGTTGTTGATGACACGACATATGTCCTCCAGTTGAATTGCGAGTGCACAGCAGTCAGCTGTCCCAGCAGGACATTACAGCCGTCTAGATGCACGCTGCACTGGACAGCAATCGCACTGCAGCTACCTCAGCCACACCTGACAATGTTTGACGATGGTGTGGTGGGGTGGGGGGGACACACTCCTCACGACATCTGTGTTGTGGAGGGAGGCATCACACTCGCACACCACGTGTTGCAGGGGGGCGTGACACACTTGCACGCCACATGTGTTGGTGGGGGCCTTGCATGACAAGTGTTTTGCTTGGTAACAGCACATTTGTGCGGCACTTAGAAAATGTGCTGCTGTTCACACAGCCAGGTAGAATGTGGTCAGCTGCTCTCTACTCTCGTGCTGGCACCACAAATGGTCCCGCCTTTTCTAAGTGCCCTGCGAGTGGTACTGGATATTCATGGGTGGCACTTGGACTCCAGCCGACTCCGGCCAAGAGTGGGTCGAATGGTCATTCATCCGGCATTTGATGCATTTGATGACTTTCGACTGCTGGTGTGAAGGCTGCCTTGATCACATCATTCAGCCACAGTTCGACATGGCTGATGATTTCATGCAGCTGCTCGGCCATGGCACGATATGTCCAACCTGCATACGACATGCCGTTCAAATGCTGAACACGATCAGATGGCAGTGTGACTGCAATGGGTTTCTGGTGTGAGCGGCACGTGAATATAGAGTGCATGTGCTGTGCCCAAATGAATGTGGCAACTGCTGTATGAGGCGTTGGAATGTGGGTCCGATTTCCTACAAGTGCCATTCTGCCTCAGTTGTGTTATGTGTGAAGGAGCCCTAAAAAGCACCAACTATGACATTTTCTTCATCTGATGCATTTCTCTGGGCATGATTCAGCACTCAGGTGCTTTAGTGTTGAGGACCCCAGCAGCTGAAGAAGGTTGACAGGAAGACTACTGGCTGTGGTAGATAAATGGCTAATTTTGAGAGGCTGAGGATAGATAGGATGTCTACCTGGACAGTTGGCATCCAGGACCCAAGGCAGTTTCATAGTGTGGTGAATGTAGCGACACCAGTGCTTGGTCAAATTCAAGTTCCAATTGTTATGGACCACACATTCCACAATTTTGTAGCCACAGTCACCTTTAATTTTCCATTTGGAATGAGGAACAGTGTTCAGACCTGGTCAGAAGACCTCAGAAACCTGCTCCTGACATTAAGGTTTTGATGTTCACTCATGTATGCAGGAATGTGACTGTGCAGTTCACAGGTGATTTAGTGATGTAGAATCACAAAAAATTGCAGAAATCTAGACAAAATGACATAATTCCACGTGACCATTTCCGGTTCAGATTTTGTTAGAATGTGCAGCAAACAATGTTCTGTAACTGGGAAAAAGCAAAGAACCAAAGAAGAAAATTCAAACTCAAAGTTGGATCAAATAAGTGACCTAGGGTCAGATTTAGTAGTTGTGATATCACAAAACCTCTTATGGCATTAGAAGACTGCTGTCCAGATTTAGTAGCGGCAAAATAGCAATTTAACATTGGAAAGTGGGGGACAGCTACCTGACTTCCAGACTACAAGTCACATCTGTCAAATAATGCACTATGAAGAAGCAAAAACTACCATTCCACATTTGTGTTAACAAGCAATTGAACAGCTGTACCTAATAAAGTGGCCACTGAGTGTATTTCACAGGAATAATAATAATAATAACAATAATAACAATAATAATAATAATAATAATAATAATAACAAACATTTTGCAACAGTCTGGAAAGATTATTCAGTCACACACTAGCCCAAACAACACGCTAAAATATCAAACTGTCACTGTACTCAAAATGTATCGAAGTGTGACTTTTGTGTACTGTTACATCTTTATATGTCACTTTGGAATATAAGCCTGAGGACCTCACAAACATGGAAAAAACAAAACAAAAAACAAAACAAAAAAACAAAAACAAAGCAAAAGCCTGTGACTTATAGTCTGGAAAATTTTGAAATTTTGTGGTGGCCTTGTTGCATAATATGTATTTAGAAGAGATTCCCTTTCAGACTTGCACATGCTTTAGAAATGTATTCAGTCATACTTTATGAATAACTGAGAAAATCAAATTGGACTGTCTTATAAAACAAATCTCTGGAAAAAAAAGTAGGGTGTCATCATTGGTCAGTTGTTTTGTAAGTTTATTCAGACCTAGATATTGGTCCCAATTACAGATTTTTTTAAAAGGTTATTCTTTATCTTGGGAAGATTAATCAACCTTTGACCCTGTGTCTGGTGAGATGCATCTGATAGCCTGATGTCACCATTGGTCATTGTTTGATTGAAGATCAGTCAAATCTCTACCAGACCACATAATATCTCAACCAAATAATACATGTCACACATTAGCACAATACTGATACCTTGTATCGGATTATATTACATGATGTAATTGTAGCTTTACCCAAATGATTGACCTTTAGCTGACCTTGCCAGAGCAAATCTGTACTCCATATTTGGTCCAGTCACATTCCTTGACTTTGCCTAATTGAATTCTTTAAGGGCAATTTTGTGCTAAACCTTCACTGACATACTAAGTTTGGTTGAAATCAACAGAAGGACATGGAAGGTGTCAGCCAACAAACAGGCAGACTTCCCATTGGATTCAATGACTGACCCTTGGCAAGTTTGACCTTGCTGGGCAATTCCAGAACCCACCTCCATATGTGCAACATTTGGAGCAAATCAAAGTGTGAAAACATCAAATTTTGACCTTTGCACTCAATGTCCTTGACCCTAATTAATGTTGTCTGTCTTACGGAGTTACAGAGATCTAGGCAGTGCATTTGAGACCCTAGGAAATCAAAATATCACATGCTGCATAATCACCACCATTATCTCCATAAAAACAGGTTCAAAACATTTAGGAAAGGAAAAAAGAAAAACTCTATCACTCCTAACACCTGGGCATTTCCAGAACCCACCTCCATGTGGGCCACGTTTGGTGCAAATCTGATTGACAAACTTAAATGCTAACCTTTGACCCCGATTGCCTTGACCCCAGTGATGAACCTTTGGGAAATTTAATCTGATGTCGGTAATTGTAGAACTCACCTCCATATGTGTGTCACATTTGTTGCCAAAACAAACCCTTTAAGGGCAATTCCAGAGTTGCTCTTCATTGACATACTAAGTTTGGTGAGAAACCACTCAAGGATGTGGAAGTAGTAAGGGAACAAACCGATATTTTGACCTTAGACCCCAATGACCTTGACAAAACAAATCCTTTAAAAACAATTCTGAGGTCAGTCTTCATCCACATACCAGGTGGGATGACAATCCACAAAAGGACTTGGCAGGAGTAAGGGAGCAAACAAACATGTCTCCATTCAGAGTACGACATGTTTTCTAATATCTTGTGTTAAAAAAATGTTTGACTTGTTGGGATATGTGGTGGAACTGACTTCAGTGTTGATCAGTAAGAGGTAACTGACAGATTTCTTAACCTCACAGGATAAGCGCAAGGTTCCACCTGTTCCCAACGGAGTGACAGATCTTGGTGAGGGACACAGCGGGCACGGCGGCCCTGAGCTCCAACGCACTGGGAAGTAGGTATTAGATGGCACGAGCAACATGATCTACAGGCCTGAGCTGTCTGTCCTTCAACTCCATCCTGTCAATCCAGCACTTATCTGGAATCCCTGTCAGCTCTCTCTCTCTCTCTCTCTCTCTCTCTCTCTCTCTCTCTCTCTCTCTCTCTCTCTCTCTCTCTCTCTCTCTCTCTCTCTCCTCATTTAGTGGTGCAGCTTAGCTAAAATTTCCCTAAAAATTGTTCATTTTGTGATAAAATAATGGAATTTGGCACACATATTCTAAATGAACTAATATTTATTTTCAGATATGGAGCCATCCTGGAGTTGACCTCTAATGAGCTACAGGGTTCAATAAAGAATTACACAGGGGTCAAAATTTAAAAATGCTCCAATCATCTTGAAAAATATATCACATTATTTGTCTGATCATAACAATTCAAAAAAGTATAGTTTGGACTATCTGTGACTCAGTGTTCTGGAGTTATAGGGTAAAAACAGCAAAAATTGGGACAGAGATCAGTTTCAGTTTGTACAGGGGTCAAAAGTTAAAGTTGCTCCAATTTTGGTAAAAAATTATGCAAATTATTGGTTGACTTAATAGCATTTTAAAAAGGAATAGTTTGCACCATCTGTCATGCTTAGTTATCATGTTACGGGGTAACATTTGTCATACATTGTAGAATCCAATAGACGTTAACCTTGTTTGACCTTTACTTTGGAGACCGAGCATTCAACACAGTCAAAACTATTCCATTTATTAATCCTTTTAATAAATGGCTCCATATCTGAAAATAAACATTAGCTAATTCAGAATATGTGTGCCAAATTCCATGCTTTTATCACAAAATTAACAATTGTTTTGCTATGCCGCCCCACTAATTATAAATTTAGTTTAGTTTAGTAAGAATGTTTTACTTAATATCATTCCTCATACATCAACCTTTTGTTTGAAAAGGCAAAATGTGCTCAGAAATAAATGCAAATGAAACCTTTTGTATCATCAGAATTTTGAATAAAATTTCTAAAGTTGCAATGCCCTAAAGGGCTTCATGGTAGAGGTGGGCGGATCGATCCTAATATCGATAATATTGATACCAACGCTGGTATTGATATTGAACGATCCTCATGTAAAAAGATCGATACTCAAGCTCTTTTTCTCCCCCGCACGCACTGACTGCTGCGCACGCAGATTCATCAAAGTTTACTCTCTGTCTGTAAGAGCAGCGCTGCGCTGTGTCACACAACACGGAGCAGCGGACCCTCCCCCCTCTGGTCTTTTGTTGTTGCGCCGTCATGTGGCTCAGCGGCGCCAGCCAACAGCCATGCAGGTAGGCTCAGCCTGGCCCGCCCACTTAGCGCTCTCCTGGAGTCAGCCCTCTACCTCAGGAGATTTTGTTTTAAGTTGTGTTGAGTGATTTTTTTTTAAACAAAATGTTGATTGTGATAATAAAGTATTTTGTTGTCACGTACAATGTTTGGCGAAATTCTATCCTAGGTCTTTTGGATCCTTTGGAGCTATGAAGCTTAAATATGAAAATGTATCGGTATCAGAATCAATATCCGCGATACTGGGCCTGTATTTACTTGGTATCGGATCAATACCAAAATTCCCGGTATCACCCACCTCTACTTCATGGATTGTGATGAAAATGGATCCTGTCAATTTAAAATTGGTTCCTTTGCATTCATGTCTGAACATATTTTCAATTCTCCACTTAAAATATAGAGCTGCCAATAATTCTAAGACGGCATAAAACACTTTCTATCCAGTTTCAGAATCAGAATATTTGCTTTCATGGTGCTAACTAATATCAGTCCCTCTGTTTAAAATTTGCTGGTGTGCCATTAAGTAAATTTTACCACCACTGGCCTGGATGTTGCTGCACTGCCTGTTTGGTGTGGAAATTTTAATTGATTATTAGATTTCAAAGCAAACACATTGCGTGAGGAGGAGGGTCGTTTCACTATGTCGCCATCAGTGTTACTACATTTTAAAATAAACGCATGAGTCAGTAATGATGTTCAGGTGCACATAATTATTGACGTGGAGGGTGGAGCTTTGGGTGTCTGCAGTCTCTGACGTCTCACACAAACACACATGATCAAAAATATTTTTTTCAAGATATTTTCGTGTTTTATTTTTCAAATATTTTTCAAAATCACTCACAGGAGAAATTGCACATGTTTTATAAATAAATTAATTTTAATGTTGCAATGCTCATAAGGGCTTAATGATAAGGGAAAATGTTATGTTGTTTTCAATCCAACAGTTGACTCGCGGCCAACAGCAGATTCTTGAACATGCGCTTGAGGTAACTCCTTTAGTGGTATTTTGTGCACATGGCAGCGGTTTAATAGCAGAGGAGTGAGTGATGCACTGCAGAGGAGGTTTTTGTCCATGCTCAGATTGGCCGGAAGCCCATTCATGGCTGTCAACCACACACACACACACACACACACACACACACACGACGTGGCATTATTGTACTGCTCAGACCAAAATTAGCATAATATCACATCTACTGTTGCCATGGCAACACCTCTAGCAGTTTCCACGCAGGCCCAGCTTGCTGCAGCAGTAGTGTGCCCTCGGCGCCTGATACAGTAGATTCCCACTGTCGTACGCACACACACTTACACAGCGACATGAAGGACGGATGTAAGCTCAGTGTGAGGACGCGTTTGCAGCTTTTTGATGATTTGGTCTTGTGTTTCATTAGTTATACTGCAAATACAACATAAAAATCAGAGCTTGATAGTCCAGATTTCTCTGTGGTTCTGTATGGATTCATGTTATTCTCTGATAGAGTCCCATGTGTCGCTGCAGGCTGTTTGGCGGCTTCATTCTGGACATAAAGCGAAAGGCGCCACACTATCTTTCTGACTACACAGACGCCATCAGCCTGCAGTGTTTGGCCTCCTTCCTCTTTTTATACTGCGCCTGCATGTCACCTGTTATCACCTTTGGAGGTCTGCTCGGCGAAGCTACAGAGGGCCGTGTGGTATGAAAGACCATCATCACACACACACACACACACACACACACACACACACACACACACACACACACACACACACACACACACACACACACACACACACACACACACACATTTTATCTGACACATTATGTCACAGTCAGTGGAGTTTCGAAGGTAAACATGAATCAGTGCACAAGTGTATTTATTAGGTGTGTTTATTTTTTAGAGGTAATTTCGACGAGTCGGACGTAGGCCAAAATTATTAGGTTTGATCGGGATCTGATCTAAGTCTTCTTTCGCACATCTGATGGTCCGAGATTGATCTGCATGTGATTTGGCACAAATTTTACATTGGATTTCCTGACGCAACTCCACATTACATCAAGAAATGTGGCAGGGGCGGGTTTGAACCGGGAACCTTCCACACTAAAACCAAGTGCACTAACCACTTGGCCACCATGAGTTATTAACTAGAGAATGAGACAAAAGTAGTGGATTCGTGGTTAGCAACGATACCTCTCTGCAAGATGGGATCACATCCCGCCTGGTTCTTTCTGTGTGGAGTTTGCATGTTCTTCCCGTGTCTGCCTGAGTTTCCTCCCACAGTCAAAACATACTTATTTAGGGTCTTCTTTCTCTGCTCCTGACCAAGACAGCGTCTCTTCATCTGGGGTTGGTCCCAGGGCGCTGGATTCTGGCTGCCCACTGTGCCTAGTGGTTGGATTGTGTCCACCTGTAAATAGGATGGGTTAAATGCAGAGGACAAGTTTCCTTGCTACTTGAAATACAATGAAACAGATAGAAAAGAAATCAAAGGTTATATCACATCCAGATGTGCCTCCATATTTAATCAAATCCTCTCCACTTCTACACAAATTGTAATCAAAAATCATTTTCTAATTTTTGAGTTAATATGCATATGTCGTGGACATGAACGAGCGAAGCTCATCAGCATCTCACCATGTTATTTAGGTTCTTCAGACTTATTTTGAGTAAATGCTTCAGGGGAGCATTAGCATGGCAAAAACCTCCCAGCTTCATCAATGCAGGTCTTTCAACCAGACATGTGGTGCCGTGACATGTCAATCATCTGTGTCCAATCAGATTTCAGGTGAGTCCAGTGAAACCCCGGCCTCCACTCTAGCTCCACCCATGCCAGGAAGTGTTTGACCTTTGAACATTTGCTGTTTCACTGTGACTGAGAATTCGGCACTTCCTGTTTGAGTGTGAGCTCGCCACTGAGTTCTCGCGAGAGTCCATGGGATCTTGTCTGTCAATCCAGGAAGTGTTTGACATTTGAACATTTCCTGTTTTACTGTGGATTTGAAAATTGGCACTTCCTGTTTAGGACGCCCTGTACCATGAGTGAGCGTTGCACCGCTACGTGCCGCTGCGCGACGCTTTGCTCATATTATTTGTACTGACCCTAACACACCACTCATTACATTACAAGGAATCACACATCTGCTGAAATGTTGAAATGTTCTCTGCCAGGCAGTTTTACTACTTTTCCACATGGTTACCTTCCTGTTCCACACACTAATGCCAACTCCGAACAAGTTTTTTCTTCCTGTCAGTGAAGAAATCAGGTGTCTTCTCTCTGTACCAGCGACGCACAGCTGCTTGCACATCTGCATTAGTGTAACGTGTCCCTTCAG
Source organism: Thalassophryne amazonica (assembly GCF_902500255.1). Lineage (NCBI taxonomy): Eukaryota > Metazoa > Chordata > Actinopteri > Batrachoidiformes > Batrachoididae > Thalassophryne > Thalassophryne amazonica. The sequence continues at coordinate 154,658,438 of NC_047103.1, read as the reverse complement.
GTGTTCTTTCAGTTTGAGAAGAAAGAATATTTGGAGGGCATCAGATCCAGACTGTATGGCAAGTGTGGTGGGAGATCTTGTAAAATTTGAGCCTATTGCAATGTGTATATTGACTCGTGTGTGAATGAGTATTGGCATGTTGAAGAATTGCACTTTTTCCAGGATGAACCCACTTCAAGTGTGCGCGCAGCTTTTGCAAAGTGTCCACATACTGTATCAGTCAGAGTTTGTTTACCCACACTTGATGCTGTGAGTATGTGGCTGTTTGGGGCACCTGCTACAGGCCCAGTCACTCGCTGTGGCTGGATTTTTACCCTTCAGTCTCCTTGCCCACCTCCTGACTGTACTGACATCCAGACAGTCGTCGCCATAGGCAACGTTTATTTGCCGGTGCACACCCCTCCACCATGAGATATTCAGTAATAGGGTGTTGTTTCAAGCGCACCTCTAGGTATGCCACCATTTTTCACAGATGACTGCACATGTGTTACATTGAAGGCGAGTTTGCGCATGTCTGAAATTGCAGGAAAGCACTATTTGGTGTAGTGATAGTCATTAAGCAAAGGATTATTTGGGGCTAGTTTCACTTCGATATCTTGCTTATTGAAATAATCACATTGGAGGCAAAACCTTTCAGCCAGCCCTTGTATATTGTTTCTGTTCCCAACCTTTTCCGCATGTTTCATGGGAATCTATTTGTGGCTTGTTTTATTCAAGTCTGTTGTGTGGTGCCAAATCCACCACCCCATGGAACCACCCTTGTTCCTGGCACCCTCGCAGATAACCGGTCCATCTCACCTCTTGAAAGTGACCGTCTATCTGCTGCAGCCAGGTTAAATGTGGGCGCCCCCTTGGACTTCCCCATCCACTGGGGTCCTCAACACTGAGGCATTGGCATGCAGGATTGTGCCCGGAGAAACACGCAACATGGCCAAAATGTAGTAGCTTACACACTATCACAATGCAAACAATACTCCTCATCTGAGTCTTGCCAAGTAACTGCTCATTTGACACAGAGTCATTCCAGCGGTACCCAGGATGCTCCAGGGATTTCAATGACCAAACACTTCTGGTTGTCACCTTAGGTCACTGGTTACTGTACCAACTGTACAGTAAGACAGGAAGCAGCAGTACTCTTGGATTTGCCAAATGCACTCGTAACTTGCAGTCTACCCCTGTGTGTGTACAAAACAATGTGGTATTATTCCTGCACATTCTTCTGTGCTTTCAACCAACCCTGCTCTGTGGTCTGGAAGGTTTGATACATCAGTCACTGCACACATGAAATCAACTTTAACATTTCTAATGTTCACCTGTGTGAGACTGGGAACTGTAGCATGGCTATGTAATTCAAGTAAGATTTTAATATTTGTTGTTTCCAGAGTGCCATTGAGTCTCTGCTGGGCGCGTCCATGACTGGAATAGCCTACTCTCTTTTTGCCGGCCAGCCCCTCACCATCCTGGGCAGCACAGGTCCTGTGCTTGTGTTTGAGAAGATCCTTTTCAAGTTTTGCAAGTAGGCTTTTCACCATTTATGTTTTAAGTAAAGATGTGTGTGATTGTTACAGGATAACATGTCCGTGCCCATTGTGAATTTCTACTCGTGAGTGTGGTTTGTGCTTCAATCGGAGTAACATAACTAACTCCATACCTTTCCTCTTCCTCACCCGTTTGCCGTGTCTGTCAGGGAATACGGCCTCTCCTACCTGTCCCTGAGGACCTGTATCGGTCTGTGGACGTCCTTCTTCTGTCTATTACTGGTGGCTACAGATGCCAGTTCGCTAGTCTGTTACATCACTCGCTTCACTGAAGAAGCCTTCGCTGCCCTAATCTGTATCATCTTCATTTACGAGGCCCTGGAGAAGCTGGTACACCTGGGAGTGCACTACCCCATCAATAAAAACAACAACCTTCAGAAACTCACACAGTACTCGTAAGTACTTTGTGAACAGGTTACTGAGCAGCACTATGGTAGGACATAGTAGGTACAGTAGGTAGGATATGATAAGAAATGGAAATTTGGGAGTTTGTCTTTATATCTTTTATTGTAGGTGCCCCCACTTTTCAGTTCATTTTCTAATCATGTTCAATTGCAAAACAGCACCCCCATGTGTTAGTCTGGAGCCCCATTTTTGGTTTCATATACTGATTGTGGATATGGCAGTGTTTAAAAAAACCATCCATGGGGCTGAAAATTTAAATTTCAGGATTTGTAGTTTGCAGTCAGACAATAAAAAATTGGTCAGACAATATATATATATATATATATATATATATATATATATATATATATATATATATATATATATATATATATATATATATATATATATATATATATATATTCACTTATGTTAGAGCTAAGTACAAATACAAATGTAACAACAGAAAGTAAGTGTCACCGGAGTTTCATGCTCTAAGCTGTTATTAGACTAAGCTGTAATTGTGTGAAAAAATTTTAGTTATAAAGTTGGAATGACGTTTTCTCTGATTGGTTGTAGTGTAGAATGCTGATGAACAGTTAATCCTGTTCAGCTAATACAACTTCACATTCTTTGCCTCCTCAGTTTAAGAAGCCATCAGAATCATATAGTGTGCCAGAGGAATATGTTCCAATGACAAAATAGTTGTTTTGATTTCCCCAAGTACTACAGGTAAGAAGAAATTGAGTCTGGTCCAACAACAGTGGTATCCAGCTTTGAATCACTGCCTCCCCGTATTCAATAAGCCACACTCACTTTCAAGTAGCAGTGTGTTGAGCTGATATTTTGGATCAGTATCAGTATCTGTCCAATATTGGCAAAACTTACTGAATCGGACATCAGAAATTTAAATAAAAAAAAAAAAAAAATCTGATCCAAGTCATCTGTTGCACATCGTGTTGTTGGTTTTGTATATTTTCTTTTAGGGGAGTAGAATATTTCTTGCACAGTTTGAGTTGTTTGCAAAGTACATCCAGACAAAAGTATTTATTAACAAGTTGTTTTAAGACAGAGAAAAATGTATGGGATTGGTTTCGGTATCAGCAGATACCAAAGGCTCTGGTATCAGTACCAGTATCAGAGGTGAAATAGTTGTATGTGCCATCCCTTCCTTCAAACAGGCCAGTTGTTTCAGTTCCAACATGACATCTTCTGAAAATCACAGATTCAAAAATAAATGTCACCTGATTGTTGACACATTTCTGTCACGGTGTGTTTATCATCACTGCAGCTTGCATTTTATAATGCACTTAATGCAACATATTTGCACACATAACAGTTGATACTTTGTAAAGTGACAGATGGTGCAGTCACATGTGAGATGCACTATCCAGTTTTGAGTAATAGGTTTTATTTTATGAGGAATAATCTCCTGTTGAGCGCATGTCAAAAACGTACTTTATCCCAGCTGGCTAGAAGCCAAAGTACATCAAAGCCAAGACCTGCTCCTGTGTTTTTGTGTTTTACTATACTGGACAGCAGGAGATGTTGACATTTGTGTAAAACGCCATCAGATAAAGGATATTCGTTCATATATTGATTTTATTTTTGTTTCTTCCATCTACAGGTGTGCGTGCGTCGAACCCCGACACCCTAGTAATGAGACTCTGCAGTACTGGGACGACAGAAACATCACGGCCTCTCATGTCAACTGGACGATGCTGGACGTTGATGTAAGGATATTTTCAGTGAAATACTGCACAATGCATGTACACACTGCTGATATTTTGATATCTACACCAGAATGTGCTACGTATCAGGTGATGTGACAACACAGCAATAAATGAATAGTGTTAATTAGAAGAGCAATAATTTGCATAGTTGAAAGTCAAAACAGCATTTTAACATTTTGCACATCATTATATTCAAACATGAAGCTCTTGTTCTTATAAAGTCAATTTATTATGATGCTATTGTTTAATTACACTCTGCAATTTTTTCCCCCTTTTTACCTGATATGATGCTGGGCGTCTCTGCACTAAAATAACTTATCCCATCATACGTTTTGTCCTTGTAGTTGCACAAAAATCAGAAAATTTAGAAAATTTTGTTTTCAGTGGTGAGTGAGGGTGGAATTTACTGTTGTCCTCTCACTGAAAACAATGGAACATCAAATTTACTGTCTGCTGCACACTGCCAACATGTGAATGCAGCATCGGAAAGACTACAGATATGCAAATTGAGAGGCATTCACAGAAGCTGGGAGAAAACTAATATCCATGAGTGCACTTCGTTGAATGCATATCTATCCTGCAGTGAGTTGAAGTACCAGTGAGGGTGGTGTTTGACATGTATAAAATATTAATGAAGTAAGAGGCGTGTACAACCTGGCCAGTCCATTGCAGGACAAACACACACATGGACAAACTCATTATTCAGTTCATCTGCCTCAGAAAGTAGCTCTTCTGTCAGCCACGTACCATTTCACCCCAAAATTTTGCTGAAACCTTTCTTCCATTTTTTGAGTAATTGCATACCATAAGGACAGACAGAAAGACAAATGGGGATGTAATCCAGCCGTCCACTGTCCCATGTTGTATGGGGGAGTAATTCATGATGTCATCGAAAGCTCTAAATACCTAAAATACAGCCATCAAGCTGTAATCCTAAAAATCACAGAAGAAGAAAGGATGTCAGATGAAGCAAAGAGCAGACAGAAATAAAACATTACATCGTGCTTATTTATTCAGCCATCAAAGTAAACACCAAATCTAAAATCTGGATATTTCTGTTCTACTGTGTTGTGTCTGAAGAAGCCCACACTTTGCTTTATCAAGAAGCTGCCTAAGACTAGAGGGGTTTGGGAATGTGTGGGAAAGATTTTACAGGATTTAGCTGCACAGAATCAGCATAGAGATGCAGTGTGAAACATGGGTTTTCTTCCTGTCAGACATAAATCACTTATGACACCGGCAAAATACTCAGTATCAGTCCTACACATGTTTGTTTAGACATATAGTGACACATATCTTAAAAAGCACCATGACAGGATGCCACGGGCAGAACAGCTGGAGCGACTGGATCATTTCACTTGTGGAATTTTTATTTATTTATAGCTGTTTGCTTAGTAGAAGTGGGGGGAAAAATCAAATACAATATCATCATATTTATTTAAAGTATATAGGTATACATTTTTAAAGTCCAGGGTTAGTATTCGCATTTTCTTGCTGGAGTGTAAGTAAAAAACAAAACAAAAAAAAAACAACATTGTTAAGATGGAAAAAATTGTATGTAAGTTGCTGGACAGTCTATGTGTTGCATCCTTTTTTTTTGTATGTGGAGCTCTCTCTGAAACACAACAATTCTCTTGGAGCAAGTTTAACAACGGGCAGGAACTCTGGGTGCCGTGTGCACACCACAGTATGTGCTGTTACTTAACATAAGGATTTTTAAATTCCAAAAATAAGTAAGATGGACAGATAAATGTTCATTAGACAGTATACCAGATCATCAGATGGAATAGTTATTAGTGACATGGAAATGTTCATGTATCCATCCCCTGACTTGTCTCAAGGAAACTGACTGTGAAAGTGATGCTTACCATATTTAGAATAAATCCTTGTATTTATAAATCATTATATTTAGAATAAATTGTCAACTTATTTTGGAATGTATTGCAGGCCTAAAGTGCAGTATTGAATGTATGATGTATGAAATGAACTGAAGTTGACCATATGAAACATGAAATATCTTGGGTTTATACCCTCTGTAAATGTAAATGTAAGGATGACTGCATTTTAATTTTAGTTACTTTTTTAAATTTGCATTTTCCATATTGTCTCAACTTTTTTCTGTTTTGGGGTTGTACGTTAAAACCAATTTCCAGTTCATATAGGTGAGTTGTTTCACCTCTAGTAGAAACACCCAGTTGGTGATTTTATTAAATGGTTTAACAATTGCAGTTGGACCTTTAAATGCTTGTGTATGATTAATTGCACACTGATTATATAGTAACTTCAGCACCAAGCTTCCAGCTTCTTGGCATTTTAATATCTATGAAAAAACATGGTATTATCATCCCCTACTTTAACTGCACCAATGGCTGAAGAAATGTTGAAAATGATAATAAAAGAAAACAGGTAAAATGTATGGTAACAGAATTAGTCAGAGCAAAATTTTAATTGTTAGCTAAATTATGGCTACATTTTGTTGTCATTGTAATTCTGTTACTGTAGAATTTCCAAAATACAAAGGTTTGAGATTCATGCTAAAGTGCTACAAATGCTAAATTGTTAAATAAATTATTTAGGTATGTATGAATACCGGTAATTTCATACATATCTCTTTCACCCAAATATGAACCAAAGCTCACCAAATGTTCTTACAATTGCTGAATAATTTCTATTACACTTAATTATTTTAAAAATGGAATAAATAAGCTCTGTAAATGGACCTCTGCAATCACTTCAATGTATTTCTGTTACATATGCAAACAAGTTATGATTTTGATTTTGATTGTCATTATCATCATCATGTCCTTTGGTGGCTGTAGGAGTGTGAGAAGCTGCACGGGAAGTTTGAGGGCAGCGCTTGTGGTCCTCACGGCCCCTACATCCCTGATGTCCTCTTCTGGTGTGTGGTCCTCTTCTTTTCCACCGTCTTCATGTCTGCCTTCCTCAAAGAGTTCAAGACCAGCCGCTACTTCCCCACCAGGGTCTGTATCGCCAATCAGGTTTCTTTTCTTCAAACTCGAGCTAATCACAATAATGAAAAAGAAAACAAAAAAAAAGCAAACAGTAACACCTTCAGCGAAATCATCCTGACCTGTTCATCTTTGCACATAATGGCTTTAAAGCACAGCAGATGTTAACAATGAAAGTTCACATTTACCCTCAGTTTACTCAGGTCATTTCTTTTCCTTTGGTCAGTCCAGTAATTTTACAATGAATATAAAATTACACATAAAATTGTTTTGAGTTGACTGTCTTATTTTTAGATTATGCTGCCATCTACTGGTTCATTCACATGACAACACCACGAAATCCTGTAGTCTGTGTAGTCCTTCTACTTGTGCAATTTCTATGCTTTATCATTGAGATGAACCCCTAGTTCACTCACAGCGCCACTTTGTGGTGATGAATGCTACACTGTTGTCTGGTTCTGGTATTTACGTAGATGAAATGTGGATTTTGCCAGATATTGCTTTCAGTTATTGTTACTGTTATTTTGCTTCCTCCAGGTGCGAGCCATCATCAGTGACTTTGCTGTTTTCATCACCATCCTCACCATGGTTATTATAGATTATGCTTTAGGAATCCCGTCACCGAAACTACAGGTCCCCAGCAAGTTCAAAGTAAGTCCAAAGAAAGACCTCATTATTATGCAGCCATTTTTACCTAAGGCCATCAAATATGGCCGTCGGGTATTGCGAAGACTTTGCGTCCATCAGTCTGTCCATAAGTCAGCATAAGTCCAGTCCTATTACTGCCAGACAGTGGTGGGCACAGTTCCAATAACAGATAATTATCGAAGATAATGTTTTCATTATCGGATTATCTTTTTAGATAACTTTAAAAACCATTATTGGACTAATTATCTTGCAATAAATTTTTGTCCGATAATTTTTAGATCAATAACGTGGTAAATAAAGCTGAACAGCTACAAACATTTATAAAATTTAAAATCAGTTGAGCACCTACCTGTTAAATGTTTCGTAGCTGATGTGTAGTTCTACCCTCTGCAAAACAGAGAAGAGCTGCTTCAAGAAGAAACCGCTCTGTCCTCTGCAGGCAAAGGAGAGCTAATTGTTTTTGTTAACTACTTGTTTTATATATATATATATATATATATATATATATGTTATGTGTCGGACGCAGCCCGGAGAACCGACCAGCGTTTGAAGGACCCAGTATAAAATAAGCAGAGCACGGTACAAAGGATAACAGAGTTTAATGAACATAACAGTGCTGTGAAAAATATAAAAGTGCGCGGTCTGGCGTGGTGGATTGCGGTGCGCTCCCAGCAGCGCTAACAGTCCGGAGCCAGAACTGGTTCGGACCCAAGGACCCCGCCGACACCCCCCAGGTGGCCGCGACAAACCGAGTCTGTGAAAGAAGGAATCATTATGTGAGTCCACACTCAACACACAGAGAGAACGCTCAAAGGTGCACAAACAGCAAACACTTCCTGGCTTAATTACTAATCAGCTTCCCACCCTGCAGGCATGGAACATCCAGTTCACAAACTCACTGCAGCGGAAGCTGATTTAAACGACCAACATACAGCTCAATATAATAAGGTGTGAGGGACACCACATTTACTGACTGTATAAATGTTAGTCACAAAATCTAACGTACCTCAGGAAGTGTGCTGACGAGCGTGAGACCTCACCCCCTCCTCTTTCACAGACCATGCATCAAACCTGGACGTTCTCTGCATCCACTGATGATGAGATGCCTCCCGAGACGACGATCTCACCCGTCTGGTCACAAGGTCGAGTCTCTGGCAAATACACACTGTGTACTCCAGTCTTAAATGCCACCATGTTCCAATCCATGTAGATGCACCACAGCTGTGAGTCCTGACGAGCCGCAGGTGATCAGGGTGAGGTCCTGATAAACTCAGCTACACAGCCACTCAGTCCCAAATGCAAGCCACCTGGAAGGAAAAACAAAAGACAGAAACAAAAAGGCAGCCAGGCCCCCCAGCCATACAACAATATATATATATATATATATATATATATATATATATATATATATATATATATATATATATATATATATATATATATATATATATATATATATATATATTCTATTTCTACCTCATTTTCTTATTTTATTGTACTGTTACAAGTATTATTATTATTGCTTATCTTTGCACATGCTGTTTGATGAACATTTTCCTCTACTTGCACCCATCTTGTGTGTTTTTTTAAGAGTTGACGTAACATGTGAATTTCTCCTCTGTGAGATCAATAAAGTTTTATCTTATCTTATCTTATCTTATTTACAAGACATTTTGCAGACATTAGCATGCATGGTAACATCCGCTAACTCAAAGCTTTCAAATTTTCTACGGAGTTAAATTTTTCTCATTAATACTTGCAAAAGCACAGAGGGTGAGCTACAAATATTCCTTGATTTGCACAATTTACGCATTTAAAATGTAAATATTGTTTTTGATTGACTGATTAATAGAACGGCTTCATTGAACCTGTACCAATTGTACATAAGATAATAGGATTTTAATAATTAATTAAACAACTACAAATTATAAAGAACACAATCCTCATATGGCCGAGAGTATTTTAGCATTGTATTATATTTACAACTAGCCTTATTTTAAAATATATGTAGATGCACATAGCAAAAGTATTGTCACATATAGTCCGTGGGCTAGGGTGGGTTATCGTGCACCCCCCCCAGGACTCATCGCTATTGGTGTTTTTTGATGCTCTAGGGTATGGTGGCCAAGTGGTTAATGGGCTTGGTTTCAGTTCAGAAGGTTCCGGGTTCAAATCCCACCCCTGCCACATTTCTCCATGTAATGTGGAGTTGCGTCAGGAAAGGCATCAGGCGTAAAACTTGTGCCAATTCAACATGCAGATCCACCTTGGATTTGCTGTGGCGACCCCAAGTGCAAACAAGGGAGCAGCTGAAGGGACTTACTTACTTACTAGAAAAAACATCTGATATTGCTTACAGAGAACCTCTGTCTATTAAAAGCTATTGTCAATATAATAAATAATCTGTATTTACATGGCAGCCATATTTGTTGATAAATGCTGTTGATAAATTTTCATTTTAATGGTTTTGTCATTTATAAAGTGATCAGAACAGCAGTAATAAAAGGTTTATACCAGAATTCACCTAAATAGGCTTATTTGTGATATAATAATAGTTTACTGTAAAAACCAGAATGGGGGTGTGGTTTGCATATTGGCTGTAAATGTGTCAAAATACATCACAGGAAAGTCATTGATGGCTTAAATTGTTCCCAAGACACTGTACTCAAGACCTAAAGTCAATAAAATCCCAAATTGTAGGTACAAGTAGCTGCCAAAAAACGTTTGGGTTATATTTTTGTCAAAACTGCAACTATAAGTTAACGAATAGACAGTATTTTGTAAAACAGCTACTGTGTCTTAAGTAGATGATATTTTTAAATTTAGTTTGTTGTTTTGTACATCCAAAAGGTTTCCACATAGAGGCAAATCAACATTTTTTTTCCTGCTGTTAACAACAAAGGTATGAGGAAGCTATAATGTTAGGTTTAAAAAACACACATTTTTGCATTTTTGGGTAATGTCTTGAGGGTTACTCTAGAATTTCTATCAGAAGGGTGGTTGCGTCCCAAAATTTTCACTGTTAATGTCTTTAGTCTTCTTCTATATACCCTAGAGCATCAAAAAACACCAATGGCGATGAGTCCTGGGGGGGGGGGGGTGCATGGTAACCCACCCTAGCCCACGGACTAATACTAACTTGACCAAAATGAAAAATAACACACAGTGCACTATGTTTGTCCTGGCTGTCAGTATATGCTTGTTATGCCATGTATCAGGAGCCACTGCTCAAACGGTCTTAATTACAGTCTCAGATATTTGCAGTATGCAGGTTTCTGTAGGTTCTAAAGGAAGACTTTGTCAGAACCTTGTGTATTGCCATGGTACAGGAAAAAACATAATTCACCCACTGCTCAGACTTCTGTGACCCATAAGAGTAGGTTTGCAGATCCTCATCTCAGTTTACTCAGAGATCCCACTTTCCTGTTTGGTTCAGTTAAACACTTCTAAAATCCCCCAAATTCTATATTTGAACTTTGACCCTTATGAAATGACTTCCTGTTGGATCTTAATGGCCACTGAGGTACGAGAGCAGCTTTTAATCTTCTGTTATGCAGACACCCAAAGTTTGGCCCAATTAATTATGTTTTGTCAAAATGACTGGAAAACAAAAACTGTGTTGACCTTTAACCCCCAATGAAATGCCTCCTCACTGTATTTCAGTAACCATCAGATTTTGTGCTTAAATTACTAAAACCTCACGTTTCTCTCATATCCAAACTTTAAAAAAGAGAAAAAGACTAGAAACATGTTTGACCCTTTGACCCTGTTTAAATGATCCTTCACTGAATTTCAGTAAAAGATCAGCAAAATTATTCCAGTCAGCAAAACGTGAGGAATCACAGTGAAATATCTTTGAACTTATGGTGATGTAATGCAGATGCACACCACACCAAAGCAGCCAACTATATAACCAGCCAAAATCTCTCTCTCTCTCTCTCTGTCTCTCTCTCGCTGTCTATCTCTCTCTCTCGCTGTCTCTCTCTCTCACTCTAGCCAACCAGAGATGATCGCGGTTGGGTTATGAACCCTGTGGGACCAAACCCCTGGTGGACCACCATTGTCACCTTCATCCCATCACTGCTCTGCACCATCCTAATCTTCATGGACCAGCAGATCACAGCTGTCATTGTCAACAGGAAGGAGCACAAACTCAAGGTGCTTAAAACCTACCCACACCACTAAAATACTGAAACTGAATTGTGATTCTCCTGTTTTTCTGCACCTTAAATCCCGGTGTCCCTCGTGGCTCATGCAGAAAGGCTGTGGCTATCACCTGGACCTCTTTGTGGTGGGGGTGATGCTGGGCGTGTGCTCTGTGATGGGCTTGCCGTGGTTTGTTGCTGCCACAGTGCTGTCCATTTCTCACGTGAACAGCCTGAAGCTGGAGTCGGAGTGCTCAGCCCCCGGAGAGCAGCCCAAATTCCTGGGCATTCGGGAACAGCGTTTCACGGGCCTCATGATCTTCACGCTGATGGGCTGTTCGGTCTTCATGACCTCTGTGCTGAAGGTATCTGCCAGAGCGACGGACAACAAAGCACATAATCACAGACAAATGTTGCTTTTGTACATGCACACAAATGCAGCTTGAACTCTAAAAATTAAAGTTTTCCTGAAATTCCCAGCTTTGGGGTATACGAGGTCTGTCAAAAAAGTATCGGACCTTTTTATTTTTTGCAAAAACCATATGGGAATCATGAAATCTGCTCTTATGTGTCCCCAGTTTATTCCCATGCCAGTGCTTTATGGAGTTTTTCTCTACATGGGCGCTTCTTCTCTGAGAGGCATTCAGGTAAGCTTGTAAAAACAGCAACTGCATCACTACTGGCTGGTATTTTGCCCTCTGTGTTCATGTGGAATAGGCACAAGGTGATGCTTGGGTGCATTATTGTTTCTGTGCAGTTCTTCGACCGCCTGAAGCTGTTTGGTATGCCGGCCAAGCATCAGCCGGACTTCATCTACCTTCGCCACGTCCCTCTGAGGAAGGTGCACTTCTTCACCATCATCCAGCTGAGTTGCTTGGTCCTGCTGTGGGTCATCAAAACGTCCAAAGCAGCCATCGTCTTCCCAATGATGGTAATCACAGCAAAAACAAGACGTCCTGTCACCCTGCTGTCTTCATTTATTCTAAAATACAATAATTGTTGGAAACTTTGAAAAAGTGCCTCAGTTGGTAACTCTCAAATTCATTACTTAGGAAGTAATATTTATACCAACATCTTAATCGATCAAAAGACAGTCTTCCTCACCAATGAGGGAGTGCCACAATGAAGACACAAATTAATTAAGTTCGTTGAAATTAAATTGACAGATTAGAGCAACTGTTACTTGTTGAGCTAATTTGAATCAACCTAATTCATTTGAGTGTTACCAACTGAAGTGCCTTTTAAAGTTGGAACAACAATTCTCAGTGTGTGCTATTCTGGTGAGAATCAAGCAAAACTATCAACAATCTACAACAGGTAAAACACTACCTGCTTCAGGCAAAGTCAATTCAGTTTTTAAAAATAAAGCAGCTACACTCAACAAAAATATAAACGCAACACTTTTGGTTTTGCTCCCATTTTGTATGAGATGAACTCAAAGATCTAAAACTTTTTCCACATACACAATATCACCATTTCCCTCAAATATTGTTCACAAACCAGTCTAAATCTGTGATAATGAGCACTTCTCCTTTGCTGAGATAATCTATCCCACCTCACAGGTGTGCCATATCAAGATGCTGATTAGACACCATGATTAGTGCACAGGTGTGCCTTAGACTGCCCACAATAAAAGGCCACTCTGAAAGGTGCAGTTTTATCACACAGCACAATGCCACAAATTTCGCAAGATTTGAGGGAGCGTGCAATTGGCATGCTGACAGCAGGAATGTCAACCAGAGCTGTTGCTCGTGTATTGAATGTTCATTTCTCTACCATAAGCCGTCTCCAAACGCGTTTCAGAGAATTTGGCAGTACATCCAACCAGCCTCACAACCGCAGACCACGTGTAACCACACCAGCCCAGGACCTCCACATCCAGCATGTTCACCTCCAAGATCGTCTGAGACCAGCCACTCGGACAGCTGCTGAAACAATCGGTTTGCATAACCAAAGAATTTCTGCACAAACTGTCAGAAACCGTCTCAGGGAAGCTCATCTGCATGCTCGTCGTCCTCATCGGGGTCTCGACCTGACTCCAGTTCATCGTCGTAACCGACTTGAGTGGGCGTTTGGCACGTTGGAGAGGTGTTCTCTTCACGGATAAATCCCGGTTCACACTGTTCAGGGCAGATGGCAGACAGCGTGTGTGGGTGTTCATCTCATACAAAATGGGAGCAAAACCAAAAGTGTTGCGTTTATATTTTTGTTGAGTGTAGATTGGCAGTAAATAGAGTGCATACCTTTCATATAGTATATCAAACCCTTCAATCATGTGATCTCCAAACCTATTCCAATCCTATGCTGAGGTCCATGGAATATTTTATGAGGGGAAACCCCCCTACTCCCGAAATACCCAATGCTGCTGTGATGCAAAGCGGATCCAGAGTTGTCCTAAAATGTAATGAGGTCTTCTTTGTCCAAGGTCTCGTCACTTTGCCAAATGCAGCAAAAATGGCTCCATTAGTTTTTAAGTAATCAGCCAAACCAACAGACACAAGAGTAAACATGACCTCTTTGGTGTAGTCATTAAGCACTGATGGATTAATGGATTCCAGTGCTAAAAGGGCTAAATTATAAATGTAAAAATAAACAATAGATAATTGTAATTGTTTAAAATAAAATGAGCATCTTTGTCAGTTAGGTACAGTATTAATATTAACACATCATGAGCATGCATCTCCGTTTCTGCTGTTAAAGGTGTTGGCTTTGGTGTTTGTCCGTAAGCTGCTCGACTTCATCTTCAGCAAGAGAGAGCTGAGCTGGCTGGATGACCTGATGCCCGAGTGGAAGAAGAAGAAACTGGAGGATGCAGCCCAAGAGGTTCAGTGCAATCAGATGGTTGACTGGTTTTTGTGTCAATGAGCAAAAGTTTCCTGGAGGATTTGAATTTCTGCCCATGCAGACTTGTTTTACATTTCTCATGTCTCCTTACTCAGGAGGACCACAGTATTATTGCAGAAGAAGAAGGAATTGTACAAGTGCCATTGGAGGGACACTTCAAGTACATTATTTCTATTTAGGACTCAAGATTACAACATATCACACTTTGGGAATGAAATCTGACCTGTAATATCAAACACAGTTACCCACATTATTTCTTCTTCTTCTTCTTCTTCTTCTTCTTCTTCTTCTTCCCCTTCTTCTTCTTCTCTGGTTTATGATATCAGTGACACTTATGAGAAAATGTTAACCTTCTCTCTGCCATTTCTTTGAAGGACTGACCCTGCCACAGTGAACATCACTGATGAGATGTCCAAAGGATCATTCGGGAAAGTGTGGGAGAGCGTCAACCCTGAGAACATGAAGAAGGACGGCAGCTCTAAAAGGTTAGTCCTCTTATCCGCCCGATTCCACGATACTAACGATTTCAAATACAATTACTGCGTTTGCCTCTTCAGAACAATGGTGGGCGTGAGTGTTAAAGCACGTTGATGCTTTCAGCAGTGGCAGCGGATTTGCAATGATGAATGTCTTCTAAGTATGGCTGGATTTCAGGGTGATGTGAATTGTGATATTGACACATTTGGGTAATGATAGGCCATCGTACAGAAAACAAGAACCCCTAAATTCTAAATTCTACACACAATACCCAATGAGCACAGTGGCCTCCATCATCCAACAGGACTCTTCCAAGAGCTGGCCATCTGTCTAAACTGAGCGATCAAGGGAAAAGGGCTTTAGTCAAGGAGGTGACCAAGAAGCCGACAGTCACTCTGTCAGTGCTGCAGCATTCCTCTGTGGGGAGAGGAGAACCTTCCAGAAGGACAACTATCTCTGCAGCAATCAGACCTGTATTGACTATTGACTGCCATGACTATTCCTAGAGCTGGCCGCCCATCTAAACTGAGTGATTGACGAAAAAGGGCCTCCACCCTCCAGCAATCCACTAATCAGGCCTGTATGGTAGAGTGGCCAGACTGAAGCCACTCGTTAGTAAAAGGCACATGGCAGCCCACCTGGAGTTTGCCAAAAGGCACCTGAAGGACTCTCAGACCATGAGAAACAAAATTCTCTGGTCTAATGAGTCAAAGATTGAACTCTTTGGTGTGAATGTCAGGCCTCATGTTTGGAGGACATCAGACTCCATCCCTACATTGACACATGATGGTGGCAACATCATGTTGTGGGGATGTTTTCAGCAGCAGGAACTGGGAGACTAGTTGGGATTAAGGGAAAGATGAATGCAGCATAGTACAGAGACATCCTGGATGAAAACTTGCTCCAGAGTGCTCTTGAACTCAGACTGGGGCGAGAGTTCATCTTTCAGCAGGACAATGACCCTAAGCACACAGCCAAGATATCAAAGGAGTGGCTTCAGGACAACTCTGTGAATGTCCTTGAGTGGTCCAGCCAGACCTGAATCCGATTGAACATCTCTGGAGAGATCTGAAAATGGCTGTGCACCGACGCTCCCCATCCAACCTGATGGAGCTTGAGAGGTGCTGCAAAGAGGAATGGACAAAACTGCCCAAAGATAGGTGCACCAAGGTTGTGGCATCATATTCAAGAAGACTTGAGGCTGTAATCGCTGCCAAGGTGCATCAACAAAGTATTGAGCAAAGAGTGTGAATAGTTAAGTACATGTGATTTCTTAGTTTTTTTTATTTTTAATAATTTTGCAAAAAAAAAAAAAAAAAAAAGTTTTTTCATGTTGTCATATGGGGTGTTGTGAGTAGAGGCTTGAGGGAAGAAATGAATTTACTCCATTTTGGAATAAGGCTGCAACATAAAATGCAAAGATCTGTATGTATGTATGTATGTATGTATGTACAGTGAGGAAAATAAGTATTTGAACACGCTGCGATTTTGCAAATTCTCCCACTTAGAAATCATGGAGGGGTGTGAAATTTTCATCTTAGGTGCATGTCCACTGTGAGAGGCATAATCTAAAAAAAAAAAAAAAAAATCCGGAAATCACAATGTATGATTTTCTAATAATTTATTTGTATGTTACTGCTGCAAATAAGTATTTGAACACCTGTGAAAATCAATGTTAATATTTGGTACAGTAGCCTTTGTTTGCAATTACAGAGGTCAAACGTTTCCTGTAGTTTTTCACCAGGTTTGCACACACTTCAGCAGGGATTTTGGTCCACTCCTCCCTACCGATCTTCTCTAGATCTTTCAGGTTTGGAGTTTCAGCTCCCTCCAAAGATTTTCTATTGAGTTCAGGTCTGGAGACTGGCCAGGCCACTCCAGGACCTTGAAATGCTTCTTACGGAGCCCCTCCTTAGTTGCCCTGGCTGTGTGTTTGGGGTCATTGTCATGCTGGAAGACCCAGCCATGACCTATCTTCAATGCTCTTACTGAGGGAAGGAGGTTGTTTGCCAAAATCTTGCAATACATGACCCCATCCATCCTCCCTTCAATACGGTGCAGTCATCCTGTCCCCTTTGCAGAAGAGCACCCCCAGAGTATGATGTTTCCACCCCCATGCTTCACGGTTGGGATGGTTTTCTTGGGGTTGTTCTCATCCTCTAAACATGGTAAGTGGAGTTGATTCCAAAAAGCTCTATTCTGGTCTCATCTGACCACATGACCTTCTCCCATGCCTCCTCTGGATCATCCAGATGGTCACTGGTGAACTTCAAACGGGCCTGGACATGTGCTGGCTTGAGCAGGGGGACCTTGCTGCCCTGCAGGATTTTAAACCATGACAGCATCATGTGTTACTAATGTAATCTTTGTGACTGTGGTCCCAGCTCTCTTCAGGTCATTGACCAGGTCCTCCTGTGTAGTTCTGAGCTTTCTCAGAATCATCCTTACCCCACAAAGTGAGATCTTGCATGGAATCCCAGACCGAGGGAGATTGACAGTGATCTTGTGTTTCTTCCACTTTCTAATAAATAATCATAACAGTTGTTGTCTTCTACAAGCTGCTTGCCTGTTGTCCTGTAGTCCATCCCAGCCTTGTGGAGGTCTACAGTTTTGTCCCTGGTGTCCTTAGACAGCTCTTTGGTCTTGGCTATGGTGGACAGGTTGGAGTGTGATTGATTGAGTGTGTGAACAGGTGTCTTTTATATAGGTAACAAGTTCAAACAGGTGCAATTAATACAGGTAAAGAGTGCAGAATAAGAGGGCTTCTTAAAGAAAAATTAACAGTTCTGTGTGAGCCAGAATTCTTGCTGGTTGGTAGGTGTTCAAATACTTATTTGCAGCAGTAACATACAAATAAATTATTAAAAAAGTCATACATTGTGATTTCCGGATTTTTTTTCTAGATTATGTCTCTCACAGTGGACATGCTGTGTCACACTGAACAAAAACACACATGCACCTCTCGGGTCTGTGTGGGATGATGCACACATTTGTGCACACTGTGTGTGTGCATCCTGCTGTGTGTGTTCCACCACTACGCACAGCTAGCTGTGTATCGTCTCGTCCCAAAAAAGACTCTGAGTTCTGCATGCAGCGTTCACATACACCTGTCCACAGCATAATTATTCACTAGTTTGCTTAAATACTGTGGATGGAAAAATAATTCATCATCTGAAAGAGCACATTGTTTTCTTTCTTTATTGTGTTTTTTTTTAATTGCCAGCACATGAACATGCTGAGTTATGTGGCAGTGTTTGTGCGTGATGGATCACATGGCACATACCTGCAAGTGGCTCGTTTAATTACGGCCATTAACAAGTGCAAAATCCTCATTTACACACTGCTGTCTACGTGTTTTTTCACGCCTGTCGGTTACGTCATTCGCCTGTGGGCAGTCTTTGAGTGAGGAGTCGCCCACCCTCTCGTCGATTTTTTCATTGTTTAGGAATGGCTCAGAGACTGCTGCTTTGTTTGATAAAAATTTTTTCAAAACTGTAAGGCACAACTGAGTGGACACCATTCGATAAATTCAGCTGGTTTTCGGTAAAAAATTTTAACGGCTGATGAGAGATTTTGGTCTGGTAGTGTCGCCGTAAGGACGGCCCACGGTGCCTGACGGCGATCTCCGCTTCGAGGCGGCAGCGTCTCACTGTTTCAAGTTGAAAACTTCCACATTTCAGGCTCTGTTGACCCAGTAAGTCGTCAGAGAACAGAGAACTTTCAGAAGAAGTCGGCATGAGGAGTTTATTCGGACATTCCATTGTTAACGGACATTTTGTAATGAAAGAACGTGTGGGCAGAGTCGCATGTCGGGCTGGACCCGACCGCGGGGGGTCGCGACAGGAAAAACACCTCCGTTGGAAACCTTAACGGGCAAGTTGGAACATGCCCAAGCTGTTAAACAATTTCTCAGTTACTCACTTGTTGAAAGCCATCAAAAGCCGGCTGAATTTTACAAATGGTTTTCAACACGGAGGTGTTTATCCTGTCGCGGCGCACACAGATTCACCGAGTCGTCACGGAAACGACTCGGCTAATTTGCGCGCACGTCTTTCATTAAAAAATGTCCTTAAACAGTGGAATGTCCGCATAAAGTCCTCATGCTGGCCTCTTCTGAATCTTCTCTGTTCTCTCACGACGTCCTGGGTGAATTAAGCCTTAAATTAGGATGTTTTCAGCTCGAAACAGGCCGACGACGGCGCCTGGAAGCGCTGCACGACGTCCTGCTCTGTGGGAAGTCCTTACACCGACAGAAATACCCCATAATCTGTCATCAGCCGTTAAACTTTTCAGCGAAAACCAGCTTAATTTCTCGAATAGTGTCCACTCGGATATTCCTCACAGGTCCAGAAAAAATGTTGATAAAGCAACGCGCGCCGTCTGGAGCAGCGTGTGAGACAAAGGAATTCAGCCGAGAGGGCGGGACCACATCTCACTCAAGGCCTGCCCACAGGGAAATGACGTCACCGACACGCGTGAAAAAACTCACGCATGCGCACGAGGGTTCAAGCATGATTGGTGTAATCGCACGTCATTCAAATCCATATAGTTAAAAAAATAAATAAAAGGGTCGGTTTATTATCTAATAGACCTCGTATAACACCTAAAAAGATCCTTGTCATTTGATTGGTGGTTTGCATGTCACGTGATATGGATTATTTGTGCCATTTGCCATTGTGTTCCATTGCAGGGTTTATTTTGGTGACAGACGACAATTTGAACGAGCTTATTATTATCAGCCACCGTAAGCCGCCTGGAGGCATTTGCAATATTCACTGGGATGTCTGTAGCTGAAGTAGAAAAGCTGTCAGATGAAAAGATTGTCAAATTCCTGTTGCGGTTTTTTGATGGACTGAGGAAAGCAGATGGCAGTCTGTACACAAATACGATACGATACACTTTATTGTCCCTTCCGAGAAATTTGTCTTGGACTCCAAAGAAGTCAACGTACGGAGTCAGGTACGGACTACATCCTCAGGATTGCTTTTAAACTATCTGACTGTTTTTGCAAGTTGACTGACAACAATTTTGGATTGAATTGGACTGGTATTCAAAGTTTGTGTTGTACTATTTTGAACCTCTTGACTTCAAAGGAGCAGCGACACACACCAAAATGTAAGTCCCTTTTCTCTTGTTTATAAATTAACAATATATCAAATGACAAGGATCCATTAGCATTTTATAAAGCAAATAATGAACGTTTTTTATTTGCGTAATGGAAAGAATATTTCATTCGGTGAAAGATCCGAATAAAATATTCTTTCCATTACACTCCTAAACATTTATGATTTGTATACTAAGGTAGTCTTTGTAAATCACTCACATAACTGTCTCCACCCCAATGCACAAAAGTCTGGATTGCCAATGCAACTTAGCACTCCTTATCTGGGCTCTTAATGAATCAGGCCATAACCGTCATAAGCTCATTCCCAAGAGCTAGCTGCAGTTAGCATGTGTGGTCATGCTAATAAATAGGAGCTAACTGCTAGAAGTTAACCATAGTATACAGCAGCAGTTAGCTACATGGTAATGCTAAATCTAGTCACAGTTATTTTCGTTAGCATATGCAGCATGACCGCGATGTATGGCGTTGTCTGCCAGAAATGTATTGAACCTGTGAGCTAGTTCTGGCAGACAACTTGAGCTGCCTTGCTCTACATTCACTTCTTGATGCCTCACTCTCCGAATAATCTCCCCAAATTGGGAGGGCAACTTAAAACTCAATTTCCCAGCTCTCCCCTCTGCCTGTGAATGCTGCCATTGCTTCAACAGGGTTGCTGCCTGCTGTCAGCCCCACCCCACTCTAGCATCCACCTGTGGGAATGATTTGCATATCTTATAATCACTCCCCAATATCACACGCAATAATCTGTGATGAAGTCGGAGCTGAGACGCCAAACTCTATTGGCTGCAGTGTTGTATAAAGTACTGTAAAATCACACTTAAGTAAAAGTACAGATACCCATTAAAAAAATGACTTTGGTAAAAGTTCAAGTCACCGATTGAAACTCAACTAAAAGTCTTAAAGTATGTAGTATTTATTGTACTTAAGTATGACAAGCAATGTACAACTAAATGTACTCAAGTATCAAAGTAAAAGTACAAGTAAATATTAATAATCAAAAATGGGCTGATTTTTTTATATTACAAAGTTGATCTCGGCTTGTAAATGACTGGTAGTATTAGTCAAAATACTGAAAATTGTGCACATCACACAAAAACACTTCAGAAACAAGGTTTCAAAACCTAAAAGAGAGTAGGCTACTCACTAGGTGTTCACAGGAAACAGTTATTTATTTCTATATGTATTTATTTATTTTCATTGTTGCATGGTTTTATCTTTTCTGTTGTGTTTTGTATCATTAGTTTTTTTCCGTCTCTTTCTCTAAAATTGTATTTTAACATTATTAGTCTATTATTATTGACTATTATTGTCTATTATGTAGACTATTATTGTTGTTGCTATTATTAATATATGATTAAAAATAAATTAAAAAAATTACAATTTGAATCTTTTACGACAATGAACGCTGAGTCATTAATTATACAGAAAACAAATCAACACAGATGTGCTGATGCAAACAGCTTAATGCTAACTTTAACATTGAAAACGCTATAGACATGCTAACACCTTAGCATCGGTCGTGTTTTTAAGTTATAAAATACATCCATCAACTGTTTCAGAAGACCATAACAGGTCGGTTTTACATAAAAATATTAAATATTACTGAAAGACATATGCACTTCAGGATTTTAGCGGGGAAAAATTAGGATAAAGCGACAATGAATCCACGAATCTGCTTCGATCTGCGAATCACTGCTTCGATTGGTTCAAGGTTCAAAGCAAAGCCACGCTGCAGAAAAGTTGATTACAGACCCGCTACAGGTCTGTAATCAATGTCGATAAATTATCATTTTCCTGACAAACAAGTGCGCAACTGCAAAAAAGCCTACCGACCTGACTTTGTTGCAGTCACTAGTAATCAGTGGTGTCTCTGGCTGAAAACACGACTTTTTTCATGTGTGTGTATGTGTGTGTGTGTTTTGTAACGAGTAACGGCATGGCGCATAGAAAATGTATCGGAGTAGAAGTATGCAATTAAGGTCGGAAATGTAGTGAAGTAAAAGTGAAAGTAAGCTGAATTTAAAAAACTCAAGTAAAGTACAAAGTCTCCCAAAACGTACTTAAGTACAGTAGTGAAGTATTTTTACTTCGTTACTATACAACACTGATCGGCTGCTGTCTGAGTAATGATCATCAACCATGAGTTTTCTGCCAGAAATTGCAATTTACTCCAAGCTGGGAAATCCAGGAATATCTGGAAAACATTCATCAATGGTTGCTAAATGTATAATTTCCATGAGCTGGTGTGTTTAGATGAAATGATTTATTAAGCGCAGCCCTTCACACACACATTCCCACAGAATTAACTGACACTATCTCCTGCCTGCCTCTCTCATTACATTCCACTCCTTAGCTCCCCTTCCTAAAACCTCAGATGCTGATAACCCAAAGGTAAGTTATTCCCAGTCCCATTCATCTTGGAGAATCTCGTGTCGTCGCTTTGCTGAATGTTGACTGTTGCATGTGCTGAGAAAATGGTTGATGTTGGTGGATTGACACAATGGCATATTCTGGTTATGTATATGTTTAGTAAAGGAAATGCATGAACTTCCCTTTTTGCATGTTCACAATGCTTGAAAATGGTCTGCTTACTTTACATGTGCACGCTTGTGTGACCTGCATGGTTGTTGAACACTTTCCTCTAAAATGTAATACAAGTACCTTCTTGATTATTTCTTTCCTAGTTTGGTGAAAAACATTAAATGACTTTTCCAGTAATCATGTCCATCCAACAGTCATGGACAAAACCATGCAATCATTCATTTTTTTTCTCTCTTTAACTTTTTTCTTGGTAAAAATGTTTTCTCTTGCAGCTTTCCCGGTGGCAGCGAGAAGCGACACAAGCAGCGGAGGCATGAGAAGAGTTTGGACAGGGAGACGAGTTTGTGATGACACATACTGGTGATGCCACTGTGCTGTCAAACAGTAGACATTAAATTTTTGTTTTGTTTTTTAAAAAACCTGTACCGTGCCACACTCAGCCACCTTGTACTGTGCTACACTGTGTTTTTGTCACGTAAGTCTGTGTGCAAGTTGTTTCAAACAAAGAAGAAAAAAAAAAAAAACTTTACATAATGTATTAACACGGGGAAAAGAAACACATTCAAATGTTCATTTTCTATGTAGCTTAATGTTTGGTGAGACCAGCAACAGGCAGAAAGCCAGAAAATTACAGCGCATTAACGCTGTGTCAACGGGCTAAACCACTAAAAAAACATTTCAGAAAAAAAGTTTTTAAATTATCAGTATTTTGTATGTTTTATATTTTTCCAGCAATAACAGGTTGTTATTTTAAGAAAACCTACTACATCAAACCACAAATATGTGGACAGCATTTAATGCTATTGACACCTGACTTCAGAAAATGTAGGTTCAAGAAGATATTGGCCAGCGAAAAAGTTAGCAAATTTACTACATTTTTTTTCAAAAGTAATATATATATATATATATATTTTATATATTCCTTAAATGTAAATGTCTTGTGATAATTACAGCTCATATCAATGCAGATTTATTTCGATTTTACATTTAAGTGTTTTGCTTGTTTTATTTTTTGGAAATGGCAGTTTCTTGCTTGCATGGCAGCATAGCTCAGTATCTCTCGCTACACAGCCTTGGCTTTTTAAAAAAAACAAACAAATTTGCTAACGCTGAGCTGCAAGGTGCAGAAAGCTCTGTGTGTGTGCGTATGCGTGTGTGTGTTTGTTTCCCTACACGCATACTCTGTCGTCTTGTCAGTACGTGTCATCTCTGGACATGTGATCTCGCATCGGGAAGCTAATTGTTCTAAACCTACCTGCACTGTCTCGCTGCAGTGACCAGTTACTTCTAGAGATGCAATAAAACCTTTTTTTTCTGGGAAGGGCAACATGTAATAAATGTTAAAGAGTCTTAACAATGTATGATACATAGTATATTTTATTCATGTAAAATGTTATTAAAATATTACTAACAAGAACTCAGTATTAAATGACAGGATTTTGTTGTAGATGTTCTTTCCCCTCCATTGTCTACTTGATGGCTCTTAGTTGATTAGATTAAATAATCATTGGTCAAAATTATATGATTATCAAATATTTTGACCACTTGTGTCTGGATTTCTGCCTTAAATTTGCTAGTGATAGCCGTATACGTTTATTTATTAATTTAACTCATCTGTATAGAAAACTGTCAATCAGTTCAGATCTGTTGTTACACAGTGATTTGTTCCATGAGAGCGAGGGAGAGTGACTGAGTGAGAGCACAAATAAAGAGTTATTGAACAAACTGCCTGGAGTAATGAATCACTAAAGATATGCAGTCCTGGTGCCAGAGACAGATTTGCGGAGAGGTCTTGTATTGTTCTGAGAGTGACACTGTTTTTGTTGTTGTTGTTTTAGGCTAGCATCTTGACACTTGTATGAATTTTATCCCCGCACTGGCACACATTTAATTTTATGCCACTAGCGTGAACTAGTCATGATCATTGGGCAACCGTTCTCATGGTAGTTCATGATGGCATTATGAAAAGTCAATTAATCTATGGGTTTGTGGTATTGTCACGAAAATTGGGCGCTTTTCATGATGGCGGCACAAATTAATTTCATAACGGGGCACAAAATGTGGGGTGACGGGAGGTGTCCTGGCGTTGGTTATGGTTAGAGTTAGGAGAAGGGGGAGGATCATAAATAGTAAAATAAAAAAATCCGCCCTATTTTCGTGACAGAGGCATGGAAAAAAATGTGATACTGGACTGTTGAAAACCAGCCCAGTCTCATGGTCTTTTTGTGTGCTCCATTCACGAAATGTGTCACATTTTTGCGATTTTTTTTTTTTTTTTTTTTTTACTATTTCTAACCCTACCCGATCCCCCAACCATAACCTAACCCTCCCAATTCCCCCGTGGTGCAGAGCCTACTTGGAATCTTGTCTCAAAGGCAATTATATATATATATATATATATATATATATATATATATATATATATATATATATATATATATATATATATATATATATATATATATATATATATATTGTAGTGACTGGTAAAACAGTTTCATTTTCATTCCTTCTCATGAGCTAATTAATGGATCTGTAAAGTTATGATTATTATAGATGCAACATCTCTTATATCATTCAGATGCCCTGCGCGCAATGACACGCAATGACAGCATCTGCACCTGCTTGGAGGAACTCAAACTGATGGATTATCTAAAAGGTGCCCTCATTAATAGCTCACATGTAGTTAATCTGATCATACTCTAACCACGGAGTCACAACAATTCATCTGCAGGAGAAATAAATGGCCTGATAACACCCACTCTACCATATGCTCTGTGGCTGACATTTAATTAAAATAGCAGTAAATCACTTGAATGTAATCTACTGCACTGACATGCGCAGCACAGGTTTTTTTTTTAAGCTTTGGAACAAGCACATTTCAAATCAGTGAGGAAGGAAGCCCAAATTAACACTCAAGGATTAAAAAAAGTTGTTTCACAGGGTCAACAGAACCATCACAACTAATGCATGCTGTGATTTGTTCCATGAGAGTGAGGGAGAGTGACTGAATGAGAGTACAAATAAAGAGAGATTGAACAAACTCTGCCTAGAGTAATAAATCAATAAAGATATGCAGTCCCGGTGCCAGACACAGATTTGTGGAGAGGCCTTTAATTGCTCTGATGGAAGCACACTTTTTTTTAGGCCAGAAGTGTAAAATAGAGCCCTGTGTGGGACTATTGTCTCTGGTCCTGTAGGAATGGCAGATTGCCGTTGATCAGCAGAGTGCAATCTGCCATCCCTACAGGACCTATACCCCTCCAGGGCCTTGAGGCAAGCAAGAAAGATAGTGGCCGATCCCTCTCACCCAGGGCACAAACTTTTTGTTACCCTGCCCTCTGGTAGACAGTTGAGGACCATCAGGACTAAAACCTCAAGACACAAAACACTTGTTTCCATCTGCAACTAGACTAATAAACAATGCCACAGACCCCCATTTACCCTGCTCCCCCCCACTTCCACAAAGTACAGATTGGCCATCCCTACACTGAAAGGTACTGTACATCTGCACACCAGTCACATGCTTTTGCACAGTCCCATTCCATTATGCTATATTTATTTTACTGTGAACATAGTTTTGCTTATTTGACTATGTCACTCCTTTTCTTATTATAGAAATGTTTTTTTTTTCCTTTTCTTTTTCATTATTGTTTACGTACCAACAACACCAGATTAAATTCCTTGTATGTGAGAACTTACTTGGCAGTAAATTCGGATCCTTTGACAACCTGAAACCTACCCCACTAGCTTCACCTACAAATTATGAGACCCAAGCCATTTAGTTATGGGAAGGGAATACATTGTTCTGCCTGCCAGATCCTTCAACAACCTAAAACCTACACTTCTAGCTACAGCTATGAATTGCCATTGATAAGGCTATTATAATTTTACTTATTGTGTAAGAACCCCCCTCCCCCCCAAAAAAGTTTGATGGCAACAAACACACAGTGAAATACTTTATTTTGCAGAATAGGTTGTTGTGTAGAATTAATACTACACTATCTGAGACTTAAAGTTTTTGTGTTCTTGATTTCACTTTAAAAAATAATCTTGACTTGTATAAAATAATTTGCATTTCTTCTCTGGTGCACCATAAAAATCCATGGAAGAGTTGTTATTGTATCTTTGCATCATCACATAATAAAATAAACTTTTTATTAAAAACATTTCTGCATACAAAGTAGTATGGCTTTATGTTCCATTGTATCGTGCAGCACACAGAGGTATTCATCGAAGAGTATCTTATTGGTCTTTTCTTTTCTTACTGCAGGGGAGAAAAAAAACAAAACATTATGACAATAAAATGATCTGGTATTGAATCTGCACTCAGATGATGTCGATAAGTTAATAGCAGAGAGAACATCCTTCGGTTGGATTAACTTTACCTTTCCCCTGAAAGCTTTGAGGTCATGACCCACAGTAAATATTCTTTGGCGGCCATGGAGTCCAGAACCTTGTTGACGTCACTTGTGAAGCTTCCATCTACGTGCCTTCTGCTGAATGCTTCAACCCTGTTGTCCATTTCATATCTGAGTGCACAGGCATACAATGTAAACACAACTCCTTAAGGGTGAGTAACCCATCGCGAGCACCGTCATCACCATCATTTAGGATCATTGTATTGTTTATATAAGCGATCGAGATTATCTCACGATTGGCCCATAAACAGGTAAGATCACCATTGACATCACCATCATGGCACAGTGTCGACACACACAGGAATCAACGCAGGGCAAAACTTTAGCTGATTTATTTGAACAGAAACACAATGATCATCATGGGGAAACAGCAAACAAAGGAAAAAGAGAAGGAACATGAGATTAGATTTTTCTGTCTCAACATCTCTCTCTGTGTGTTCATGGTTGAATCAGAAACATAAAGTCCACGAGGCATTTGTGCAGGAGAAGAAACGACAGACAGCCTACTCTCTCCTGACTTGTCCAGACTTGAGCATGGCAACAAAATCTTTGACCGCCTGGTTGTTGAGGTAGGCGCTTACATCGCTGGTGAAGGTTCCATCTGCATGCCGTTTTTCTGCAGCACTGCAAAACAAGTATTTTCATATCTGTAATGAAAAAGTTGGCAAGGCATAACCTCTCTTATTTAATTTAACTTTGAATAACTGAGGTAAAATAAGGCCAAGCTTTAAAAAATGATATCAATTAGATTAATTTCCGATAGATTTTGAAGGTTAATTGGCAAAAAGTAAACTACTGTTGACTAGGTAAAACAACAACAACAAAAAAACTTAAAATAGATGCATATAATTCTTAGTCAAATACTGAATTGTTCAAACACACTCTTTTCATATATTTACTAATCTAGCTACCTCTCCCTAATTGCTGCATTGGTTTCCATACTAGATATCATATTACCTATCCATACACAATTTCATGAAATTTGCCATACCTACAGTATGAACTGTTCTAAAAAGAGATTGATATACTTTGCAGTTAGCTGTAAGACTACACTGGACTTTCACATAACTGTTAATTTAATATTGATGCTATATTTGCCTAGCCAGCTGTGGTCTAGTCACTGCAGTGGTCTCCATTGTATCATATTATCAACGCTCGCAGAGTGCAAACCTCTGCCAACATTAGTTTACAATTCCACAAATTTTTACCTTGGAAAAAAGTTTCAAGGTCAAAGTCCTGTTAGAAGTGGCTTTTCTTAAGCTAAATTAGATGTGATCAAATGTCAGGAGTATTGCCAGGTTTCTTCAGACAAGTCAGGGGATAGATACATGAACATTTCCACGTCAGTGAATATGTTTTGGACTTTATTTACATCAATTATGAAGCAATTATGAAGTTTCTGAATTCTTTTTCCAGATAATTTTCACGAAACAATGGTTATCTCTGCTATGCACAATTTGACATTGCTTTTTGGCACTTGGTTTCCAACTGATAACTCCATCCAATTTTGGTGGTGTAGGTAAATCTATAACAGAAAAATGAGAGTGACTGGGGCACTTTTGATTGAGATATAATGCAAAATGTACAACAAATAAGATTTTAAATATTAAATTCAAATGTCCACAAAATCCACAGTCTGGATCAGATCAAACTTTGTCAGGCGATAGTGAGTAGCAGTCTGCACCTCACATTCAAATATGAGAGTGACTGGGGCATGTTTGATTAGGATATAATGTAAAATATACATTAAATGGGGTTTTCAATTTTAATTTTAAATGGCCATAAAATCTGTAATCTGGGTCAGATCCAGCTCAAATTTCTCAGACAATAAAGGATACTATCCTACATAAAACTTTAAAATTTGAAAGACATTTGACTTTTTGTGACAGAGTTATGAATTGTGTTCAGAAAGGATATGGATTTTTCCAGTTTTCCAAGATTTTTCCTGACTTTGACCTTTGACCTATGACCTTGTAAACCTAATCAGTTTTTGCCTATCAGGATATAAATCCTTTGTAAACAATTTCATGATGATATATGAAAAGTTGTGGGTTACAGGCTGTTCAGAAACAGACAAACAAGCAAACGGGTGAAAACATACGGCCAACTTCGTTGGCGGAGATAAAAAACAAACAAAAAAAACAACAACAACAAAATCATCTGCATAATTTTCAGTCCTTTGTGCCAATACTGGATTGTAGAAACAATCATGAGTTAGGTAGTTTTGCCTGCTCATTTTATTGGTCTCCACACTAATGAACGACATATTACTGAGCTAAACAAAGTCAGAAATGTTGTAAAAACAGACTAATCAGTTTTAGTAGGTACTCGGTTGTAACCTAATGTTAGATTGCACAAATTCATGTTGCACTTTGTGTACAGCACGTTCAGTTGATTTACGACTTTTCTGGTTTATAGTCATGCTAGCTAGATTAGCAGGCAGCTGGCTCAGAAAGTAGCATGCACGAAAGTAATGGATTTTGCCAATATGAATACATTATAATTTAAATGTCCAGTTTTAAAATTGCACACTTATGCTTATCTCCACATTGATTACATGATACTTTAAACCTCCAGTCATTATAGTAGAGAAGCTTGAATCTTCGACTGGACTGGGTTGCTTGACGTAAGGACGTTTCGCTTCAAATCACAGAAGCTTCCTCAGCTAAAATTCTTGCTCTGGTAGTCTGACTTCTGTCTTGACTCTTGTAGAGAAGAATAAACCAGAAGCCAACAAAAGCTGGAGTTTTTTAACCTAACCAGACCCCTCCTACCGAGAGGCCCACTGCTATAGGCTAGTGACTAAACAATAGCTATAATTAGCACCTATTGTGCTCTAGTTAGCACTCTCCTAATGATGGGATGGAAGCCTCCCCTGATGGCTCCCTTGACAACTCTCCTGATGACGTGAATGACTCATTACCATGAACAAAAGACTGAAACTGCTTTGACCTGAGTACCCCATTGTAAACAGGGGACAAAGCGTGTCTGAGACCCGCCCCCCGGTTAAGGCTGGGTTTCAACTGTTTTACAAAGAATGCTTCCTTGACACCTCTCTCAAACCATTTCTTCTCTCTGGCCAAGATTTTAACTTCCTTGTCCTCAAATATGTGGTTAGTGTCTTTCAGGTGGAGATGAACTGCAGACTGAGGTCCACTGGCAACCTCTCTGCGGTGCTGGTATAGCCTCTTGTTTAAAGGTTGCTTAGTCTCACCTATGTAGTGTTCATTACAGTTTTCCTGACATCTGATATAATACACTACATTGCTCTGTTTGTAACTAGGGATCCTGTCCTTAGGGTGAACTAATTTCTGTCTCAAGGTGTTAACCGGTTTAAAGTAAACTGGGATTTTGTGCTGTCTGAAGATCCTCTGTAGTTTTTCCCCTACTCCTGCTAAATAAGGGAGAGACACTGCTCTTCTTCTTGTCTCCGTCTCCTGTCTATCTGGTCTCTTTGTTTTCTGGGACTTCTGCACTTTGTCCAGGGACCATCGTGGGTACCCACATACTGTGAGGGCTTTCCGGACAAGTTGTTGTTTTTTAGCCATTCCCTCTGCAGTTGTGGGCACCTGTAGGGCTCTGTGTTTTAGCAGAGCGCTACACGTGAGAGCCTACACAGAAACTCCAGTCATTATATTTGAGCAAACTCATGCTATCTCATGCTAGCTGGATTACCAGGTAGCTGGCTCAGAAACTAGCATGCAAGAAAGTAATGAGTTCTGCCAATTGAGGCTTTTCAGGTTTCAAATCCCGCAAAACCTTCGGAGAGGTCGCTGCTCTGCGAGATCTCAGTAACATTGAGAACTGCACTGAGACGCTCACACAGACAACACCATTAACATCGCAACATAAAACTATTTTTATATTGTGCCTAAAACTCTCGTGAATATATTCTCTGGGTTTACAGACGTTGTTATTGCATTTATTTTATGTAAACATGCGAGAATCACAGGCTGTCTCTCCGTTATTTTCATAGGGAGCTGCTGTGAGCTACGCTCGCTTCCTGATCATGTCATTCTGGGGAAAGTGAAGTTTGCTCTTTAACGTCTTGATTATTGTTCTTTACAACACTGTACTCTTTGTTCCAGACTAATATATATGATATGTCTGAAATTCGGTTTGCGCTTATTAAATTCCACGCAGATTAAATGTATCAGACACGGATTATTTGTTAGAATTGTTTAGCAAGTTTTCAGGGTATCATGTACGCAGTCTCTTATTAACGTGACGAAAAGCATAAAAATTACATTTTTGTAGTATAATATTCATTTACAATTGTCTTCATGTGGATTCTCTATGTTGTTTTGACTGCAGCGACTCTCTGGTGCACAAGGGATTATGGGATACGTGAAAACCCTGAATGAGTACATAATTTAAATGGCCAGTTTTAAAGTTGAACATTTATTACTATCTCCACATTGACTACATGGTATCAAACATCCAGCCATTATAGTTGAACAAACTGATGGAAATGCAGAATTAACAAAATCGTGAAATTACCAAATGAATTTTGTTGTAAATGAGAACAGAATAAAATATAGTTTTGCTGTGTTTGTATTCTTCCATAAACTTGCAAAAAAAAAAAAAAAGATTTGTTGCTAATGACTAATGCTGTGATATATTAAAAAATGTATTGAATGTATGGGCTGGACCATCACCTGTTCCCCTTGCTGTTCATCAGCCGCTGGACAAAGTCATGTGCCTTCCTGTCCTCCAGGTATTTGCTGTAGTCATTGGCGAACGTTCCCTCTGAATGTCTCTTCATTTCTGACATACTCCTCAGGTCATCGACTGATGTGTCTTCTGCCTCAGAACTGAAGGACAATGAAGGGAACAAGCAGTGTGTGTGAAAATATGCATTTTCACACATTTTTGTAGCAGATTTAACAGTGTACTAGTCAAACTGTCAATGTCAAATTGTTTTTATTCAAAAGAATGCTACAAATTTACAGTTACACCTTTTTTTTTTTATCTTTAAACTGGGTTTGTTTGGTCAAGGTCACCACAGCAGATCTAGTACAGATTGTCTGTTACAGCGCAGCCTTTATAACAGATGTCTGAATCCAGCTCTACGTGGAGAAACCTGCTCACTGCTCCTGGTGTTCCCAAGTGGTCTCCAAGCACAACAAATCACTTCTGAGGACTGATGTGAACCAGTGATCAGTATGGCTGCACAATTTCAAAGACAAATTATTATTACTTGTATTTTGATAACTGATTAATAATTAAGAAATTGGGCAAGCTGGTTCTAGTTTCTCAGATTTTAGTGTCGGGGGGGGGGGGGGGGGATTTAAAGACAGAATTTTTTAAAAATTTGTAAATAACTGCAATATTATATCATAGCTTCCATAATTTTTTTTTTTGACATGTATGCAGATGATATCTTATTGTTGCTTTTCTTGTTGAGGAAAAAAACAAAAGAAAACAGGGAAGTAAGGCACACCAAGTCCTGTTGATCAGTACAACAATTAAAAATAAAAGCACTGGACAATTTGACTCTGTGTTCATCTGTTGTTTAATGAAAACATTCTGGCCCCCAGGCTATAAATCCAGCATCACCACGAGACAAAATACTACTTCACCTCAAAGATGGCACACCCCACACACACACACACACACACACACACACACACACACACACACACACACACACACACACACACACACACACACACACACAAAAGCACGGTGTATACAGCTCAGTGTGACGAGGATTGCAATGAGCTCTACATCGAAGAAACCAAACAGCCAATCAACAAGAAAAAAGCTCAACACAGGAGGACCAGTAACTCAGATCAGGACTCTGCTGTCTACCTGCATCTGAATATAAAGAGGACATGTCTTTGAGGAGACCAGCGTTCATATATTAAACATGGAAGATGGTTGGTTTGAAAGCAGTGTTAAGGAAGCCTTCTTTGTTAAAGTGAAGAAACCTTCTTGAAACGGGGTGGGGAGCTGAGATAAAACCTCTCTCCCACCTATAATTCTATCCTTTCATCTAAACCTCAGACACTCAAAGATGGTACCTATACATCTGACCTCCTGTGACCAACAAGTTTTAACGCCTTTCTGTGCATCACTGTGACATCAGTGACCCAACAGAAGATAAATATTTGAGTCTCTTACGACTCCAACCAGAACTACTTCTGGAAGAAGAGTGAAATTTTACTTATTTAACTTGAAAGGATAAACCCCTTGAGATTTATAATTTCGTTCAAGGGGGTCCTCAATAATAACAACAAAAACTTCCAATGGGCAAGACATGCAGCAGTACATATATACCAAAATATGCAAACAGAGGCAACAATACAGCTACAAACACTTAATTACACAAACACGTCTACACGCACACACCCACAACCAATCACACCACACACACAAAGCTCTTTAACACGCTCCCAATGGTTACATATGTTTTTAAGGTGTTGTACAAGGGCACTTTTAAATACAAAGAGGTTGTAGAGCGGATAGAGGAAGGAAAGCTGTTCCAATCATAGGGTGCTTTATGTTTAAATTAAGATTTTCCAATTTCCTTGTTCATTTGTGGAACGAAACCCCCCCCCCCCCCCCAAAAAAAAACCCAACAAATAAATAAATAAATTGAGATGCATGTCTCAGACTATATAAGAAGAACCAAAACAGTCAACTATTGCTTTAAATATTCTGGACAACTAAGATTAATGCATTTAAAAATAAATATCAACCAGTGAAATTGTCGTCTGGAGGATGGAGTGAGCAGGACAACTTGTTATAAAGGTCACAATGGTGAGTCATAAATAAACCTACACAAACTGCTGTAAACTACATTAAGTGGTTTAAGATGAGAAGATGAAGTATTTTGATAAACTGTATCACTATAATTAAGAATGGGGAGTAATACTTGCACGACAATCTTCTTTCATACAGAAAAAATTAAAACAATTAATTGACTGATAAAGTAGTTTCAATTGATATGCAATTTTATCTGTAATTTGAAATGTTTCAAGTCCTATTGAGCTGACTTGACATCCTTAGATACCACAATCTGGATGACTGATGTCCTTCAACAAGAAGCGTCATCTGCATTGTCTCAGTCCACAAGGCTGTAAAAGGGTATACCCACCTTGGCTGGGGAGTAACATGTTCTACTGTCCAGGGAAAGTCATAGACTTCCAATCACATCATGCTACAGAATCCGAGGATAAGCAAGAACATCAGTATAAAGAGTAAATCAAATGCTTAAATTCAACAAAGACTGCTGCAAAAGGATAATAGTGGTGTAAAATCAGGAGATCCTTCACCATATGATATATCGGTTAGTTAGTTTTAGTTAACAATGTGATACTTGCTTATATTACAAAGTCTGCTATCAATTTGGGGGCCTGGAATCACTCTCAGGCAATATATCATGTGTCTCTTAGCTGCCTGCCACAAAGCCCACATAATAACAAAGCATCGACATCTGATTGTCAGTTTAGTGGGATCTTCAAAGAACATCTTCTGATGGTATATAAAAGAGCTATAAACCAGAAAAACTATCTGGTACGCTCATATTTTCCTCCTTTTAGTCGGTACCAGTCCAAACTACTTTAACGCCCATTCTTACAGGAAATCACCCCTGTGGTTTTTGTAGCTAATGTAATGATACTTAGCGATGTGACGTTTTAAACAAACTCTCACCAATAAAAAGAACCATGTGAAAGACATTATGTCATGTCTCGCTAAATCGGTCATTTATCTTATTACTTGCACTCGCAGTTATTCTTATGTTGGTAAGACGAGTTGAGCACTACAAATCATACTGTTGATCATAGAACAACTAAGTGGCACCATTTCTTCTTCAAGGTATATTGATATAAAGAAGGTAACAATTTGAGATATTTCAAAGCTATTTAATTTATATTAAATATTTTTGTTTAATTTTATAAATAAAGATGAAGATTTCTGCAGAGTGGTGTATATATATGTCTGTGTTATAAAACAGGCAACAATTTTGAACAAAACCAACAGAATCCAGTAGTCAATCACTTGGGTTCTTATATCTTTTACCACAAAATTTATGTATTTTTTTTCTTGCTCCTGTTGTTGAAAACTGTGCAGCAAAGCCTATTGGCTAGTACTTGGTACTTGGTTAGTACATTTGCCTCCTAAACAGAAAGTCATGGGTTCAAGACCACCTGTGCCAGTTCTCCACGTACACTTGCCGTTCAGTCAAGGATGCCTGGTGTATTAATTTGTGGATCCACACCAAATGTGCTGTGCTGATCCTGAACAAAGAAATAATTACAGGAACCGTCTCAGTAAAAGCACTGCTGTGTGGTTCATCTGTAGTACCTTGCGTTGTGCTCGACCTCCTGCAGAGGAACTTGCCAGCTGCTCTGGACAAATCCAAGGACCACAAAGATGCCAGACAGCAATCGGAGGCTTTCCATCCTTATAACCTAAACACAAAGCAGCACAAATACATCAAGAGCTGTGCTAAATGTCAATCAAAGGGCCAGAAACCTGAAATTTTTTCAAATTTGTCACATTAAAACTCACCTTTTGTCAGCTGGATGACAAAAACTGGAGCTTTTTTCTTGGCAGATGTCAGTTCCTGTGCTTGGGCCCTGGTGTGTAACATCCTGTGCAACTGTGTGGGCTTATATACTGGAAGGGGAGGGGGATCAATCCGCTCAGGTGGGCCAATTTTTACCACCCCTTACAGTCAACCCATTAGCCTGAAGGTACATCGCCTCAGCCCGAAGCAACAGGCAGAGCGTTTCTTCGCAACGGAAAGGTGCCATTCATGCGTGATGCCAGCTGTCACTTAGGTGTTACAATCAAACAGCGGCTCATCCTGTCAAACATGAAGTAAGAGACGATGCTCTAATGTGCTACTGTGTCATCACGAGGAAAGTGATGTGTTCTCCTTCTGATGGGCAGTCAGCATGTGTGGATTCTTTCCAGTGATACAGAAAAGATAGGAACCATTGATTTTTTTCCCACGTCGGTTCTGTTTTACTGCACAAATAAAAGTGGATAATCTAAAAAAAATGAAATTTCAATGCAAAGCATCAGCCAAAGGTATAATTAGAGGGCTGGAGTTTTAGGTTTAAACCAGTCTTGAAATTCTCCACCTACAGTGATGGCAGGAAGACTTTAGAAAGTTTTAACTGAAATGTTTTAGAAAATATTGCACAATTGGAAAAACTTGCTTTTAAAATAGATTCAGACTCTCAAAATGCGTGAAACACCAAGACCTCTATCTTGATCATCTATGGCGCACAGTGTATAGTTCATACAGGAAGTGACTTTGGGGCGTGTCCAACTCTACTTTGCTATTTACACAACACGTAATCTGAGCACAAAGTAAGACACAGGTTGCTAACGGGTTTTCATTAGTCACCTAATTAATCACGTCTGTTTTGAGTATAATAAGAGATAAAACCAATTAGAATGTCATCTGTCATTCCCTTGAAGAGTTGGAGTGCGCTGTAACCTGGTGCAGTGCTATTAGACAGGGGACTCAAGTGGCAGTATTTCTGGCACGCTAATGGATCTATGCACAACATTTAAAAGCACACAAGCACCAACCAGCCACCAAAGCTCCCTGAGGTGAAGCGCTGAAGCAATAAGATGACATTTAAATTTTTTTTTTGTTAACATTTAATTCGTCATTTCATTGTTGTTTTCAATTCATATTCATTGTGTGTAGAATCAGTGTGTACACACGTAGTGACTCTGCGTGTGTAAAGCCCTGGTCACATGGCACTAATGAAGGACAACGAAGCACAAGAGAAACAAGAAATCTGGACTTTCGTTGACTTTCAGTGGCATTACTTAACCTTCATTCAGCTTCGTTCCTGCAGTCAGAGTTTCTAAACTGGTGAAAAATACCAAATAACGCCAACAACCTCAATTTCATTTTGCTTTTGTTCTCGACAGTTTCTTATCATTTGCTTAGTTTTCATAACGTTAGTGTTTCATTTGATTGACTTTTGTTCAACCTCCCAAGTCCGACGCATTGAACGAAGGTTGACGAATGCAATCACATCTGAATGAATCAATAGCTAAAGCTTTGATGAGCTGAACGAAACATCCTTGTATCACTAATGAATCGTTCATTTTTGGGACAAAAAACACAATGCTTTCATGCAGAAACAATAGCGTTAGAATGTTTTATCAACTACTTTAACAATTTATGCACGTTTTATCCATTTGTGGCT
Organism: Thalassophryne amazonica; assembly: GCF_902500255.1. Classification (NCBI taxonomy): domain Eukaryota; kingdom Metazoa; phylum Chordata; class Actinopteri; order Batrachoidiformes; family Batrachoididae; genus Thalassophryne; species Thalassophryne amazonica. The sequence goes on along the minus strand of NC_047103.1, from coordinate 154,621,426 downwards.
GGCCTGCATGTGCCTGCGTATGTAGCTTTAGTCTGACACGGACAGTTTCCCATGTCTGATGCCATGGACTCATCAAAGGCACTCGTCAGGACAAGTACTATCACAGATAAAGCGTACAACAAGGTACAGACACACCGCAAGAACTCAGAATGTGAAGACCAACAAAACTTGTGAAGACAAACAAAATCTCTCATCTGTTATCAAGACAAACAAAAGTTTGCACCTGCAAGTCCTGCGGAATTGAGGACAAGGCTGGCTGTGCTCCTGTTTTATACCCGCTTTCGGTCACATCATTGTGAATGTTTTGTTTTGATTTTGTTTAAAGCATCGAGGTCGAACTTCACTTTGTTTTTCTTTTGTTAGTTTCAATTTTGTTTCATTCCTTTCTTTCAATCCTTTGTTGAAATCTTCGCAGATGTTGTCAACGAATTTCGTTTTAAGTTCTGTTTGAGTTCGCTTGATTCACAGGCTTTTCTGTGATGGGAAAAGTGCAGGATCTTTTGGGAGGTGCAGGATCAACACTTGAAATGCTAAAAACACGTGTGAGAAAAAGATTTAGTGTTTCAGAATGTATTAAACAAATAATTTAGAAAGGGATTCACTTTTTTGCTACACAAGGTACACTGACTGATATAAATGCTTCAGAAAAGGATTCACTGCTTCAAAATGCGATACAATAAAAAATCTAAGAATTTTGTCAAAAAGGTTTTCCATTATAAAGTGCACAAAACACTAAATAAAACAACCACAATTTTAAGAGCATCAAAAACATTTAATGGAACACTTGCGCCAGAATGCTTCATTGGTTTGAAACACTCGAAATAGTACTATAAAAGCAACATTGAACAGACATTAGAACCCAATCAAAATTAAAAGCTGCAACCTCAGCTGGTTGACACCACCATAAAAAGTGATTCAAACTGTACATAAATAATTTACACACACACACACACACACACACACACACACACACACACACACACACACACACACACACACACACACACACACACACACACACACACACACACACACACACACACACACACACAGACATCGGTTCATTGTTAGAAATTGAGTGCAAAATTATTCCTTCAAAACTACTGGATTTGGACTTAAATGATCTGAGAGGAAAAAAAGAAAATTCCAAACTAAAATGCTCCCTTCTTTAACATTAATATTTTAGAACACATTCATTATATTAAATGGTCAGCGTATGTCCGCACATGTTTTAACACTCTTGTCAGTTTCACTTTTTTCCTTCATATTCTTGAAGAAACCAAAACACATGACAACTATATTCAGGAAAACTAAATGCTCTCACAGTGTTTTTCAGTCATGTCTTCTGTGGGAACCACTTTCATTTTTCTGCACAACAACATTTAAAACTCTTCTAATGAGAAATATTACTTCCATAATCCTTGTTTTCCTTCAACTTTGGGCAAGTACCAATCAGATTTTTAGAATTCCCTGATTCTGTTCATCAGGTCACATGAGGAGATGTAGATCTCGGAGAGCCGTGAGATTTATGCAAAGCACTTCAGCAGAAAGCGGCTCATGTGAGTGTAGACGTGTTGATGGGCCGAGCCGCCCAGACCGTGATCCTCATCGGTGTACCACTGGAAAAAAAAGTCCAAGTGAAATGAATTCACGTTACTTATTTTTAAACTTTTCATCCAGAAGATTGAACCTTTTCTTTTTAAACCTCAGCTTTGTAAAAAACTGACAAGCTAAGCTATGTGTAATTTCAACTACACCTGCTCCTAATTTCCAGCATAGATATAATAAAATTATTCCTTTGCAACCATTTACATCCAACTTTACAGCAGAAATAAGCATGTTTACAACTTGAGACACACACACACGCACCCACACGTGCTCATACGAGCTGTTTCACTGTGAGTCACCCTGAGTTGTACTCAGTCCGGCGGCTAAGGGACAAATTTTAGGGGAATCATGCACTTTTATGCAAAAGCACCAAAACTTTATCAGAGGTACTTTATAGTGTCCTGAAGTATATAAGATCGGGAGACATTGAATCCATAAGCGTCTACACTCTAAAAACTTGGGTTTAAGAGAATAACCATTTTCAGCCTTCTACAGCAAATAATTCATGTCAAACTCTTATCCAAATGTCTTTTTAAGTTCATAATATAAACTTGAAGGTTATGAAAAATGTATTAAGGCTAAGTAGGGATGCTTCGAATGTACTTCAGTGTGCTTACACTCTTAGAAAAAGTGTTAATCTAGGGAAAGTGACTAAATATTGTCTAACTAATTGTGAATATCAATATACCTATGCAATATAGCTGTTTGCGAGCATAGGGCAAAGGAAAGATGCTACTCATGCACTCTAACATATTTACACTGTAAAATAACAACAGTGTTTGAACGGAAAGAAATGCTTTTTTATTAATTACAAAAAATAAATTTTGTTTTTATGGCCATAACCATTATTATTATTATTATTATTATTATTATTATTATTATTATTATTATTATTATTATTATTATTATTATTTTATGTTATTGGTATTAAGATAATTATCACCATATTTTTTAACTGAAAACATTGTAAATACCTGTTTGTCAAACTTCCTAGATATGCACAAATGTTTCATGAATATTTTTAATGAACTACTCTCTACAGCTTTCATGCTAGGAAGATCACAGTGACCTAATTTTATGTCTCAGAGGTAGAGGCCTGTTAAACATCCCTACAGGCCTGAAATGAGTCCTGTACCTCTTTCCATTTTGAAACATACCACCCTGCTAATGTATAAGGATGTACGACCATGTATGACGCTGCACGACGGACGATACATGATCACATAAGCTCAGTATAGCTTTGCACTAGTTGCAGTAGCCATTCTCTACAGCTTAACAATGTCCAATCTTGATCACTGGCCCCCTACATAATAACCATATGATCGTATTGTCATATGAATAACAAAATATACACTGTATTATAACCATGCAAACACCCTTTTAAAAAAAAAGCAGGATACAGGGCTAAAATCAAATGTCTCCCGCTTTGACATGACTTAATATAACCTAAAAAGTCCCTGGACAAAGTTTGGCGCTTTTGTAAAAAAGTGCACGATTCTATCCCTTAACTGCTGGACTATTATTCGTGTGTGAAGGGGCCCTTATTTTTGTTTTGATCTACAGCATCAAAGATAAACAAAGTCTAATCAATTTATCCTCAATACAGGCCCTTTTAATTTGTAGCCTGAAAAGATGACAGCTTTTATTGTTTTTGAGTTATTGTGTTAATAACTGGACGGGATAAATTAATTAACTCACTGTATTGTACCACTACCCCACATATGTCTGTACGCGTGCACACACACACACACACACAAACACACACACACTGGGGTAAACAGGATGTGGTATCATTGTAGTTTCCATCATTGCTCACCATTGCCTCAAAGTCCACCTGCTCGTCGACTAAAGCTTTGGAGATTTGTGCTGCCTGCTGAAAATGAACATTGTCTGGAAAACAAGCAAACACACAAGACAATTTCAGAATCTGGGTCACAAAAGTATCACTTCATTGGGGTTACATGTCAAAACAGGATTCTTTTTTTTTTTTGGTAATTTTTCATAACCAAATAAAAACTTGGTCCCAGTGAGTAATTTAAAAGCAAAATCTGCTTTCGAGCCTCAGTGGTTAGAGAAATCTGTGTACCACTTTAATGTTTTTGACCATTGCCATGGCAATGATTCAGTGCAGCATGGTGGCTAAGTTAGTGCACGTGCTTCCAAGGTTCCCAGTTCAAGATGAGCTCACCCAGGTTCATTCTTCATTTAATAAGGAACTGCATCAGGAAGGGCATCTAGCATATATGTTCTGTCAAATCAACATGTAGATTCACACTGGATCTGCTGTGGTGGTGACGCCACATGAAAAAAGGACAAGCTGAAATAACTTACTTCAGTTTCTGATCATTAATGTCTATAGAATCTTAATAGTTTAACACATAACACATAACTTGGCAATAATAAACTGGGCATACAGGCAAAGTATAAAGTACACTACCTCTCCTTTTATTTTATAATTATGTTTCATTTTGCAGCATGAATTTAATTTGGATCCATGCATAACATTTCAACCAAACATAATGTGCATAACTTTTGTTTTATTTTATTTTATTGTTTTTTAAATTTGTCCCTCAGTTAATATTCAGCTTGAGCATGATATGCTTAATTGAGATGTTCTATTTGGATCAAAATCAAATTCATTGTCCAGAATGAAACATGATCTTTGCTGATGGAAATTTTGGGACTTTAAAGGTCAGGTATGATGGGTGTCTGTTTGATTGCAGTATAAACTACGCACCATAAACCACTAACTAACTTACCATCCGCTGTTCCATGAACCAGAAGATATTGCACTGAGTGAAAATTCATGGCCCTCTCCATTACTGTTGAATTCTGCATAAAATTAATTGCATGTTGTTTATTTGATAGAACAATGACAAGAACTTGCAGTCTTGCTGAGTGGCAGGTTAGACTATATGCTGATGATGCATTGCTGATAGTTGAACTTACACTGTAGAACAGAGCATTTTGTGAAGGCTCAGTCATGTAGCGCTCAGTGTAGATGGAATCTGTTTGGTGCAGCAAAATAAGTATTGTTTCATTACAATGAATCCATTACTTCTGGACAGCTTTGTTAAAAAAAAGAAGAAAACAACGACAAGTTAATACCATAATATTCCCACTTTGAGACTGGAGCAACTGCAATTCCACACTTAAAAACTCCAGTTCCAGCTCCCAGTACCATCGATGTTACATATCCACCATAGGACTGAAAAATACAAAGCTCATTACCGAAGTGCTGCCTCATTATTATTCCAATCAGTTTTAGCAGCTTTATCATTAGCATATATATATATATATATATATATATATATATATGTTATGTTACAGCCTTATTCCAAAATGGAATAAATTAATTTCTTCCCACAAATGTCTCACAACACCCCATAATGTCAACATGAAAATAGTTTTTTTTTTAGTTTTTTTTTTTGCTAATTTATTAAAAATTAAAAAAATAAGAAATCACATGTACATAGGTATTCACACCCTTTGCTCAATACTTTGTTGGTGCACCTTTGGCAGCAGTTATAGCCTCATGTCTTCTTGAATATGATGCCACATGCTTGGTGCACCTATCTTTGGGCAGTTTTGTCCATTCCTCTTTGCAGCACCTCTCAAGCTCCATCAGGTTGGATGGGGAGCGTCTGTGCACAAACATTTTCAGATATCTCCAGAGATGTTCAATCGGATTCAGGTCTGGGCTCTAGCTGGGCCACTCAAGGACGTTCACAGATTTGTCCTGAAGACACTGGTATCTTGGATAGGTACTTAGGGTCATTGTCCTGGTGAAAGATAAACCTCTGGAGCAGGTTTTTGTCCAGGATGTACATTGCTGCATTCATCTTTCCCTCAATCCTGACTAGTCTCCCAGTTCCTGCCGCTGAAAAATGTCCCCACAGCATGATGCCGCCACCACCACCATGCTTTACTGTAGGGATGGTGCCTGGTTTACTCTTTGGCATTCACGCCAAAGAGTTCAATCTTTGCTTCATCAGAGCAAATAATTTTGTTTCTCATGCTCTGAGAGTCCTTCAGGTGCCTTTTGGCAAACTCCAGGTGGGCTGCCATGTGCCATTTACTAAGGAGTGGCTTCTGTCTGGCCACTCTACCATACAGGCCTCATTAGTGGATTGCTGGAGGGTAAAGGCCCTTTTTCATCAACTGCTCAGTTTAGATGGGCGGCCAGCTCTAGGAATAGTCATGGTGGATGTGGACGTCTTCCGTTTACAGATGATGGAGGCCACTGTGCTCACTGAGACCTTCAAAGCAGGAGAAATGTTCCTGTACCCTTCCCCAGATTTGTGCCTCAAGACAATCTTGTCTCCGAGGTCTACAGACAATTCCTTTGACTTCATTACACTGAGCATTCTTGAGAAGATCAGTGGAAACAGGATGCACCTGAGCTCAATTTTGAGCTTCATGGCAAAGGCTGTGAATCCTTATGTACATGTAATTTGTTAGCTTTGTCTATTTTTAATAAATTTGCAAAAATCTAAATCTAGAATTTTGAGGAAAAAAAATTGTCATCCTTTTTGGAATAAGGCTGTAACATAAAATGTGAAAAAAGTAAAGTGCTGTGACTACTTTCTGGATGTACCATATATGAAACCATGAGGGGACAATGCCCCTTTTGTCAACAGAGGCCCATGGTCTCAGATTTGGAGGTAGACATCCTCACCCTGTGATAATGTTCATTTTTTTAAACCGTTACTGAGTTTTTCTTCATTCTACTCACCCAGCCCCAAATAGCAACTCTTTCTTCATCAATGTAAGACCATCTAATGAATTCCCTGACACACAAAAAACAGATTTAGAAATGATACTCTTATGTTTAAAGGAGAATTTCACACATTTTATTCATCAGAATGGATGAAGGTGTGAACGGAGGTGATTCGACCTGTTTCTATCTTTACCTGGCTGCTGTTATCTGATCTTCCACCTCATAGGTTCCCAGGCGTTTGTAGATTTCATGCATTAACTTGTCGCCTCGGTAACCACTTCCTCTTCCATCAAAACTGGCGACGATGATTTTCTCAGTGCTGGCCAGATAGGTGGACCAACTTACTCTGTAGAGATAATTCACTTCCTGACTACAAGGGCCGCCGTACCTGGAAGGTCAGGGTCACATCAGTGTTTCAGCCCACTTTTGAAAATGCACTTCTCATTTATTTATTTTATTGCATTGAAAAGGAATTCTTACACATCTATCAGTAAGGGGTACTTCTTGGATTCAACAAAACCTGGAGGCAAAACCATCTGGTACCAAAGATCTGTCAAAAATAAGAACACCCACAAAAAGATGTGAAGTACTATCCCCAAGTTTATGGTACTTTGTTAAGAATTACTTTTTGCCTACCGTATTGTCCCAGTCTGATGGTGCCACGTTGCACAGTCGGCATTTGGATCTCAGATATCCGGCTGCGAAAGATATTATTGTCTTCCAGAACTTTCACCTCTAAAGATGTAAACATAGACAAGCCTCTAAGAAATACAAATTTCTCCTGTTAAGTATTGTTTCAGAACGGTACTCGTGATAGCAGATTCCTCAACAAAGGCCCAAAATGTTCAGTCTTTGTAAGGAAAAGTTTTAAATTAGATTAGTAATTAGTAGATTGGCATAAAGCATCACTTTTATGCCAGTCTGCTTAAAAATATAATGATTAATATTGCAGATCATAAGACAAAACAAAAGCACTTGTAGGTGATATAAGATTTTGACTTTTAGCTTGTAAATTCATTCACATTAGTTATATCATGCATTTAGATTATATTCCAAAACTGTCACTTTTGAGCCTCTGAAAAAGTTGTGGTCTCCAGTTATGTTTGAATCTGTAGGCAAATGCACAGTTGTGTTGATTTGGACTTGAGACCTACTTTGTTGAACATCAAATATTGATGAACAGGCAGAGGCACTGGAACTTTACATTTAGGTACACCTTGGTGTGGTTCTCTTTCTATCCGTCTCCATTGATGTTGCTGGTTTTAATCTCAGATCTTCTTCAACCCCTCCCTCCTACGGTGTGCTACAAGGTTCTGTCCTTGGGCCTTCACTGTTTCTGTTGCTCACTCTTCAACTCATCATGAGTGCTGATAAAGATGCTTCATATTATTGTTATACAGATTATATCCACTTATATTTCCCTTTTCTATCACAAAATGTCTCTCAAGTACAAATTTTACAAAGGTGGATCCTGGATAGCTCATAATTAATTACCTTATTCAGGTCCCATCTTATCTTAGGGACCTCATAGTACCATATCACCCTAATAGAGCGCTTCGCTCTCAGACTGCAGGCTTACTTGTAGTTCCTAGGGTTTGTAAGAGTAGAATGGGAGGCAGAGCCTTCAGCTTTCAGGCTCCTCTCCTGTGGAATCAGCTGCCAATTCAGATCAGGGAGACAGACACCCTCTCTACTTTTAAGATTAGGCTTAAAACTTTCCTTTTTGCTAAAGCTTATAGTTAGGGCTGGATCAGGTGACCCTGAACCATCCCTTAGTTATGCTGCTAAGTGTTTCTTTCTCTTTTTGCTCTGTATGCACCACTCTGCATTTAATCATTAGTGATTGATCTCTGCTCCCCTCCACAGCATGTCTTTTTCCTGGTTCTCTCCCTCAGCCCCAACCAGTCCCAGCAGAAGACTGCCCCTCCCTGAGCCTGGTTCTGCTGGAGGTTTCTTCCTGTTAAAAGGGAGTTTTTCCTTCCCACTGTTGCCAAGTGCTTGCTCACAGGGGGTTGTTTTGACCGTTGGGGTTTTTATGTAATTATTGTATGGCTTTTGCCTTACAATATAAAGCGCCTTGGGGCAACTGTTTGTTGTGATTTGGCGCTATATAAATAAAATTGATTTGATTTGATTTATGAATGAAAGAAGTCCTTGTTTGTGTCTCAGTCAGTTTTGTTCCAAAGGTAAATTCAAACCTTGGTTCACTTGCTACTTTTGTTAAGTCTAATGATGCAGCCAGGTCCTTTGATGCTCACACTTACCGTCGTGATCTTGCTTTTATCACTTCTAAAATATTGATAAGCTGAACTCTATTATTGTGTCACCTTCAGAAATGGAGATTGTCTTTCATGATTTTGTTTCATCTTTGAATTACTGCCATTCTTTTTTCATTTGCCAACATATTGGAATTATTGCCAACAGTTGAAATTACCTTGAAATGAACTTGTGCGAGAGTTTCTTTCATTTCCAAAGCCTAGTTCTGGAGGAAACTAAGGCCACTGCTGGTGTATAAATAAATTTGAAGTTCTTGACTTTTTAGCATGTAACCATTGATATTTTGCTGAAGAGATATTTTCATCAAAAAGGTAGTTTCACTTCCTTCTTGGTATTTTCATCAAGTCACACTCAGCATATTGCATTTGCATCATCTCAGTTCAACCAACTGTAAATGGGTACCAGCCTTGGCTAGGGAAGTACAGTATCTTGGTGTCATGGACTGGTGTCACCTCTAGAAGTTGTGGAGTCTCATCCGCTTAAGACAAGAATTTTTGTGGCTAAACACCAGGCTGATGGGCCTGAACAGCGCTTCCTCTCTTTTTTGAAGGAAGAATAGTTTTTTTGTTTTGTTGACCCAGAACACTGATTTATTTAACTGACTGGTCAGCGCAGTTCCTAATGGGGAGTATAAAATGTACTGTTTTTGGTCACTTGGCAAAAACAGGTGGGGCTAGGAAAAACAATGGATTGTCATCAGTGTTGATGAAGAAGGTTGGCCTATCTTGCTGAGATTAAATTCAGGAGCGGTGTGGTATGTTTGCATGGAAAGGCTTACTGCTTTGCAGATAATGCTGTCAACTTTGCGGAATCAATGGATACTCTTGACTGCAGTACTTGAGAAGCTGAACAAGGAGTCAGAGTTTCCGATTCTCCTGGATCAAGACTAAGAGCCAAGCCTTTAATGACTACTTGGACTTGGCCACCCACCAGAATTGTATCTGGATGAGGTGAGATATTCAGTTATCTCAGCAGTGACGTTCACATGGCCGGGTCCTTCGCTTTTGAACTCAGAGATGTGTTGTGGCTGGCGTGCCTGGCTGGCTTTTGTGTGTCTTTTGTTTCTGTCTTTTGGTTTCCTCCCAGGTGGTGCGCATTTGGGACTGAGTGGCTGTGTAGCTGAGTTTATCAGGACCTCACCCTGATCACCTGAGGCTGATCACGTGCAGCTCGTCAGGACTCACAGCTGTGGTGCATCTACATGGATTGGAACATGGTAGCATTTAAGTCTGGAGTACACAGTGTGTATTTGCCAGAGACTCGACCTTGTGACCAGACGGGTGAGATCATTGTCTCAAGAGCCATCTCATCATCAGTGGATGCAGAGAACGTCCAGGTTTGATGCATGGTCTGTGAAAGAGGAGGGGGTGAGGTCTCACACTCGTCAGCACACTTCCTGAGGTACGTTAGATTTTGTGACTAACATTTATACAGTCAGTAAATGTGGTGTCCCTCACACCTTATTGTATTGAGCTGTTATGTTGGTCGTTTTAATTAGCTTCCACTGCAGTGAGTTTGTGAACAGGATGTTCCATGCCTGCAGGGTGGGAAGCTGATTAGTAATTAAGCCAGGAAGTGTTTGCTGTTTGTACACCTTTGAGCGTTCTCTCTGTGTGTTGAGTGTGGACTCACAAGATGATTTCTTCATTCACAGACTCGGTTTGTCGCGGCCACCTGGGGGGTGTCGGCGGGGTCCTGGGGTCCGAACTGGTTCTGGCTCCGGACCGTTAGCGCTGCTGGGAGCGCACCGCAATCCACCACGCCAGACCGCGCACTTTTATATTTATCACATCACTGTTATGTTCATTAAACTCTGTTATCCTTTGTACCGTGCTCTGTTTATTTTATACTGGGTCCTTCAAACGCTGGTCGGTTCTCCGGGCTGCGTCCGACACATAACAAGATGCCTGGGAAGACCTTATGGAATCATAAAGTTGCTGGACAGAGATGTTTGGAAATATCTGTATTGTTGCAGGAGAACCAAGATCCCAGTCTTTGGGGTACAGGAGCTTCCGGTCTTACTACAAGGTTGTAAAATGTGGACACTAACCAGTGACTAAAGGTGAAGACTACATGTCTTTGGTACCAGGTCTATTTAGGCATCTTTGGGTACTGCTGGAATGAATGTATATGAAACAGTTTCTTAGGGAGACTCAGATATACTTGCACTGTGAGGGAGTTTCAGCTACAACTTTTTGGCCATGATCCAGACAGTAGGTGCCTCAGTGCTAAGATCACAGCAACTGCGAAAGCTGAAGGGGGCGTCTGTGTTTCACCTCAACCAGAACACTGGTCCAGTTGCCTGCCAGAACTGTTGTCATCCAGGAGCCAAAGTGGTTCTGCTGCAAGGTGAACGCTGTGGGGTGTGGCAAGTGCCAAGGGGTGCAGCCAGAAAGCTTTTTATGGAATTCTATAATTGCAAAATATGTTTGCGATTGAATACATTTTTATGAAACCTAGAAACAACATTTAATGGCCAAAGTGGAGCAGGCAGGAAATATAACAAGCATAACTTATTTTTTACTCATTGGAAGATGAAGATGAGACATTTTGGGCACGGTGGAGGTAAGCATGTTGAAGGCCCGAATTCCACTTATTTAGTGTCTCCTATTATTAAGGAGATTAAACTTGTTCAGCACAAAATGGTTAGTTTTTGATGGCGTTGTCAAAAACACAAGTGCAGTTTATTAATGTAACTAATTTCATAGCTTACCTGTAGAGTTAACGTTATCCATCAGAGAATAGTACGGAATGCCAGGACCTTTGCATACAAGTTACAATAATGTTAATTTTTCTTTACATATGATGCAAACGCTGCTGTATTGTCAGCTAAAATAAAAAAAAATAAAAAAAAATAAGGATGAACTGACCTCTGCAGTGCAGATGATAGAATGATGAATTGTGGCTGAAGTCGGCAGAATTATACTGACAGTTTTCCTTGTCTATCTCACAAGTTAGACATTTGGCCTTGTTTTCTGCTAGTCTGACATGCACATGGACACCAAAAGTTCAGTTTATGCCTTGGAATAAAAAAACAAAACAAACAAACTATAGAGTAGGGGAGCCGGGCACAGTGGATCAGAAATGTTGTTTTGTGGCAGCATAAACACATTATGCATAGGTTTAGGTCATTCTGTTGTGGGTTTAATACAGCAAGTTATTGTTTATAAGGCTGTGTTATTTATGTCTCCCCAAGTGTAATTTACAGGTGTTTAAAATTAAAAATTAAAAATTTTTGATTCACTGTGCCCCAGACACTGATTCACTGTGCCCTGTGAATTAGTCATTTCTTTAAAATTATTAAATATATGCTGATATATACAAACTATAATCCAGCAAACCACCTATATAATGTGTGAGTGTCTTATATAGTGATATAAGTCCTTCAGAAACTATTATAAATACAACTGTCATCATTTCTGTTCAAATGTGAAAACAGTTTTTTATATACACAAATTAAAGAAATAATTCATGAAAAAATAAATGTATATGCTTCAACAAGTAATATTTGTCATCACTTGATACTCGGCTTAGTAAATCACTTTCTAGACCGTGCTCTGATTCACTGTGCCCTGGGTGCATGAAAATTCAGTAAGGTACGTATGTCTTCTATAACATATTCCAACTCTAAAGTAGAACTCTACTAGTGTATACTAAGTGATATCTAAATATCTAAAAAAAAAAAAAAAAAAAAAAAAAAGAGTAGAATAGAATAGAGTAGAGCCACTTAGGTGCCTGGTCTTGAGAACCAGGGATGGTAGGTTGAAAAGCTTGTGACACACGAGTCATGTTATCAAATAGTCTGGAGAAGACATAACACATGCTCATCAGTAGGACAGGGTACACTCTAAGAAATAAAATGTTGAATTTAATTGATAAAGTTAAGGTAACTTTTTCCACATAACTTTGTCAATTAAATGCAACACAATATTGGGATTTAAGTAATAATGTTTCATTTGATTTAATTAATGTCAATGACAATGTTGTTTTGCACTTAATTAACAATGTTATGTGGAAAAAGTTACCTTAACTTTATCAATGAAATTCAACATTTAATGCCTAAGAGTGTATGTTTCATTTCTAAGAGTGCAGTCTTCTAAGTAATAACAATTTTTTGGGCCACCTTACCTCTGTTGTGAGAAATCAATACAAAGACACCAACATCCACAAAATTTACTTTTGATAGGAAAAAACTGACTTCACTTGCCACTTAGTTTTACCCCCAATGTATCCAAAAACAAAACACTAATTTATAAGGGGGATGTCTTTATGCATAAATATATGGCCTAACTGCTGCAAATTTATATGTAGTTTTGCAGATATAGCTACTGATTCACTGTGCCCTGTGATTCACCGTGCCCCGGTTTCCCCTATAAAAGAATTCAAACCTTACAGGTACTTGTAAACATTCCTTCCTCCTGGCCTTTCTCCATCTTGGTTACTGGAATAATATCTGCAGAAAATGGGTGATATTGTTGGGTTGAGCAGTTAAGAGGAATTCAGGTCACAGGACATTATAAACACGTAACTGTTTCCACATTTCGTTCCTCTCCCGAGCTATTTTATTTATGACATGCAGGGATACCAGAGTTTCCACACATGTTGTCAATGGAAAATGTGCGGAAAGGTTTAGAAGGCACACAGTGTTTCCATAATGATTCAGCTATGAAAGTGCAGTGAGGACATTCCTCTGACTGGGTCATTATAAAGAAAGCTGCAGTCAATCAGTGGAACACACACTTACTCAATACTGACATGCAATGTGGCAATATTCCACCAAAATGTAACTACATAACACATTATTAACTTACTGCTCTTATTTAATCCAATTTACATGCACGTACCAGTGACAAGTACTTACACAGCATCTTCAGTTACTTTCAGGATGCTAATAACTTCCCATTCTCCCTCAGTGATTGCCATTGCCACACCCTGCATGAGTGAATCACATTCATGAGAAAAATCTGACACAAATGATGAGGAATTTTGTGCAGGAGTGAAAATTGTACTATTATGTGAACGTTTGTCTGTCTGTTTGTTCTCCAACTCCTACCAGATCCTTTGTATAATTTTCATCATACTTTGTAAGTGGTCGAGCTGGGAATTGCCCTTAAAGGGTTAGTTGGTGCAAAGGTCAAGATTTTGGGGGACAAAGGTCAAAACTGAAGCTTTTCCACTCTGATTTGCAACAAAGCTGACACACGTATGTCAACAGGTTTTGGAAATGCAGCTGAGATCAAATTTACCACCGATCAATCATTGGGGCCAAAGGTCACACTGACATGCACCAAACCTGGCACACATACATAGGTGGATTCTGAAACTCCCCAAGCGATATCAAATTTACTAAAGGTCAACCATTGATGTCAAGGTCTTCAGACTTAAAGGTCAAAATGTAGGTTGTTTTTTTTTTTTTTGCTCTGATTTGTATCAAACTTGGCACACACAAGGAGGTGGGATCTGGAATTTCACAGGTAAGATCAAATTTTCCAAAGGTCAACCACTGGACTCAAGGTCACTGGGGTCAAAGGTCAAAATTGTCTGTGTTATTTTGGATTTGCAAACCTTAGTCACATGATGAATGTGTTTGTATCCTTTGGTGTTGCTCATCAGCAGGTAGTAGCTCTTCTTGTCAGCAGCAAAAACTGGTGGTGGAGGTGAGAACTGTGGACAACATGCAACACGTGAGTGAATGTGTTCTGAGCAATGCAGTGGAATCAAATTGTAGTCCACTGTGGAGCAGGCGTACCCGTCCTATCCATGCGGTGCTCTTTTCTTCATGCATCTGAAAACAGTGAAGACAAGTGATCAGATTTGAGATACTCCTTAAATCTTGTTTAAACTTCATTCACCTTTCAAGAGCAATAAAATGCAAATTCAGCTTGACATGATCAGCTTCAGAAACCTGAAGCCACATCTTGATGCCCATGGTATGAAGTGCACTGCACAAATGCTTTTGGGGCATTTCCAACTCCACTTTGCTGTTGAGACTGGGCCTCATGTATCAAAGTTGCGCACTTGTGGTGTAAATTTACGGTGTAAATGTGAAGTACACCAAAGTTGCCGTGACATGTATCAAGCAGTATGCACCTGCCCATTTCCGGCATACGCCTGACGTGACCTTGATAAATGCGGCGGGTGGAAACGATCGTAATTATAATAAACGCGCCCATAAATATTCAGACTCCACTTCAGACACACCCTCATTTTACAACATGGAAGCCAGGAAGACGGCAAAGAAAAAGAACTCCACCAATCACAACGCGTGCCAATAGAGCGTCAAAAGCGGCCGTTGTATCAATTGTTTTGTAGTATAATCAAAAAAGTGTTACAGTGGTCCCTCATTTATCGCGGGAGTTAAGTCCTAAAAAATAGCCCGTAATACGCGAAACTGCGACGTAGTCAGTGTTATTTTTTACAATTATTATAGACGTTTCAAAGCTGTAAAACCCCTCACTACACACTTTATACACTTTCTCAATCAGGCATGAACATTTTCTCACTTTTCTCTCGTGTGTAAACACTCTCAAAGTTCAAACCTTAGTAGAAAAATAAGAGTTTTCAGGCCCAAACATTTGTTTGAGAAATAAAAATAGAATGTTTTCCTATAAATAATTATGATGGCTTTTAGAACTAATGAATTTAATTTTAACGATCAACGTACGAGGTTGGACACATAAGAAATTATTAATAGTGACTGACCAGTATTTCACTGATCGCGCCTCTTCGTCCTGACACCGCGCCTTTTTCCACTCACATCTCGCTGCAGGTGTCTGTTTCCGAGTGACAAACACAGTTATGAGTAGTTGTTGGCGCTCTTTTTTCTTCTGGGCGAGAAGATTCTTATAAACAGACACGCAGACCACAATGCACTGTAAAAGAAAAGGCATGCAAAACTGGACTAAATACTCCGCGAGACTGCGAGGCCGCGAAAGGTGAACCACGTTATAGCGAGGGACCATTGTATTCTCTTTTCACATGTCAATAATTCTTGACGTGGATATTTACTCGCTCAATTAATAAGACACGCCTAATTTGTCAGATTTCTTTATTTTTTAAATGTATTTCTTTATTTATTTTATTGTGACAAACGAATGGAGATGACAAAACCTGATTGCAGCACGGGTGAAGGGAATGACAACACTACAGTTGTAATTATCAATTTCATTGTTTAAAACGATCACACCACATAAAGTTAAGCTCAGCGCTGCTCTGGCTCCAGGCTGTGGAGAAAAAGGCGAGCAGCACTTTCTTTGCAGTCAGCGCTGTGGCCACGGATCGTGCTCGATAGACCAACAATTTGTATTAATTATTATGTAGTATAATCAGGAAAGTGTTATTTATGTAACATATGCATTGATTTGTATGATGGCACTGTTTATCATGTTGATCAGTTTCATTTTTATGTGGATTCCAGCGCTGGTTCATTTTGGTGTATAATTTACGCCACCTCTCGACCTGGTGTATATTTTCAGCGCAGCGTACGCCAACGACCACATTGATAAATGCCAAGTAGCACAGCCGTTTTGGCGTACCCCCCATATACGCTCAAATATCGCCGTACGCATGTTGATACATGAGGCCCGCTGGGCCTCATGTATCAAAGTTGCGCACTTGTGGCGTAAATTTACGGTGTAAATTTGAAATACACCAAAGTTGCCGTGACATGTATCAAGCAGTGCGCACCTGCCCATTTCTGGCGTACGCCTGACAAGATCTTGATAAATGCGGCGGGTGGAAACGATCGTAATTATAATAAACACACCCATAAATATTCAGAATCCGCCTCAGACACACCCTCGTTTCATGACATGGAAGCCAGGAAGACGGCAAATAATAAGAACTTCACCAATCACGACGCGTGCCAATACAGCACCAAAAGCGGCCGTTGTATCAATTGTTTTGTAGTATAATCAAAAAAGTGTTACAGTGGTCCCTCATTAATCGCTGGAGTTACGTTCTAAAAAATAGCCCGTAATACGAGAAACTGCGACGTAGTCAGCATTATTTTTTACAATTATTATAGACGTTTTAATGCTGTAAAACCCCTGTAAAACCACTTTATACACTTTCACAATCAGGCATTAACATTCTCTCACTTTTCTCTCGTGTGTTCAAACCTTAGTAGGAAAATAAACCAGACTGTTTTCAGGCCCAAACATTTGTTTGAGAAATAAAAACAGAACGTTTATCTATAAATAATAATGATAGCATTTAGAACTAACGAATTTAATTTTAATGATCCACGTATGAGGTCGGACACATAAGAAATTATTAATAGTGTCTGACCAGTATTTCACTGATCGGGCCGCCGCGCCTTTTTCCACTTGCTCACTGCAGCAGGTGTCTGTGTCCGTGTGACAAACACAGTTATGAGTAGTTGTTGGCGCTCTTTCTTCGTCTGGGCGAGAGGATTCTTATAAACAGACACGCAGAACACAGAACACTGTAAAAAAAAATTAATAGCATGCAAAATTGGACTAAATACTCCGCGGGACTGCGAGGCCGCATTATAGCGAGGGACCGCACTGTATTCTCTTTTCACATCAATAATTCCTGACATGTGGATATTTGCTTGCTCAATCAATAAGACACGCCTAATTTGTCTGATTTCTTTATTTTAAAATGTATTTCTTTATTTATTTTATTGTGACAAACGAATGGAGACGACAATAGCCTACCTGATTGCAGCACGGGCGAATTAAGGGGATGACAACACTACAGTTGTAATGATCATTTTCATTGTCTAAAACAATCACACCACAAAAAGTTAAGCTCAGCACTGCTCTGGCTCCAGGCTCAACGTCTGGAGAAAAAGGTGAGCAGCGCATTCTTTGCGGTCAGCGCTGTGGCCACGGATCGTGCTCCATAACAATCCCGCAAAAGCGGGATTTGTATTGATTATTATGTAGTATAATCAGGAAAGTGTTATTTATGTAACATATGCATTGATTTGTATAATGGCACTGTTTATCATGTTGATCATATTCATTTTTATGTGGATTCCAGCGCTGGTTCATTTTGGTGTATAATTTACACCACCTCTCGACCTGGTGTATATTTTCAGCGCAGCGTACGCCTACGACCATATTGATACATGCCAAGTAGCGCAGCCGTTTTGGTGTACACCCCATATACGCTCAAATATCGCAGTACGCAACGTTGATACATGAGGCCCATTGTGTGCAATCTGAGCACAACGTAAGGCACAGGGTGCAAAATGTCAAGTAATCAATCACAACATGAAGCACACCAATCAGACTGATCTGACATTGCCTTAAAGATCCAGGGACACCGGAACCTGGTGCATTGCTATTTAGACTGTAGCCTGAATTGAGAGGTTTTCAGGAAAGGAAACTGATCTGGGTGCAGTGTCAAAGTGTGTGAGTGGATAATTTATGGGAGCAGTAAGGTGAAATTTGATATTTTTCCATTAGTGTTTGCTTTAAATTTGTTGTCAATTTTGTTTGGAGGTTATGGTTTCGGTTGCGTCCGTTTGTTTGTTTGTTGGTTTGTTGGTTGGTTTGTTAGGAGGATTACTCAAAAAAATCCATCCAATCGTAGGGCAAATTCACCTCACATGACACACCAAAGATTGTTTTTAGGAGTGATGTGTTACGAGTTTATTATAGTTTGCTGTGTGTTTTGAATAAATGTGTGTGGAAAATTACTTCCCGCTTTATTTTTTCCTTTCTTATTTCTGATTGTAAACCTTTATTACGTCCACCAAGGAGGTTATGTTTTCGGTCACGCCCATTTGTTTGTTGGTTGGTTGGTTGGTTTGTTAGCAGGATTACTCAAAAACTCCTCAACGGATTTCAATGAAATTTTTATCGGGGTGTGTCTTGGCCTAACTTAAAAGTCATTAAATTTTGGTAATGATCCGGAACATGATCCAGATCCAGTAATTTTTTTAAAGGATTCTTTATCATTGCAGGATAGGGCCAATTTCAACATTTTTACACCTAACTTCATGAAGGCAGCTCACAAAGGCTGAACCAAAATTAAGTTATGACCGAACAATAATTTAGCATTTGTTTCTCCTCATTGAATAAACTTATTAGAAAATAAAAAAAACTTGTCGTTCATGCAATTTCTCTTTATAAATACATTTGCTGAAGATCTAAGGGTTTAACCCTCTGAGGCCGACACCGTCGTATACGATGGCTGAGACCAAGCTTTACTAAATTATAAGTAACTTTTTAATGATATGAGATAGAAACTTACTTTTTTTTTGCTGAAAAGTTAACTCGGCGGACTTTCGAGCCACCGTCCACCATCTTTGTACTCCTCATAGAAGCTGTGTGATGATGTGAGCCATGTGAGTGTCCAATCGGAATTGGTTCACCGTCACATGGTTTTCCAAAATCCAATCGTAGGGCAGATTCACCTCACGTGACACACCAAAGATTGTTTTTAGGAGTAATGTATTACTAGTTTATTATAGTTTGCTGTGTGTTTTGAATAAATGTGTGTAGAAAATTATTTTCCGCTTTATTTTTTCCTTTCTTTTTCTAATTGTAAACCTTTATTACACTTATAAAACACAACTATAGCATATATAGTTTGAAAGTACAGGTTTTCCTGAAAAAAAAAAAAAAACAGATATAAAACTTGATTGTGGGATGCAGGGAGAGCTGTTAACAGCAATAATAAAACATTGATGCCAGGTGAGTGAACTGTCCAACTGTCCACTGCATTATGCCCTGGGGTCCGAGGGCATAAATTTTTAGGTGTCATTATTGATGAAAAAATTAATTGGAAAGCTCATATTCAGCATATTCAAATGAAGGTATCAAAGAGTATTGCAGTTTTAAATACAGTAAAGCATGTTCTCGATTGCAGAGCACTACATACTTTGTATTGTTCATTGGTTGCACCCTACTTGACTTATTGTGCTGAAGTTTGGGGCAACAATTACAAAACTACATTGCAAAAATTATTCATTCTTCAACAAAGAGCATTAAGAACAATTCATAATGCAGGTTATTGAGACCACACCAACCCATTGTTCATTAAATCTCAAATATTAAAACTTAACAATCTGATTTTGTGGTTCTGTGGTTCCACAGAATCTCATCTCTGCTGTTTGCGGACGATGTGGTTCTGTTGGCTTCCTCAAATCAGGACCTTCAGCGTGCACTGGGGCGGTTTGCAGCCGAGTGTGAAGCGTCCGGGATGAAAATCAGCACCTCCAAATCCGAGGCCATGGTTCTCGACCGGAAAAAGGTGCTTTGCCCTCTTCAGGTTGGTGGAGTGTCCTTGCCTCAAGTGGAGGAGTTTAAGTATCTCGGGGTCTTGTTCACGAGTGAGGGACGGATGGAGTGTGAGATCGATAGACGAATCGGTGCAGCATCTGCAGTGATGCGGTTGCTGTATCGGACCGTCGTGGTGAAGAGAGAGCTGAGTAGGGGGGCAAAGCTCTCGATTTACCGATTGATCTATGTTCCGATCCTCACCTATGGTCATGAGATTTGGCTCATGACCGAAAGAACAAGATCGCGAGTACAAGCGGCCGAGATGAGTTTCTTCCGCAGGGTGGCTGGGCGCTCCCTTAGAGATAGGGTGAGGAGCTCGGTCACTCGGGAGGAGCTCGGAGTCGAGCCGCTGCTCCTCCACATCAAAAGGAGTCAGTTGAGGTGGCTCGAGCATCTTTTCCGGATGCCCCCTGGACGCCTCGCTGGAGAGGTGTTCCGGGCACGTCCCACTGGGAGGAGGCCCCGGGGAAGACCCAGGACATGCTGGAGGGACTACATCTCTTGGCTGGCTTGGGAATGCCTTGGGGTTCCCCCGGAGGAGCTGGGGGAGGTGTGTGTGGATCGGGAGGTCTGGGTGGCTTTGCTTGAGCTGCTGCCCCTGCGACCCTACTCCGGATAAAGCGGAAGAAAATGGATGGAATGGATGGATATGATTTTGTTCAAGACTGTTCAATTAATGTACAAAGTGAAAAATAACCAAGTGCCATTTAGAATTCAAGAATATTTTACTGAGAGAGAGGGAAAATGTAATTTACGGTGCTTGTATCATTTTAAAATTGCTGGCGCTCCATGTGTGGCCCTAGACTATAGAATAACCTGACGGGTGAGCTCCAACGATGTCCAAATATCAATCAGTTTAAAAATCAATATAAAGAAATGATGTTTTCAAGATATGTATCTGCTGAAGTAGGTTGAGTTATGTGTGTAGCCAGTTGTAATTGTAAATTTGTTCGGTAACACTCGGATTGTGTCCTATAAGTTGAAGTGGTTGAAAATGTGAGTGGGAATAGTTGTTTTTTTTTGTTTTTTTTTGTTTCTCTGCACTCCTTTCTGATGACGAGATGATGTTACCTTTGGTTAAAGGGGTAGGCGTTAATAAGCTTTGCTTCTGCCTACACCCTTTCAAGCACACGGATGCATTGTCAATCCATTTTCTTTGCCAGTCCATTTTCTTTTCATTGTCAATCCATTTTCTTTGTCATTGTTAATCCATCTTCTTTCGTTGTAAGTTTTGTTTGTTATTATTTTGTGTGTGTGTGTTGAATAAATTAATTAATTAATTCATTCATTCAAGTGTTTTTGTTTTTGTACTTTGTGTGTTTAATTTCATCATTTGTTAATGTTGATTTTATGAACCGAATCAACATTTATTCGATCTGACTTATTACTTGTAGCAAGAAAGGTACAAAATTTGATTCATTTTATTTCTGATTTACTTGATTTGTGTGCTGCATATAATATTAAAAAGTATACTATTGCATCTTTTGATCAACTGATTAGGTATTCACATTATTTTCTGAAAATAAAAAGTCTTTGGGAACCTACGCAAGGTACTATGAAAGGTACTGTACACCTGTACTCCAATCACATGTTTTTGCATGGTCCCATTCCACTACATTGTATTTATTGAACAGTTTGCCTATTTGACTTGTTTACTTCTTACAGAAGTGTTTTTTTCTTTTCTTTTTCTTATTATGTCCGCCAAGGACGTAACATCATCAGTGTTTATTTATTTCTCTGTCTGTCTGTCTGTTAGCAAGATTATGTTAAAACTACTCTATGGATTTTGACAAAATTTTCAACACAGATACACTACCGCGTGCTGGGTAATCGGGAGAGTCGGGAGTTTTCCCGGTGGGCTGGTCCAACCTGGGGCCGTTGTGAGGGGGTGTTAACATATGCATACATATATGACCACCACTGTTAGGCTACACAGCAAGACACTTGGGCTGCTGTATCTTAAAGAGAAGAAATTAAGTGTTATAAATGTTTTACAATCATGAAAATTCACAAGAAAATAACTTAAGACTGCTTCTTTTGCAACGCTGTTGTCTTTTCCAAAGCCTAAGGTAGGGACATACCATTACACGTTTAACACCCCTATGCATTCATTACAGTTAGTTCAGTCCAACCAAGCCCTGTGCGCCCAGATGGGACTTGCGCTACCCATGAGTGAAAAGATGGACAGAAAAAAGCCAGGTGGAGCTGAAAAAGCTAGATTAAGAAAAAGAAAAGATTTGGAGGAAGATGCTGCCAAGTGTGCAAAGCTCATAGATATTTTTTCAAGAAGACAGAGCGAAGAGGGAAATGGTAAATAGGGCTGGGCATCAATAGGCTACGTGCCTATTATGCCCGGATGTCAGCCGTATCAACATTTGTAGTACAGTACCACCTCTTCCAGCTACTTACAGACTTCACTGACTTAAGCTGGACATACACTGTACGATATTTTCAATTGTTGTACTTGGCTCCAGCTCAAACTGTGTGACAAAACCGCAGGGTTTAAAAGTTCAGAGCACACGATTCATGGTCTCACACTGTACAGCCCGATGCTCTGATGCGATCTGACTGTTCACATTGTACGTTCAAAAACCACACGTCGTAGTGGTGTTTCCAAAAGCAAAACGTAACAGAAGTTTTTTTTTTCTTTAAAAAAAATGTATTTCATGCCTATCAGCGCACACAGTGAGTGAAATCAGGTGGGGGAGACTGAATGTATATGGACGTGCGCGCACACACAGGAGACAGCAACATGATTCACGAGAGGATGGTAAAAAAAGAAAACATAAACATTCATAACAGGTGCTGCTACTTACACTGTTGTATAAATAAACTATATTTCATACGGTCTTACAGCTGTGCTCATCTGTCGTAAATCCTGTTGTCTGCTGTGTGTGCGCATATACACTCAACAAAAATATAAACGCAACACTTTTGGTTTTGCTCCCATTTTGTATGAGATGAACTCAAAGATCTAAAACTTTTTCCACATACACAATATCACCATTTCCCTCAAATATTGTTCACAAACCAGTCGAAATCTGTGATAGTGAGCACTTCTCCTTTGCTGAGATAATCCATCCCACCTCACAAGTGTGCCATATCAAGATGCTGATTAGACACCATGATTAGTGCACAGGTGTGCCTTAGACTGCCCACAATAAAAGGCCACTCTGAAAGGTGCAGTTTTATCACACAGCACAATGCCACAGATGTCGCAAGATTTGAGGGAGCGTGCAATTGGCATGCTGACAGCAGGAATGTCAACCAGAGCTGTTGCTCATGTATTGGATGTTCATTTCTCTACAATAAGCTGTCTCCAAAGTCGTTTCAGAGAATTTGGCAGTACATCCAACCAGCCTCACAACTGCAGACCACGTGTAACCACACCAGCCCAGGACCTCCACATCCAGCATGTTCACCTCCAAGATCGTCTGAGACCAGCCACTCGGACAGCTGCTGAAACAATCGGTTTGCAAAACCAAAGAATTTCTGCACAAACTGTCAGAAACCATCTCAGGGGAGCTAATCTGCATGCTCGTCGTCCTCATCGGGGTCTCGACCTGACTCCAGTTCGTCGTCGTAACCGACTTGAGTGGGCAAATGCTCACATTCGCTGGCGTTTGGCACGTTGGAGAGGTGTTCTCTTCACGGATGAATTCCGGTTCACACTGTTCATGGCAGATGGCAGACAGCGTGTGTGGCGTCATGTGGGTGAGCCGTTTTCTGATGTCAATGTTGTGGATCGAGTGGCCCATGGTGGCGGTGGGGTTATGGTATGGGCAGGTGTCTGTTATGGACGAAGAACACAGGTGCATTTTATTGATGGCATTTTGAATGCACAGAGATACCGTGACGAGATCCTGAGGCCCAGAGTGGCCTTTTATTGTGGACAGTCTAAGGCACACCTGTGCACTAATCATGGTGCACAAGATATCAAGATCATCAGCATCTTGATATGGCACACCTGTGAGGTGGGATGGATTATCTCAGCAAAGGAGAAGTGCTCACTATCACAGATTTAGACTGGTTTGTGAACAATATTTGAGGGAAATGGTGATATTGTGTATGTGGAAAAAGTTTTAGATCTTTGAGTTCATCTCATACAAAATGGGAGCAAAACCAAAAGTGTTGCGTTTATATTTTTGTTGAGTGTACGTTCAGTCTCCCCCCACCTGATTCCACTCAATGTACAGACATGAACTTTAATATGATATTAGGTTATTGCGAGGGAACGCAATAAAAAAAACCACAAGACTTTACATGAGATCACTGTTTGCTCTCTCCGGTGTTTGCTCATACACAGTGTGCGAGGTAATCAGTGCGTAGACGCTTGTAGCGCTGCTTCAACAGTGGAGAACCCACACGAGTCACGACGGCCGACCAAAATAACAAACAGGTTTGATTTTCATCCGACCATATGATTCCCCATCGGGAGGTGGTCGTGAGATGTTAAACGCAGCTCGTTACTCCATGTAGACTGCACGATGCAGGACACACGATTAAGCTGAAACTCGGCGCGATCCAAAAAATTCTCGCACGAGTGAAAAATCAGCTGAAAAAGGGCCAAAAATCGCACAGTGTAAACCCAGACTTAGGTGGTGCACTGGTGAGTTAACAATACTGTTCTTGTTTTAACTAACTAACTTTTACTTTCTATTATAAGCCAACCAATTTTCACAGTCAGTCAGCACACAATGCTGGATTTAAATGCCACAGCAGAACTCTTATTATCTCTGTGCGCTGGCGGTTTGTGGGCCGGTTGGATATGAAATTCCTGGGCTGAAAAATGTTCCCAGCACGTCCCTGCAGATACATATTAGGGCATGGAAGACTCCATTAAATTTCGGAGGTGATCCAGATCTGAATCCGGATTCTGGTTCAAATTTCACTTGGTTTAGGCTTTGAAAGGATTGCGTCAAAACTACTTCATGGATTCTCAACAAATTTTCACCACTGATACATACTGGCCAAGGAAGACTCCATTAAATTTTGGAAGTGATCTGGATCCAAATTCTGGATCAAGATTTCAGTTTATATACACTTTGAAGGATTACATCAAAACTACTTTGTGGATTCTCACTAAATTTGCACCACAGATAGATAGTAGGGCATGGAAGAGGCTACTGCATTTTGGAGGTGATCTGGACCCAAACTGGCAGATGTCAGAAATCTCTGATTGCTCTTGTTTATGCACCAATAACACCAGATCAAATTCCTTGCATGTGCGAACTTACTTGGCAATAAATTCGATTCTGATTATGAATTGCTTGGCAAAGCTTGGCACTCCACCAATCATATGTGTTCCACTAGCCATCCTAGTCCATAAGCTTTCTGTTTTTGTCCCTGTGGAGAACTATAATAGCACGGGCCTGTCATCTCAGATTCCACTCCTGGTGCTACAATTAGTCACACAACTTAGACCTTATCAAAACAATTAGCTTCCTCACAGACCAACACACTGGCCAAACATGTCATGTTTCATATGTTTTTATGTGGCTATCGCCTAATTTTACCTCGTCAGGAGTCCAGCTGGACATGTTGAAATTGTAGATCTGCAGGATGAGGTGGTTTTGCATTCTATTCAGCCACTGAACGGCAATGCGCTGATCTGTCACCCACGTAACAGTGGCTAAATAATGGTCACTGAAGATGGTAAAGACAAAGATATCACACTCTGGTAATCACTTTTGCTTGCGAACAATTTAATTACCACAAGAGTAGAAATTCCATCACCTTGAGCCAATCTCTCTTGGAACAACGACTTCTGTAATGTCCGTTAAATTAGTTGTGTTCACTACAAACAGCTTAACAATGGGATTTGGAGTACCTGGCTGTACAAGAAAATAGTTTGTCACAAGAAAAGATCTTATTTATAGTGGACAAATGTAAAAAGTGTGGATGGATGTCTCACCTTTGGATAAGGGATGACAACAGTTCTTGGGTACTGATCTTCCCCATACCAGGAGTACTCTATAGTGTGGACACCTTTATCGTTGAACTCAGCAAAAGCCACAAATTGTCCGCTGGGTGACCACCAGAGACCCCGACTGGATGAAAACATCTCCTCTGAAGGGGTAAAAGTTTGAAGTTACTTTACATACTCTGATGGATGACCTCATAAAGACTTATAACAGTGAATAATTAAAGATGAAAGAAAACCTTTACTTCTTTACAAACATAGAATTTGTAATAAGTTGATATTTTTAGTATTATTAGTCCTGTTGTTCTTTTGCTATCATATATATGATCATGTATGGTATTTTCCGGAGTATAAGTCACAGCTTTTTTACTACTTATATACCAAAAATTTAAAAGTTTGTTATGAATAATAGTAATTATAATGACTATTTATAAAGAATTTTTTCAAGACTGAAAGCACACAAAAAAAAAATACAAACAATAATAAAAGCATGCCAGTTAAAAAAAAAACAAAACTCTACGACAATGCACAAAAATCTCAAATTAAAGAGCTTATAACACAGAAAAAGGTGCAACTTATACTCTGGTGTGACTTAAATACCTCTTGAAGAAGAGGCATTGTTTTTGGCAGGTGCGACTTTTACTCCGGAAAACATGATATCTAATTTTTGTTTTCATTCATTCATTCAAAATTTTCATAACTCCGTAAAATTGAATAATACTAAGTTATGAAGTTTGGGTTCTGATAGATACACGTGAGGACCAGAACCTCCTGCCTTTTCCATGCACAAAGACCATAACAAAAATGTAAAGATAAACAGGCCTAATTGTAGGGTCCTGGTGGCAACTGTTGCTTGTTAGTCTTCTTGGTAGCCATCCATGCACTGTTGCAAGGATGCATGTTGTTCATTCACAGTCGCACTCCCCACCCCTTGCTTTTCTGGTTTTGTAAATTCATTCTTTTCAAACATACTCTACAGTTACTTGTTTCCTGACTCATAGTTTGACACATACCCTCATACACCCAGTCTGGGATGCCGTTGAAGACTTTGTTCTCCTTTCCAGTGTTAGTGACTTGCTGTGGTTGACTATCGGGGCTGTTCATCACATACACATTGTTGGACCAAACAAAAGCCTGCAAGTCATAAAGACCCAAGTGTTTGTAATTCCCCATTTTATTCCACTTTTTCTTTTTCAACTACTTGGGAAAGGTGACATTCCACAGCCTAATTTATCACCTGCTTTAAGGCAGAAATGCCACCAAACATTATTTACGCATAGTCACTAGTCTATAAATCTCACCAGTTTGGTCCCTTCCGGAGCCCAGGCAAAATACTGGATGTCAGGAGGAATGTCTGAGCCACTGACAAATTCTCTGGAATGAAAAAAATCAATTTTATATATATATATATATATATATATATATATATATATATATATATATATATATATATATATACCTTGAACATTTGTGCGCATGCGTGAATGTTTTCACGCCTGTCGATTGCGTCATTTTCTGGTAAGCAGCCTTTGTGTGAGGATGGGTGTAGTCTCTCATCGGATTTTCATTGCAAGGAAAATGTCAGAACAACTGGAGCAGCGCGACTGCATCAAATTTTGCCAGAAACTGGGCGACAACCAGGTGGAAACCATTCGGAAGATTCAGACGGCTTTCGGTGACGATCCTCTGGGCATCACACAGATTAAGGAGCGGTAGAACCGCTTTAAAGATGTCTGCACAACGGTGGAGAGCGAGCCGCGCTCTGGTCGGCTATCAACATGCTGAAATGACCAGATCATTTCCAAAGTGAACGCTGTAGTGATGCGGGACCATTGTGTGACTGTCCGAGAAATTGCGGAAGAGGTGGACATCAGCACTTTTTCGGTACATTCCACTGTGACAGAAGATTTGACCATGAAAAGAGTGGCAGCAAAATTCTTTCCTGAAGCTTCTGACGGCGGAGCAAAAGCGCCTCCGTGTTGAAGTCTCACAGGACATGCTGTGACATGACCACCTCTTCCACAATTTCTCAGATAGTCACACGACTGAAAAGCCACCGAAAGCCATCTGAATCTTCCGAATGGTTTCCACCTGGCTGTCGCCCAGTTTCTGGCACAATTTGATGCAGTTGCGCTGCTCCAGTCGTTCCGCCATTTTCCTTGCAATGAAAATCCAACAAGAGACTACACCCGTCCTCACACAAAGGCTGCATACCAGCAAATGACGCAATCGACAGGCGTGAAAAAATTCACGCATGCGCACGAAGGATCAAGGTTGGCTCATGCAAGTACATGTGATTCAAATCCATCAGGTTTTTGCAAAAAATAAAAAGGTGGGATACTTTTCTAACAGATCTCATATATATATATATATATATATATATATATATATATATATATATATAAATTAGTTTTAGTGACACAATGTGGTGTGAATATTAGCTGACAATAAAGCAACAAAAATCTTACGATTTTTCCAGGTCATACAGAGAATATGAAGCTCTAAACGAGTGGCGCCACACCTGATATACCAAAAACAAAACAAAGATCATTATCTTATGGAGAATGTTAAACAGCTATAATAATACAGCATACAATAATCTGTATATGCATGTCTGTGTGTCTGTGCATTCTCTTACG
The DNA here is from genome assembly GCF_902500255.1 of Thalassophryne amazonica. Taxonomy (NCBI): domain Eukaryota; kingdom Metazoa; phylum Chordata; class Actinopteri; order Batrachoidiformes; family Batrachoididae; genus Thalassophryne; species Thalassophryne amazonica. The sequence goes on along the minus strand of NC_047103.1, from coordinate 154,593,001 downwards.
TCTCTCAAGTTCTTTGGCTGATTTCCAAGAAAACTTCTGAATGACAGTGAACCTCAGCATTATGCTTAAAGGGTTAGTTTGGGTAACTGGGGTCAAACCTCAAAATTTTTGATTTTCACTTTGATGTCCACCAAGCATGGCATGCATATGCAGGTGGGATCTGGAATGGTCCAGGTGATACGAGAGCCGAGAAACCAACATCTCTTGAGAATGTGTGAAGTTTTGTCTCACTGGGTGCAATGGTTGGAAATATTGGTTTCGTAGAATGCAAAAGATGGAGAAACATGCTTTACTTTTTCTGGGTCAGGCTCAAAACATCTCAATCGTCCATTGTATCATACAGTAGTGTTCAGAATAATAGTAGTGCTATGTGACTAAAAAGATTAATCCAGGTTTTGAGTATATTTCTTATTGTTTCATGGGAAACAAGGTACCAGCAGATTCAATAGATTCTCACAAATCCAACAAGACCAAGCATTCATGATATGCACAGTCTTAAGGCTATGAAATTGGTCTATTAGTAAAATAAAGTAGAAAAGGGGGTGTTCACAATTATAGTAGCATCTGCTGTTGACGCTACAAACTCAAAACTATTATGTTCAAACTGCTTTTTTAGCAATCCTGTGAATCACTAAATGAGTATTTAGTTGTATAACCACAGTTTTTCATGATGTCTTCACATCTGCGAGGCATTAAATTTGTTGGTTTGGAACAAAGATTTTGCACGTTTACTAGTGTGCTTGGGGTCATTGTCTTGTTGAAACACCCATTTCAAGGGCATGTCTTCTTCAGCATAAGGCAACATGACCTCTTCAAGTATTTTGACATATCCAAACTGATCCATGATACCTGGTATGCGATATATAGGCCCAACACCATAGTAGGAGAAACATGCCCATATCATGATGCTTGCACCACCATGCTTCACTGTCTTCACTGTGAAGTGTGGCTTGAATTCAGAGTTTGGGGGTCGTCTCACAAACTGTCTGCGGCCCTTGGACCCAAAAAGAACAATTTTATTCTCATCACTCCACAAAATATTCCTCCATTTCTCTTTAGGCCAGTTGATGTGTTCTTTGGCAAATTGTAACCTCTTCTGCACATGTCTTTTATTTAACAAAGGGACTTTGCGGGGGATTCTTGCAAATAAATTAGCTTCACACAGGCATCTTCTAACTGTCACAGCACTTACAGGTAACTCCAGACTGTCTTTGATCATCCTGGAGCTGATCAATGGGTGAGCCTTTGCCATTCTGGTTATTCTTCTATCCATTTTGATGCTTGTTTTCTATTTTCTTCCATGCGTCTCTGTTTTTTTGTCCATTTTAAAGCATTGGAGATCATTGTAGATGAACAGCCTATAATGTTTTGCACCTGCGTATAAGTTTTCCCCTCTCCAATCAACTTTTTAATCAAACTACGCTGTTCTTCTGAACAATGTCCTGAATGTTCCATTTTCCTCAGGCTTTCAAAGAGAAAAGCATGTTCAACAGGTGCTGGCTTCATCCTTAAATAGGGGACACCTGATTCACACCTGTTTGTTCCACAAAATTGACGAACTCATTGACTGAATGCCACACTACTATTGTATATTGAACACCCCCTTTTCTACTTTTTTTTACTAATAGCCCAATTTCATAGCCTTAAGAGTGTGCATATCATAAATGTTTGGTCTTGTTGGATTTGTGAGAATCTACTGAATCTACCGGTACCTTGTTTCCCATGTAACAATAAGAAATATACTCAAAACCTGGATTAATCTTTTTAGTCACATAGCACTACTATTATTCTGAACACTACTGTATTTACCAAAACTCAGTCACTGTGTGTGGTCAAAGTCATACACACCAATTTACACCAAACTGGGCACACGGATGGAAGGGAGTTCTGGAATTGCCTTTGCAAAGCCAGATCTTCCAAAAGTTGATCATTGGGATCAAAGTGAATGCAGCCAACAGTCAAGATTTAAGTTTTTCAATCTAATTTAGGCCAAACCAGGTACTAATATTGAGTTTGAGTCTGATATTGCCTAGATGAGGTCAAATATGCAACATGTCAATCATTGGGGTCAAAAGTCAAAATTGACTTTTTTCCCACTAGGATTGTCACCAAATATGGTAATTCATTAGAGCTGAGGTCATGATTGCCTGTGTGTTTGTTGGCGGACTCCTCCCAGGTCCTTTTGCTGTTTTCTACCAACCATGGTATGTCAATGAGGGTTCACCCAAAAATGGCCCTTAAAGAATTCATTTAGACAAAGGTCAAGGACAAGGAATTTAATTTTGAACCTGATTTGACCAAATGTGGCACACACTTACACTACCAGCCAACAATTTGGACACACTTTCCTATTCAGTTGAAAGGGAAAGTGTGTCCGGGCATGAATGATAGCGTAGGTGGACTCCAGAACTGCCCTGGAGACGTCAGCCAGAGATCACTCAGTCAGGTGAAGGTCAAGTTAATTGGGGTGAAATGTCAAATTGCTGTAGTCTTTGCAGCCTTTGTGTGCGTGGTATTACCTACTGAAAAAAAGGAGTCAAAGTTACCTTCGAATAGTTGCTCATGAAGGCAACATATCTGTGATCTGCAGACAGCAGGTAATCATAGGCACCAACTTGTTTCTGTGAAGAAAAAAAAACTGTTTTGAAGGATTCAAATTTGACCCCTCACTGTTGTGTATCTCAGACAACATATGCAAATTACTCATTTTATATATACAGTATAAAAAGGGACAGAAAACTACAGTATATATCAAGAGAATGACTCACAAAAGTTGCACTTTGTATGAACTCTGAAGATTGGCCGTTACTGGCATTGTATCGGAAGACTGTCCCATTTGTTTTATGCAGATACTCATAATCTGTGGAAGAAAGATAACATCAGTGAGGACAAATGTGCACATTACTAAAAAGTGCAAGGCATTAATAAAGGGCTCATATGGTGAACCTGTTCAACTGACTAGTATTAATTACAAACGGACTTAAAAGCAGATATTAAAGCTGTGCGGCTTTGGATTTTTTAAGATTTAAGTCATAAAAACAATTTTCTTTCGTACCACAATAATTTTAATCCTTAGCATTTAGATAAAAGATTTGTAATATTATATTGGCAAAATCATCCAAATTCATGCTGCCTGGAAACAATTTAAAATTTCAACCCACGTGGGTCAAAATTCAAGGGATCACCTTCCTGCTCTCTAAAGCTATCAGCTACCAAATTCATTTAAACTTCAAATAGGACTGGGGACCTTTTTACTTTCCAAATGTATTTTTGATGACTTGTATGTTTTTTGTTTTTGAGCTTTGACCAATTTGACTTTGATGCTTTATTGTGGGTTACTCAGCTTTTATTATCACTTTTTATTGTACTCTGAGTGTGCAGATTTGTGAGGCTAAGGTGTTTTCCCATAGGGACTGAGTCTATATCAGATCCTTTGCTACTTTATTGAGCTTTGGTAATGTGCAGAAAACATCTCTATACGGGCCTATAATGTTAAAGCTGGACTGGTTCCTGTGCTGTGCCATACCGAGCATAAGAACGGAAAAGAGAGGAAGGTATGTTTTAAAACACTTTGTTGAAATCAGGAGCCTCATTTACAGTGTATCCAGAAAGCATTCACAGCGTTTCACTTTTTCCACATTTTTTTATGTTACAGTCTTATTCCAAAATGGATGAAATTAATTTTTTCCTCAAAATTCTAAATGCAATACCCCATACTGATAAGTATTCACAGCCTTTGCCATGAAGCTCAAATTGAGCCCTGGTGCATCCTGTTTCTCATCCTTGAGATGTTTTTACAGCTTAATTGCAGTCTATTTGGAGCAGGTTCAGTCGACTGGACTTGATTTAGAAAGGCACACACCTGTCCACATATAAGGTCCCACAGTTGACAGTGCACGTCAGAGCACAAACCAAGCATGAAGTCAAAGGAACTGTCTGTAGACCTCTGAGACAGGATTGTCTCGAGACACAAATCTGGGGAAGGATATAGAAACATTTCTGCTGCTTTGAAGGTCCCAGTGACCTCCATGATCCACAAATGGAAGAAGTTCAGATCCACCAGTACAGCATTTCCTGTATATTTGTTTTGTGAATTGTTCTGTAATTTATGTGTAATGCATAGCCCAAGCAGAGGGTCACTCCTTTCAGTCTGGTCTGCTTGAGGTTTCTTCCTCAGAGGGAGTTTTTCCTTACCACTGTTGCTCTGGGGGTTAGTAAGGTTAGACCTTACTTGTGTGAAGCGCCTTGAGGCAGCTCTGTTGTGATTTGGCGCTATATAAATGAAAATATGATCACTGTAAAAAAAAAAAATAGTTGAGAATACTTCAAATTTGCAGGCAACAGTCTGTTGTGTGGGCCGCTGAAGAGGAGGTACTGCTGGCCCACCACCACCAGAGGGCGCCCTGCTTGGAGTGCGGGCTCCAAGCACGAGAGGGCGCCAGATCCCGAAGAAGTGACAGCTGTCATTCTCTCCCTGCACCAGCTGTCACTCGTTTATCATCATCAACATCACACCATAAAAGCCGGACTGCAACTCCACCTCCTTGCCGAGAAATCGACTACCATTCCTGAGGTAATCCTTCTTTGCAGTATTTGGATTAATCCACGTTTTGATCTCTGTTTGCAGCCGTTTATTCCTGTGGGACAGTTTTGTTGGAGCGGCGTATTGTGGGAACCGCGACGTCTTCGCCTCCCACTCCCTCCAGATAAGTGACTGACAGGAGCTGCTTAAGTGTATGATTGGAGGTGGAGGTGCTCCCTCCCATCAGTGTTGGACTGTGTATTACTGAGTGTGCGGACTCACACTCACACATCCTGTTTTTGCTCTCTGCCAGCAGTACCAGGGTCGACAGCCGGGAACAGAGGCCACCTGGGGACTCGGGACTTGGCGGCTCCGGTGTTCTTCAGGCTGTTGGTGGTGGAAGCCGTATGGAGTACGGCTTCTCTCTCGTCGGGGGGGTCTCCTATCTTCGAGCCTGCCACACGTCACCTGGTGCTAATTGACTGTGCATATTTTCTGTATCTTTTCGTTGTGTAGTGTCACAACATTAAATTACCTTTTGGTTTATTCATTGTCCGTTCATTTGCGCCCCCTGTTGTGGGTCCGTGCTACGACACCTTCCCAACACAGTCTGCACTATGACTTTTATGTTGTGCTGATGATGAACTACTCGTATATACTATAACATATATTTCATCATCGGCACAACATAAAAGTCATAGTGCAGACTGTTGCCTGCAAATTTGAAGTATTCTCAACTATTTTTTTACAGTGTTGAAACTGAATTGAAAAACCAATACTCTTCCTAGAGCTGTCCGCCTGTCTAAACTGAGCCATAGGGAGAGAAGGACCTTAATCAGGGAGGTGAGCACGAACCCGATGTTCACTGTCAGAGCGCAGGCATTCCTCTGTGGAGAGAGGAGAACCTTCCTGAAGGATAACAATCTCTGCAGCAATCCACCAATCAGGCCTGTATAGTAGAGTGGCCAGAAGGAAGCCATTCCTTAGTAAAGGGTAGAAGACAGCCCATCTGGAGTTTGCCAAAAGGCACCTGAAGGACTCTCAGACCATGAGAAACAAAATTCTCTGGTCTGATGAGACAAAGATTGAACTCTTTGGCGTGAATGCCAGGCATCATGTTTGGAGGAAACCAGGCACCATCACTATCGCGAAGCATGGTGGTGGCAGCATCATGATGTGGGGATGTTTTTCAGTTGCAGGAACTGGGAGACAAGTCAGGGTTGAGGGAAAGATGAATGCAGCAATGTACAGAGACATCCTGGATGAAGTCGTGCTCCAGAGCGCTCTGGACCTCAGACTGGGGTGTCAGTTCATCTTTCAGCAGGGCAATGACCCTCAGCACACAGTCAAGATATCAAAGGAGTGGCTTCAGGACAACTCTGTGAATGTCCTTGAGTGGCCCAGCCAGAGCCCAGACCTGAATCTGATTGAACACCTCTGTAGAGATCTGAAAATGGCTGTGCAGCGACGCTCCCCATCCAACCTGATGGAGCTTGAGAGGTGCTGCAAAGAGGAATGGACAAAACTGCCCAAAGATAGGAGCACCAAGCTTATGGCATCATATTCAAGAAGACTTGAGGCTGTAATTGCTGCCAAACGTGCATCAACAAAGTATTGAGCAAAAGGTGTGAATAGTTAAGTACATGTGATTTCTTAGATTTTTATTTTTAATAAATTCGCAAAAAAAAAAAAAAAGCCCCAAAGAAAACTTTTTTCATGTTGTTATTATGGTGTGTTGTGAGTAGAATTTTGAGGAAAAAATGGATTTACTCCATGTTGGAATAAGGCTGTAACAACAAAATGTAGAAAAAGTAAAATGCTGTGAATACTTTCTGGATACACGGCATACACGTACAAAACCAGACAAAAATAATTTCTAGATTGTTTCATGATAGAACTGTCTCAGAAAGGGGGGTCAGGGCCCTTGCTGGGGCCCAAATCTATCACCCCACCACTGTGATCTCACACAAGCACCTCGATTGCCATTTCAGAAATGTCTTTTTTTTCCTGCTCTTTTTCTTGGTTATATGATAAGTACACATTTTGAATGAATGAATGAATGAATTTATTCAGCACACAGAAGAACAATAACAACAACTCATAAGAAGAACAATAACAACAACTCATAAAAAGAACAACATAACGTTTGGGCTTCATGTGTATACTTGAATATTCATGAGGTGTTTCACATTGACCATTTGTGGTTGAATGTGGACGTGTTGAGGGCTGAATATGATGCAGATCTTTCTGCATGATTTTGCTTGAAGGGGTACTTATTAACGGTTTTATAAGTCTGATTTTTTTTTCTTTGTACAAACACTTTTAGGCCATAGTTATTTCATTTATTTATTTATTTTTTCAAAAATGAAAACAAAAAACATGATTTGAAGGGTTGGTCGGTGAAAAAACTAATAATGATATTCAAAGTTTAAATAATAACAGTTGTTTTCTGGAATTGATGGGTTTGACTTTTTAATGAAAAATTATGGACCAGGACCAAAGTTTTACACTTTTATTGTTAACAGTCTCGTGAACAAACAAATCTGTTGAGGAGCCGCAGCATTACTGGAGACCCCAGAACCAAACGACCTCGGTAACAGTGGTACCGATACGATCTCGGAACCACTACGATCTCAGAACCACATTAAGTAATTTCATACGTGAGTTGCGGTACCAGAACCACTACGGTCTCTGCAACACATTAAATAATTTATACACATTTCATATGTGTTCATGTCGCTTAATATCTGTTCTATCGTGCTAAATTTATTTATTAATTTGGTGTTCCTCACGTAATGCTCTTCAAGAGTTTTTAACGACCAGTTTTGTGCTGACTCAGTATCGGCAGTGTCCTTTGGCCCCCGTGGTGACTGCGCCTCGGTGTGCTGTAGATAAAATTCTATATATGATTCTTGAAGAGAATTACGTGAGGAACACATTAAAAATGAGATAGGACAATGGGAAATATGGATGTAAATGTAAAACGATATTTCAGGACTATTTACCCCTTAAATAAAATTTAAGGGTACCCCTTAAACAAATATTAAGGGAGAGTAAAATGAAATTTCAGGACAATTAATAGGATAAAAATGTATGACATTAATACACATGGTTCCGAGATTGTCTAGATGGTCTAGAGAGTCAGACTCAGAGAGTCAGACTCAGATGTGCTGCTGTGGTGCTCTGATTGCTCCCCATCTTTTATTAAAAAGTGCTGAGGGTAATTTTTCCACTGAGACTGCGAATTTTAGAGCAGTCGGTGGATCCGTAAACTGTAACTATGGCCTTAGACTGAATCCTACACAATATTTTATAAAAGAGGCCCCAGCTGCCTTAAACATTTAAGAAGAGTGCAATGACAATAAAAATACAGGGGTATTGTGGGGGTGGGGGGCAACCAGAGGTCAATCATTTGGGTGGAGGTCAAGGTCATTGGGGTCAAATGTGAGATTACTGTACTGTCTTCAAGCGTATGGCTGTTATGTTGTGTGGGCTGCCCGAAGAGGAGGTACTGCTGGCTCACCACCAGAGGGCGCCCTGCCTGTTGTCGGGTTTCAGACACCAGAGGGCGCAGTTGTCGGAGGAGTCCACCAGGTGCACGGAGCTGACAGCTGTCACACATCATCATCACTCATCACCATCCATAAAAGCCTGGGAGAGACATCACACTCTGCCGAGTTATCAGCTTACCCTACAGGTAAACTTACTCAGCTGCTTTGTGCCGTACGCACATTCATTGTTTCTGAAGTCTTTGCAGTTGTGACTTATACTTGCAGCTTGTAGCCGAGTTTGTGGAAGTTGGAGGAGTTGGCGTCTCCACTCCTAACTTCTGACTTACTAAGTATAACAATTGACACTGCACGTCCTCCAGTTTTCCTCTGCACTCTGGGAGTATCTGGATTTATTCCAACAAGAGGATTTCTGTGAGTTTGCTGACTGTTTGCTGGGTGTACACACACCCACCCTAACCTGTGTCTGTTCCTGCCAGCAGTACAGGATCTGACAGCTGGAAGCGGTGGCTACCTGGGGACTCAGGACTTGGCGGCTCTGGCGTATCGCAGGTCTCCATTGGCGGTGGAACATCGTGGGTCCCGGCTCTTCTCTGGTTAGGCGTCTCCTACCTTCGGGCCTGCCCACGTGTCATCTGGTTTTCCTGATTGACAGACTAAAAGCATTTCGAACTGTTGTGCACATTTGCAGTAATAAATTGTATTTATTGAAATCTCTATTGGCCGTTCATTTACGCCCCCTGGTGTGGGTCCGTGTATTTCACTTTCCCCAACATATTACCTACTCAAACTATAACAAAAATGTAACAATATGAGTTATAAGCAGTTTCATGTAAAATGCTTTGTTGTCTCTGGCTCTGGTGATGAAGCCAAATGTCCGTAAATTAAAATGGCATGGATCAATGCCTTATTACATTTATTCAATCTAGTTTTGGATTTCTCCATGTTACGTAACACTCAAACAAAGTTCTAAGTACAGAATGATCCAGATGATTTAGTGACGGCAATAAAGGAGAACACAGCAGGTGATAAATCATAAAACTCAAATGTCTTCCAATTTGGAGCCCGTCCTGGTTCCGCCCACCATGTTCTGCAGTGTCCTACCTGAGATCCACCTCATGTTGAAGGACTTTGGGCTCAGTGAGCTGTTGAAGACGTCTTCCAGGGTGAACAACCTCTTGTTTGTTTGGTCTGCATCTTTGTCTGAAACACAAATACCATTCAAAGTGACAATCTGACACCTGAACTAAGAAAGAGGCCAAAGGTTACATGAATGTTGCCGCATGCACATTCCTCTCATAAAAGGTTTCCTCACGCGTAGAGTCTATATACACAGTGCATGCGAAAAGTATTCACAGTACTTCACTTTTCCCACATATTATGTTACAGCCTTATTTCAAAATGGATTAAATTAATTTTCCCTCAAAATTCTACACACAACACCCCATAATGACAACATGAAAACTTTTTTTTAATTTTTGCCAATTCACTAATAATAATAATAAAAAAAAGACAAGAAATCATACATACATACGTATTCACACCCTTTGCTCAGTACTTTGTTGATGCACCTTTGGCAGACCTGAATTTGATTGAACATCTCTCCAGAGATGTTCAATCAAATTCAGTTCTGGGCTCTGGCTCAGCCACTCAAGGACATTCACAGAGTTGTCCTGAAGCCTCCTTTGATATCTTGACTATGTGCTCAAAGTCATTGTCCTGCTAAAAGATGAACTGTCGCCCCAGTCTGAGGTCAAGAGCGCTCTGGAGCAGGTTTTCATCTAGAATGTCTCTGTACATTGCTGCATTCATCTGTCCCTCAGTCCTGACTAGTCCCAGTCCCAGTTCCTGCTGCTGAAAAACATCCCCACAGCATGATGCTGCTACCACCATGCTTCACTGTAGGGATGGTGCCTGGTTTCCTCTAAACATGGTGCCTGGCATTCATGCCAAAGAGTTCAATCTTTGTCTCATCAGACCAGAGAATTTTGTTTCTCATGGGCTGAGAGTCCTTCAGGTGCCTTTTGGCAAACTCCAGGTGGGCTGCCATGTGCCTTTTTGTAAAAAGTGGCTTCCGTCTGGCCACTCTACCAGACAGGCCTGATTGGTGGATTGCTGCAGAGATGGTTGTCCTTCAGGAAGGTTCTCCTCTCTCCACAGAGGAATGTATCAGCTCTGACAGCGTGACCATTGGGTTCTTGGTCACCTCCCTGATTAAGGCTCTTCCACTCTGATCACTCAGTTTAGATGGACAGCCAGCTCTAGGAAAAGTCCTGGTGGATCCAAACGTCTTCCATTTACAGACGATGGAGGCCACTGTGATCATGAGACCTTCAAAGCAGCAGAAATGATTCTGTACCCTTCCCCAGATTTGTGCCTTGAGACAATGCTGTCTCAGAGGTCTACAGAAATTCCTTTGACTTCATGCTTGGTTTGTGCTCTGACATGCATGGGACCTTTTCCGTAGACAGGTGTGTGCCTTTCCAAATCTTGTTCAATCAACTGAATTTACCCACCCCAGGTGGACTCCAGTTAAGCTGTAGAAACATCTTAAGGATGATCAGTGGAAACAGAATACAGCTGAGCTCAATTTTGTGCTTCAAAAGCTGTGAATACTTATGTACATGTGATTACTTAGTTTATTTATTTTTAATACATTTGAAAAAAATCCCCCCTCCAAAAAATACTTTTTTCACATTGTCATTATGGGATATTGTGTGTAGAATTTTGAGAAAAAAATTAATTTAATCCATTTTGGAATAAGGCTGAAAACTTTCAGGATGTATTTTAAAGCACTTTAGTACCGGAATGTAGAGAAATGACTTAAAAGATGCTTATTCAAGACTTATGCATAATATCTTTGTCATGCTTGTTCCTAGATGTGTTTTTTGTTTTGCTACCAGGATTAATCAAAAAATTAAGTAAACTCTTATCACAAAGATTGGTGTTATGGTCTGGAATGACCTGAAATATGTGGCAGGTACAGCTGAAATTCAGTCAGAATTGGGGATGCTGAGAGAAAGTCTAGGTCTAGGATATACACTCACCGACCACTTTATTAAGTATTCCTGTTCCTGTTGCTTGTTAATACAAATAGTAAATCATCCAATCACTTGGTAGTAACTCAGTGCATTTAGGCATATAGACGTGGTCAAGACGACTTGCTGAAGTTCAAACTGAGCATCAGAATGGGCAAGAAAGGGGATTTAAGTGACTTTGAACTTGGCATGGTTGTTGGTGCCACACGGGCTGGTTTGAGTATTTTAAAAACTGCTGATCTCTTTGGATTTTCACACACAACCATCTCTGGGGTTTACTGAAAATGGTACGAAAAAGAGAAGATAGATATCCAGCGAGCGACAGTTGTGTGAATGAAAAAACCTTGGTGATGTCTGTGGTCAGAGGAGAATGGGCAGACTGGTTGAATGGGCGGCTGCTTGATGTTATCATGTCAATCAATCAATCAATCAATTTTATTTATATAGCGCCAAATCACAACAAACAGTTGCCCCAAGGCGCTTTATATTGTAAGGCAAGGCCATACAATAATTACATAAAAACCCCAACGGTCAAAACGACCCCCTGTGAGCAAGCACTTGGCGACAGTGGGAAGGAAAAACTCCCTTTTAACAGGAAGAAACCTCCAGCAGAACCAGGCTCAGGGAGGGGCAGTCTTCTGCTGGGACTGGTTGGGGCTGAGGGAGAGAACCAGGAAAAAGACATGCTGTGGAGGGGAGCAGAGATCAATCACTAATGATTAAATGCAGAGTGGTGCATACAGAGCAAAAAGAGAAAGAAACACTCAGTGCATCATGGGAACCCCCCAGCAGTCTAAGTCTATAGCAGCATAACTAAGGGATGGTTCAGGGTAGAGAGGGTGTCTGTCTCCCTGATCCGAATTGGGAGCTGGTTCCACAGGAGAGGAGCCTGAAAGCTGAAGGCTCTGCCTCCCATTCTACTCTTACAAACCCTAGGAACTACAAGTAAGCCTGCAGTCTGAGAGCGAAGCGCTCTATTGGGGTGATATGGTACTATGAGGTCCCTAAGATAAGATGGGACCTGATTATTCAAAACCTTATAAGTAAGAAGAAGAATTTTAAATTCTATTCTAGAATGAACAGGAAGCCAATGAAGAGAGGCCAATATGGGTGAGATATGCTCTCTCCTTCTAGTCGCCGTTAGTACTCTAGCTGCAGCATTTTGAATTAACTGAAGGCTTTTCAGGGAACTTTTAGGACTACCTGATAATAATGAATTACAATAGTCCAGCCTAGAGGAAATAAATGCATGAATTAGTTTTTCAGCATCACTCTGAGACAAGACCTTTCTAATTTTAGAGATATTGCGTAAATGCAAAAAAGCAGTCCTACATATTTGTTTAATATGCGCTTTGAATGACATATCCTGATCAAAAATGACTCCAGATTTCTCACAGTATTACTAGAGGTCAGGGTAATGGCATCCAGAGTAAGGATCTGGTTAGACACCATGTTTCTAAGATTTGTGGGGCCAAGTACAATAACTTCAGTTTTATCTGAGTTTAAAAGCAGGAAATTAGAGGTCATCCATGTCTTTATGTCTGTAAGACATTCCTGCAGTTTAGCTAATTGGTGTGTGTCCTCTGGCTTCATGGATAGATAAAGCTGGGTATCATCTGCGTAACAATGAAAATTTAAGCAATGCCATCTAATAATACTGCCTAAGGGAAGCATGTATAAAGTCCTAGCACAGAACCTTGTGGAACTCCATAATTAACCTTAGTCTGTGAAGAAGATTCCCCACTTACATGAACAAATTGTAATCTATTAGATAAATATGATTCAAACCACCGCAGCGCAGTGCCTTTAATACCTATGGCATGCTCTAATCTCTGTAATAAAATTTTATGGTCAACAGTATCAAAAGCAGCACTGAGGTCTAACAGAACAAGCACAGAGATGAGTCCACTGTCTGAGGCCATAAGAAGATCATTTGTAACCTTCACTAATGCTGTTTCTGTACTATGATGAATTCTAAAACCTAACTGAAACTCTTCAAATAGACCATTCCTCTGCAGATGATCAGTTAGCTATTTTACAACTACCCTTTCAAGAATTTTTGAGAGAAAAGGAAGGTTGGAGATTGGCCTATAATTAGCTAAGATAGCTGGGTCAAGTGATGACTTTTTAAGTAATGGTTTAATTACTGCTACCTTAAAAGCCTGTGGTACATAGCCAACTAATAAAGATAGATTGATCATATTTAAGATCGAAGCATTAAATAATGTTAGGGCTTCCTTGAGCAGCCTGGTAGGAATGGGGTCTAATAGACATGTTGATGGTTTGGATGAAGTAACTAATGAAAATAACTCAGACAGAACAATCTGAGAGAAAGAGTCTAACCAAATATCGGCATCACTGAAAGCAGCCAAAGATAACGATACGTCTTTGGGATGGTTATGAGTAATTTTTTCTCTAATAGTTAAAATTTTATTAGCAAAGAAAGTCATGAAGTCATTACTAGTTAAAGTTAAAGGAATACTCGGCTCAATAGAGCTCTGACTCTTTGTCAGCCTGGCTACAGTGCTGAAAAGAAACCTGGGGTTGTTCTTATTTTCTTCAATTAGTGATGAGTAGTAAGATGTTCTAGCTTTACGGAGGGCTTTTTTTTATAGAGCAACAGACTCTTTCCAGGCTAAGTGAAGATCTTCTAAATTAGTGAGACGCCATTTCCTCTCCAACGTACGGGTTATCTGCTTTAAGCTGCGAGTTTGTGAGTTATACCACGGAGTCAGGCACTTCTGATTTAAAGCTCTTTTTCAGAGGAACTACAGCATCCAAAGTTGTCTTCAATGAGGATGTAAAACTATTGACGAGATACTTTATCTCACTTACAGAGTTTAGGTAGCTACTCTGCACTGTGTTGGTATATGGCATTAGAGAACATAAAGAAGGAATCATATCCTTAAACCTAGTTACAGCGCTTTTTGAAAGACTTCTAGTGTAATGAAACTTATTCCCCACTGCTGGGTAGTCCATCAGAGTAAATGTAAATGTTATTAAGAAATGATCAGACAGAAGGGAGTTTTCAGGGAATACTGTTAAGTCTTCAATTTCCATACCATAAGTCAGAACAAGATCTAAGATATGATTAAAGTGGTGGGTGGACTCATTTACATTTTGAGCAAAGCCAGTTGAGTCTAATAATAGATTAAATGCAGTGTTGAGGCTGTCATTCTCAGCATCTGTGTGGATGTTAAAATCGCCCACTATAATTATCTTATCTGAGCTAAGCACTAAGTCAGACAAAAGGTCTGAAAATTCACAGAGAAACTCAGTAACGACCAGGAGGACGAAAGATAACAACAAATAAAACTGGTTTTTGGGACTTCCAATTTGGATGGACAAGACTAAGAGTCAAGCTTTCAAATGAATTAAAGCTCTGTCTGGGTTTTTGATTAATTAATAAGCTGGAATGGAAGATTGCTGCTAATCCTCCGCCTCGGCCCATGCTACGAGCGTTCTGGCAGTTAGTGTGACTCGGGGGTGTTGACTCATTTAAACTAACATATTCATCCTGCTGTAACCAGGTTTCTGTAAGGCAGAATAAATCAATATGTTGATCAATTATTATATCATTTACTAACAGGGACTTAGAAGAGAGAGACCTAATGTTTAATAGACCACATTTAACTGTTTTAGTCTGTGGTGCAGTTGAAGGTGCTATATTATTTTTTCTTTTTGAATTTTTATGCTTAAATAGATTTTTGCTGGTTATTGGTGGTCTGGGAGCAGGCACCGTCTCTACGGGGATGGGGTAATGAGGGGATGGCAGGGGGAGAGAAGCTGCAGAGAGGTGTGTAAGACTACAACTCTGCTTCCTGGTCCCAACCCTGGATAGTAACGGTTTGGAGGATTTAAGAAAATTGGCCAGATTTCTAGAAATGAGAGCTGCTCCATCCAAAGTGGGATGGATGCCGTCTCTTCTAACAAGACCAGGTTTTCCCCAGAAGATTTGCCAATTATCTATGAAGCCCACCTCATTTTTTGGACACCACTCAGACAGCCAGCAATTCAAGGAGAACATGCGGCTAAACATGTCACTCCCAGTCCGATTGGGGAGGGGCCCAGAGAAAACTACAGAGTCCGACATTGTTTTTGCAAAGTTACACACCGATTCAATGTTAATTTTAGTGACCTCCGATTGGCGTAACCACGTGTCATTACTGCCGACGTGAATTACAATCTTACCAAATTTACGCTTAGCCTTAGCCAGCAGTTTCAAATTTCCTTCAATGTCGCCTGCTCTGGCCCCCGGAAGACAATTGACTATGGTTGCTGGTGTCGCTAACTTCACATTTCTCAAAACAGAGTCGCCAATAACCAGAGTTTGATCCTCGGCGGGTGTGTCGCTGAGTGGGGAAAAACGGTTAGAAATGTGAACGGGTTGGAGGTGTACACGGGGCTTCTGTTTAGGGCTACGCTTCCTCCTCACAGTCACCCAGTCGGCCTGCTTTCCCGGCTGCTCGGGATCTGCCAGAGGGAAACTAACGGCGGCTAAGCTACCTTGGTCCGCACCGACTACAGGGGCCTGGCTAGCTGTAGAATTTTCCACGGTGTGGAGCCGAGTCTCCAATTCGCCCAGCCTGGCCTCCAAAGCTACGAATAAGCTACACTTATTACAAGTACCATTACTGCTAAAGGAGGCCGAGGAATAACTAAACATTTCACACCCAGAGCAGAAAAGTGCGGGAGAGACAGGAGAAGCCGCCATGCTAAACCGGCTAAGAGCTAGTAGCTGCGCTAAGCTAGCGGATTCCTAAAAACACACAAAGTGAATAATGTGTAAATAATTTAGAGGTGATTCAGCCGAGGGAGTGCTTTAGTTAAGGCACGTGAAGATTACACTGTGAAGCAAATCATTATCTAGGTAACTAGATCAATCTAACTGCACAGATTAAACAGCTAACAGATACAGCAAAACACCGCTGTGCTCCGGAACAGGAAGGATGTCAATATGGACCAACATCTCTGAGGACTGTTTTTGGCACCTTCTTAAATCTATGCCGCAAAGAATTAAGGCAGTTCTGAAAAAAGGGGGTCCAACATGGTAGCAAGTGAGTGTATGCAACACTGCTGCAGAGCAGTGCAACATTTATGATTTTGCATTATTGATATTTTATAGCATTTAACAGCAAACTTTAACACTAACTTGCCATATTTGAAACGAGCATGGCACCGCCATATTCAGCTATGGACAGTTCACACAACAAAAGCAGGATTATGGCTCATGTAAATATGATTTATTGTTAACATATCCACAGTGACGCTAGAAAAGTAGCAAATGGAACAAGGCTCTTGAACGTCTCTCTCTCTCTCACACACACACACACACACACACACACACACACACACACACACACACACACACACACACACACACACACACACACACACACACACACACGATCTGTCATCAGTACAAACACTGACTCACAAATGGAGTCAATGTCTCTGAGAGTCTGATCTGCAGCTCGTTGAGGTCAAAACAATGATCCACCAGTACAAATGAATGCATGTTCAACCCTGCTGTTATAACTTGTCAAAATGGCCATTGCAGATGGCCGCCCCACTGAGTCTGGTCTGCTTGAGGCTTTTTCCAGTAAAATTAAAATCTTGCGTGGGTTTTTCTGTACTGCGACGGGAAGAGTCATCCTCACTCTGTGAATACTCACTGAACACAAACTGTGAATATTAATAGTGTTACTTTGCAGGCTGATTTTCACAAAGCACTTGATTTGGTGATTTGGTTGTTTGAGAATGTCTCAATAGATCATACACAAGTACTTCTGCAAAAAATAAATGAAGTGAATAAATAAATGAATAAACAAACACAATAACAATAATAAATGAATTAATTAAAATCAAGCAATATGAAGAGTATTAACATCTACATTGTCTCTTGAGAAATGAATCAAAATGTTGAAAAATGCCTTATCTTGCAATGTTATGTAATGCAATGGAGGTGATGGTCAAGCGGTTAAAGCAGTGGGCTTGTGACCAGAGGAGCATTTGTTTAAAGTCCCATCACATTGGAAAATCACTCAGGGCCATTGGGCAAGGTCCTGAATTACCAAATTGCTTCTGGTGTGCAGTGAGCGTCTTGCATGGCAGCATCCTGACATCAGTGTGTGAATGGGAGAATGTGAGCCATCACTGTAAAGCACTCTGACCATAAAAGTGTGATATAAATGCAGTCCATTTGTCCATTTAGTTTTACATTGTGGGGGTGATGGTCTAGTGTTTAAATGATGCTCTCAACCTGATGAGACTGGGCTGGACAAACTTCACTTCAAATCTCCTTGAGACTAGGAAATCATTAAGGACCCTTTGGAAAGATCTTTAACCCCCAAGTTGCTTCCATTGTGCAGTTGAGTCTTCCATGCCAGCAACCTGACACTAGTGTGTGTGTGTGTGTGTGTGTGTGTGTGTGTGTGTGTGTGTGTGTGTGTGTGTGTGTGTGTGTGTGTGTGTGTGTGTGTGTGTGTGTGTGTGTGTGTGTGTGTGTGTGTGTGTGTGTGTGGCATCATTTAACTGCTTGGAGCTTCTGATTCAGATGGAAAAGTGTTGCATAAAAACAGTCCATTAAAGAAAGTTTTAAAAAAAGTCATACGCCACCCTTTCACCAAGTTTCAAGAAAACTGGTTTAGTATTTTTTTCCTAAAAAGTAAGTCCCTTCAGCCCTTGTTTTCACTCAGGCTCACCACAGCAGATCCAAGGGGGATCTGCATGTTGATTTGGCACAAGTTTTACACCAGATGCCCTTCCTGACGCAACTCCACATTACACGGAGAAATGTAGCAGGGGTGGGGCTTGAACCAGGAACCTTCCACATTGAAACCAAGTGCACTTGGCCACCACCCATCTCACAAAACCGTATCTGTAATAGTACACAGAGATGTGTAGAGTGTTGGCAGAGGTATGAACACTTTGAGCACTCTCTAGTTTTCAATTTCAACTTCAATTTATTTCATTTATATAGCGCCAAATCACAACAAAGCTGCCTCAAGGCGCTTCACACAAGTGAGGTCTAACCTTACCAACCTTAGTTTTGTGTTGTTTTGTTAGTATATGGCCAAAGCAGATGGTCATCTCACTGAGTCTGGTCTGCTTGGAGTTTCTTCCTATCATCATCATCAAAACAAACAAACAAACAAACAAAAACCCTGTCTGAGGGAGTTTTTGCTTCCCGCTGTGGCCAACGTGCCTGCTCATGGGATGCGTATGTGCTCGTGTGTCCGCCTTGAGGTGACGTTTGCAGTGATGCGGCACTAAATAAACGAAGTGAAAAGAATTTGCATAGTTTTACTTATACACCCCCCCCCCAAAAGTTGACTCAAGTCTCCGTCCGGTACGCTGTGCCAAACAGCGGACCGTGCGTAATGACGCGTGCGTAACTTATTATTCTTTTTGGACGCGTTAACCCATATGTGCGTCAATTTAGCGTCAATGTGTGATTGGTTTAAACAGCAGCAAAACACTCACTGTTCAAAAATATGGCCGTGGGCACCGCAATCAAGACGACGACCACCGTAAGCCCGAAGAGTCCGAGGATCACTTTAGCAACTAAGGAAGCCTGTTGATGAGACAAAAGAGTCAGAAAAGCGCCTCCGAACCAACGATTTCACACCATCATGTGAGTAAACAGGGATCTTACCATATTTGTCGTGCGCTTTTTGGGTGAAGTAAATCTCTACTCCATCCACAGAGTCGCGCGCGGAGGGAAGGTGTGCGCAGGCAGCGACTTTTCTGTTAAATATTATCCCGAGTGAAGTTTCAAAGGTGGGACAATAAATATCCAGCGGAGTAAAGTTCGGTCAGGTTTGATGGAACTCTTTTGGGAGTCTGCGCGCTTGATTATCCGGTTGTTCCGTTATGTGACTTTTTCAAAACATCCTCTAATCATGAGAATGTGACCTGCAGGGTGTCGCTTTAAAAACAGGACAGCTGACACACGAAGCAGCTTTTAATAAAGTGCACCAAAGTGTACCACCAGAAGTAAAGCTATTACTTTCTGGGTGTGCGCCACACATCGAACAAAGAAGGACAAAAATAAAAATAAAAAAAGAAAGACAGTGAATCATCTGTAACATGTGTCCGGTTGTATACAGGCCAAGAGGGCGTGTGCTTCAAATAACAAAAACCACATCAACAGCACTGGAACATGAAAGATATTTGCAGTAAGTACAGAAATACAACCAGGCAAAAGTAAATCCAAACTATTTAATGGCTTCACACATTCCAGTTCTTCCTCCAGGAGTTGGAAGAAGTGGATCAGAACATTCCTGAGTTCCTTCATTACAAGCTGTCTGTCCTCAGGCTTATCTTGTGCGGAACAGTTTCTTGAGGCTCTTATCTTGTCAGTCGGGACTGAGTAAAGTCTTCCCATAACACCAGATCTTCATCTAAACTCCTGCAGACTTTTACAGAAATAACATTTGTGTTGGTGATCTGTGTCAGTGATCTAGGCCCGTGGGCTAGATATGGACTGAGGAGGTCAGGGCCCAAGCAGGCCTTACATGTTAGGTGGCATGACTGATGTGAAATTAAACCAATTTGATACATTAAAAAAAAAAGAAAAAATAAAGAAAGAATACACAGGCTCAACTTAAAAAATATAAAGTAACAGTTTACATGGATAATTTTTTAGTTTTTCAAACTCATTCACTACTGTAAATGCCATAAAACCTTTATAGTAAGAATAGATCAGGTTTAGTAAAGCATTTAGTTATGCTTATTATACTTGATTTGCCTAGTATTGTACAGAGTTAATGAATTTGAACCAGTTAAATTAAAAGGTCTTGGTGTCATTAAGTAACCAAATCTTTTAAGTTATAGTGGAGCAGATCATTCATTTATGGAAACAAGGACCAAAATTGGCACACATACTCCTTAGACATTAACTCTTGAAAAACAGATTGGCCACTTGAATTTTCAGTAGGCAGCCAGGTTTGGGTCAATTGAGGAATTACACAGGGGTCAAAATTAAAAGATGCTCCAATCATATTGAAAACTAGACCAAATTATTTGTCTGATCACAAACATTCCAAAAAGGTGTAGTTTGGACAATGTGTGACTGAATGTTGTAGAGTTATGGGGTTAAAAACAACAAGAATGGTGACAAAGGTCAATTTCAGTTTGCACAGGGGTCAAAAGTTAAAGTTGCTATAATTTTGGTAAAAAGTGATTGGTTGAGTTATTAGGGTTTTTTAAAGGAACGGTTTACACAATGTGTCATGCTTAGTTATAATATGACACATGTCATAGAATCCAATGGACATCGACATTGTTTGACCTTTACTGCAGACCAAGCATTCAACACAGTCAAAACTATTCCATTTATTGATCCTATTTTCTCAACCAGTTCTTCAGTTCACCTAACCTGCATGTCTTTGGGAGGAAGCTGTAGCACCCGGAGGGAACGCATGCAAACACAGAGAGAACATGCAAACTCCACACAGAAAGGCCATAGGTGGGAATCAATCCCATGTCCTTCTTGCTGTGAGGCAACCGTGCTAACCACTAAGCCACAGTGCTGCCCAAGTTGGCTTACAAAACTGTGCAATGTAAAAACCTATTTTTTTTGTGCTGAAAAGGATCTTCAATTTAATCTATACACACTAACCCTATAAACATTGTTGAGAGTGTCGGAAATGTGTTTGGACTGTACTGTTCAGTATGTACTGGGGCAAAGGCCATAAAATAAAGTAGATTCACAGTTCACATTCCTGACGTCACATATAAGTTTTCTAAACAGCGGGTTTGACAGTCAAATGGGTTGGACAGTCGCCATAGTGGCAGTGCCTGATTCTGCCTAACTCCCATGCTGGTTAGTGTTAGGGGAAGGAGTAAGGTTAGGTTAGGGTTAATGTTGGGGTTGGGGGTAGGAGTAAGGTTAGTAATATTGAGTTACAAAACCCCCGTCATGAAAATTTTAATCATTTCGTGACGGGAGGACGGAAAAAACAAACAAACACGTGAGACAGGGCTGCACACACACCCTGATCTTTATGATGCCCATGGCATAACATATCACTACGTCAATTGCAGTAATCAAGTTCCATTAAACATATCATAACATCACCCCCCGTTTATCTTAAACACACTTTGGTAATCAGAGACAACATATGTACATATTGTGTATTGGCAGCAATGCTTCTTTTTGTTTTTTTTTCCTTTCTCGCTCTCTATCAACCACACACATTTAACGTCGGTCTCCCCCCCCCCTTTAGTGTTTAATGCAAGATATGAAAATAAAAAGAGAACATTCTCACTGTTGTAGAGAGAATGTTTGGCTACAGCCCTTCCACATCTTGAGGGCTTTTGGGGTGTGCTATGTTAGTGTCAGTTCCACAGGATGGTGCAGTCTGTGTTTCATGACTGTGAGCACCCCCTCCAGACTTCATCCAGCGGTTGTGGCTCAGAAAAGTGGACTCTTTTCACAGTCTGTTGCATTTCAGGGTTGTACGGAACATGCAGGTGACTCCTGCAATGCCTGATCTTGTTTCGGTTTGGTGTTTGAACCATGTAGCTCCGTTACTCATTGCACTTTTGCTAGAAAACTGTTGCGTGCGCTGTCCCTCTTTCTTTGTCCCACATAGTCACATGCTGTCCAGGATGGAGTGGAAGAAGTTCTCTGTGGCAGTTGTGGTTGTGGTGTTCCTTCATAGCTGCTCTGTCAGCCAGGTGCTGTCGGTGTTCCTCTTTACATGGGCCCGCTCGGCTTGGCAGTGGGGTGGTGACAGGCCAACCAAAGATCAGTTCTGCAGGTGAAGGCAGTTTGCAGTCGATATGTGCTGCAGTAAAGTGTGTGGAGGTCACCTTTGCTCTGCTGTGTTGTCTTCATCATGGTTTTGATGTTTTGCCCGTCTTTCAATAAATCTATTGCGTTTGGGATGGTGTGGTGAATCAGTTATGTGTCGTATTCCCCAAACTGCCACAAATCCTTTGAAAGCTTGTCCCATGTGTTGTGGTCTGTTGTCTGTCAAGATTTCATCCAGACCTCCGAATCGGGACATGTGTATCTTCATTTGTTGTGTCACTCCATGGCTGGATACTGTAGTAGGCATTTCATCCACAAGTGGATATTTTGAGTATCTGTCCTTAGTAAACACGTCATGACTGCTATTAATTTCCAACAGAGCAGAAGGTTTTGACTGCCATGGTTTTGATGGAATTTCATGTGGTTTGAGAGGTTCTTTTGGATGTTCATCTTGATGTTTTGTACACATGCTGCATGATGTGCAAATTCTTTCAGTGTTGTCATTCATCTTTGTCCAGTACACACTTTACGAGGGCTGTCCGTAAAGTATAGGTCCTTTTTATTTTTTTCAAAAACTATATGGATTTCATTCATATGTTTTTACGTCAGACATGCTTGAACCCTCGTGCGCATGCGTGAGTTTTTCCATGCCTGTCGGTGACGTCATTCGCCTGTGAGCACTCCTTGTGGGAGGAGTCGTCCAGCCCCTCGTCGGAATTCCTTTGTCTGAGACGTTGCTGAGAGACTGGCGCTTTGTTTGATCAAAATTTTTTCTAAACCTGTGAGACACATCGAAGTGGACATGGTTCGAAAAATTAAGCTGGTTTTCAGTGAAAATTTTAACAGCTGATGAGAGATTTTGAGGTGATTCTGTCGCTTTAAGGACTTTTCACGGTGCGAGACATCGCTCAGCGCTCTCAGGCAGCGTCATCAGCCTGTTTCAAGCTTAAAACCTCCACATTTCAGGCTCTATTGATCCAGGACGTCGTGAGAGAACAGAGAAGTTTCAGAAGAAGTCGGTTTCAGCATTTTATCCGGATATTCCACTGTTAAAGGAGATTTTTTTTAATGAAAGACGTGCGGACGGGTCCGCGCGTCGGGACGCAGCCGGCGCGGTGCGGCGGCACAGGAAAAACACCTCCGTGTTGATAACCATTTGTTAAAATCCAGTTGGCTTTTGATGGCTTTCAGTGGAGTGAGTATATGAGAAATTGTTTATCAGCTGGAGATGTTCCAACTTGTCCTTAAGGCTTCCAACAGAGGTGTTTTTCCTGTGGTGGAGCATCGCGGCAGCTGCGAGCCGACGCTGCAATCCGCCCGCACGTCTTTCATTAAAAAAATCTCCTTTAACAGTGGAATATCCGGATAAAATCCTGAAACCGACTTCTTCTGAAACGTCTCTGTTCTCTCACGACGTCCTGGATCAACAGAGCCTGAAATGTGGAGGTTTTAAGCTTGAAACAGGCTGATGACGCTGCCTGAGAGCGCTGAGCGACGTCTCGCACCGTGAAAAGTCCTTAAAGCGACAGAATCACCTCAAAATCTCTCATCAGCTGTTAAAATTTTCACTGAAAACCAGCTTAATTTTTCGAACCATGTCCACTTCGATGTGTCTCACAGGTTTAGAAAAAATTTTGATCAAACAAAGCGCCAGTCTCTCAGCAACTTCTCAGACAAAGGAATTCCGACGAGGGGCTGGACGACTCCTCCCACAAGGAGTGCTCACAGGCGAATGACGTCACCGACAGGCATGGAAAAACTCACGCATGCGCACGAGGGTTCAAGCATGTCTGACGTAAAAACATATGAATGAAATCCATATAGTTTTTGAAAAAAATAAAAAGGACCTATACTTTACGGACAGACCTCGTATCTTGCAAGCTGGCATGTTTTTTTCTATGCCCTGATGGTCCACGTGTAGCTGTGTCAGGATATCCTCAATCATAGAGTCCAGGATGATTACCTGTCTGCCCTTCAAGATAACTCTTGATCCACAGTTGTTCTCTGAAGGACTAATTTGCACTCACGTCTAGAGGCAGGTCCTGCATCCATTTAGGCCACCCCTGTTCTATTACAGTTGTGCTCATAAGTTTACATACCCTGGCAGAAGTTTTGACTTTTTTGGCCTTTTTTCATCCATCCATCCATCCATCCATTTTCTTCCGCTTTATCCGGAGTCGGGTTGCGGGGGCAGCAGCTCAAGCAAAGCCGCCCAGACCTCCCGATCCACACACACCTCCCCCAGCTCCTCCGGGGGAACCCCAAGGCGTTCCCAAGCCAGCTGAGAGATGTAATATGAATTATAACACAAAAACTTATTTTTTCTCTCATGGTTAGTAGTTGTGTGAAGCCATATATTGTCACACAACTGTGTTTACTCTGTTTAATTAATAATGACAACAGAAACTACCTGAAATGTGCCAGATCAAAAGTTTACATACACTGGTGATTTTGGCCTGGTAACATGCACACAAGTTGACACAAACAGGTTTGAATGGCCACTAAAGGTAACCATCCTCTCCTGTGATCTGTCTGCTTGTAATCAGTGTGTATACAAAAGATCATTGAGTTTCTGGGCTCCTGACAGACTCTTGCATCTTTCATCCAGTGCTGCACTGATGTTTCTTGTTTCTGAGTCATAGGGAAAGCAAAAGTATTGTCAAAGAACAGGTAATTAAACTGTATAAAACAGGAAAGGGATATAAAAAGATACCCAAGAGACTGAGAATGCCAATCAGCAGTGTTTAAACTCTAATTAAGAAGTGGAAAACCAGGGATTCTGTTGGAACCAGACCACAGTCAGGTAGACAAACAAAAATTTCAGCAAAATCTGCCAGGAAAATTGTTTGGGATGCAAAAAAAAAAATGGTGTGACTGTTTATGATGCGCACAATAAGGAGGAACTTGAAGAAAAATGGGCTGCATGCTTAAATTGCCAGAAGAAAGCCATTACTACGCAAATACCACAGAATATCCCACTTACAATACGCCAAACAGCACAGAGAACAACGTCATTTGTAGTTATGAGACCAAAATTGAACTTTTTGGCCACAAACATAACAACCCAGTCTCACGGATTATCGTGATTCAGCATCACAAAATATACATTAATCTATTGGTTCATCATATTGTCATGAAAAGTGCCAAATTTTTGTCATGGCAGCATGAATTCATTCTAATACATTTTGTGATGGCTGCACGTAATTAAAAGTGCAGCGGGGTGGGGGGGTCGGTGATTATGGTTAGTGTTGGGGGTAGGAGTAGGGTTAGTAATCGTGAATTTGAAAAACCCTGTCACGAAAATTTTAATCATTTCATGACGGGAGGACGAAAAAAATGTGAGACTGGGCTGAACATAAATGTTACTTTTGGAGAGGAGTCAACAAGACCTATGATGAAAGGTGCACCATTCCTACTGTGAAACACAGAGGTGACTGGGTCACTGGTGTTTTTGGGAATGCGTGGGCTACAAAGGCACAGGATATTTGGTCATAATTGATGGCAGGATGGATGCAGCATGTTATCAGAAAATATTGGAGGAAAATTTGCACTCATCAGCCCAGAAGCTGCGCATGGGATATTCTTGGATGTTCCAACATGACAATGATCCAAAACTCAAGGCCAAGTTGACATGTCATTGGCTACAGCAGAATAAAGTGGCCATCTCAGTCTCCTGACCTCAGTATCATTGAGCCACTCTGGGGAGATCTCAAACGTGCAGTTCATGCAAGACAGCCCAGGAATTTACAATTTACAATTTGCCAAGAAGAATGGGCAGCTTTACCATCAGAGGAAATAAAGCACCTCATCCACAACTACCACAAAAGACTCCAAGCTGTCATTGATGTTAAAGGGGGCAATACACACTATTAAGAACTGGGATATGTAAACTTTTGAACAGGGTAATTTGGGTAGTTTCTGTTGTCATTATGAATTAAAAGAGTAAACACAGTTGTTTGACAATGAATTCTTCACACAACCACTAACCATGCTAGAGAGAAAAAAGTTTTTGTGTTATTCATATTCTCTGAAAAATGACCAAAAAAAAAAAAAAAAAAAAAAAAATCAAAAATTCTGCCAGGGTATGTAAACGTATGAGCACAACTGTAGTTCTTTCAGTGTGTTTAGCTTTGGATCTCCAGCAGTTTCACTGTCATGGCGACTGTGTGCCTTTTTGGATCCTCAATCTCTGCACTCGTCTAGTTCAATGTCACCATTGTTTTCCAGGTTTGGTAACCGGGACAGCGTGTCTGCCAGGCTCATATATGTTCCAGGTTGGTATCTGACTGTGACCCAGTTGTACCACTGGGTCTTGATCAGCATACGCTGGCGTTGTGGTGGTGCTGCATGCAAAGGTTTTGCACAGATGGTGACCAGTGGTTTGTGATCTGTTATCACAGCGAATGACTTTCCGTACAGGTAAGTGTGATATCGCTGCATTCCATAAACTATTGCAAGCATTTCACATTCTATGTTACTGTATCTTGATTGGCAGTCTGTCACAGTCTTTGATCCAAATGCGTTGGGTCTATTATTCTGCACAAGTGCTATGCCTAGGCTTTTTGTGATGTGTCCACTTTGACCATCAAGGGTGTACTTGCATTATAATAATATTTCAAGCATGTATCCTCTGTGATAGTTGATTCCAATTCCTCAAAGCATTTCTGGTGATCTACGTCCCATATCCATATATTTTTGAACAGTCATTTTTCAACAGTCCTCTCAAGTTGTGTGGTTTTTCTGCAAACTTAGGTACGGTGAAAAGAATGTCAACATTTCCATGAATTTGTGAAGTTCCTCCTTGTTTTGGGGGTTGGCATTTTCTGTAAGTCTCTTATTTTAGCAGGGTCTGGTTTTATGCCACTCGCTATTTACAGGTTTCTGAAGAATGAGATGCTGTTCTGCTTTATTGTGCGTTTGTCACTATTGAACACATACCTGTTTCAGCTGCCTGTACCATCAGGTTGGTCAGGTTTCTGTCCTGAGCTTCCTCATCTTTTCCATACACTGCTGTGAGTAAAGCACGCTCAGACTTGAAAAATCTGTGGAAGAAAAGGAAATAAACATAAAATTTAATGAAAAAGTTATGTCCAGAGCACAAATTAAAAAAAGACAAAGAAAATATAAGAGTGTAATAGCAAAAAAGAGATTACATATAAAAAAGGAGAAAAGTATGTACAAAACTGTGGATATTTCAGTGGCAGTGGATATTGCACATAAACTAATATTGCACTCATTTCATGTGTGACATGTGATATGGCTTTTTGGTTCCAGTGGCATTCAAAGCTCTAACAGCAGTTGGGTAGAAACTGTTTTTCAATCTATTTGTACTTAATGGTCCTGTACCATCTACCTGATGGCAGCAGCTCAAACAGAGAGTGGGATGAGTCCTTTAGGATGGTGTTGGCTCTCCCGAGACAGTAAGAGTCATGAAGGTCCTCCAGTGTGGGTAGAGGGCCCCCAGTGATCTTCTCTGCCATTTTGGTGACCTTCTGGAGCTCTTTCCTGTTTGCCATCGTGCAGCTGGCAAACCACGTACAAAGACAGTATGTGAGGATGCTCTGCATGGTAGAGTGGTAAAAAGACACGAGCATGACTGTCCATGTGCACAGACACAAGAGTCAGCTACAGCTGGCCCTGGTACATCTACAACATAGAACTTGGCATCGATCCATCTGGACTTGTACTGGCATGGAATGTTGATGATTCCAAGGTCAGGGGTCTCACGACTGCTGTAAGCAGTCAGTTTTTGGTTGTTTTTCTTAGCCTTTAGTATGCACGAGTGTCGCTTCCATACATTTGTCTGAAGGTACGTGGTGGGAGTGTGTTCCCAGAAGCTCCTGTGTCAATTTTCAGGCATAATGTCATAACCAGGTACATCAGGTGGTCTCACATTCAGTGTTCTGTACGCCTCCTCTCTGGGTGGTTTCCTGTCGATGTTGTACAAGCACCTTTCACTGATTGTGATTGAGTGGAATTGTTGTTGGTACATTTGTTCTGCATCTGGCCCTAAACTGTGGACAGCATCACTTTTGGATTCGGGCTGTTGCTTGTGTCCTTTTTCAGATGTCTGGTGTTCATGTTTGTTTGCATATTTCTTCTTGTAATGGACCCTTGCTTTTGTTGCCATCTGTTCTTTCTCCAGAGTCTTGCCCAGCATCCTTTAGGGCCACACACAGAGCATTTGTCATTGCATGCAGGGTATTGGAGTGGTTTGTGGCTTGTGCCACAGTTCTGGCATGTTCGCCGTCTGTGTATTGCTTGCATGTTTTGAGAGCTGGACAGGCCAATTTGGTTTAGCTGTTAATTGCCTGCTACTAAAGCTTCATATTTCTGTCCTTCTTTTAGCCCCTCAGCCAAGGAGCAGTCTAGAGGTTTACCATACAAGTCACTCATTAGAGCTCAGTCTAATGCTCAGTCAGCTCAATCAGATGCCTGTTTAGCTCTTCATTGGTGAATTGGCATTTCAGTGCTAAAGTTCTGGTTCTCATCACAAAATCACCTATTGAGGCTTTTCAGGTTTCAAATCTCGCAAAACCTCGGAGAGGTCACCGCGCTGCGAGATCTCAGTAACATTGAGAACTGCATTGATACGCTCTGATCACGCTTCACTTTAACCACTGCACACGGACAACACAACTAACATTGCAACATAAAACTATTTTTATATTGTGCCTAAAACTCCCGTGAATATATTCTCTGGGTTTTTAGATGTTGCTAGCTTCCTGATCATGTTGTTCTGGAGTAAAGTGAAGTTTGCTCTTTAACATCTTGATTATTGTTCTTTAAAACACTGTTTGTCCTCTTTGTTCCAGACTAATATATATATAATATGTCTGAAATTCGGTTTGCGCTTATTAAATTCCACGCAGTTTAAACGTAGCAGACACGGATTTTTTGTTATAATTGTTTTAGCAAGTTTTCAGGGTATCATGCAGCAGTCTCTTATTAACGTGATGAAAAGCATAAAAAAATGACATTTTTGTAATATAATATTCATTTACAATTGTCATCGTGTGGATTCTCTATGTTGTTTTGACTGCAGCGACTCTCTGGCGCGCAAGGGATTATGGGATACGTGAGAACCCCGAATGCTTTCATCTGGTTTTTGTCTGTATTGTATTAGGTGAAGTCTGTGTATCCGAAAGTTCATGTTAAGCTTTAACTGTCCATCAAAATTTCCAGACTACTTTTTCTTGTCTTCCCTGCTGAATCCACGAGCATTTAGTCTTAGCACAGCAGATTTCCTAGCTTGTTTAGCTTCATCCTCTATTTCCTCATTGTTTAACACCCCTTTCACACCAAGCCTGTGTAGAGTTGCATTGTGCTGCGTAGCAAATATGCAAGAATATGCCGAAGGTCCGCAAAAAAAAAAAAGTTAAATTTTTTGCATCTAATTCGCACACCCCTTTGTGTTCCTCAGCGTATTGCCACATAGGGCTGCGTGAGTGTGGCGTAGGGCTGCATAAGCTCGGCGTCAGCGGTACACTGCATTATGAAACTCTGCATTAGACACATTTTCTGTCTGAACAGCGAAATACCCTCACTTAGGTCTGGATCAGACCAGTTCATTACTGGCAAATGCGATGCCATTTTATCCTTTTTTGTATACAATCCCAATTCCAATGAAGTTGGGACGTTGTGTGAAATGTAAATAAAAATGTAAATAAAAACAGAATACAATTATTTTCAAATCCCCTTCAACCTATATTCAATTGAATACACCACAAAGACAAGACTTTATTGTTTTTGTGCAAATATTTGCTCCTTTGGAAATGGATGCCTGCAACACATTTCAAAAAAGCTGGGACAGTGGTATGTTTACCACTGTGTTAAATCATCTTTCCTTCTAACAGCACTCAATAAGCATTTGGGAACTGAGGACACTAATTGTGAGTGTCATGATTGGGTATAAAAGGGGCATCCCCAAAAGTCTCAGCCATTCACAAGCAAAGATGGGGCGAGGATCACCACTTTGTGAACAACTGCATGAAAAAATAGTCCAACAGTTTAAGAACAATGTTTCTCAATGTTCAATTGCAAAGAATTTAGGGATTCCATCATCTACAGTCCATAATATAATCAGAAGATTCAGAGAATCTGGAGAACTTTCTACACGTAAGCGGCAAGGCCGAAAACCAACACTGAATGCCTGTCACCTTTGATTCCTCAGGTGGCACTGCATTAAAAAACGACATCATTGTGTAAAGGATCTGTGTGGGCTCAGGCACACTTCAGAAAACCATTGTCAGTTAACACAGTTCATTGATACATCTACAAGTGCAAGTTAAAACGTTACCATGGAAAGTGAAAGCCATACATCAACAACATCCAGAAATGCCGCTGCCTTCTCTGGACCCAAGCTCATTTGAAATGGACAGACGCAAAGTAGAAAAGTGTGCTGTGGTCTGATGAGTCCACATTTCAAATTATTTTTGGAAATCATGGACATTGTGTCCTCTGGACAAAAGAGGAAAAAGACCATCCAGATTGTTACCAGTGCAAAGTTCAAAAGCCAGCATCTGTGTACCATCACAGATGCTATCTTTTGAACTCTGACTATAAATGCAGGGCAACCAATTCCAGAACAACGGCTAAGTCATAAACATCACACTCTGCTATTTACATAATCATTAATAACCATGTTGGCCCCTGATGAGGTCTCACAGGTTTTGCCTCTATGGCTGTTTCATTCTGGCAGACTTTTTATAACTTGCCTTGAAATAGAAAGGTTTATTTTCATCCACAGACTGTGGCCCTTTCCATCTGAGTGCATACTGTAAGTGCAGAGCATTCGGTTCACACTAAAAGCCTGCTAAAAGCTTAACAAATACAATCGTCTTCCTTTATCAAGGAATCAACATCATTTTATGCATTTGCTCACCTCAGACCGGACATCCTGAACAAACAGACAGAGAGTTTTCTCTAATGTGCAGTGCCTTGTTTGAAGATTATTGCTTCATACAAACATCCATTTAGCTCACACCAAATGTGGCTGAAATCATTTATAGGTGTCACTTTAACATTTAATATGATTGGACGTGTGTGAGCGCCAAAGCAAATCGATGAAGTCACAGTTTTCAGTACTGATTATTATACAAATAATTAATGTTTATGAGTTCAATGGTATGAATATTTAATATGAACATTCCATCTTTCACAGAATTAAATATTTGTTCCATTGAAAGAATGTAAAAACATTCATTATTTGTTTTATATTGCGGCTAAAATAGATCCTTGTCATTTCATATTATATTAATTTATAAACAACAGAAAAGGGACTTATATTTTGGTGTTCGTCACTGGTGCTTTCACGTCAGCAGTCCAACACAAACTTTTAATAGGAGTCCAAAATTGTTCTTAGTCAACTTGGAAAAACAGTTAAATAGTTCAAAAATAATTCTGATGATGTAGTCTGGGATACTGTTGTGAAAGTGTAGGTACACGGACCCACAACAGGGGGCGCAATGAACGGACAATGGAGAAAGGTGAATAACAAGTTTTACTGTTGTGAAATTAGCACAACTGATACAATAATTCACAATTTGGAGGTGTAAGCCGAAATCTGCTGGTGTCCTGTGGGCAGGCCCGAAGGTAGGAGACGTCCGTCCTAGTCGAACCGGAACCACCCAGATTTCCTCTGCCACCGAAACCCAGAAGTACTGGAACCGCCAAGTCCCGAATTCCCAGGTGGCCACTGCCTTCGCTCGTCGGATCCGGTACTGCTGGCGGGAAAGAACACAAACACACAGGTTGGGATGCGACCGCACCCAGTAGATGAGAGGGGCAAGCCGCCTCCACCTCTTGTCACAATAAGCAGGAAGGTGAGTACTTATCCGATCACTCGGCTTTCGGTAGTCAGCTGTCCTGAAAGGTTTAACAAGTATTATAGTATTTTACTTAAATAAGCTGCAGAGAAGATTACCTTAGGCTCAAGGCGATATCTCGGCACTGAGGTGGAGACGCTGTCCTGCTGATATACTCCGTCCTGAGTGCAGTCAGCTGTGTCCAGTAATGGGTGACAGCTGTCATCCTGACAGCCTTCGTCGGCGGCAGCGCCCTCTGGTGCCTGGAGCCCGCACTCCAGGCAGGGCGCCCTCTGGTGGTGGTGGGCCAGCAGTACCTCCTCTTCAGCGGCCCACACAACAGGACCCCCCCCTCAACGGGCGCCTCCTGGCGCACGACCGGGCTTGTCCGGATGGCGTCGGTAGAAGTCGGCCAGGAGGGCCGGGTCCAGGATGAAGCCCTTCTTCACCCAGGAGCGCTCCTCGGGGCCGTACCCCTCCCAGTCCACCAGGTACTGAAAACCCCGGCCCATTCGACGGACATCGAGGAGTCGGCGCACGGTCCAAGCCGGTTCCCCGTCGATGATCCGGGCAGGAGGTGGTGCCGGACCCGGGGTGCAGAGGGGTGAGGTGTGATGGGGTTTTATCCGGGAGACGTGAAACACTGGGTGAATCCGCAGTGAGGCCGGAAGCTGAAGCCTCACTGCGGCGGGATTGATGACTTTGACGACCTTGAAGGGACCGATGTATCGTTCTTGGAGCTTGGGGGAGTCCACTTGAAGGGGAATGTCCTTGGTGGACAACCACACTTCCTGCCCAGGACGGTACGTGGGGGCCGGGGCCCGCCGCCGGTCTGCATGTGTCTTCGCCCTCGTCCGGGCCTTCAACAAAGCAGAGCGGGCAGCACGCCACACCCGACGGCACTTCCGTAGGTGGGCCTGGACCGAGGGCACACCGACCTCTCCCTCGACCACCGGAAACAAGGGGGGCTGATACCCCAAGCACACCTCAAACGGGGAGAGGCCGGTGGCTGACGACACTTGGCTGTTGTGGGCGTACTCGATCCAGGCCAGGTGGGTACTCCAGGCCGTCGGGTGCGCGGCTGTCACACAGCGTAGTGTCTGCTCCAATTCTTGGTTGGCCCGCTCTGCTTGCCCGTTGGTCTGGGGGTGGTACCCGGACGAAAGGCTGACCGAGGCCCCCAGTTCCCGGCAGAAGCTCCTCCAGACATGTGAGGTGAACTGGGGACCGCGATCGGAGACGATGTCTGATGGTATGCCATGCAGACGGACGACGTGGTGGACCAGGAGGTCCGCTGTCTCCTGGGCCGTAGGGAGCTTCGGGAGGGCCACGAAGTGGGCCGCCTTGGAGAAACGGTCCACTATCGTGAAGACGACGGTGTTTCCCTGGGACGGCGGGAGACCCGTGACGAAGTCCAGGCCGATGTGGGACCAGGGGCGATGAGGCACGGGCAGTGGCTGTAGCTGCCCTGAGGTCTTCTGGTGATTGGCCTTGCCCCTGGCGCAGGTGGTACAAGCCTGGACGTAGTCCCGGACGTCGGTCTCCAGGGATGCCCACCAGAAGCGTTGCCGGACGACTGCCACGGTCCTTCGCACCCCTGGGTGACAGGAGAGCTTAGAACCGTGACAGAAGTCTAGGACTGCGGCCCTGGCCTCTGGTGGGACGTATAGTTTGTTCTTTGGTCCGTTTCCGGGGTCCGGGACACGGGTCAGGGCCTCCCGGACGGTCTTCTCCACGTCCCAGGTGAGGGCGGCCACGATAGCGGACTCCGGGATGATGGGATCCGGGGGATCCGACGGTTCCGTTCTGACCTCCTCTTCGTGCACCCGGGACAATGCATCCGATCGCTGGTTCTTGGTCCCGGGGCGGTAGGTAATCCGGAAGTCAAAACGGCCAAAGAACAATGACCAGCGGGCTTGCCTGGGGTTCAGACGCTTAGCGGTCCTGATGTACTCCAGGTTCCGATGGTCAGTGAAAACCGTGAATGGCACGGCTGTTCCCTCCAACAGATGTCTCCACTCTTCGAGGGCCTCTTTCACAGCAAGGAGTTCCCGATTGCCGACGTCATAATTCCGTTCAGCGGGGGTCAACCTGCGAGAAAAATAGGCACACGGGTGAAGGACCTTATCGGTCTTCCCGCTCTGGGAGAGCACCGCTCCTATCCCTGAGTCCGAGGCATCCACTTCAACCACTAACTGGCGGCTAGGATCGGGCTGCACCAGAACTGGTGCAGACGAGAAGCGCCGTTTCAACTCCTTGAACGCGGCCTCGCACCGGTCCGACCAGGTGAAGGGAACTTTTGGAGAGGTCAGGGCTGTCAGGGGGCTAACTACCTGACTGTAGCCCTTAATGAACCTCCTGTAGAAATTAGCGAAGCCGAGGAACTGTTGCAGCTTCCTACGGCTAGTGGGTTGGGGCCAATCTCTCACCGCCGCAACCTTGGCCGGATCCGGGGCGACGGAGTTAGAGGAGATGATAAACCCCAGGAAGGACAAAGAAGTGCGGTGGAACTCACACTTCTCGCCCTTCACAAACAGACGGTTCTCCAACAACCGCTGCAGGACCTGACGGACATGCCGGACATGAGTCTCAGGATCCGGGGAAAAGATGAGTATATCGTCTAGATATACGAAGACAAACCGGTGCAGGAAGTCCCGCAAGACATCGTTTACCAACGCTTGGAAGGTCGCGGGAGCATTAGTGAGACCGAACGGCATGACCAGGTACTCAAAATGACCTAAGGGGGTGTTGAATGCCGTCTTCCATTCGTCTCCCTTCCGAATCCGAACCAAATGATACGCATTCCTAAGATCCAGCTTGGTGAACATCTTGGCTCCATGCAGGGGGGTGAACACCGAATCTAACAAGGGCAACGGGTATCGATTGCGAACCGTGATCTCGTTCAACCCCCTATAATCAATGCATGGACGAAGCCCGCCATCCTTTTTACCCACAAAAAAGAAACCTGCGCCCATCGGTGAGGTGGAATTCCGGATCAACCCGGCAGCTAATGAGTCCCGGATGTAGGTCTCCATGGATTCGCGTTCCGGCCGTGAGAGGTTGTACAGCCTACTGGACGGAAACTCACTGCCTGGAACCAAATCAATGGCACAATCATACGGGCGGTGGGGTGGTAGCGTGAGGGCCAGATCCTTGCTGAACACGTCAGCGAGGTCATGGTACTCCGCTGGCACCGCCTTCAGATTGGGCGGGACTCGGACCTCCTCCTTAGCTTGGGAGCCAGGAGGAACCGAGGAACCGAGACACTCCCGATGGCAGGTTTCGCTCCACTGTACCACTACCCCGGACGGCCAATCAATCCGGGGATTGTGCTTCAGCATCCATGGAAACCCTAAAACCACACGGGAGGTGGCCTGAGTCACGAAGAACTCGATCACCTCCCGGTGGTTACCTGAAACCACCAGAGTTACTGGAGGTGTCTTGTGCGTGATTGGTGGGAGTAGGGAGCCGTCTAGTGCCCGAACCTGCACAGGCGAGGTAAGAGCCACCAGAGGGAGCCCTATCTCCCTGGCCCATCTGCTGTCAAGCAGATTCCCCTCAGAGCCCGTGTCCACCAGTGCTGGGGCCTTCAGGGTTGAATCCTCATACAGGATCGTGACTGGGAGTCGTGTAGCAATGTGGGTGTGTCCCACGTGCATGTTTTGGCCCACCCCTGGCCCAGTCTCTAGGGGCGGGCGTTGGAGTTTAACCGCTCGGGGCAGTCGTTTGCCATATGCTCACTCGAGCCACAAACATAACAAGCTCCGTGGGCCCGCCTCCTTTGTGCTTCAGGTGCCCTAAATGTTGCCCTGCTCGTGTCCATAGCTTCGTCAGCAGGGGGAGCCGTAAGCGCACGGAGCGCCGGAACAGAGGAGCGTGGGGACGGCGGAACTCGACCGGACCCGGAAGGGAGAGGGACGACCCGTGCCTGGCCACGCCCTTCGCCTCGCTCCGGCGACGTTCTTCTAACCGGTTGTCAAGCCGTATGACCAGATCAATGAGCCCATCTAAATCCCGCGGTTCGTCTTTAGCCACCAGGTGCTCTTTTAGGACCAGAGACAATCCATTTACAAAGGCAGCGCGGAGGGCAGTGCTATTCCAGCCGGATCTCGCTGCCGCGATGCGGAAGGCGACTGCATAGGCAGCTGCGCTCCGACGTCCCTGTCGTATGGACAGTAATGCGGTTGAAGCGGACTCTCCTCTGTTGGGATGATCGAACACCGTTCTGAGCTCCCGTACAAACCCGTCGTATGACTGAAGGAGCCGTGAGCTCTGTTCCCAGAGCGCTGTAGCCCAAGCGCGTGCCTCCCGTGAAGCAGATTTATCACATAAGCTACCCTGCTAGCATCAGCTGCGTACATCACGGGACGCTGAGCGAAGACGAGCGAACATTGCATAAGGAAGTCCGCGCACGTCTCCACACAGCCGTCGTACGGTTCTGGAGGGCTTATGTATGCTTCAGGGGACGGAGGAAGGGGACCGTTGAACGACCAGTGGAACGTCATTCTCACACGCAGGGTCCTCGGGAGGGAGAGCCGCAGCGGCGCCCGGAGGGCGCGCTTCCACTTGTGCGGCGAGAGCCTCCACCCTGCGGTTTAGGAGAACGTGCTGCTCGGTCATGAAATCGATCCGAGTGGTGAAAGCGGTGAGGATCCGCTGCAACTCACCGACTACCCCTCCCGAAGCCGCCGCTGCGCCCTGTTCTTCCATTGGCCGTTCAACAGCCGGTTGACGCCCCTCGGGATCCATGACGCTGGCCGAGATATCCTGTTGTGAAAGTGTAGGTACACGGACCCACAACAGGGGCGCAATGACGGACAATGGAGAAAGGTGAATAACAAGTTTTTACTGTTGTGAAATTAGCACAACTGATACAATAATTCACAATTTGGAGGTGTAAGCCGAAATCTGCTGGTGTCCTGTGGGCAGGCCCGAAGGTAGGAGACGTCCGTCCTAGTCGAACCGGAACCACCCAGATTTCCTCTGCCACCGAAACCCAGAAGTACTGGAACCGCCAAGTCCCGAATTCCCAGGTGGCCACTGCCTTCGCTCGTCGGATCCGGTACTGCTGGCGGGAAAGAACACAAACACACAGGTTGGGATGCGACCGCACCCAGTAGATGAGAGGGGCAAGCCGCCTCCACCTCTTGTCACAATAAGCAGGAAGGTGAGTACTTATCCGATCACTCGGCTTTCGGTAGTCAGCTGTCCTGAAAGGTTTAACAAGTATTATAGTATTTTACTTAAATAAGCTGCAGAGAAGATTACCTTAGGCTCAAGGCGATATCTCGGCACTGAGGTGGAGACGCTGTCCTGCTGATATACTCCGTCCTGAGTGCAGTCAGCTGTGTCCAGTAATGGGTGACAGCTGTCATCCTGACAGCCTTCGTCGGCGGCAGCGCCCTCTGGTGCCTGGAGCCCGCACTCCAGGCAGGGCGCCCTCTGGTGGTGGTGGGCCAGCAGTACCTCCTCTTCAGCGGCCCACACAACAGATACTTCCTCACACAAACAAAAAAGAAAGGCTTTGTGTACTTCCTCGGTCCAGCGAAAAATCACGTCAGAAATTTGGATACAAGTGGTGGAAATAAGAGTCCTCTGTCAGGTATCTGGGTTTTCACTCCTGGACAGGGTGAGAAGCTCGACCGGAGGGCCTCAGAGTAGAGCCGGTGCTTCTTTGCATTGAACGTTGCCGGTTGCGTTGGTTTGAGCATATTATGAAGATGCCCCCTGGTCATCTCCTTAACCTGTGGACACATTAGCTATGAGCGACAAACACAAGCGACGACTTGGCATTCATTTTCAATCAGAGTGGGAGTTCTGCAGCGGCAAGAGACAATGGTCACTCTGCCACCAGCTCAACGGGACCAAAATAGACCTGAAATTTATTTTGTGCAAATACTGAGTGACGCGACACGGTGACTGTCAGTCCGAGTGAATAGGCAGCATAACGTCAGCTGGTGGTTCGCGTGAGCAAAATAATCCAAGATTGTAGAAAATACTCTGAAACAACTGTTTCTATTTAAATCTAAGCTGTTTCTCAAATATTATTTTTTCATATTTATTATATGGCTGTGACGCTACGTGCGCTCTATTTGGCTGATTACGGATATTTTCCCATATCGGACCGGTTTCCATGACAATCAGTCCGAAATGCATATTTTCTTTACAAACGAGAAGCTAAAAACGTGATTAGAAAAAGCAAGTCGGACATGAACGTACTCCATAAAAAGCATCTGAAAAAACACACAGATTGAAAGCAAGCAGCCAACGACCAGAACATCTGTTAGCGAGTTTTCATGGAGGTGAAGAGAACAAGTCAGACTATGAGTCGTCAGCAGGTTTCATATTCAGGCGATACTTTAAGTTTGTGTGTTTATATATATATAATACCCATATCATAAACGAATGATTAACCTTAGTTGCTCGGTCTGTACGGGAATATCACACCTCCGTGTTTCTCGCTTCGCTCAGTGCGTACTGACAACATGTCGGTCTGATATTTCCCCGTACAGACCTCACAGTCGATTAATAATCCTCTAATAACACTAAATACGATGTTTTTGTAACCAGATGTTTTTGTAACTTTGAACACCTCTGAGTGATTTACAAGACATCTTACAGAGATGCAGTGGGCACGCACTGGGAACGCCCACCAAGCGACAAAGCCAACTGCGTGAGTGATCGTAGCATTAGGGAGGTCTTTCAGGCACATCCAACTGGTAGAAGGCCATGAGGAAGCCCCAGGACATTATTTACGAGTGTGCATGCATGGGTCAGTATATAATCTTCCGGATGGACTTGTAGCTCCCTTTTCTCTCGCCACCTAGCGGACGTGCTGGTTCTTGCACCAGCTGTACTGCCATCAATGAAATTGGAAAAAAAAAAAAAATTGATGCAGGCTAAATTTCGGCACGCGGCAGGGATGATAAACTAATGTTTTTTAATGGAATTTATCAATCCAATTTCTGAAATGAAACAGGTAAGGTAGGTTTTGTTACACAATTCATGTCTCAACTCGATGTATTGTTCATGTTGCTGCCACTGGCAATCATCCAAGCCAGAGACGGGAGCTTCAAGCAGGAGGGGCTTCTGTGACTGTGACATACCACGGTCTCAGCAGTCACACAATTTTCATGCATGCACAGACAAGTGTACAGGAGTCGTCAGACGTGGAGAGTGCTGAGCTCTTGACACTGGGAAGAGTTACATGACTTGGCTGAGACGAGTGTGTGGGATGAGCTGCTTAGTCTGCTGCCACCGCAACCCGGACCCGGATAAGCAGAGGAACATGAACGGATGAATCCACCACAAAGCAGCACAAGCAGACCAAAAACCAGGTGTATTAGCCCATGAATAGGTAAAACATTTTACCAATTTATTCATGAATAAATGATAATAAATAAAATTGAAGAAAAATGTTGTAAGATAAATGATTTGAAATTGTACTGAAGCTTTTTGTCATATTTTCTACTGTATGTTCCTAACTTGAGCAAAAAACAAACAAAAAATAGATATCAGTATTTTATTGGCCTCTGGTATCACTAACACTGTTCTCAGCTCATTGGTGTTGGCCACAGTTCACGTCACTCTAATGTGGCCTCATCCAACAGCTGTCACAGGATCTGGGAGACACAAACAAAGCCCCGCCCCCAGAACCCCGATAAAATTTATGTTTACTGATAGGCGGGTCTTTTTTGTTCTGTCTCCCACTCTGATTGGTTGTCAGCTCTCTGCTGCTGACAGCACATGTATGATGTAGCAACTGTACGAAGCAACTGCTTTTACTTATCGGAAGTTTAAACCGTGTATTAGTCGACTGGACATCACGTGTGATGTTTTGCCTTATTGTGCTGTTAATGGCTTACCCAGGATACAGCGGGGTGAGGAAATGTGTTTTTGATGTGAATACACGTTGACGGGCAGCACTTTGATTACATAGCATGTACTGTAGAAGTAGGGATGCACCGATCCACATTTTTGCACTTCCGAGCCGATCCCGATACCTGAATTTGGAGATCTTCCGATACCAGAGCTCTGTTTCCTTTAATATTGTTATTATCATTATTGTTGATTTTATGAGGATATTTTGTATCCCCAGTTACACAACTTCAGGATTAAGTATTTAGAGGAGGATTTTCTTAAAAAGGAGACCTGAAAGTTCAGCTGCAATTTGCCAGAAGGTACATCTAAGATGCAAACCTAGATTTAATGTTTTGGCGAAAGAATTAAGTACTTTTATTTATAGACTTATTTTTGTACACATAAAAGAGAAAAGACAGCTTTCTCTCTCTGTCTGTCTGTCTGTCTCCGTCTGAATTTCAGTGGAGCGTCTTCATGAAGAAATCTTGGCTGAAATCAAGAAGATTGAGACAATGATCCAGACGTAGCTCTAAAGTTCATATACAGTGTTTTATTTACATTTATAAAACAGTCAAATAATCCATCTTTGGAGACTTTCTTTCTGCAGGTCCATTTCATAACTTCCTCAAGGCTTCAATCTGCTGCTTAAATCTCATCTTTGCAGCACTCATCTCCTTCTTGAGGGAACTGGTCTCCTCCATCAGCTCACTCATTAAGTCCTCCTTGATTTTGTTCTCTTCTCTGAAGCTCTCCTTCATGGCTCGCAGCTCCTCCTGGATCTTCTGACTGATCATGTGAGCTTTACTTTGGCTTTCCCTGAGAGCTTCTTTCTTCTTACTGAGCAGAGCCAAAGTGTCCCGGTGAGCCTTGTTACACTGCTTGGGGACAGACCGGTCCTTTGGCTCAGATGGAGGGACGGGAGAAATGCAGACTGCAGGTTTTACTGGCTGCAGACTGCATTGATGTTCTGGCCTCTCCTTTTGGGGGACTTGCTCCTTTTTTGAAACATCAGACCACAGGTTTTGTTTGGTCTGTGTTTGGGTGATGGGTTGGTGAGGTCTCCTCTGTCTGTCACTGACTTTGATTTCCTCATCTTTAGCTGCCTGCTTCAGCTCTGCCTCTTCCTTTGCAGGAAGGCTGAACCCTTTGTCTGGCTGTGGGATGGGGTCCCTCTTCTCAAAGTCAGACCACATTAAGTGGTCTGGTCTCCCAAGAGGCACCCATGGACCCTTCCACACATTGGTGTCGGCCGTCTCTGCCACCTTGGCCTTCTCCTCACGGCGGAGTTCCTCACACACCATGTCGGCCTCCCACACGTTTTGCCAGTTCATTCCTCCTCCTCCACCACCAGTCTTCTTCTTCTTTTTCTTTTTCTTCTGAAATTGTTGGTCTTGCCTCCACTCGTCATCATCCATTATGTAACGAGGTTGAGGCTGAACAAA
Source organism: Thalassophryne amazonica (assembly GCF_902500255.1). Classification (NCBI taxonomy): domain Eukaryota; kingdom Metazoa; phylum Chordata; class Actinopteri; order Batrachoidiformes; family Batrachoididae; genus Thalassophryne; species Thalassophryne amazonica. Next base: position 154,552,062 of record NC_047103.1, on the reverse strand, counting down.
CTGACCTGTCGTCTCCAGGAAAGCGCTGTGGAGACGCAGAGTCTGCCTTCTGGCTTTCCCAATCCTTTCCTCACCACAGTACTCCAAGTGTATCGCCATCTACACATAAAAATAAAGAAACAAATCACAGGATTAATAAAATATAGTATTGGTTTGAGGGTTTGATCAATAACATATTGAGCTAAAATGCCATTGGGTTACATCAAGGTTGCTGCGCAGTTCTGAGCCAATCAGAAGGTGTGGTAACTGTTTGTAAAATAAATAAATAAAAATTTGAAAACTGAAAATGAATTTTTTTTTTCCCCCTTTTTCCCTTAGATTGAAAACATATTTAAGATATGTCTATCTGCTTACCTCCAAAGATTTCCTGGTGATAAAAAATAAAGTTCACACCCGGAATTTATTGTATTTCCTGGAGCTTTTTAAAAAAATGCTGCAGAACAATGAAGATCACACTGAACTATAGAAACAACCCCAACTGTGCTCAAATATATTAAGAATTCTTGCTTTTGTGGCTTCAATCTTTTTGTGACTCATCATCTGCTTTGTTCCTTTAGTCTCCTTTATGAGTCATCAGGGGGGGAATGACCAAAGATGGAGGACTGGCCTTCAAAAATCAAACAAGACAATAGGAGGGTTTTTTTTTTTTTAAGATACAAAACATTACAATTAATCAAAGGGGGGAAAAGTTATTTGGTGTTTGGGGCCTATAGCTCACACAGGGCGAGATGTCAGCTACACCCTGAACAGGACACCAGTCAGTCGCCGGTTCACATATAGACAGACAAACACACACACACACACACACACACACACACACACACACACACACACACACACACACACACACACACACACACACACACACACACACACACACACACACACACACACACACACACACACACCTACAGCCAATTTAGCTTTTCCATTTCACTTAGCTTGCACATCTTTGGAAGTGAGAGAAAGGCAGAGCACCCAGAGGGAACCCACGTTATCACGGCAGAACATGCAAATTCCACACAGCAAGGACCAGAAGCAAACCCACAACAAACTGACGACTTCTTTGCAAGTTCAATTTGACACATTATTTTTGTAGCGCATGCTGAACAGATGTGGTTTAATCTGCCTTTTTTGGCTCCTATTTGACAGGTTGGTCTTTATGAAATCCATCCCAGGCATCCTTAAAGTCATTTAGAATCCCTGCTTCAAACACTTCAGTTAGGAATTGATTTCACCAGTTTATTATCCTCAGTGTAAAGAAGATTTGTCTGTTGTCTGTCCTGGTTATGGTTTTCAACCACTTATATTTGTGCTCTCTTATATTTCTAGGGTTAGGGTTAGGGTTAGGGTCCATCTGTTGTTGTTGCACTGTGCACCAGGTGTCAGACGATAGCGACGCGTCACCACACCAGCTATTCCTACAAGGCTGACAATTTGTTTTCATCAGATCCAGCGTCGCCACCTGTTGTTAAATCATGCTGATTGTAGCGTGTATTGAGCCTTTTTGTGGCTTTTCAAATGACCACCGTCATAAAAATGTTTTGCTGATAACAATTGCTTCAGTACTCGTATTATATTGATAAAGCAGCAACTACCTTGTCTTGTTCATCGCTCCTTTGAGCTTTGATTCAAGCATTTCACCTCCATTATGTGAACATACAGTACATCAAAGTATCGTCAGATTTTGCAGCTGAAGCTCTTCTTTGCATTTGGATTTCAAGCAGTGTCATTTGGCCTGTAGCATCTGTAGTTTGCAGCTGGATGAAGCTCCACCACTGATGCTCTCTGACAGCCTCACAGTATTGAGAACTCTGTTCCAACACTTGGTGATGACACCATACTAGCAGGGGCGAATCCAGAGTGGTTCCAGGTGGGGGGCACAGGTGGTAACAACAGTTACACTGGGGGGATCCACCAAAAAGTGACAAAAATGAATGCTGCCACTGACATCTGTCTTCAATATTTAGACTTCTAAGTGAAAGCAATTACTTGTCTGAGATTGTACAGTTTGATCAGGGAGAAAGCTGGAGCTGGAGTGTTAATACAACACGACGGCCTGACACAGGAAAAGAGCTTGCACTGGGCAGATACACCACCGTCTTTCAGGCTGAGGTATTTGCTGCCATTCAGTGTGTACTTGTCATGTGGGTACCTGGCCATACAGGCATTCCGGGTAATGAGAGAGTTGACCAACTTGCAACGTTAGGGAGCCCAACTAAATGTGTGGTTCCAGAGCCCTCTGTAGGTGTGTCAACTGCTGTGCAGAAAACCGCCCTCCAGAAATGGATCAGGAAGCAGCACCACAAAAGATGGCAGTGCTTGAGCGACTGCAGGCAGGCAAGACAACTCGTGAAGGACCAAACCTAAAGGCCCCCTGACACTTGCATGACTTTGATGCACGAACTGTGTCATGCAGGAGAGTAAACTTGTCATTAATGGGTGTAGAATGAACGTGAGAGGGGCCAAGGCGAGTGCAATTGCGCAGACAATTTTGAAATGTTCAAAAAAATCTTTCATGCATAATTGTCGGGCAACAAACGTGAAGAGGTAGTGAACATTGAGCGATCAACTCGCCAACACTACATGCAGCTTGTCAAGTTGAGTAAAGAAGTGAACAGTGTGAGTGGTTGCATCAGAGCACCGCATCACAGCGCAGCTCATCTGAACAATAATAATGAGATGTTAAATGTATCATAACCACACTTTTACAGCTGCACACAAGAAGGAAAGAACATGCAACTGTTTAACTGTTTAAGCCATTACAATATAAACCTGACAAATAATTACCTTTTAACACGGCTCCAAATGCTTTCTCCACCTCGTTCAGTGTGCGTGAGAAAAGCAGCAGCTGGAGCGCTCCTCTCTGATTCTGGAAGCGATTAGAGGCGTTTTCAACAGCTAACTCGGATAGAAAATGATTAATCCGCTACAAAATAATTATTTTATATACGCAGCGTCCAGCACACAATGCGTGGCAACTAGTGGAACAAAGCATGGCTTCCAGCTGAGAATGCAGCTGGTGGGATTGTCAAGACCAGGGGTGCCCACACTTTTTCGGTTCACGAGCTTCTTTCAAAATGACCAGGTCCAAAAGATCTACCTTCATCAAAAATGCTTAACATAAGTAAATACATTCCTTACTCTGATGACTTGCACTGAATGGACTCAGCCAGGGTTGCATCGTCTGGACAGTAACTGCTGGTAGCTAGTCTTAAGCAGGCTTCCAAGTGAACATCGCTCATGGTGGAACGGTGGGTAGATTTAATAATTTTCATGTGGGAAAAGGCTGACTCGCATAAATAAGTAGAGCCAAAGAGTGCAGTCAAGAAGGTAGCACATTTCCTCATATTTGGATACTTTTCCTCTGTGAGTAAGTTCCAGAATTGTCCATGAGCCCTGGCCTTAAGCTCAATGTCAGTCTGTAGTGTCACAGGCTGCACAACAATCCTAGTAATCCTTGACACACTTGGGTATAAAATGAAGACCCCCCCCCCCCCAAAAGGGAGAGCTCTCCATGGAGAAGATTTGGAGGCACAAATTGGGAAAGATCCAGGATGTTAGCCAACTAAGAGAGGTACAAGAAGGGCATCATGAGACACAGGTCCTGGATGGATACGAAGTACAAGATGTTCATAATTGAGGCCCTGAAAACTGCCAAACAAAGACTCACAGCTGTGGCTACTCGTCTGAAGAGATACACCAGAGAAGCGCTCCATGTGCACCTGGCAGTACAAATGGGTGGGCTACTAATAGCAGGTACTCACCCAGACTGGATAACACAGTGCAGTTTGACTCCCCGGAATCAAACCCAGGTCTACGAGGTCTGTTAGAAAAGTATCCGACCTTATTATTTTTTTCAAAAACCATATGGATTTGAATCACGTGTGATTACATCAGACATGCTTGAACCCTTGTGGGCATGCGGGAGTTTTTTCACGCCTGTCGGTTACGTCATTCGCCTGTGGGCAGTCTTTGAGTGAGGAGTGACCCACCCTCTCGTCGATTTTTTCATTGTTTAGGGATGGCTCAGAGACTGCTGCTTTGTTTGCTCAGAGACATATGAAATATCCTGATTTTTATCTGTCAAATATTGCATTGAGTATGACATGTAAAATCAAGTATCTTGGGCACATCGTCACTGCAGACATGACAGACGATGATGATGTCTATAGACAATGCAGAATGTTGTATGCTCAGGCAAATACACTCATGCGTAAGTTTGGCTCCTGTACTGATGAGGTAAAGCTGACATTGTTTAAATCATACTGTACACCCCCGTATACGGCTCACCTCTGGACTAACTATAGAAAAGCCAGTCTGCAAAGGTTGCAGGTGGCCTACAATGATGCCTTGCGTGTGCTTTTGAGGAGGCCACGATGGACTAGTGCTACAGAGATGTTTGTCTCTACACGAGTGAACACCTTACAGGCTGTACTAAGGACTTTGATGTACAGTTTTATTTGTAGACTCAAGTCGGACAATGAAATCATAGTGGCACTCACAAATATGCATTTCAGCTCCATATGATTCCAGTCAAGCATGTGGAAACACTGGTATGGCTGTCTTTTGCAACTGTGAATAATTATTGTTTCTTCTCTGTTTTGTCTGTCTTTTAAAATGGACTACAAGTCTGGAATAAAGTTTGAATTGAAAAATTGAATATAATTAATTTTTTAAAATTCATTTTAGTACTTCCTTAAAGGCTTCAGTCTTGAATAATCAACTCTCAGTTTTGTTTGCAGGAAGACTCAGAAAGTGAACCAATTTACATGAAATGTCAAAATGTTATATAAGACAAGGAATTTATTCGATTTTAGTGATGATCCAGGTCTTGATCTGGGTGCAGGAGGAAATGCTTCTTTTCTTATGGAATATTTTGAAATTGTTTTGTTTGTAAATATTAATACATATTATTTATGAAAAATTGTCCAGGATACGATAATTCATACACAACTTAAGGTAATATTTATAACACTGAAAACACCATGTAAAACAAAAAAGTTATTGTCATTTCTTCATTTCATTTATTTAATTTTCATCATTACTTTCTTTTAGTTTCAGATGAATTTTCATTGCAAATTTAATTTTGACAATTTTTATATATCTGGCAATTGTTATATTTCTGACAGTTTTTATATTTTTTGATCATTTTTGTATTTTTGGACAATTTTTATATTTCTATTTATACATGGTGTGTGCTTTTTATGTGCTATTATATATTTTTTTATCATCACACTAATAAATGAATTATGAATGTTGTTACATAAAACAACACTGGAAACATTTAATAGAGAATTTCAAAACCCAAACACTGTTCTCTCCGGTTTAACCCTAACAAATGTAGGAAAGTGGAAAGTCTGTCCTCTGTGCACGTAGGAATCTGTAAAACATGTGATATTGAGTGTTTGGAAACTTTATTGCAAAATTAATATTTTGAAAGGTACCGTTAAATGAAACTGTTATTTTTAAGGCAGTGGATATTTTGCCGGATATGGAAAACACGCACCTAGAGCTATTTGACCGATCTCCTCGCTGATTGGCTAGTTTGAATGACGTCATCAAAGAGTTTATTTCAACATGGCGGTGCCCTCGGCAAAGTTGAACTGGACGATATTTCACCGTACGCGGCACCGGTAAAATGGAGGGTTGTGCTGTTTTGCCAGCCGTCTAAATTTATTCACGATGGCCGGAATGGAACGGCCACAGTCGGGCGGGAACTTAAAGGAGATCTCCTTATTTCACATTCATGATAGTAGCTCGATATTGGTGATTTTCATTATTGAAAATTGGCACATTTTCCATTCACTGTTTTCAGGGGTGGACTGATCAAAGGTTTTGCGGACATGACACTGACAGAGAAAAAAACAGGATAAACACACGTGCCAACGTGGACTTCTGTAATTTCGTTTTTATTCTGTCTTGAATTTGCAGGTTTTGGAAATCACAAATCTAAGAGATTATTATTGTTTACCATGGCATTTTGAATGTTTTATAATGTTAGCTACACAAAATGAGGCCACTTAAGGCCAAAAAAAAAGTTGTTTATCATCCCCGCCAGACACAGAAAATTACCAAGACTGCAAAAATTATTTCCACCGTGCCCGAAATTATTTACACCGCGTGGCGAAAAGCAACATTTTTGAGTTGTTTTAGCGATGGCACCCAAAACGGGATAGAATCCCTTCACCAGTTGATGATTTTCTGTTCCGATTCAAACGACTTTATGGCACCCAAAACGGCCGGTGGAAAGTAATTTCGAGCACGGCTATGCCACGTTTTTGAGCTGCTTTTAGCGTCTGAGAAGCCCTCTGCCAGTAGGTGATTTTCTGTTCAGATTCAAACGACTTTATAGCACCGAAAACGGCATTAAAAGATGAAAAATTAGCACCAACACTCAATGCCGAAGGCGCCGCCATGTTGAAATAAAATATTCGATGATGTCATTTGAACTAGCCAATCAGCGAGGAGATCCGATCAAATAGCGCTAGGTACGTGTTTTCTGTATCCGGCAAAATATCCACTTCGTATTTTTAATACATTTTTTTTTTTCACTTTTTGTCTTTTTCTATTTTGAATTAAACATCGGGCAGGGGTGGTGGCCAAGTGGTTAGTGTGCTTGTTTCAGTGTGGAAGGTTATGGGTTCAAATCCCTGCCACAGATTCTGTACTGTCATTGTAACAAGTAAAATGAAAGGTAAGGTGCAAGTCTTTCCGGACAAATGTGAACTTATGTGCAGACTTGAAAGATCTGGAAAAGAAAAACAAACATCAAAATTTAACCAAATGAAAGAGGTATGTATGTCCAGAGCACAAAGAAAAAAAACAAAACATTACAATGTAGTAGCAAAAAAGAGAAAAATATGTACAAAACTGTGGATATTTCAACTGCAGTGGATATTGCACATAAACAAATATTGCACTCATTTCAAGTGTGGAATGTGACTATTTGGTTCCAGAGACATTCATAGCTCTAACAGTAGTTGGGTAGAAACTGGTTTTCAATCTATTTGCACTTTAAAAACAATTTCTGTGTCACATTACATTTCTCAGTGTAATGTGAAGGGCATCTGGCGTAAAACCTGTGCCAAAATCAACATGTAAGTCCACCTTGGACCTGCTGTGGCGACCCTGTTAGTCCGTGGGCCAATTCCAAAAAGAGTCTTATTTATTGAGTTGGTTGCACCTCCCCTGCAACTTTGGTTTGATGGTACCACATTGTTCCTGGGTCTATTGGGATGACATTTTCACTTGTTGTCATTCGCACAACCCGTCAAGGCTATATGAAAACAGCCGCTTTATAATCGAGGTGTCGGAACAGCAGCAAAAAAAGCTGAAATATGTAATAAACATGTCACCACTGGAAACAGTTATCCAGGGAGGTTCAAAATGTTATACACATAAACAAAACTTGTATATTCAGTGAATAAGCACCTTGGTTTTCATTATCCATAGTGTAAAATATTGATATACTGTCCATTTATCTGAAAAACACCCAATATTTTTGCGTTTTTTTTTTTCAAAAGTTTCATTTTAAGTTGTTATTATTAAGTACCATCTGTATATAACTTACAACAAACAACACAGATCTATTCACAGGTTATTTCTACTATCCTTTCATTCTACAGATTGTCATGAGCCATGGCTGAACCATTGATAAACCTTCACTCTATGGACAGAGTGGCAATGACACAGACCTTGTGCGCTACAAACTTTTCTGCAGCAAGAATGCACAAACCTGTCATCTTCCACCCACAAAAGATGCCCTCAAGTACCATGTGAAGCGTGCAAATTACCAGGCATGCATCTGGCGGTCATCACTTGATGCTGATGCTACGACACCAAGCCCTGATGGTCATGGTTGGGACCTCAGCAGTGGCACAATATCTATACACTGGATGGATAAGCCACCTGCACCAAAGGCACTCCTGCAGTTGGTTTCCTGCAATTGTAATACTGGGCAGTGTGTGAGTGGTCGGTGCTCATGCCGCAAGAATGCTCTACCATGTACTGATGCATGTGGTTGCAGCCAATGCACAAACATCCATAAAACAGACCAAGTGGAATCCAGTGATGATGATGAGGATGATTATGATGACTATGATGATTATGATGACAATTAGAGTGACATTAGAATAACATGCAGTATTATATGTATGAAAATGCCTGCCCGAAACATTGTACTACCACTAAAGGCAAACCATGCATTTCCTATTATCTACAGCAGTTGTTAATAAATTTGTTCAAAGCTATGTTTAGCTGGTAAAGTTGATCATGTTTATGTATTTAGTAGTATTACTTTTCAGCCAGTATGGCCAGTGTCAAAGTCATTCAGTAATAAAATTGACATGTTTTTCCATAAAATCGCTTATTATCTGATTATCATTAATATGGGGGTAGGGGTAAGAAAATGCTTATAACACCATTACTAATGATGCTAGGATGTCTATATTTCATATGGTATAGTAGGAATAACATAAGAATAGATCTGTGTTGTTTGTTTTAAGTTATATACAGATTGTACTTAATAATAACAACTTAAAATGAAACTTTTGAAAAAAAACCGTAAAAATATCGGTTGTTTTTTAGACAAATGGACAGTATATCAATATTTTAAACCATGGATAATGAAAACCAAGGTGCTTATTCACTAAATATATAAGTTTTGTTTATGTGTATAACATTTTGAACCTTCCTGGACAACTGGTTCCAGTAGTGACATGTTTATTACATATTTCAGCTTTTTTAGCTGCGTTCTGATCCCTCGATTATAAAGTGGCTGTTTTCATATAGCCTTGACGGGTTGTGTGAATGACCACAAGTTAAAATGTCATCCCAATAGACCCAGGAACAATGTGGTACCATCAAACTAAAGTTGCAGGGGGGGGGGGGTGCAACGAGAGTGCACATTTCTGGAATTGGCACACGGACTGTGTGTGAAAACAAGGGAGCAGGCCAAAGGTACTTACTTTTACCGGAGTTCCATAAAGGCAGCACGACCGGTAGGCGGGTCTTTTTTTTTTTTGTTCTGTCTCCCGCTCTGATTGGTTCTCAGCTCTCCGCTGACAGCACGGATGTGATGTAGCAACTGTATGAAGCAACTGCTTTCACTTATCGGAAGTTTAAACCGTGTATTAGTCGACTGGAAATCACGTTTAATCGTTAAACGTTTGATATTTTGCCTTATTTTGCTGTTAATGGCTTACTCGGGATACGGCGGGGTGAGTAAATGTGTTTTAATACACGGTGACGGGCAGCACTTTGGTTGTGTAAAAAAAAAAAGACCCCTGGGCCATTTCACTCAATTTCCTGTTTTTGTGACGCGACACACGCAGTTACAGCAAAAATATACTTTCAAAAACAGAATTTATAATCCACCACAGGTTTCTGCTGTGTGATAGAAGGCAAAGTACAAACAGCGACTGATATAATTGAACTTTTACTTGACTTCCGCCATGAATGTGACATAACCGTTTAACTGTTTACCGCCACGCCCACATACTTACTTAAAAAAAGAAAAGTTTGTCCTTGAATTTCAAAGTGAAGACGATCTGTAAAACTGATCTAAATGACATGAAACACAAAAGTTGATTATTGATGTGATTCTGGCCTTGTGTGACATTCTAATGTCTCATTGTTATTTAAAACATAAAAGTCTTCATTTTTTTTTTAACTTTTTTATAGGTTGTATTTTTTTCCCCATTAATTTCTCAGCCAACTAAGCTTTAAAAAGTGCATGTATAGTCTTTCTGTTCAAGCTCTGTCAGGTTTTGCTGGGATCATGACTGAAAATTATTTTTTCAAATTCATTCACAAAGTTAAATATTAATTGTGACTTGGTGCTGATCTTTCACCCAGCAATGAACCGCTCAAGTGTCACTGCTTGCAGTTATTTTTGCAATCTGTGCCTGCGTCATGCAGGTAATTGTGTTGATTTGTGTGCCCGTGGGCGTGTTGGTCAAAAAATGAGGTGTGGTCAGTTGCAGTGTCCGTGCATTGCTGTTGTGGCGTCAGGAAGCAGTTGGTCTAAAGTTCAGCACAGTTTTTCCAACTAATTACACAGTGGAAAATTATATGTGGCTTCCATAGGTGGTTTTACAATGCACGCACACTGATTGTGCACACAGGAATGCGTGTTTGTGCATTATACTAACATTAAACTGAATTGAACACAAGTGTTGCGCTGGTGTTTGTAGTGTACTATACTGCCGGCTTTCCATCCCAGATTGGGTGACGGACAGTACAAACATGGATTTGGTCGGCTTTGTGGGGGATGCCTGCTGGTCCTATAAATTATCCATTTGCGTATTTTGACACTTTGCCTGCAGATATGTTTTTTTCACCAGAAAAAACTCTCATTTCTCACAGACACATTAGAGTCTGTCTGCTCCTTTGTCTGCTCTTGACCAAGGCAGCGTGTCCACATGTGGAGTGGTCCCTTGGTTTCAGACTGTGGCTGCCCACTGCTTCTATTTGTTAAATGTAGAGTTCAAATTTTGTTTTCGGTGTCCACGTATGTATAATGACAATAAAGACTCTTCTTCTGAGTCTACTGTCCAAATAGCAATGCACCAGATGCCTGCACACGCCTGCCTTAAAGGCAATTGACAGATGAAAATCAAATTAGTTTATTTTTTAGTGTGTCCAAAACACATCTATGGCTTGTTACTTGTCTACACAAAACCCCATTTTCACCCTGCAACTTTCCTTATGCACCAATCGTGTAAATGGCAAAGTTGAGTTGGAAAAGCCTAAAAAAAAAAAAAAAAAAAAAAAAAAAAAATCAAGATGGGGACCTTGACCATTGTTGAACATTGAAATAATTTTCTATCATTCTGGTGTAAGGCTCTTTGGTGCTCTATGATCTTGCTGGAAAACAAACCTTTCTAGCATCTGGTTGGCCTCAAGGACTTTTCTGCACTTGCCTACTTTTGTTTTCCCCTTTTTTTGACAGTTGTTAATTCTGTGTTGCACCCTGGGGGTGGGAAGGGTGGGATGAATAACCTTTTGTGGTTGTTGAAATGTACTGGGTGATGAAACTGTCATGAGTACAGAGACGTGTTGCCACAGTATGATGCCGTCACTGCCGTTCATCTCATCAGAGCACAGTGTGTTCATACTAACCTCAGTCTGTGTCTTCTTTCAGCTGAGTCCTTTGATGCTTTTGATAGTACGCGTTTGGATTATGTGCAGTACATGTGACCGTTGAAGCACCTAAACAACAGTCTAACTGCACAGCTTCTCCAATCACACCCACTGAAGCCTGTGCATCTTTAGAGTTGTAGTTGTCTTGGTGACATTCTTCACTGGTATTCTTAGACAGTGACTCATGTACTGAAACGCTTGACAAAACTGATCTGTATTTAACTTAATGTGACTTTTAGTTAAACAGCTCACACAGCAAGAGTCTAGTTCTGAGTGCCGTATCAAATTATTTTCAGTGTTATCCTATTATGTTTGCAACCCAGTCTCAAGGCATGTCGTGATTCAGCAGCACGAAATATACATAAATCTATTGGTTCATCATATTGTCATGAAAAGTGCAAAATGTTCGTCACAGGAGCAGGAATTTATTCTAATTCATTCCGTGATGGCTGCACGTAATTAAAAGTGCAGTGGGGGGTCGGAGTTGTTATGGTTAGGGTTAAGAGAAGGAGTAGGGTTAGGTTATGATTAAGGTTAGGGTTGGGGGTAGGAGTAGGGTTAGTAATAGTGAGTAAAAAAACAAACAAAACAAACCCGTCACGAAAATTTGAATCATTTTGTGACGGGAGGATGAAAGAGAAAAAAAAAAACGTGAGACCGGGCTGTATGCTTAACTTGTGTAGTGAAAGTATTGCAGGGTATGGTGATAAATTCTGAGAAACTGAATTTCAGTTTTCAGCTTTTGATCTCCTGGCCTGCCCCCACTTTTTAAGAGGGGCATGTTCACTTCTAGTAGACTATATCTCTCTCTTGCTGAGTCTTTATCGCCTGTGGTTTATTGTTCCAAAGGAGAAGAAACTACTGTGACTCTTTGCATTACCCCACAGAGCCATATTATATTCATCTTCAGTCTTTTTTTTTTTTTTTGACTCCTTCTGCTGCAGTACGGTGTTCCAATGGCAGGTCAACCAATGCATGGAGGATATCCTGCTCCTCAAAACGTGAGACCAGGCTGTATGTTTAACTTGTGTAGTGAAAGTATTGCAGGGTATGGTGATAAATTCTGAGAAACTGAATTTCAGTTTTCAACTTTTGATCTCCTGGCCTGCCCCCACTTTTTTAGGAGGGCATGCTCACTTCTAGTAGACTATATCTCTCTTGCTGAGTCTGTATCACCTGTAGTTTATTGCTCCAAAGGAGAAGAAACTACTGTAAGTCTTTGCATTACCCCACAGAGCTATATTATATTCATCTTCAGTCTTTTTTTTTTTTTTTTTTTGACTCCTTCTGCTGCAGTACGGTGTTCCAATGGCAGGCCAACCAATGCATGGCGGATATCCTTCTCCTCATCATGGTGCCCAGCCAATGGTTGGTGACCAAATGTGGGGTTACTTTTCAGCAGTGGCAGGCCATGTAAGTCACTTTGCGTTTACTACAGTAAAAGCTGCCCTTCTGCCGCTTTCTCTGGGCAAGAATAACTTCCAATTTGTGCATTATATCTTTTTTTCTCTCCAATCTTTTACAATTAAATATGGTCATGTTAAACATCCTATAAATCCTACAAATCTATGCTGAGCTCAGCAATTTGCAAAATTTTACTTTCGCCTAGGCCTGTTACAATAACCGATTTTGTTGGACAATGCATTACCCCAGAATCTATTTGGAGAGATGCCATTATCACCCTTTCAGGGCCAAGAATATTGATCATTTAATTCTTAATAACATTCACACATTGGAACTAGAATTTGGAAAAATATTAAAATATTACTAAATAAATAAAGTGCTTATAAACAACAAATAAAACTGTCTCTTGGGCTCTGTGAACTAAAATTGCATGTAAATAAATACAAGGGTTTTGAACAGTTTACATATGTCTTTTCACATTAATATGCACTTGGGCATTTTCACTGGAAAGGTTTTAAAATTGTCCTTTCATGTGAATTGAACATGGCAGCAGATGAAAAGCATTTTTGCAAGTCAGGTTATGCGCCATGTGATCATTCAGAGTATTATTACACACTATGAGAAGGCGCATCGCACAGCAGGCAGCCCAGTACTAAGGAGGCATGTACCAGTATTTGTTCTATTATTTTCTGCTAAAAAGTCTGTCATTCCTGAACAAACATATGCAGTAAAATTGAGGTCTAAGAGACAGTAATCCTGTTCTGTACACACACATGGAGGCATGGGATACACATTGGCTTTTAACAACTATTTATGATACTCCAGGATGACATGTTTGCAACCTTTCCTGTGTTAATGCTCAATTTTCTTTCATTTGGCTAAAAACTAAAATGTTGCCCTGTGTCATGTGGCCTTCAAGTTCATTTGGACTTATTCCTCCAAATATTTTGGCTGGAAATCTGCACTCATCAAACAAAGCACCTGTTTAGTGTTGAGAAATGCATTGTCTTCACTTCACCTGGTTCAGTGTTGCTGTGTGTGTGTGTGTGTGTGTGTGTGTGTGTGTGTGTGTGTGTGTGTGTGTGTGTGTGTGTGTGTGTGTGTGTGTGTGTGTGTGTGTGTGTGTGTGTGTGTGTGTGTGTGGTTTAGTGGCCTGAGCCCTGGCCATCGCAAAACTAAACATTGTGCAGAAGACACATGCAGCTTGGTCAAAAATGACAGAAAAACAGGTCTGCGTTTAAAAAGAAAAAAATTGTCACTTGGCTTTGACATGGTTTAAAAGAATCACTCAAGCAGTGAGCCATGGTAGTGAAAATTGTCTGTTCTGATAGAATTTTGCTGATCTTCTTTTGTAAATATAACAAGGTAAGAAAAATCACAGAGCTTATGTCTGTATTTTGCAATCAGTCAATATAGCAATTATTGGGACAAGCTTACCTTCGCCGATTTATTTGTTTTTAAAACAAGAAGTTTTGCAGTGATGTTTTAGAAATGTGCACGTCATATGTATTGCTTTTTGTTCTTTTGTGTTGTGCTGCTGTGTATACGTGACACTTTTCCAGCTTTATGATGATTCCAACTTCATATTTTCTTGTCCCAAGAGCAGTTTTTGGTCATTCAGATTATGCACTTGTCACAATTTTACGTGTTCCTTTTGATTAAATATCTCTGGTTCTGTACAGGATGGTGAGGTTGATGCAGACGAGCTGCAGAGGTGTCTAACTCAGGCCGGATTCACTGGTACCTACACTCGTAAGTTCATTGATCCCATTTCTGCTGGAATGTAGAGTCACTCCTGAACTATGATTGTGTGAGTTACTGCCTGTTACGTGGCTATTCCACGGAGCGCCGTTCCTTCTCGTTTAATTCCGAATAGCAAATCGACTATTCACTGTTTTGGATCCTGATGAATCCCAAGCTCACAAATCTTTAAAAATGTGTTCAAAAATTTCCCCTATCACTCAGTGTTCTACAGTGCCACTTTTACCACCGCTTACACCTGATATCAAGCCGCGATTGGGTATCCACTTATTTTTTTCGTGTCAAGAATGTAGGTTGGTCATCACAATGTAGCAGCGGGATACTGCCCAAGGGACATGCTTACCCTTGCTTTTTCATTTTAAGGTGTATTTTCACCCTATGTGAAAAGTTTTAAACAGTATTGTTAGGGGTCTGCACCATTTGAACTTGATTGATACTGGTTTTGATCGTGCTTATTGATTGTAGTTTTTATGGGTTCCCCATTTCCATTCCAAAATGTTAAAAGGTAATAGGTTTAGGCAAGAAAAATATCTTTATTCTTTTAAGTGCTAAGTTGCATTTGTTGACGCATAAAATACAACTGTTTGACCTACAGATATGCATTTAAAAACATGAATAGCTAACGATCAATCCAGAGAAGTTAATTAGGCTAAACTAACTGATAGTGGATTTGGTGTCTGTCTATCCATCTGTCTGTCTGTCTTTTCAGTAACGACTGCAGCATTGCTTATTGTTACATGCCCACAGAAATGATGCTGTATGATCTCCAGCTTGTAATATCAAATTATTTGGCCAGTAGAGGTCAGTAGTCTCTAATTAGCTGTTAAAGGAGACTTCAACTGTTGAAGCTTTTGTTTGACATTTGACACGGGTTCATTTCGCTGTAGTCGATAAAAGTTCTGTGACAGTTTTATTCTTTAGTTGGCTCTGCTTATTGCCCACAGTGAAGTTGCTTTGCGGCTAGCTGTCCTGGCTGCGCTGCAGGTGCTCGTGTGGCACATGATGTACTCCGGCTCAGCGGATACAAGCTTCAAACACTGTGAAGTATTTTAAATTGATGTCTGGCTGCCTTAAGTTCTCAGATTTGATGTCGTCATCTCTCCAAAAATGAAGCCACAGTACATCTTTTACACTGCCTCAACATTAGCATGTGTGCTAGCTCTTATTTCAACAGATACGCTGTTGCGGTGATGTGGGACGTATTCACGTAGATGGGTTCTGCCAGAGCGCTACAGTGTAATCAGAGCTCCTACAAACTGAACTAAAATTCCATTTGCATAGTTTACATGCCATGCCATGTCAAGTGCTGTGACAGCCGTTGTGTGACACACCCTGCAGATTTTAATGAGAGATTTTCACTCCCGAATGTCAGGTTTAAAGGATGTTTTTCACATTAAGGGTAATTCAGAGGATTGGAAATACAAAAATTCTTCTTCCTGTATGGGAATTCATCTCATTTTTAACATGTCCTTTTGAATCTTTACAGCATTCAATTTGGAAACGTGCAGGATCATGATCGCGATGCTTGACGTATCCTTTGTGTAAGTGTTTTGTTGTATTCAGACTTATTGTTGAAGTCCAGCAGGTACTGGTGTGGCTGTAACCTCCCACAGGTTTAACCACATGATTTCCATACTGCAGAGTCATTCAGTGAAATAGAGCGTGAGATGTGACTCACCTTAACCTGACTGTCACCAGAGAGATTATTCTGGCAAGATGGGTTTCAATGAGTTCAAGGAACTGTTTACAGCTCTTAATGGCTGGAAGCAGAACTTCATAATGGTTGACCACGACAGGAGCGGAACCGTTGAACCTCACGAATTGTCTCAGGCAATCAACAATATGGGTGAGATTCCCGAAAGTTTCAAATTATGGATATTTAATGGCTTTTAATAATACAGCTAATGGCATTTCAAATGTTTAATGTTACTATAGTTTAATTAGGCTTTATGAGCCAGTCTGTGCAGGTTGATGTGAAGTGTCTCTGGCCTCTTACCGGGTTGTTAAACACTTCATTCATTGTTCAAAATAGAGGACACTGGAGAGCACCTACTGTACCCCCGCCCAGGGCTAATGGGCCACTGTTCATTGTTCCTTAAATGAGCTGCAATGTAGTTGATGTCCACTTAACATAGTAATCGATAGGAGATAGTAGTAAAATTAATTCTGCATCCACATCTGGTCCAACCCTTAATCAACTCCTATTTGATTCAGTGCTTACTTCTAAACTAAATTTAGTTGAAATCTGTTCATGCTGTTTTGATAACAGTCAAACACCCAAATAAAGCTGCAAATATTGTCCCCTTGGAGGATTTAAAACGGTCTCAAAAATGTATTCTGATTATAGGAGAACAACTTGTCGACATACATGTAATTGAAATATGCTTAAAAAATGAGAATTGCCTTAAATGGACAATATTTACAAATAAGCAAAGGTGGCCTTCTGTATAAGAAAATCAGGTGGATTTTACAACCATTCTGTTAGTGAGTAATTAACTTTGTTGAAAATGTTTTTAACTTAACTGATGTTTCCACATTAAAAATTGATTTATTTTTTTTTGTGAATAAAAGTTTGTTTCCAATTAAATTTTCTTTTGGCCCATTAACTTAGAAAAGCACAGCCACGAAAATTATGAATGAAAATTACAGGTATGAAAATGTTACATTTGTTTGTTTTTTTTAAATGCATGTCCTTCTCATTTTGGTCATTTAATTTGCTTTGAAGATAAGTTTGGTGCTAGTTGTCTCATGATCTTTTCTAAGCTCAGTTTGTAGAATTTGAGATGAACTGCATATTTTTAACATTTGGAGCTGCAACATTTTGAATAACAATGCTGCCCTCTGGAACTTGTTTTAATGACTGGTTTTTGAGACTACAAATCCTCCAAAGTGAATTTCATTCAAAGCACACACAGAGGTTTTTACAGTGAAATTGAGGTGTGTCGCTAGCAGACAGGAAGCTGTAGTGTGACATGTTGAGGATAAAAATAAGTAAACTTTTCTCATTAAATCTCACCCTAACACCTCTCACCACACCCTCTCACCCTAACAGGATACCGCCTCAGTCCGCAGGCGCTGAATATAATCATCAAGCATTACAGCAGAAATGGCAAAATCTCCTTTGATGACTATGTGGCCTGTTGCGTCAAACTGCGAACTCTTACAGGTAGGAAGTGAGAAACGGAACTTTCGTTTCCCTTCATCTGACCTTTTGTAAACATGGAAAATTCATATTCTGTAATGTTTTACTTGCGTGCATGGTTTCAAATGTTTAGTGGTATACTTCTCAGTGTCTACTATTTGCATTCTTGTGATCCACTTTTCAGTTCTGTTTTTCTCCTGTGTGTGAAAAGAAATCTCACTGTATTGTTGTTGAGTTTGTTTCCGTTTGCTCTTACAGACCAGTTCAGAAGTAGAGATACTATGCAGCAGGGATCTGTGACCTTCCATTATGATGATGTAAGTGGCTCCTCTTATGAGTTTTTATTTCTTTTAGAAGTCACAGCTCCACTTACATTATTTCTCCTTTAAAAGTCACAGGGCCTGATTTACGAGGCGAGGAATGACCTTCTCGTACTAAAGCTTTGATTGTGTAAAAAAAAGAAATATGCATTACATCCGCCAAATCCAAAAATAAACTTTATGAATATGCAGTTTGGGGTTTGCCCACATGAGAACACAAAATTTTTGGAGAGAACACGCAGATAGGTGAGGTTTGCACAAGCAAGATGAATTATGAAGGTCAGACACAAATTCAGTGGGTGCTAATTGCATGTGTAGCTTTGTCTAAAAACTTGGTGTAATTTTTTGCGCTTGACAGACTGTTGTGTTCCAGCAGAAAGTTTGGCAGACACTAAATAAGTTACTTGGTAAAAATAGCAAATATGACAATAACACTTTTGAGTTAGATATTGATAATGCTCTGGAGAAAGATCCTAAAAAATAGCGAATTCTTTGAATGACTACTAGTGTGCTCAATATAACAAATCAGTTTTCCCCCACCTCTATTGCACCTTGTGTTCTAAACTGTGACCCACCCATTTTTCAACTGGACAAAATAACTGAAGACGAAGTATTAAAAATTATTAAAGGATTTGAATGTTCCAAAGCTAAAGATGTATATGGTATGGATACCAACTTTTTAAAAACACATGCTAATGCCTTAGTACAACCTATCACTCATTTGGTTAATTTGTCAATTTATCATAAAACAGTCCCAACAGCCTGGAAAGTTGCTTAAGTGACTCCCATTTTTAAATCGGGCTGTAAAACTCGAGCAGCCAATTACAGGCCAATCAGTGTTCTTCCAGTTATCTCCAAGGTAGCTGAAAATGGGTTGGAAATCAGCTGATCAAACACCTTGATAAAGGCTTCACACCACTACATCAAATGCAGTTTGGGTTTCAGTCACACCACTCAATTGAAACAGCCAACTGTATGTTAACTGAAAAGGTTAAGTGTTTATTGGATAAGTTACCCATATGTAGGTGCAGCGTTTCTTGACTTCAGGAAGGTATTTGACACTGTCTTGCTTAATAAACTCACATACTTTAATTTCTCACCTGGTGCAGTTCAGTGGTTTGAGTCGTAGCTTTTAAATAGAACTCAGTGTGTTACATTTGACGGAGTCAAATCCTCCTTTCGTAGCTGTCCTGTAGGTGTCCCACAGGGGTCAGTCCTCGGGCCCTTATTATTTTCATTATACATAAATGACCTTCCAGAGGTATGCTGTGATCTCAATACTCAAATGTATGCAAACGATGCAGTCATTTACACCTGTGGTTCTACAACTGATATAATATCTTACAAACTTACCAATATTTTAAACAAGGTATAAGACTGGCTTGATGACAATTGCCTGATGCTTAACACAACTAAAACAGTTCTTATGACATTTTCAAAAAGACCAGTAGAGAACAGTCTCAGTGTCTATGTGGAGAGGTACTTGAAACAATATCCCATTTCATGTACCTTGGAACCATCTTGGACTCTAACCTTTCCTTCAAAAAACATGTGAAAAAAGTTGTCAACACTGTAAAATTTAACCTTCAAAACTTTAAACAAATCAGGCTTTGTATTTCGACTGATGCCGCTAGATCATACCTTCATTGTATGATCCTGTCTCATATTGAATATTGCTGCACAACATGGTCATTTGCTGGTATGACAGTACTAAAACCTTTAGAGCAACTTTATAAAAAAGCCATCAAAGTGTTTGCTAAAAAGCCATATTCCACTCATTACTGTGAAATTCTGGAGAAATACCATCTTTTAAGTTTTAACAACTTTATAATGTTTAAGCATGCTTGTCTCATCTACAAAACTCTCAATGGCCTAGCCCCACCTCCTTTGGAGGAATTTATTAGACATAGAGATCCTAACCTCAGGACTCGGTCTGCTTCTAGAGGGGACTGTGAGGTGCCCCTCAGACGAACTGCCACAGGACAAAACACCATCTCTGTGAAGGGTTGTACAAATTGGAACAGCCTTCCAGCAATGATACGAGACAGTCCCACCCTGAGTGCTTTTAAAAATGACCTTAAAAAATGGCTCAAAAACAATCAAACCTGTCAACACAGGTGAGATGTATTGTACATAACCTCATGTTTTGTTTTAATTTATTTATTTATTGTAATTGTTTGTTCTTGTGTGTCTGAGGACTACAGATGGAAAGTAGCTTTTAGCTAAATCTGGCATACTTACACTAAGGCATGAAAATGTACAAAGTGTTCATTAAAGTGCATTGTCTTCATCAAATAAACAAGAAAGAAAGAAAGCAGCACAGAGACCGCCACCTCCTTCTACACAGAACCGTTTGGCATGTTTAAAAATCTTAACTGTTTGTTTTTAAGAATAAGTGTCTCCCTGCATAACAGTTGGACCAAAGTACATTTTGGAGCAACTTGTGATAATTCTCCCTGTCGCTTAACTAGCCAGTAACTAATATTATATAACGCCTAAATAGATCCTTGTCATTTGATTGGTGGTTTGTATATCACAGGATATGGGTCATTTTCCCATATTGTTCCATTTGCTTGGTGCTCATTCATCTAACACACACACAAAAAAAACCCAAATCCAAAGCTCATTGAATGGAATATTCCATATGAAATATTCTTACCATTGCACTCATAAACACTCATTATTTATATAATAATAGCTGTTGTTGTTTGCTTCATTTTGAAAAGATTTACAGTCAGCTGTTTTTTTTTTGGTTGCACTGTAACTGGTGCAGCCAACGTTAAAAATACATCCAGTAATTGTAAACCAGACTGGATAAACTAAATTTGTCTGATTTGGGAGGTAGAAAACCCGGATGTTGACCGAGTGAAGCATTCGCTGCTGATTTTTCTTATATGCGGCAGGGAGAATGACGGTCATTGTTACAAATAAAGGCACTTTTACATCTTGGAATCTGTGTTGAATGATGTAAGGATTCAGCTGTTTAAATGCGCAAGCACCTGTGCACACACAGCTGTGCATTCCACCACAGCACACAGCTGCCTGTGCACGTGAGACCGCTGTGCCTCATTCTTCACAGACTCCGAGCTGTACATTGTCTATGTGGGATGATACATGCACATTTGTGCGCGCTGTGTGCATTCTGCTGTGTGCGTTACTGTGCCCATCAGTAATAAATCAATAAATTATTACAGAGTTCTCTGCCATGTGTATTAGATTTGGATGAAGGTGTCTTGCACCTGCTTCTGGTCACTTAAATGGCTGATTTAATTTCATTTTGCACTTACACCCATGAACGTGCAAAATCCTCAGTTACATACTGCTGTCTACATCACATTACCGCCCAATATTAATTTCGGATTTACTCTTTGCAAGTCACTTGCAAAGCTGTCTCTACCCCAATGTGCAAAAGTTTGGTTTGCCATTGCAAATTCAGCATTGGTTATCTGGTTTGCCATTGCAAATTCAGCATTGGTTATCTGGGATCTCAGTAAATCAGGCCCACTGTGTTTTATTTGACTGTGGGGTTCTCAGGCTGGTTGGTGAAAATATTTTGGTTAATTCTTGTCTCTTCCTTTTCCTCATCTCTACGTGCTGCAGTTCATCCAGTGCACAATGGCCATCTAGGTGCTGCTGACACACCACAGTGTTGGAGGGTATAACCCACTTTGGACCACTGCTTCACTGAGTGGCCACGAGCCATCAGGGAAGAGCTTATTGCATTGTACACTCTGTGCTAAAATAATGGCCGGTGTTCACATAAACAAACACTGGACAAACAAAAACCATGCCCATAGTAATTCACAATTACCAGAATTTAAACCAAAATTTAACATAATCTGACACTGCCACTCCATTGAGAAATATATATATGTGTATATGTGTGTGTGTGTGTGTGTGTGTCAGCCACATCATTGACCATCTGCCTAACACCTTTTTTTGCCACCATACAGCTATGACCCATAAGGACACAGACACCACAAGGCCTTTCTGCCAGAACCAACATTAACTCTTTCAGCAATTTGAGCTACAGTAGCACTTCTGTTGGATCTGACCACACAGTTCAGCATTCGCTGCTTAGAGTAGTGTTTCTTGGCCAATCATAGCCCTGTCACCAGTTCACCAGTTTCCCTTCCTTGGACCGGTTTTGGTAGGTACTGACCACTACACTGGGCACATCTCACATGAGTTAGTTTTGGAGAAGCTCTGACCCAGCAATCATAATTTTACCCTGGTCAGAGTCACTCAAATCTTTGCATGTCCCCATTTTTCCTTCATCCAGTATTTCAACTTGGAGTACAAAGTGTTGTCTTGCTGCATAATACATCCCACCTACTGACAGGAGCTGTTGTAACAAGATAATCTATGCTATTCCCTTTATCTGTCAATGTTATAGCTCAACATCGTGTGTGTGTGTGTGTGTGTGTATATGTATGTATGTATGTGTGTGTGTGTGTGTGTGTATATGTATGTATATATATATATATATATATATATATATATATATATATATATATATATATATATATATATATATATGCGCGATGCATCTGCATTAATTAAGCATGTTTGCTAGGATCACAGTTTGGCAAGATGCCTGACAAACAGAAAAAAAAATCAGAACCCCCCAGCAATTTAACGAAAATTCAAAATATTACAAAAAATATTCTGTGCAAGTATTGATTAGTATACAAATAATGGAAAAAAATTATTTCCATTACACAAATGGAAAGCATTCATCATTTGTTTTTATTTGTACCAAATTTTAATGGCGCTTCTTTCCCACAGCTGAGGCTGTATTAAGAGCAGGTAGATAAACTGGGGAGCGTTTATTTTTCACATGCACGTCCACAGTGTTCCACTAATTATTTTGAGCAGTTTAGATGGATAAATAGGTAGGTAGGTAGTCGAGAGATGGACATAGTGCTACATAGCAGTGTTTATTCAGATCTATAAGTATTTGGACAGTGACCGTTTTTGTATTTCTCATTAAAAGTAAGTCCCATTGGCTTCGGCTTTTGTTTTACTCAGTCTGACAGCAGCTTCAGGGTGCATTTGTATGTTGATTTGGCCCAATCTTTACGCTGGATACCGCTTGGCCCAAATGGTCAATGTCCAAATACTTATGGATGTGATAGAACATCATTGATGGGTGTGACCCCCCCCCCAAAAAACAAACAAACAAAAAAACCCAAAACAAAACACTCATTACGTACCTATTACAGACTCCAGGTGCATCACTCCAGGTGCATCACAGTGCACACATAGAGTGCACGATTGCTAAAGACAATGTTAACTTACCTGTAGAGTACTGCATGCAGTGGGGACAGTAGACACAGCCACAGCTTACATTAATGTCTCGTAGTCAGTGTACTCTTCTCACATCAGAGTGACGGGTATTAAATTACCTACCAAACTGTCACAGCAGCTTCCAGCTAACTATTTGCAGATTTGCTTTGTGGCATGTGGCTCTGGTTGTATGACTACAACACACACGAGTAATGAAGTGGATAAATCAACCCCTTAGTGTGCTGTGCTCAGTTTTACACTCTCCATAAGATAGTGATCAGTACTTGGACTTCCCCAAATCCTCAAGCTAGGGCCTGTAATGCAATATTTTGGAAAAATCTACAGAACAATTAGGCCGTCTTTGCATGTTGGAGGTTACAGCCTGTACTTCAACCAGCCACCAGAGGGCGATGCAGGCAGTTAGGCATTATTCTGAGTATTCAGTTGCTTTTTGATCTTTTAGAATGATGTACACACACCACAAATGTGAGTGCTTATGAAATTATGAGTGACATTTGAAAATTTGTCTGTCAGCTTCAAGCAATTGGAAAATCTCTTAAAGCTTAATTTGACTCATGTTTTTAAATCACATGGGGGCATTAGTGATAAAGGGTTTTGGAAATGTGACTGGCAACATGTAATATAGGATGAAGTGATTCTACGGCGGATGCTGAACACCTGTTGTGCTCCTCCCTACGTTTTGAATGTTTGGTCTATATTAATCCACTGATAGTTAACAATATACTTGGCAGCATTATATTTCTACATGTTAATTGTACTACACTGAACTTCAAATGTATGAATCTATTGTTATTTACATTTTTGATAATTTGTTGTACAGGAAACAATGTGTACTTGGTTTAAAAAAACTTTTCTTTTTTAAACATTAACTGTTCTAACAAATATTAGTATCACAAATGTAATATCAGCTTCATATCACCATGTATTCGCACTTGAAATGTACCACTTGTTTAAAACTGTTTTGCATGTTTCAGTACTCAGCCAAATGTTTAGAAATTTAGTACTTGTGGTGCTGTCGCATAGACTGCTTACAATAAACAATATGTAGTCTGTATGCATTCGGTTTATTAATTTATACAATATGCATTTTTCAGTCTATTTACACAATATAATTTCTTTAAATATTGTTAAGAACAGAAACATTCAAATTAGCTGTTAAGTGTTGCATTGTATAAAATACAGTGGCAAACATTTAAAAAAATGCATAAAAACAATTGTGAACAGCACTAGATTTAAAAAGTGACATTTATATCCAGTACAGCAAGTTTTCCAAATCTCTGTGCAAAAGTTTGCAAATCCCATGAAAGTCCAGCAGGCAACTCTTCAGGCATCTGGCATGTTGGGTTCAGCTTCAGAAAAATTTGCTCTACAACTGTGCTGGGGAAAAAATATCAAAGAAAGACAGCAGATTTGTTGTTGAGGCCATATGTTTACATACACCTTGGCTAAAAAACGATCAAAACCCATTTTTGCTGACTGCACACATTTTGTGTTTCTGAACAGTTCATGGGTTGAGTTAGTGTCTCCTTTGTTTCCCTGTTATTTAAACTACAGTTCAATTATTTATGTTTTTATTGGCTCTTAATGGTTTTGTTGGGTCAAAGGTTTGTACATGCAAAGTGTCCTGCTCCTTTGAATTTAGAAAATGATCAGAAATTGATGCGCTTGCTGGTTAAAGCTTCTGATGAATGCTCGTCAACCTGGTTAGAGTTAACTGGGCCACCTATAGCTGTATTTAAGGGAGGAGACCAAAAAAAAAATTAAACCAAGGCTTCTTTAAAAAAATGTCCATGTCCACAAGTCAGATCCATCCACAGCAGCCATCTCCAGAAGTTTCAAGTGTCATCCACCATTCAGCGCATTCCATCACTGCAGGAAGAGCAGACTGCTGTTACAGGGCGCTACCCACATGTAGAGCTGCGTTCAGCTCCTGCTCGTGCTGCCCAAGTTTGACCAAGGACGAGGCGCTTAATGCTTCATGCACAATCCAGCCATGATGCCAGCTGTGAAGGTAATCGATCGGTAGGACATCATGTTGCGGTGGTGTTTTGCTGGGAAAGGAACTTGTGCATTCATTAAAATTATAAGTGAAGGAATGTTTCCTCGAAATTCTTTCCCACCACCTCTCCTCCAGACAGCTAAAGGTTCCCAGTGGTGCAAGTGGGTTGTTCCAGTAGGACAACAATCTTGAGCATGTCTCCAAAGTCATGCCTCAGTGGCTTACAGACAAAGTGAAAGTGTCCATCTCAAGGATGTGATCTGAATCCAAAAAAAAAAACATGTGGGTTGAACTGAGAATGTGAGAGCAAGGGTGCTACAGAGTTGACTGATTTGATCCAAAAGTCTAGTTAGATGTCTTGTGGAAAAAGATGTCAGCCAACATGATACAATGACTCTGGGGTTTAGAACTATGAACTTCCCAACCTGATATTAGGATATTTGGGTTCAATCATGGGGTTTTGGATGTGTTTTTGTTTTGAAACCTAAAGCTATCGTGTCATGTTGATTAAAACCTCACCGTATTCCAAAAGCACTTTCCTAATTCAAAATGTTTGCCAATGAAATGGTCACAGTTTACAGTCTGAGCATCTCTTCTTCACCTTTTACATACTGTTTTGATTTAACTCTTAGTAAATAGAGTCCGTGTGGGTTTGTTTACAATCACAGGAAATATGGTCTTGCACATGCACAAAAATGTGCAACCAAGGAGGGCGCTATAGTGGTGGAAGTTCTATAAGAAAGCAGAAAAGTCCAAGATCAAGTGTTAAGAAACGAAATAAGATGCTTGATTCCACTGGAGATAAAAACCAGAGAAGAACAAGAAGACTGAGCTAATCCTGCGCAAACATTTGGATTTCACTGCCAAACAAATGGAAGTGCGAGTACATGATCAAATCTGGACATTCTATTGATTAATTAGTTGTGGTTTTCAGTGGGCTAATGAATAATTATCTTTTGTGTAATTCTTACAGCTTTGTGTAATTTTGATCAGGCTCACAAGAATGAACTGAATTGCTAACTTATTTTTAATGACTGTATCAATTGCATGATGAGTTAACTACCAAAAAACGATGTAACCTCTGAAACGGTTCTTCCAGTGTACCCATAAACATACTCTTGTTTTATTGTATTTATAAATAATAATCTAGCATTAAGATTGTAAAATGCAAATGTTTTCAGTTATTTATTTTAAAATGTTGAAATATAACAAACCTTCAAATTTCACTTTTTATTTATCAAATAAAATCTCATGGCTTGAATCACTAAAACTGCTGGACAACCCTCTCCACCCCATGACCCTTAGTTGGAGTAAGTAAGCAGGTATAGAAAATGTTTATTTTCATTGCTCCTCTTGTCTGTGTACATGCATTACTGCACTGCTGCCTCTAGCTGGCATGTGTCTTACGTTTACATTCTTACTGATCTTTAACATTTTTTATGTACTGTGTAGCAAGACTAAGGTAACAGTTTCAGAATGTATGTAAAACATTGCATTTATTATATGTATATATACAGTAGTGTTCAGAATAATAGTAGTGCTATGTGACTAAAAAGATTAATCTAGGTTTTGAGTATATTTCTTATTGTTACATGGGAAACAAGGTTTCAGTAGATTCTCACAAATCCAACAAGACCAAGCATTCATGATATGCACACTCTTAAGGCTATGAAATTGGGCTATTAGTAAAAAAAGTAGAAAAAGGGGTGTTCACAATAATAGTAGTGTGGCATACAGTGAGTTCGTCAGTTTTGTTGAACAAACAGGTGTGAATCAGATGTTCCCTATTTAAGGATGAAGCCAGCACCTGTTGAACATGCTTTTCTCTTTGAAAGCCTGAGGAAAATGGGACGTTCAAGACATTGTTCAGAAGAACAGCGTAGTTTGATTAAAAAGTTGATTGGAGAGGGGAAAACATACGCAGGTGCAAAAAATTATAGGCTGTTCATCTACAATGATCTCCAATGCTTTAAAATGGACAAAAAAAACCAGAGATGCATGGAAGAAAATGGAAAACCATCAAAATGGATAGAAGAATAACCAGAATGGCAAAGGCTCACCCATTGATCAGCTCCAGGATGATCAAAGACAGTCTGGAGTTACCTGTAAGTGCTGTGACAGAAGACGCCTGTGTGAAGCTAATTTATTTGCAAGAATCCCCCGCAAAGTCCCTCTGTTAAATAAAAGACGTGCAGAAGAGGTTACAATTTGCCAAAGAACACATCAACTGGCCTAAAGAGAAATGGAGGAATATTTTGTGGACTGATGAGAGTAAAATTGTTATTTTTGGGTCCAAGGGCCGCAGACAGTTTGTGAGACAACCCTCAAACTCTGAATTCAAGCCACAGTTCACAGTGAAGCATGGTGGTGCAAGCATCATGATATGGGCATGTTTCTCCTACTATGGTGTTGGGCCTATATATCGCATACCACGTATCATGGATCAGTTTGGATATCAACTCTTTTTTCTTATATAGCGCCAAATCACAACAAACAGTTGCCCCAAGGCGCTCCATATTGCAAGGCAAGGCCATACAATAATTATGAAAAACCCCAACGGTCAAAACGACCCCCTATGAGCAAGCACTTGGCAACAGTGGGAAGGAAAAACTCCCTTTTAACAGGAAGAAACCTCCAGCAGAACCAGGCTCAGGGAGGGGCAGTCTTCTGCTGAGACTGGTTGGGGCTGAGGGAAAAAACCAGGAAAAAGACATGCTGTGAAGGGGGGCAGAGATCGATCACTAATGATTAAATGCAGAGTGATGCATACGGAGCAAAAAGAGAAAGAAACAGTGCATCATGGGAACCCCCCCCACAATCTACGTCTAAAGCAGCATAACCAAGGGATGGTCCAGGGTCACCCGATCCAGCCCTAACTATAAGCCTTAGCGAAAAGGAAAGTTTTAAGCCTAATCTTAAAAGTAGAGAGGGTATCTGTCTCCCTGATCTGAATTGGGAGCTGGTTCCACAGGAGAGGAGCCTGAAAGCTGAAGGCTCTGCCTCCCATTCTACTCTTACAAACCCTAGGAACTACAAGTAAGCCCGCAGTCTGAGAACGAAGCGCTCTAATGGGGTAATATGGGATATGTCACAATACTTGAAGAGGTCATGTTGCCTTATGCTGAAGAGGACATGCCCTTGAAATGGGTGTTTCAACAAGACAGTGACCCCAGGCACACTAGTAAATGAGCAAAATCTTGGTTCCAAACCAACAAAATTAATGCCTTGCTGATGTGAAGAAATCATGAAAAACTGTGGTTTTACAACTAAATACTAGTTTAGTGATTCACCGGATTGCTAAAAAAGCAGTTTGAACATAATAGTTTTGAGTTTGTAGTGTCAACAGCAGATGCTACTATTATTGTGAACACCCCCTTTTCTTCTTTTTTTACTAATAGCCCAATTTCATAGCCTTACGAGTGTGCATATCATGAATGCTTGGTCTTGTTGGATTTGTGAGAATCTACTGAATCTACTGGTACCTTGTTTCCCATGTAACATTAAGAAATATACTAAAAACCTGGATTAATCTTTTTAGTCACATAGCACTACTATTATTCTGAACACTACTGTATAATCTTGATAATGGATTGTGTGCCTTTATAAATGGCAATACTGCCAAATAGTAGCAAAATGTATGGAAATATTTCAGCAACTGGAAATCTGACACGAAATAAAAGTTAAATCAATCTTAATATTCAGAAGAAAATATTAAAATAGACATTCTAACTACCTTAAATGAATGAATTGTTTATGAACACAAAGTGGAGTTTTAATTTGAAAGGTTTTAGTCAAGGTGTATAGAAACTCAGCTGGAAAAAAACCCCACTGCTATTGTGAAATTACTTATCATGCATTCATGTATTCAGTTGGAATTGTAGGAAATAATTTTCAAATAGCAAGTCATCAGTGCTGCATGTTTTTGTGTCATCACTGAATTTTTTATTTTTTGTTGCAGTGAGGACTTCTCCAGTTAAGGGATAAAATTTTAACTGACAGTACAACCCCAGATCAGAAAATGTTGCGATGTATGGAAAATGCAAATTTATACGAGAAAAAAAAAATGGATTCCTACATTTACTTTGCCTTAAATTGCAGACAGTTTGAACCCAAGATATTTCACGGTCAACTTCATTTAATTTGTTAATATACATCCATTTCTGCATTTAAGGCCTGAAACATTCCAAAAAAAAGGCTGTGATTTAAGGTTAGGAATAGGGTAAATAATTAAACAAAATTACATGACATTTCATGACGTGATTGTATTCATTGTGATTTGATATAAAAGCAGTATCTACAAAATGCTGATTCTTTGTGGAGTTAGCTAGGCAGAGGGTCTCCAGTTGAACAAATGTATCAGAACAATACTGAAAGGTTTTATAACATTTTTCCTCAAAGCCTGGAAGAGAGTTGCAAATTTCTCCCTATACAGTGCCTAATATCAAATGATTCAAGGAATCTAGAGGAATTTTAGTGCATAAAGGGCAAGTGTGCTAGCTTAAGCTGGACACCAGTTGTTCAGGTGGCACTGCATCAAAAAAAAAAAAAAAAAAAAAACATTCATCAAGAGCTGATATAACCACATGGTCAAGGGATTACTTTTGAAGCCTTTGTCAAATACTACAGTACAGAATTACATTCACAAATGCCATTTAAATTCACTGCGCAAAAAAGAAGCCTTATTTTAATGTCCAGAAGCAGTAAAGCAATGTTGACTTCTTTGGGCTCTGAGGTACCTGAGTTTGACTATCACACAGTAGAACTGTATTGCGGTGAGAAATGAGCAAAATATGCTGCTTTCAAGACAACGTCTTTCCCAAGGACATCTATATATTTTTCAACAAGACAATGCAAAACCACATTCTGCGCACATTACCAAGTCACAGCTGTGGAAGAGTAAAGTAGGGTATAGGTACTGGACTGACCTCCATGCAGTCCTGACTTGTCTAAAAGAGAGAATGTTGAAGGGGGGGCAAGGACCCCATACTGTTGCACACCTTAAGATGTGTTTGCACTAGAATGGGACAAAAATAACACCTGAAATGCTTCATCGCTTGCTGTCCTTGATGCTAAAACATCTGTTCAGTATTGTGCGAAGGAATGGCAACATTAGAAAATGGTAAATGCATCAGCATCCCAACTTTTTTTTGGAATGTGTTGCAGTCCTTACATGTAGGAATGGATGTATATTAACAAATGAAACGAAGCTGATCACACAAAATATTCTGAGTTCATCCTGTGCAATGAAATGTAAAACAAAGTCAATGTAAGAATTACCACTTTTTTTTTTTTCCAATACCATCCCAACTTTTCCTAATTCTGGGAAGGTTGAATCAAGCCAGCTAAGAATCAACAGCAAATAAATAAATAATATATATAAAATGCATAAATAAATAAATAAAATCATTAGAATTTCTGTAGGCGACATGAAAATCCATGTGCAGTATCACTTTGCTATTACATAGGAAGTCCAACACCTCGATGTCCTGACATCTTGCTACATTGAGAGGTTAAGCTCATCGGTCACCATGCCACTGTCAGGGATTTAAAAATAGGTGAATCAGGTACATAGAAAAATAATGGTAAATGAAATATTTTTGTTTTAGAAAAATAGGTTGACCCATTATTCCCAAAACTCTGTGCACGAGTTATGTGCTGTACCTTTTAATATGTGTCACACAGTTTGTCTGAGACCTTTTTAAGTGTAGTCTCCATGCAATACATGAGTTTTATTCAAATTTGTGCCATTAGAAAACTAGAATGAGCAGTTCATTTTCATCATGCAGTTCAGCCTTAAAACTTTTAAATGACATTTACATTTCTGACTGTGGAGAAGGTTTTTTCTTTTTTCTTGCATTGGCTTGTTTTGTACTTTGTCATTTGTAAAGGCTAGTGCAGGCTAATAAAGCTAAGGCTATTGAAGGACGAGAATCTTCTCCACCCAAACCATGACTTTTTTTTCTACTTTTTGAAACGTGATCTATTAATGACATTGTGTACATACAGGAAGACAGTGGAAGCCCTAAAGCATGCACGCACAACAGAACTGAACCAAAATGTACCATGTGGGATTGTTAAGAGTTCGCTCCAGACTGTTGAGGATGCAGATCCAACACCCATTTGTACATAAAATTGATATATAAAGCAGGTGGTTACACGGTATGTATGTTGTGTACTACTTTTTAAATCTACATTATTTTTTTTCTTCAACCTTGAGGGGTATTAGGGTTGCCACCTTTCAGAAATGAAAATAACGGACACCCACCACGGCTCCTCTGGGCCACTACCACCACCCAAGGAGTGGTACATTTAATTTTGAAACAAGCATTTAGTCAAACTTAAAGCTTTAATTGCTTTATTAACATGAAACTTAATGATAAACTGCAATGACTGAAGCGTGCAATAATAAATATACCTATTAAGGAAAACAGACCAATAATTTTAATCTTTAAAGTGAGGACATTTTTACAACCCCAATTCCAATGAAGTTGGGATGTTGTGTAAAATGTAAATAAAAACAGAATACAATGATTTGAAAGTCCTCTTCAACCTATTTTGAACTGAATACACCACAAAGACAAGATATTTAATGTTCAAACTGATAAACTTTATTGTTTTTGTGCAAATATTTGCTCATTTTGAAATGGATGCCTGCAACATGTTTCAAAAAAGCTGGGACAGTGGTATGTTTACCACTGTGTTACATCACCTTTCCTTCTAACAACACTCAATAAGGGTTTGGGAACTGAGGACACTAATTGTTGAAGTTTTGTAGGTGGAATTCTTTCCCATTCTTGTTTGATGTACGACTTCATTTGTTCAACAGTCCGGGGTCTCCGCTGTTATATATTGTGCTTAATAATACGCCGCACATTTTCAATGGGTGACAGGTCTGGACTGCAGACAGGCCAGTCTAGTACCCGCACTCTTTTACTATGAAGCCACGCTGTTGTAACACGTGCAGAATGTGGCTTGGCGTTGTCTTGTTGAAATAAGCAGGGACGTCCATGAAAAAGACGTTGCTTGGATGGCAGCATGTGTTGCTCCAAAACCTGGATGTACCTTTCAGCATTGATATCGCCATCACAGATGTGTAAGTTGTCCATGCCATGGGCACTAACACACCCCCATACCATCACAGATGCTGGCTTTTGAACTTTGTGCTGGTAACAACCTGGATGGTCTTTTTCCCCTTTTGTCCGGAGGACACGACATCCATGATTTCCAAAAACAATTTGAAATGTGGACTCTTCAGACCACAGCACACTTTTCCACTTTGTGTCTGTCCATTTCAAATGAGCTCGGGCCCAGAGAAGGCGGCAGCATTTCTGGATGTTGTTGATGTATGGCTTTTGCTTTGCATGGTAGAGTTTTAACTTGCACTTGTAGATGAAGTGATGAACTGTGTTAATTGACAATGGTTTGCTGAAGTGTTCCTGAGCCCACACGGTAAGATCCTTTACACAATGATGTCAGTTTTTAATGCAGTGCCGCCTGAGGGATCAAAGGTCACGGGCATTCAATGTTGGTTTTCGGCCTTGCGCTTACATGTAGAAAGTTCTCCAGATTCTCTGAATCTTCTGATTATATTATGGACTGTAGATGATGGAATCCCTAAATTCCTTGCAATTGAATGTTGAGAAACATTGTTCTTAAACTGTTGTTTTTTTTTTTCATGCAGTTGTTCACAAAGTGGTGATCCTCGCCCCATCTTTGCTTGTGAACGGCTGAGACTTTTGGGGATGCTCCTTTTATACCCAATCATGACACTCACAATTAGTGTCCTCAGTTTCCAAACACTTACTGAGTGTTGTTAGAAGGAAAAGTGATGTAACACAGTGGTAAACATACCACTGTCCCAGCTTTTTTGAAACGTGTTGCAGGCATCCATTTCAAAATGAGCAAATATTTGCACAAAAACAATAAAGTTTATCAATTTGAACATTAAATATCCTGTCTTTGTGGTGTATTCAATTGCCACTAACGCTGTCAAGCCTGGGGTTCAACTCTTCCCACTCACATCTGTACATATGCAAACGTTTTTGCTTCTTTGGATGTGGAGGAGTTTCGGGTGTAGACATGCCAGGCAACCAGGCAACCCGTGACAGGACCAGAAAGGTGGGCACATGGAGATACAAATGTAAAAGTCTGAGGTCTATCTGCTGTACCTTGCGTCAGGTCCTCGCTACTTTTATTTTGTTCATTATTCAGTTTTGATGAGTGTGTGAGGGACATTTATGAGAATACGGAACAATGCAGGAACAATACAGGACGCAACAAGTAATCATCAAATAAAGGACAATTCTGTATTTTAAGGGATGGGTGGCAACCCTAGGGGTATTGTACCTGTAGCAACTCTTTCTAGCCATTCATCAGTGCTGACACTTTTTGCATCTTCTTGACAAAAATTAAAATGCTACCTCTTTCCAAATTGCTCCACTGTTGGGCATAAGGCAGTTTCAGGTTTACATATTAATTGTAATGTAGTACTTTTAAAATCTGTTGGCTCGAAGTTTGGCCAGCTGGGGGTATTGTGGTCATCTCCGAAAACTCATATTATCTTACCACATATTATGCAAAAAGCAGCAGGTGTCTGCATACTCAGTAGGCAGTTAGTACCCGAATGATCTACTCCCTCTATAGTGTGCAAAATGGACTAAACTACTGTAACCCATGAAGCAGCTGATGCCTGGTTACTGCACAGGAAGAACTTCCCGGGAACATTCAAAGAAGATAGTGGACATATGTGAAAATGGAAGTGGTGTCCATGGAACTCTGGCATGTTACAAATATACATATATTAAATATCAGGAACGGTTTAAGAAATTCTTTCATTGCAAAATAGAAATTGCTGCGACATACCTGGGTGCGCACACGTGTCATCTATAAACATTCCAGTCAAAGAACAGGTATGATGGCGGTGACGTAGTACATCTGAATTGTGTCCCTTCTACTGGCAAGCTTACTTGTATGTACTATGGCGGGGTGCCCAAGTTCGGTCCTCGAGATCTACCTTCCTGACACTCTTAGTTGTCTCCCTGTTCCAATGCATCTGAATCAAATGAAAGACTCGTTAGCAGGCTTTTAATGAGCCTTTCATTGGATTCAGGTGTGTTGGAGCAGGGAGACAACTAAGAGTGTCAAGAAAGTAGATCTCGAGGATCGAACTTGGGCACACCTGTACTATGGTAACAGTTGGGCAATAGGTTGCTATCTAACACTAGAATACACTGAGTATTTGGATGCAGGGAATCTATGTGTCACAAATTGCTCATGGCTGAGAATCTTTGGATGTTTGTGCAGCTTAACATCAAACTTAAGACTGTGAATTAATTTTGCAAACTGAAAGAAAACTGCAAATAAAACCCTCCCAACATCACATATCAGTTTTATATTGTGCAATCATCGTGTACACATCCGTTACATCAGGTGTGCCCAAGTTCGGTCCTCGAGATCTACCTTCCTGACACTTTTAGTTGTCTCCCTGCTCCAACACACCTGAATCCAATGAAAGGCTCATTAAAAGCCTGCTAACGAGTCTTTCATTTGATTCAGATGTGTTGGAACATGGAGACAACTAAAAGTGTCAGGAAGGTAGATCTCGAGGATCGAACTTGGGCACCCCTGCGTTACACCCTTAGACTATGCTTTTCAAATCACTTCTTTAAGCTCAAGGTCATACTGCAGCTGTAGGAAATTATTTTTTTATAATTATTTTTCTCCTTTTTTGTTTGTATGTAATCATGCTAGCACATCATGTCAGCTTTTTGCACACAAAAGTCCCCCTTAAAACAACTCCCAAGGCCGAGGTACATCAGTTACCCTGCACTGTATTTATAATTTTTTTAAATCACCTTGGACTTGCAACAAATTAAATGTATTTTTGTGAAACTTGAAGAGCTGGACAGGTGGTGTTAAAACTCAGATCATCACTTTAAACATCTGCATTTTAATACACAACATAAACTGGCAACACTTGATCTCGCTTTGTGGTTCATGTTGTATAAAATTATTTCTGGAGATCCAGAATCACCCCGTGGTTTCCAGTGTATTCCTGTTCTGTGTTAATATTATTGCTCTGAAGACTGACAAATGTTGTGTTGTGCTATGGGATGCTCGTGCTGCCTCTTTTCACATCACTGCATCTTGTACCATCAACAGAATACACCGTGACCCCACCCTCCCCAACAAACCTCAGCCAGTGATGACGCTCTTCCAGGAGTTAATGGATTTCCGGATATGGATCGTGTCGCTTTTTATATTGTACAATGTTCCGCTGACATGGCACATTTGAGTTCTCACACATATTAAAAAACCCCCCTGGTTAGCATATCTTGTCGTGCTGGTTATGGTTGGCATTATTGTTAGCCATAGTTAACATTAGCAAATGCAGCAACATAAGTCTTATGAAGCTTTCTGCACATCATATGAAAAGTTAAGCGCAATATTTGATGCATAATCCTATGAATGTTCATGCATGTGCACAACTCGTGTTTCGCATTGAGTGTTCAGAAATGAAGGGTAGAGTTCTGGTGGCAGTTATAATAACAATAACAGGAATATGAGGAATATCCACCTTTTTTTTCAGTCACAAGCTCTGCCATGTTGGTCATGTGATCAAAGCCTCAGTGAGGGTAACCTGGGAGGGGTTACCCTAACTGTAGACAGTAATCGTTACTAGGCCTTGTTTCTTCCATTAGTCCTGCCCTTATTTCCGGTTTCCGAAGTGTGAAGTGGAAAAAGTCTGTGGCTACCCCTGGATGGGACACTAATCTGTTAAGGGCTACTCCTCAAATTCGTCTGGTACCGATTTAGAGTTGGTGAACTGGTGCA
Source organism: Thalassophryne amazonica (assembly GCF_902500255.1). Lineage (NCBI taxonomy): Eukaryota > Metazoa > Chordata > Actinopteri > Batrachoidiformes > Batrachoididae > Thalassophryne > Thalassophryne amazonica. The sequence goes on along the minus strand of NC_047103.1, from coordinate 154,516,148 downwards.
AACTTCCTTGTCTAAGAACAGACAGGAAACCTCATGTGGTCATGTCTGGAACTGCACCATCGGGTCAGTTTGGGTTGGCAGGTAGATGCTATTTAGCAGCCTGTTCTGCATGCTAACCATTAGCATTAGGCGGCCTATGTGGACATGCTAAGTCTTAATGCATATGCTAACACTAAACATGCTTTGCGTTTCTTTAATACAGACCATGTCAGCGCAACAAAGTCCTGTATAAAAGAGCGGTATAGACAACATCTGGAAATCCAGAATTTCTAAGAAAACATTTCTCGCTGTTCAAATGTTGTGGCAATGTGGTGTAAAGTAGGCACGCTAAATATACAGATGGATCTTTGTGAACTGCTAAACGCTGCTGCTTCGGTTGTTTGCAGTTTCCGAAAGTGTTTTTGTGTGCGTGTGTGTGTGTGTGTGTGTGTGTGTGTGTGAAGGAGTGACAAATGCCTCGAAGAGTTTCAAGTAGGTTTCTCCCTGCCAAAGAGGGAGGAGATCTAGAAAACGGTACTTGTAGCTACAGGAGTCTGTAAGCATGCTGAGATCACACCTGATTACTTGGTGCGCTGCAGTGTTTGTGTGGAACATGCAACAGAAAGAAAACATGCATATCGCTTTTTAGAAAATGCACATCAGGTGCCTTGTGTTGCTGGCAGTGTTCTATTTGGAATATGTACACGGGCAATGACTTTACAGTAAGATAATAATAATAATATAGTGTATAAATACCTCTGTATAAATGGACTTTACACATTTAATCAGCAGGGCTGGGCTTGGACGGGATCCTGAAAAGGAATGGAAAAAAGTCTAGAGGTTTTTTTTTTTTTCCTTTGCATATTCAGTCTCTTTCTTAGACCCTGAGTCAAGCTTGAGAGAAGACCTTCAGCCAGTGTCCAAGGGTGAGGAGGAGGAGGAGGCCTACTTTCTTGGAAGCCCCGGGTCAGACACTGGCCTGTGGAGTCCCAACATTCCTGAGCTGCTCGGGACGTCGGGGAGCGACGCTTGTCGGCCTGGCGAGAACCTCGCCGGCTGGTGCTGCTGTCGTCGTTGCTCCAGGCAGTCCATGTTGTTTTGTTTGTGTCTCTGATCTGGCTTCATGTCTCTCTCGCGCAGTCCAGAAAAGCTCCCTTCCTGTAGAGTCTCTTGGTGAAGGAGGACCGGCAAGGATTCTTTGGATTTGTTCTGTGCCGTACCTGGCAACAAACTCTGAGGAGGAGAACGCAGGAAACTTTCACAAACCTTTTATTATAGAAGCTGCAGACAACAAAGAGAATCAGAGTGAACGGCATAGTGAAGTCTTACAGAAAAGTATTAGCCCTTTTAGAAAGTTTCAGCAATATTTGATTTAACACTTTCCACCAGGTCCTACAGTTGATTTCCACCATACTCAAAGCTTACAAAGCTTGAGCACAGAACTGTCCTGAAAGGATTTGTTTTGGAAAAGGTAAAGGTCATTGGATTGAAAGATTTTCACTCTGGTGTCCACCAAACCTGGCACACACACATAGGTGAGGTCTGGATTTGCCCAGGCAAGATCAAATTCAACAAATGTCAATCATTGGGATCAGGGTAATCAAAATGTAGGTTTTTCACTCTGATGTGCACCAAGCTTAGTACACATATTCTAGAATTTCCCAGCAACGGCATATTTACCAAAAGTCAATAATTCATATCTGCATGGTTGGTTGTTGGCAACTCCTACAGGTGCCTTTGCTCCAAAACCTGGTCTATCAATGGAGGTTGGACCAAATGTGGCACACACTTTAGTCAATTCCAGAACTGCCCTGGCAAGGTCAGCTAGAGGTCAATCATTGGGCTAAAGTTCAAGGTCACTGGGGGTCAAATGTCCAATTGCTGTGGCTCTTGCTGTTTTCACGCCCGTGGGTACTGCTATCTACTATGTCAAAAACTATTTTACAAAGGTAATGACACTGGACTTAATTTGACATTTTCCACAAAAAGTGCTTCCATCTTTTTTTTAGACATTTGTATGAGGGGGACAATGTGGACAGCAATACGACACAAGCAGTTGGTACGCTTGCCTCCCAAACAGAACATTCTTAGTTCAAGGCCACCCATTCCTCATCCTCCAGGATGAGCTTGACTTGTGTCAGGATGGACATCCTGGAGATGTCTTGTGCCCAATCAACAAGTGTCAGCCTAAAGAACTGTGCTCCAAGGATGAGAAGGTTGTGGGCATCAGTCTCTTGTTCATGGACACTTCTATGCTCAGCTGCAACTGGAATTTGAGGATACTGAGCCTTACTTGCTCCACCAAACTGGATATAGTCAAAGCTCTACAAAATGATCTAAAATACAAATTTAAAACTAAAAAATTATTGTTTCATAACATCCAGTACCTCACAGCTAAATCACGAGGACAGCCTTTCTGTTTTAGAAGATGCATAATTATTGAAATGGAAGTGTTGTGTGTTTATTCCAAATCAACTTCAGTATAAATACTACATGTGTAGAGTTAGGATCGTGGTAATGCCCACACCACGAGGGACGGGGCAAGGAGGAGGGAAGTGAACCACGCCTATGACACAGAGGGACTAAATCATATTTCAGCTTCAGTTTTGCCAAAAAGCACAAAGGCGATTCTGTGACCACCTGTGAAGGGATCAGGTTTACTACCACCATCATGATCACAATCTGTGAAGCATCGAGGTGGCAGCACCATGTCGGCGTGATGCTTCTCTGCAGCTTACAGATGTTAAAATGGGTGCAGCCAAACACCAGGAAGGTCTGGAGGAAAAGCTGCCACAATCCAATGACCTAAGGAAAAGATGTGTTGTCTGGCAAGTCAAGGACTGCAAGCATAAGGACAATAATACACAAGAATGACTTAAAACGGACCAGTGGGAGTTTCAATCCAAATGAGACTTTGTCTAAAAAGATTCACTCACAATCCCCAACACCTGGTAGCACGAGTCATTAAAAAAAATAAAATAACAGGAGGGGAACCGCCGAGTCAATGTGCAGGGGCAGGAGAGGGCAAAGCAAAGAGAATTAAGGGTGTAATGGCTGAGGGGGATGAAGGCTGATGTAATTGGAGATTTTGCGATTTGTTGGAGAAAAATAAAACTAACATTAGGGAAACCTGTAAGCTCTTGGGGAAATCATTAAAAAGAAAATTGTTAAAGATTATCCATCTTACTTTTATATAGACTCTGATAAAATTGTAAAAGGAAATAAAATTGCTGATTATTTTAATGATTATTTTGTTAACGTTGGTAAAAATTTATCAAACTCAATTATAACTACGGTAAAGTGTTCTATGGACAACTATAAATTAATTAATAAAGTTCAGGATTCAATGTTTATTAGAGAAACGGATGAAAAAGAAATTTTTAACATAGTTCATAAAATTAAGGGGAAAAAATCCACTGACATTGATAGCTTTGATATGGTTTTGATTAAGAACATTATTGACTGTATTATCAAACCCTTAACATATATTTGTAACCTGTCACTTATGACTGGGAAATTTCCCTCCAGATTGAAAATTGCTAAGGTGATACCATTGTTTAAATCTGGCGATAAACATGTTTTTGCAAATTCTAGGCCAATCTCTTTGTTACCACAGTTTTCTAAAATTCTGGAAAAAATATTTGTAAAGAGGTTGAACGATTTTATAGAAAAACATCATATACTTAACGAACAGCAGTATGGTTTCAGAAAAAAATCAAACAACTTCTTTGGCTTTAATAGATTTTGTGGAACAAGTTACAAATGCAATAGAGACGAAGCAATACACTGTTGGGGTTTTTTTTTTGATTTACAGAAAGCATTTGATACTATTGATCATACCGTATTATTAGAAAAATTAGAGATGTATGGTATTAGAGGACTGGCCTTTAACTGGATAGCTAGTTATTTACGTAATAGATATCAGTGTGTTCACCTTGGTGGGATAAAATCAGAATTTTTGAGGATTACATGTGGAGTGCCCCAGGGGTCAGTTCTCGGGCCATTATTGTTTTTGCTGTATATTAATGATATAGGTTTGGTTTCTAAGTCTTTAAGTTGTATTTTGTTTGCTGATGATACAACTGTGATTGGTAGTGGAGACAATTTGAGACAGCTCTTGGACTTGGTGGAGAGGGAACTGCAAAAAATTAAATACTGGTTTGACTCTAATAAATTATCACAACATTTCAGTAAAACTAAGCGCATTATATTTGGAAATAAGCCTAGAAATTTAAGCAGTAAATTATTGTTGAACGGTTTTGAAATTGAAATTGTATCTCAAACTAAATTTCTTGGAGTTTTTGTTGATGACAAGCTTAGTTGGAAAACTCATATAAAACATATTGAGTCCAAAATATCAAAAGTTATTGCTATCTTGTACAAAGTACAATACTTTCTCCCCCAACATCTGTTGGTTTCATTGTATCACTCATTATTTGTCCCTTACATGACTTACTGCATTGAAGTTTGGGGAAATACATATAAAACAAATACTAATCCAATATTTCTGTTACAAAAAAAGCTATAAGAGTGATAAGTAAAAAACCATATCGTGAACCAACAAATTCAGTTTGTTCGTCTTCAGTTTTTGAAATTTTATGACTTGGTTGATTATTTTACAATACAGATAATGTATAAAGTTAAAAATGGACTCTTGCCTCATCATGTCCAGGAGCTGTTTAAAATGAGAGAGTTCAGTTATAATTTGCGTGGATCTTTGGTGTTTGATAGAAGAAAGATTCGAACTACTGCTAAAAGTTATTGTATTTCCGTAAAGGGTGTTCGAGTGTGGAATGATTGTTTGGATTGCATTAAAGTATCCAGTACATTGGCTTGTTTTAAAAGACTGTATAAAAATAATATACGTATTAACTTGTTATAGTTTGCGTAATTAAGTAAATTGACTGTGTGGCTATTTTTTTGTTTGTTCGTTGTATTACTTTGTTTCACTGCATTACATTGCTGACTGGTAATTGTTTTTTGTGTTTATTTTTTGTTTGTACACAGAAATTGATGTACGGGGTGGGCGTTTATAAGCTTTTGCTTCTGCCCACACCCTTTCAGCTGCACTAAAGTGGTAAATTGAGTTTTTTTTCTATATGTTTTAATTTTTGTTTTCTCTTGACTTGTTTTGTAAATGAGAGATTTTGTCTGCGCATGCGTGCTGAATAAAAATCATTCATTCATTCATTCAAATAATTTTTTTCTGTCATAATCAGGCATATGTTTCAATACATATATATTGGTAAAGCAACTCTGACAGATTGAGGAAACGTATGAGTACAGTAATGGATATAAAATTTTGATATCAGTTCATGTGTGTAAAAGTCATTTCCTTATTTGTTAAATGTGTTCCATGTTAGTTGATGTTCGGCGAGTCCATCAGAAAGTTTTGTGCATGCTCAAAACTTTAAGCCGACATTGAATGAGAGCATCCCCGGTGGTTGTATGTTTGTTTTCCATTTCTTATGCAGGGCTGTCATGCATTATTATCCCATGGTTGACCATTTTGTTAAGAGTTTTGTCTATTATCTTATCCATTTGTTGTATCATCATTCACATCTGTCAGTAAAATTGCTACACATTTGGGGGCTGTCTGCTCATTGTCTGTTTTATCCGTTACATATCCTGGACTTATCCATCTATCAGAGACCCACATCCACTGGAGACCGATGGATTTACTGAATTTTGCCACTGGACAAATTATTTTAATCTGTTCCTCATCTGTTTAGTCAATCCTTCACATTGTGACAACACATTAAGAATGGGCAGTACTTCTGTGCCCAAAACATTTCTGCTGTCCCCATACACAGGCATGAGAATTTTCTGAACAAAATATTCCTTAGCTGCCAAAATAATGCTTAAAATTTCGCCTAAAACCCAGGAGTGCCTACAGTGGGCTCCAGACCCCTGGCTGACTTTCAGGATGTCTCATTCTCGTGCCTGCGTACACCACCATTGGGGTACCTGAGAAGGAGGTGGTGCAGGGCCGAGGCGGAGTTCTGTCTGGCTGGCAGACACCAGTTGAACCCTGATGGCTGGCCTCTGGTAATCGGGGCTGGAGGTGACTGTGCTGTAGGCTGGCGGACCGATGGCGGTTTGTTTCTGGAGCAGCTGCAGGATCGCCTGGATGTCTGCAGTCATCTGGGACTCCAGTCTGATTACGGGACAGGAAGTAGAGTTTAACAATTAAGGAAAAATGTTTGGATACATTTTCATTTTATATGTAAGATTTCTGCACATCCACCACAGAGGTTTTGTTTGTTCTAGTGTCTTCTGTATTTCTCACAAAACAACACATTAACTTTCACCAAGCTAAGGTTGGGTCTAACCCGACATGGAATCAGTTATATTTTAGAAAGAATCCTGAAGCATGAAGTGTAAAAACATATTTGAAGAATAAGCTGACTTGCTCACAGAGACATAAGAACTTTCTCAAAATAGATTTGTTTCTTCCAGTTTGTTAAAAAGCACATCTTTGTGACACTCAGAAACACACACCCTATTCCGCTTACTAATTAAAAAATTTAGGCTCCCTTAGTTCACCCTCCTACAGACCTAGTTTGCTTGGATAAAAAACCCACTCATCAAATGAGTTTTGCCACTTTTGAGGCAATTTATACCACTTCCACTTCTTTAAATATTCTGTCTTCATTAGTTTGAGGCCCTATATACCAAGTTTGAATGGTAGAAAATTCAGGCTGATCGAAGTGGAACTCTTGGAGGAGGAGCAATTCAAAATGTTATTCCAATGACTGATCTTTCCACTTCCTGTTGAAACTGTAGATGTAGTTTGTTTGGACAAAAACTCTTAGAATAGTCTTAAAGGCAAAACAAGAAGTCCAGTTGCTTTTGACAAAACATCTAGATAAGGTGAAGTAGTAAAGCTAATTTTCATTCAGTCAGTGGTCTATAGATTTTTCCATATTTTGCTGCAGATTTGGATAAAAGGTTAGAGGTGGAAATGAAAAAATATAACGGAATGCTAAAAGAACCCTGTCGATGAGCATTGTTATATATATATATATATATATATATATATATATATATATATATATATATATATATATATATATATATATATATATATATATACATATATATATATATATATACACAGTAGGTCTGTTAGAAAAGTATCCAACCTTTTTATTTTTTTCAAAAACCATATGGATTTGAATCACCTATGATCGCATCAGCCAAGCTTGAACCTTCGTGCGCATGCGTGAGTTTTTTCACGCCTGTTGGTTGCGTCATTCGCCTGTGAGCAGGCTTTGTGTGAGCACTGGTCCACCCCTCTCGGTGTTTTTTTTATTGAGAATAAATGTCTGAATGATTTGGAGCTTTGCTGCATCAATTTTTTTCCAGAAACTGTGAGAGACCGCCAGGTGGACACCGTTCGGAAAATGAATATGGCTTTCAGGGACGATTTTATGGGGATTACACAGATTAAGGAGTGATCCAGACAGTTTAAAGACCGCCCACCTCCGAGCGCCGATCGACAGGCTGAAACCCCGCTGAAACAACCAGATCATTTTTAACGTGAAGGCTTTGTTGATCCGGGACGTCATCTGACTTTCACAAAAAGGCAGAAGGCGTGGACATCAGCACTTTTTCGGCACATTCCACTGTTACAGGAGTTTTTTTCATGGAAAGAAAAGCGGAGGGACGCGCCACGGAGCAGTTCATGACGCGGTACAAAACCACCTCCGTGTTGGTCTCACAGGATGGCTTTGAGATGGCTTTCAGACGGCTGTCGGTGGGTTTTCAGTTGTGTGATTATCCGAGAAATTGAGCATGAGCTGGAGATGCCCCAACATGTCCTGTGAGGCTTCATCACGGCGTTGCTTTGCGCCATGCGACTCCACCGCGACGCGTGGAACTCCTCTGCACGTCTGTCTCAATGTGCCGAAAAAGTGCTGATGTCCAAGTCTTTTCACAATTGCTGTGCTAGTCAGACGACATACCGGATCAAGACAGCGTCCAGTTTAGAAATGAATGGCACATTCCACTGTTACAGGAGTTTTTGTCATGGAAAGAGGAGTGGAATTCCACATGTCGCGGTGGAGCCGCATGGCGCAAAGCAACGCCGTGATGAAGCCTCACAGGACATGTTGTCTCATGTCCAGCTCATACTCAATTTCTCGGGTAATCACAGGAGTGAAAAGCAACCGACAGCCGTCTGAAATCCACCTGAAAGCCGTCCTGTGAGACCAACACGGAGGTGGTTTTGTACTGCGTCATTAACGGCTCCGTGGCGCGTCCCTCCGCTTTTCTTTCCATGAAAAAAACTCCTGTAACAGTAGAATGTGCTGAAAACGTGCTGATGTCCACGACTTCTGCCTTTTTGTGAAAGTCAGACGACGGATCAACAAAGCCTTCACGTTGGAAATGATCTGGTTGTTTCAGCGGGGTTTGAGCCTGTTGATCGGCACTCGGAGCGCGGCACGATCTCAGCAGTTGTGGGCGGTCTTTAAACCATCTGGATCACTCCTTAATCTGTGTAATCCCCATAAAATCGTCCCTGAAAGCCATATTAATTTTCCGAACGGTGTCCACCTGGATGTCTCTCACAGTTTCTGGAAAAAAATTGATGCAGCAAAGCTCCAAATCGTTCAGACATTTATTCGCAATAAAAAAACGACGAGAGGGGTGGACCAGTGCTCACACAAAGTCTGCTCACAGGCGGATGATGCAACCGACAGGCGTGAAAAAACTCACGCATGCGCACGAAGGTTCAAGCTTGGCTGATGCAATCACACGTGATTCAAATCCATATGGTTTTTGAAAAAATAAAAAGGTCAGATACTTTTCTAACAGACCTCGTGTGTGTGTGTATATATATATATATATATATATATATATATATATATATATATATATATATATATATATTATACAAATAATGGATGGTAAGGAGTCCAACATAGAGAAATATTGGATGAAGAAAAGTTATATTGGATGAGGCGCAACCTAGTCTAATATAACTTTTCTTCATCCAATATTTCTCTATGTTGGACGACTTACCATCCATCAATTGTTATGTTCTCCACCCCCCTCCCAAATTAAGCAAACAACAAAGAGTCAAGTAAATTAGATCAATTTATTTTGTTGTGAACAGCATATGAATGCTTCTAAAATGTCAGTAGCATGCTTGTCTACCGTCTTAGCGTTTTTGGCATCCTTGGAGTTCAATATTTCCACCAGTTCCTCCTCTGTGAACTCAAGACTCTGGCAGACATAGGACTGGGCTTACACTGAGCACAGACAGACAGATGGACGGACGCAAAGCCTCCGCAATACCTTGATGGCCATATTTGATGGTCTCGTACAAAAAAACAGCTTTGAACCAATTTACAATGAAACATTAAAGATTAAACAAAATATCTACCACGCCTTACCTTTAAAATTTAATTTTGAGATTTTTAAATTACTTTTGTTATGTATTTATTTTATGTTGCTGTTGTGTAGAATCATATACAGTATGTGAGTGCGTATGTATGTATGTATGTATGTATGTATGTGTGTATAATATATGTGTGTGTGTGTGTGTGTGTAGAAAATTGATAAATGATCATTTTTCCACTTAAATTTCTCAATAAAAATGGAATTAAACCATTGAGGCACAAATATCACCAGTAAATGGCAGCATCAGGTTAGAAATGGATTAGTGTCCACAGTGAATGAAAATTATTTTTTTTTTTCCCCGCATGAAATACAAATAAAGTAAGTCCCATCGGCTGCTCCCTTGTTTTCACTCAGAGTCGCCACAGCAAACCCAAGGTGGAGCTGCATGTTAATTTTTTTTACACCTAATACCCTTCCTGATGCAACTCCACATTACATGGACAAATGTGGCAGGATGTGGGGTTTGAACCCGGAACCTTCTGCACTGAAACCAAGCGCACTTACCACTCAAATGAAATACAAATGATGGTCATTTTCTTCATTGCCGCACTACTTCAATCAAACACTAGAGGGCGACTCAAAGCTTTGCACTGTAGGTACAGCTTGTCACAGCAGTGTTATTCCATCAGCGGGTAAAATAATACTTCTTGTACTGTTATGTTCATTAAATGACTTTGCTATGATTTGAGCATATTTCTCAAAGATCCAGAGGTGTCACCCTACTCCCCTCAAACATCTGACTCTATACCCCTTCATCATGAAGCTGTGTTTGGTGGTCCAGCAGTCAAAATGTTGCACAATGCAGTTTCTTACTTACTTCTTACTTATAAGGTTTTGAATAATCAGGTCCCATCTTATCTTAGGGACCTCTTAGTACCATATCACCCCAATAGAGTGCTTCGCTCTCAGACTGCAGGCTTACTTGTAGTTCCTAGGGTTTGTAAGAGTAGAATGGGAGGCAGAGCCTTCAGCTTTCAGGCTCCTCTCCTGTGGAACCAGCTCCCAATTCAGATCAGGGAGACAGACACCCTCTCTACTTTTAAGATTAGGCTTAAAACTTTCCTTTTTGCTAAAGCTTATAGTTAGGGCTGGATCAGGTGACCCTGAACCATCTCTTAGTTATGCTGCTATAGACTTAGACTGCTGGGGGGTTCCCATGATGCACTGAGTGTTTCTTTCTCTTTTTGCTCTGTATGCACCACTCTGCATTTAATCATTAGTGATTGATCTCTGCTCCCCTCCACAGCATGTCTTTTTCCTGGTTCTCTCCCTCAGCCCCAACCAGTCCCAGCAGAAGACTGCCCCTCCCTGAGCCTGGTTCTGCTGGAGGTTTATTCCTGTTAAATGGGAATTTTTCCTTCCCACTGTCGCCAAGTGCTTGCTCACAGGGGGTCGTTTTGACCGTTGGGGTTTTTCTGTAATTATTGTATGGCTTTTGCCTTACAATATAAAGCGCCTTTGGGCAACTGTTTGTTGTGATTTGGCGCTATATAAATAAAATTGATTTGATTTGATTTCTCCTGCCACACCCTCAGGAGTACACACTGTAACTCCTTCAGAGCTGTCTGGATGTCTTTGTAGCTTCCTTCAATCAGCTCCTTCCAGCATGATCAATCACCTTTTGATAACTTCTTTCCTGACACATAATTACATACTTTGTGTATTTCAGTGTGTCTGCTGTGGTGGTGAGGACTGTCCATACCGTCCCGACTTTTTCTGATTTGGGGTTGTATAATATGTTGTAATTCATAAAGTGTTAATGTGAGATTTTTCATTAACCCTTTGAGTTAAGCTAAACATCTGCCTTATAAGCACATCTGGATTGCTTCATTTCAACTCCAGAAGGAAGCAAAATGGTCACTGTCCAAATACTTATAGACTCATCTGTTTTGGTAAATAGAATTGTTTTCACTCGTTCTTCAATTTATAGACTAAAAGATTAGCAGATAAATGGTAATAAATAAATTAATAGGTTTTGAGAGATGAATCAATAATAAAAAAATAATATTCACTGCAGGCCTTTAAACAGAAGCAAGAAAATGAGTTTTAATCACAAACTAGTAATTAGTTACAGGGTAACTTGAAAATTCTGTGTGCAACACAACATGAAATGCAGATTGTGTTGTGAGAACATGAAGACAGTAATTGTTTGAAATTCCTGCAGTGCTCTCAAATTATTTTTTCTCTTCTAGGATTGTGGCACCTCCTCTGGTTGGTGACATTTGCTCTGCATGCTTTCCACTAACAAACTCTGAGCCACATTATCACTGACAACCTAAATTTATGACATGTGCATCAGAATCCCAAACACCTGCACCGTGCTGTCACCTTACGCAACATGCACGGTGCAGCAATTTGAAGGGAGGCAAAAGTGAAGTTTGGTGGTGCAGTGAGGATGCAAATCTCTCTTCAGGCTTTTGTTCCATGACTCTAAAATGACTGCACGACGGCAGCTTGAAGGCATTTCAGCCACAGTGTGTACGACACAGACGCACAGTCACAAAGACAGTAACTTTGGGAGACACTTGCACAGTTGCATTTCACAAATCCATCAAAAACTGAAGCTTCGACTCTAAAAGATGAGATGAAGACACTTTGCAGTGTGTCTGTGTCTCATGGCTGCATGCTATTATTAGCCGGATCGGCGCACCAGCCGAGAATCAAACGAGCCGCTCTGCTCAACCAGCTGCAACGGCTGCAGCTCAGTTTCATTATATGTACAGTCATAGAGAAATAGTTTGTAAAATCAGCTTCAAGCTGCAAGATTGAAAAGCAAAAGAGATTATTAAATAGTTATTTCTCATTTATGCTGTTTGTTATCAGCAGGACTCCTCAAACTAATACATTTACAAAGGTTTGATGAGAAGGCCACATTAGAGGTTAATTTTCTTCAAGAATTTCTCAAAACTCTATTTTTTCTTTGCTCACAACTTCTTCGGGTGTAGCTGTCCGTGGTGCTGATCACACTAATTGCTGCACATTTTAAAGTAACATGCAGCATTTAATTGCCTGTCAGGCATTTATACAAGCAAAGCGTCGTAAAGCTCGCTCATGGTACAGGGTGTCCTAAACAGGAAGTGCCAAATTTCAAATCCGCAATAAAACAGGAAATGTTCGAATGTCAAACACTTCCTGGATTGACAGATGAGATCCTGTGGAATCTCGCGGGAACTCAGTGGCAAGCTCGCACTCAAACAGGAAGTGCCAACTTTTCAGTCACAGTGAAACAGGAAATGTTGAACACTTCCTGGCATGGGTGGAGTTAGAGCGGAGGCCGGGGTTTCACTGGACTCCCCTGAAATCTGATTGGACACAGATGATTGACATGTCACAGCACCACACGTCTGGTTGAAAGACCTGCATTTTGAAATCGTGAGTCACATTGACTGCTCAGTTCTTCCTGTGCAGTTTGTGCTGTGTACCACAAAAAGTTCTAATCCATCTTAGTAGAAGAAAGAAAAATGTTTACTTTAGATTTGAACTGAACACGTTGTTTGAACAACCCAGTCTCATGGCAAGTCGTGATTCAGGAGCATGAAATATACATGAATCTATTGGTTTGTGATATTGTGATGAAAAGTGCCTCATTTTCGTCACGGCAGCATGAATTCATTCTCATTCATTCCATGATGCGTGCACGAAATTAAAAGTGAAATGGGGAGGGGGGGGGGGGGGGTGGTTATGGTTAGGGTGGGGGGAATGAGTACGATTAGGTTATGGTTAAGGTCAGGGTTGGTCATATATAGTGCAGCAGATAAGAGACTATTTAGAGTGGAATGCTGCAAATGGTGATACAAGCATCAAATTCAGCACAAATAATCCATAGACATTAACTCTTTTGAAAAAACTGATTGGCCACTTGAATTTTCAATAGGCAGCCAGGCAGAGGTCAACTGAAGAATTACACAGGCGTCAAATTTAAAAGATACTCCAATCATATAAAAAACTACACCACATTATTTGCCTGATCATAAAGATTCCAAAAAAGGTATCGTTTGGACAATCTGTGACTGAATGTTATGGAGTTATGAGATAAAGCAGCAAGAATGGTGACAAAGGTCAGTTTCAGTTTGTACAGGGGTCAAAAGTTGAAGTTGCTCCATTAATTTTGCTCCAGCTGTATTTGTGCTGAATTTGATGCTTGTATCACCATTTGAAGGGTTGTTTCAGTTGTCTGCTACACTAAGCCCACAGAGCATGAACCAGCTGCTGTCTGTTAGCTTAAACATGTATATATAAAACCCCCAGAATTAAAGGAGAAATGTTGCTTTTAACAGCCTGGACTTCATTTCTGGCATAAAATACGGTCGTTTACTCACCAATATAAGTTTGGTGTGACTAGAAGTCCATCATTCTAACCAGCCCAGTCTCACGGTTTTTTTTTTTCGTGCTCGTGGCATGAAATGAGTCATATTTTCGTGACGGGGCTTTTTTTTAACTCAATAATACTAACCCTACTCCAACCCCCAACCCTACACTCACTCACTCATCTTCAACCGCTTTTCTGGGTTCGGGTCGTGGGGGCAACAGCTCCAGCAGGGGACCCCAGACTTCCCTTTCCCCTGCCACATTGACCACCTCTGACTGGGGGATCCCAAGGCATTCCCAGGTCAGTGTGGAGATATAATCTCTCACTTAGTCCTGGGTCTTCCCCGGGGTCTCCTCCCAGAATGAACATGCCTGGAACACCTCCCTGGGGAGGCATCCTTACCAGATGCCGAAACTACCTCAGCTGGCTCCTTTCAATGCGAAGGAGCAACAACTCTACTCTGAGCTCCCCACGGATGACAGAACTTTTCACCCTATCTGTAAGGGAGACACCAGCCACCCTCTTGAGGAAGCCCATTTCGGCCGCTTGTACCCACAATCTAGTTCTTTCAGTCATGACCCAACCCTCATGACCATAGGTGAGAGTAGGAATGAAGACTGACCAGTAGATTGAGAGCTTTGCCTTTTTGGTCAGCTCCCTTTTCATCGCAACAGCACGGTAGAGTGAATGCAATATCGCCTCTGCTGCGTCGATTCTCCAGCCAATCTCACGCTCCATCATCCCCTCACTTGTGAACAAGACCCTGAGGTACTTGAACTCCTTCACTTGGGGCAAGACCATATTGCGTACCTGGAGTCGACAATCCGTTGGTTTTCTGTTGAGAACCATGGCCTCAGATTTAGAGGTGCTGAATCCTCATCCCAGCTGCTTCACACTCGGCTGCGAACCGACCCAGTGAGTGTTTGGAGGTCACCGGCCGATGAAGCCAACAGGACCACATCATCTGCAAAAAGCATTGATGAGACCCTGAGCCCACCAAACCGGAAACCCTCCTCCCACTGACTACGCCTTGATATCCTGTCCATGAATATCACACACAGGATTGGTGACAAGGCGCAGCCCTGGAGGAGGCCAACCTCCACCGGGAAACAAGTCCGACTTACTGCTGAGCCCCTGAACACAGCTCTTGCTTTGCAAGTACAGAGAATGGATAGCCCTGAGAAGGGCCCCCCTCACTCTATGCTCCCGCAGCAAACTCCCACAGTATCTCCCGGGTACCCGATCATACGCCTTCTCCAAGTCCACAAAACACATACAGACTAAGGTCAAACTAAGGTACACCTAAATATCTTTAAAAAAATAAAATAAAGAAAAAAAAAGAGAGAGTAGAGCCACTTAGGTGCCTGGTCTTGAGAACCAGGGATGGTAGGTTGAAAAGCTTTATTATCCCATGGGAACTCTCCCTACCCACCTAAGCAGCTGAAGAATATGGACAGCATGTATATAAGTGACATTTACATGACAGTTTATATGACAATATTGAGATATGATAATTTGGCCATATGGTGCAGCCCTATTGTCAACTAGCTGAAAACTTAGAATTTAATTTACATCTACATAAAAAAAAATGCTTAAAGTGGCCGGGGGTTAAGAGGGCTGTAATTAAGGGGGGTCCAGCTGAAAAGCAAAAAAAGAAAATGCTTAAAAAGGTGGGAGGTATGGGGGGCAGTGCCTCTCCAGAAGATGAAAGGCAAAAATAAGGAAAATGCTTAAAAATGCGAGGGGTCTTTGGGGGGGGGCAGAAGACCTAAATGACATGGTGAGATGCTGTGAACAAACATCCCTAAAATCCTACATACTGCAGCTTTAAGATCAAAGCTTAACTCAGTAGGAATAATCAGTGTCACAATATCCCAGTTGTTTGAATCCTGATTTATATAATTTGAGAGTATTTTCTAATGTAAACATTTGAATGTCCGGCTGATGTTTGATTGTCATTCGTGATTATCATATCCTTTAATAAAAATTAATGAAGGGATGTAACGTGAGTCCGAAGCAATCAGCAGCAGTTCTGCCGTCACTAATGTGTCACTGGATGTTAGATCACTTTAAGACTCCGTGATGTGAACACTTGTGAAGCAGCCTGTTTGGTTTTATGGATCTCCCTGCCCTTTTCCCCTGCCCTGCCCGCCCCTGCACACCTGTTGAGGTGCTGCTGCAGCAGGTCTAGCCGTTGCTCCACTTCCCCGTAGGTGAGTCTGTGTCGCTGTCGTCCTCCACGGCCGGTGTGTCTCTCACTGAGCCGCTGCTGCTGCCTCCTCCTCTGTGCCCCCGGGGGGACGCTGCCGCACCCACTCATCTGTGGGGACAAACACGAGCGTAAACGATCTGTGTTAATAGAGTGCGGCCTCGTGGAAATGTCCTCTGATAATGTGCCCGCTCTCATTTGGCTCAGATCAGTTTCCTGTTCCCCCGAACCCTCCCCTCTGTCATACTCCACAAAAAACACACCACTAAGCCCAGTTTTCTGCGGGTGAGGAGAAACGAGAGATCGCTGCAGTTTAAATCAACATTTCCTGCTGGTACTATTGTGCTGTTATAGGAATCAATATCACTCTGCGCTCTGCTCTGACGGAAATCTTCTTACAGCTGCAACAGCTGAATTATGGGATATTACCATCAAATCAACTCCCGCTGACACAGTTTCCCATCTCCGTGTAAACAGTTTAAACTGTCAGTTAAAATGTAGAGCAGTCCTGAGGCAAAGGCGTTTGTGTTATCCTGTGTGTGCACGAGCTTTGCTCGGGCTGAATGAGTTTCATGAGGTTTCTGACAGAAGGTCATGTGACGTCGGGGAGACACAGACCGACACATGATGAGTTTGTGTGATTTCTCACATGTGACTGTTTGTGCTGCATTGGGATCTGCAGGAGGACTCCATTACTCTCTCAGGTCTCTGTTTTGGGAGCTTAGACTCAGGACCTCACGGAACACTACACAGCTCAAATGTTCCATTCAGCTACTACATTTAAAGTTCAAATAAAGTCAGTTTTAACTGACCTCGCCCTTTCCGACGCCTGATCAATCAGAGGATATGTGAGATGTAAACAAAAGAAATTTGTCCTTCTGGGGTTTTTCTCCAGCATGAACAGCTGAATTATTTATGGGGCTTTGTCTCGCCCATCCATCCAAACCATAGTCATCAAAGATATCATGGTGTTCCTCTCACTGCTAGATGGATCACCTGGTGCAATAGTGCTTGTGCTGTAGGAGAAAGCTGTAGAACCTGGAGATAACAAATGCAAACCTCACAGAGAGAGACCAGGCGCAGATCTAGTTTTAGGTGGGTGGGTGAAACAAGATGATGATCTAAGTGCACAGCGCAAGTGCATTTGAGTGTCCAACTCCACTTTGCTCTTTAGACGGCATGTAATCTGAGAGCAGAGTAAGATGCAGGGTGCAAAGGGATTCTATTTATTTAGGTAATTAATCATCTGCATGTAACATAAATCACACCATCAGATTCTCATTTTCGTTAAGAGTTATGTACAGTTCTATGCGGAAAGCGTAAAATGTTGCAGCAGATCATTTGCAGAACCAGCGTCCACCACAACACCCTGAGGTGAAGCATTTGTATGCCTTGTTCCCACAACACCTCCTCGTTCTTCTGTCACTTTTGTCTGTGATGCTTTATCTTGTCTGTGATGCCATGCTTTCACCTGCATCTGATGGTTGGATGTTAGCAAAATTAAGCTTTTTGCTGGTCTTCATGAAACTAGGTGGAATGAAGATTATTATGATTTTGAGAGAAATGGGTTAAAAGCCACGGCGACTGACTAAAGGCACCTTGACACTTGCACAAATTTGATCCCTGCACTGCTATGCAATTCATCATGACAATGCGTCCCGCTTGATGCTATGCTTTGTCCCGCTGGACGCCATGCATTGTCCCTCTTGATGCCATGTCATATAATATAATCATTTCATAGCCGATGATGCATTTGCTCTCAGAACTTGGCTGAAGAAACAATTTTCTCATTGCTTCCAAGTTGTCTCCTGTGCGTCATGCAGTGGAGAATGCATTTGGAATCTTGTCTCAAAGGCAATTATTTACTATACGGGGTCTGTTAGAAAAGTATCTGACCTTTTAATTTATTTCAAAAACCATATGGATTTGAATCACGTGTGATTGCATCAGCCAAGCTTGAACCTTTGTGCGCATGCGTGAGTTTATAGCATTGCTATATATATATATAGCAATGCATTGATAAAACAGCTGCATTTTCATTCCTTCTTGAGTTAGATAATGTATCTGTAAAGTTATGTTTATTATAGCTGTAACATCTCGTCATAATTGTTCAGAAGTCCTGCGCACAACGACATGCAGTGACACGCAGTGTTTTGAATAGTCAATGTTCATGACTAGTTCACAAAATTAATGTGTGCCAGAGATTTTGAACATTTCTAAATTTTCTTTGCGCACTGGCAGGCAGCTGTGCACAATTCACACACAGTTTACAACGAGTTTACTCATTGACACGCCAGACTGTGTGCCAGTGCAAGTGTCAAGATGCCTTAAGATTAAAATTTGGGCAGAATTTTTATATGCAGGGGATATTTAGAACTGGAACACTAATATGAAGTCATGTCTCAACTTTCTTTTGGTCACTTTGACCTTAGGTAACAATGAAAGGTCAAACTCAAAATCAGAACTATTCAACTCAAACAGTTTGGTGACAATATTTTATTAAACTAAAATGAGGACAAATTAATTTTTTCAAGAATTCAGTTTTAGACAGAACTGATCACATATATATATTTTCGTATTACTGAATCACAAAGAATTTATTTGGTGTGGGTGTTTTGTATTATATTGTACCATTACTGTGAACTAGTGACTTCATCTGTAGTGTCGCAGTATCCCCAGCTGCAAATGGGGACTGGCCGAGGCTGGGACAGTAACCTGCAATGGGCTGGTTTCCCATGCAGGGAAGCAGTCTTAGACGCTCATCTGTTTCACACTATGGAATCCAGGGATAAGCACCAGCACCAGCAGGCCTCAAGGATTATACGAGGTCTATTAGAAAAGTATCCGACCTTATTATTTTTTCAAAAACCATATGGATTTGAATTACGTGTGATTGCGTCAGACAAGCTTGAACCTTTTCACGCCTGTCGGTTGCGTCATTCGCCTGTGAGCAGGCTTTGAGTGAGGAGTGGTCCACCCCTCTCGTCGGATTTTTCATTGTTTAGGAATGGCTCAGAGACTGCCGCTTTGCTTGATCAAAAGTTTTTCAGAAACTGTGAGGGACATCAAAGTGGACACCATTCGAGAAATTCAGATGGTTTTTTGGTGAAAATTTTATGGGCTTCAAAGAGATTACGGAGTGTTACTGTCGCTTTAAGGACGGCCCAGAGCAACGGTGCCACATGGCGCAAAGCAACGCCGTGATGAAGCCTCACGGGACATGTTCTGACATGTCCAGGCACATCCACAATTTCTCGGATAATCACTCGATGGAAAAACCACTGACAGCTGTCTGAACGCCATCTCAAAGCCGTCCTGTGAGACCAAAATGGAGGTGGTTTTGTCTTGCTCCAGTAGCGAATCCATCGTGATGCGCGAAGCCTCCGCTCGGCTTTCCATGACAAAATCTCTTGTTAAAAGTGAAATCTGCCAGAAAATGGTTGATGTCCAACTCTTGTGATAACCAGAGAAATGGCACACAATGGTCACGGATCCAGACAGCCATCCATTTAGAAATGAAATGGTTGTTCAGCCTGTCGATGGCGGCCTCGGAGCGCGGCGCACCCCACAGCCGCTGGGGGCTGTCCTTAAAGCGACAGTAACACTCCTTATTCTCTACCAAGCCCGTAACATTTTCACCGAAAGCCAGATAAATTTTTCTAATGGTTTCCAGCTGCCAGTCTCTAACAGTTTCTGAAAAGATTCTGATGGAAAAAAAGCCCATATCTTTCCGCCATTTCCTGGCAATGAAACAACGACGAGGGGGCTGGACCACTCCTCACTCAAAGCCTGCTCACAGGCGAATGACGCAACCGACAGGCGTGAAAAAACTCACGCATGTGCACGAAGGTTCAAGCTTATCTGACGCAATCACACGTGATTCAAATCCATATGGTTTTTGAAAAAAATAATAAGGTCGGATACTTTTCTAATAGACCTCGTATAGGAGTTCTTATATTATATTGTACAAGGAGTTCCACATTGACACATAAACTAAGTGTTGTTGTGTTACACTGTAGTTGATACATTGGTGAATCTGATTAATTACGACTAAGCATCTTAATTGAAAACATTTACATAAGGGCAGTATTATTGTTTTTGACTGCATAGTTGGTCTGTTGTTCTTTGATGGCAGGCTTCACTCACTACTATTGCTTACTGTATGTTTCTAATCAATGCTGTATCTAGCTTTCGTAATAATCTTTTAAATTCCGTAAGAGACTGAAATGTGACCTGACTTACTGGATAGTGTAATCTCAACAACATGATTTACTTAATCTTTCCTGTAAATCCTTTATTTGGTGATAACCTAAGATCAAAAGAGGGTGACCCTTGAATATAATCCTCTTAAATATCATTACTGAGTGGCTTTTTGGTTTCATCATCATGGCACATAATCCTTGTTTAGATTTTTAATAGGTGTGACATTGCTTTTGTGGGGCTTACAGATATTTGGGTTTTTTCTAAATCAATGTCTGAGCCAATTACCACAGCGAGGGAAAACTTTTGGAAGAGCATGATCAGAAATTTACCAGAGTTGTCATGTCTGATTAAACAAAGATGCTATTTTAACAATTTCCCCAGTGCTCTTTTGCCAACATCTTTTTCTTGTCTCTTGACATTTCTATAACAATAGAAAGAAAAATATAACTGAAATGACAGAAGACATAAAGTCTTCCGAAGAGGTTTTATGCTCATTCTGTTATATAGTGAGCAAAAAACAAACAAACAAACAAACAAAAAAAAACCTCAAACAAACAAAAAACTTATCTAACCAGAAAACAAGCGTGTTGCGCATGGGGATCCATGGGCTCTAGATTGGGTTAGGGTCAGTGTTCATAAAATAGGTAACTGACATTTTTCATGGGTGGTAATAAATTCTGCAAAGTTTCTATAATGATTTGGAATGGTGTGTGAGTCCAGAGTGTAATTACCAATGTCCATTGTTCACTGTTGCTAGGTAACATCTGTAATTTCTCCAAAAATATTTATTTTGGCATTCATCCTTGACCAAAATACATAAACTTGGCTTTTAATATATAGATAAAATTACATAGATGGGAATGGAAACATGACGATGAAACAGAAAGGCTCTGCTCATACCACAAAAATACAGTGCCTTAGACGTGTTGGAGGGTTCAGGTGATTCATACAAATACGTAATGTCTTCTCCAAATGAATTCAGCACCCCATCATGTCCACAGTCATTTTTTTTTTTTATAGCAAATAGCAAATAATAGCAAGTTCAGCAGTTTTGGCATTCAAGCAGTAAGAATTTTTAGTTGTAATCATTTTTGTGTCATTAGGTAAATGTACATTAAAAAGTAAATGTACAATATTGTGTGGCTACAATTTACATGGCCATATGTGTGGTCATGACAACCTTATTATTTGGCTACAAGTTATTATTGTGTGGAATGAAATCCTTGTTGTGTTTCCACAAGTTATTTATATGTGACCATGAAATCCTGATCGTCTGGCTGTGACGTCCTTATTGCACAATTACTGTGTGGCCACACATGATCAAAACATTATGCAATTATTTCTCCAAAGGTTTGAGGAAAAAGACTGGGAAAATAAAGAGAAACCAAGGAATGAGATACTGTGATAACCTCAGTGGTTTTTGTGTAACCATGAATGGTGTGCACATTTTTCCCCTTCATGACACCTCCTGAGCTGAGATCTTTTATAATTTTACCAGATTTGTGTCACCTTTATATGATGGGTTCTGTGTCTTGTCAACATCTACAGCCTCGCTCAGCCCAATGTCCAGGGTGTGGTCTCGAACCACCGGGTATCCCAGCACACCAGAACACAGCGGCTTCTGCTCCTCCTCCTCCTCTCTGCCTTCCTCCTCCTCTTCCTCCTCATCCTCCTCTCCCTCCGCTGCAGACTCTCTCCTGTGATCGGCTGCGGAACAGGTGTAGATGTGTCTCCCCTGTCGGGTGTCGTAGTCCGTGGCCGCCAGCTCCTTGTGGGAGCCTAAAGAGAGATACGATAATCACAAAATCTGCTGGGAGAAGACCGACTTCTCCTCTGGGGATGTTGAGAGTGCCTTATTATTTATGACAACAGGTTTGACAAGTGTTTTTCTTTGGCGTTTACGGAGGACAAACAGTGTCAAAGCAGGATGGAGCCATTTAGATGTGTTTACAGACAAAAAAAAAAAAAAAAAAAAAATAAGGCTTTTACTTGTGCACAGTTCACTGATTCATACTCATAATAATCACTTCCTCCGTGATGAATCTGGACACGACTGAATCGTCTCCATCTCCACTCCTGTTATATTGAGAGATGGCAAAACGCTACGCAGTGGGCCTGTAACCATGGTTACCAATTAGATTTGATTGAATCGCAGCCAAACTGCTGAGTAGTGCTGCACGGAGGTGCCTTCTCTTGTCTCCAAAGCTCAAGTCTCCAAGCTGTTACAAGTCAAATTATAACTGGTCCCGCAGTGCGAGCCTTCACTCTCACTCAAATGCAGCGCATTCTGTTGGTTTCAAAGCGCAGTGAGGCAGTCAGGTCACAGGGTCACTGATGTGAAGAGCTTTTTCTTAATGGTAAACACTGATCAAACTGCACCTGCTGTTGGCATCAGGTGAGCAGTGACACTCCAGGTTTTAGTCAAATGTTTCAGTTCTACAATCTCAGCACAACTTGGAAAAAGGGCAAGCAGGAAGGAGTTTAAAACAGATAAAGGAGATCTTTTCTGAAACTAGCCAGGGTTCAGCGGTCATTTTAAATTTCTAATTGCTTATTTACCCCAATTTTGGCAAAGTGGTGGGCCAACTACTTCTTCTTCTTTCGGCTGCTCCTGTTAGGAGTCGCCACAGCAGATCAATCATCTCCATCTCACCCTGTCCTCTGTATCTTCCTCTGTCACACCAACCACCTGCATGTCCTCCCTCAGCACATCCATAAACCTCCTCTTTGGCCTCCCTCTTCTCCTCCTGCCTGGTGGCTCCATCCTTAGCATGCTTCTCCCTATATACCCTGGGTCCCTCCTCTGCACATGTCAAAACCATCTCAATCTTGCCTCTCTGACTTTGTCTCCAAACTGTCCCACCTGAGTTGTCCCTCTGATATGTTTGTTCCTAATCCTGTCGAGCCTCGTCACTCCCAAAGAGAATCTCAACATCCTCAGCTCTGTCTCCTGTTTTTTTGTTAGTGCAACCGTTTCTAAGCTGTACATCATAGCTGGTCTCACTACTGTCTTAGAAACTCTCCCCTTCCACCTGTTTTCCAAGTCTAGCTTCTACTACTCTTTCCCATAACTTCATGCTGTGGCTGATCAAATTTACGCCTCTGTAGTTACTGCAACTACAGAAGAATCCTTGTTCTTAAAAATAGGAAGCAGCACACTTCATCTCCACTCCTCAGACATCCTGTCACTTTCCAAGATTTTATTAAACAGTCTAGTTAGAAACTCCACTACCATCTCTCCTAGATATTTCCATGCCTCCACTGGAATGTCATGTGGACCAACAGCCTTTCCAAGCTTCATCATCTTCATAGCCGCCCTCACGTTATCCTTACTAATCTCTCGTACTTCCTGATTTACTCTCGCCACATCATCTAGCCTTTTCTCTCTCTCTCATTTTCTTCATTCATCAGCTGCTCAAAATATTCTTTCCACCTTCTCAGCACAGTCTCCTCACTTGTCAGCACATTACCATCTGCATCTTTTATCACCCTAACCTGCTGCACATCCTTTCCAGCTATGCCCCTTTGTCTGGCAAATCGGTACAAGTCCTTTTCTCCTTCCTTACTATTCAACTACTTGTACAGCTCGCAATCTGCCTTTTCCTTCACTTTGACCACTTCTATTTTTGCCTTACACCACATCACCTGTCTCCTGTACTCCTGTTTACTTTCTTTATCTCTGCGACTATCCTAAAACTTTTTTCCAGCCTCTTTCTCCTTATGTTTTCCTGGACATCTTTGTTCCACCACCAGGTGTCTTTGTCTTCCATCCACTGTCCAGATATCACACCCAGTGCCTTCCTAGCTGTCTCCCTCACCACATCTGCAGTACTTTTTCAATTGTCCAAAACTGCTTCCCCTCCTTTCAGTGAGTCTCTCACCTACTCATGGAATTTTACACAACAGTCTTCCTCCTTCAGCTTCCACCATCTGATCCTTTGTTGAGCTCTCAGTTAAGTGCCTTGCAAGGCTGCACACCAAATGGCTGTGTGAATAGTTGAATGGGACACATCACTGTTCAGTGCTTTGGGTGTCTGCAGGTTAAGTTAGGCTAGGAAGCATAGAGCTGGTCCGCATGTCACCACATCCACCACACTACAAAACTATTTTGGGTCCTGGCTGCCCAAATCTGGTCTAGGCACACAATCGGTCCATTCCCAACAACAGAAAATAACTGTCTATCTGCTGCAGCCAGGTGAAACATGGGCATACCCTTGACCTTCTCAACACTGCGGCACCCGGGTGCTGCATCAAGCACAGAGAAATGTGCCACGTGGTCAAAATATCTGAGATGATGTCCATCATAGCGCAAGTGATACTCCTCTTCTGAGTTTCCCTAAGCAACAATTTGTTTGACACAAAGTGATTCCAGTGGTACCCAAGGATCCTCCTGACCTCTAGTCATCACCATAGGTCAATGGTTATCATCCAAACCTCGCAGGAAGACAGAAAGCAAAAGGACTTGGATCATCATTCTCCTACAAAGGTTTCAGCAATGCCAAACACCTCTGTGCATTGAACTCGTGACTCCATAAGATCTTCCCAGGTGTCTCTTGATCTCACAGGGCGAGGACACAGAGACATGAACGTTACTGTCAAGATTACTGAATGTCTCGCCACATACAGATACACTTGTGATGGCAGAGTCCAGGACGTTGTCTTGATCCAGGACAATCACAAACCCAGACCCTCAGATTCCTCAATCAGCTTGTCAAGTGTTGCAATCAGAACATCCACTGACTCCGCTGACAGCAACGTCTGTGAAGTCAAGGTTAGTAAACCTTTTCTTACCAACAAAAGTCACCGAAGCTGCTGGTTTCCACAACCCCACCTAATACCCCGTCCATCACACCTAATGAGTGTTTGCACAAGATGGTGCAGTGCCACATATATGTTGTCCATTTGAAAGGCTGTCAACCACAGAAAGACCCATTACTATATAATGTACATTTTAAAAAACTCAACAAATTTTACAGTTGATCACTTGAAGAAAAGCTTACCCATTTTATTTAAAATCTTAAACACTTGAACCAAGGTTAGTCTGTTAGTTGTAGCTTGATCAGTATGTCTGAGATGGGGACGTGTTCAGGCTTCATTTGTGCCACCCAGATCACACAGGGGCTTACCTATGCTCCACCTCTTTAACCATTTTTGGGTTGGCCAGGATGTCGGCCAAGGTTTTATAACCACAGCATGGTTGCCTGGATTAAACAGTAGGTAAAAGGAAAAAAAAATGCTCATGTTCTCCTGAATGTGCTGTAAAACTTACTTAAAATATGCCCATAAGGAGCCCAGTGACCAAAGCCATCAGTACACCAAATCTGGTGTAGATACGATCAAAAAGGTAAATTTGTATAAGCATCACATTTTGGAAAGCAAAATTAGGATAACTGGCACCCTGCTACTGATGTTGCTGTTTGTCAGGGTGTGTGTGTGTGTGTGTGCGTGTGTGGTTTTTCAGTCTCTCTGACCTGCAGAAGATTTCCTCCTGTAGGACACTCGTCTTCGACATTTGATGTCATCCATGTTACAGTCAGAGGTTTGTGGGTACGTTGTCTGTAACCAGGGGACCAATAAATAAATAAATAAAAACAGTGACCAACACCATGTCAGCATATAAGGGCACTCATTTCAGTGCCGACCGAACCTAAGGTCTAAATCACCCAATTGTGATAAAAATAAAAAAATAACGACATATCCTTCCACAAACACATAATAATAAAATAAAAAACACAACAATTTTGTGTTTGAGTATATTGAAGTTATTCTTTGTAGATCGCAGCAGCAACCCAAGTTGGACATCAGTACCAAAAGAATGGGAGCTGCTAATAATGACGTAATGAATGTCCATGGATGACTTCTTGTTGCAGCCAAATAGGCTTCATTCGGATGTTGTCTTGCATAATGTACAATCAGTTCTAAAAAAAAAAAAAAACTTGAGACCTTTGAGCAAGGTGACAAAAGGAAATACCTGAAGTAATAAGCTGGCCCTCCTCTGTACATGTAACTGACAAATATGATGTATTAAAAAACAAAAGTGCAATTATCTTGAGTTGAAGATGTCAAACCAGAATTATTTTCCTATACTGGTGCATAAGCACTGTGTGAGGTTTCACTGAAATCCACCAACTGATTTAGAAGTTACGCTTGCAAAGCCAGTATCATATTATGTGTTAATTAAACACAAAAGTCCAATTATCTCACCTTGAAGCCATCTGACCAGAGTTATTT
This sequence comes from Thalassophryne amazonica, assembly GCF_902500255.1. Classification (NCBI taxonomy): domain Eukaryota; kingdom Metazoa; phylum Chordata; class Actinopteri; order Batrachoidiformes; family Batrachoididae; genus Thalassophryne; species Thalassophryne amazonica. The sequence goes on along the minus strand of NC_047103.1, from coordinate 154,489,809 downwards.
TCTTTAATGCACATCTTCATATGGTGTGCTAGCATTGTATAAAAGTTCATTGACTGGTTAAGACAATTTGCATTTATAAGACTCAACAAGCGATAGACACATATCCCCCCCCCCCCCCCAACCCCCACCCATCTCCAAGTTTTGTTTGCAAAAGGACCAGCACACTTTTTGCTTTCTCTCAAGGGATAAAATGGACTAATGCAGTTTCTCATTCACATAATGCCACATGACTTGCACATCTTCCAGCTGCACATAGTTGATCCTAATGGCAGCCTGCATCATGTCCTGTCAGTAATGTCCACTGCATCCTTTGTTCTTTAGTAATACTCCCTATCTGTGCCTTGCAGAAAACAGCAGAATGAAATGAAATGCCTAAATTGGCCACTGAGGCAGTAAAGAGAATTAACAAAAGAAAACATTCATCCAATTTAAATGGGCTTGGCAGAGATATGGTACATGAAACAGACAGTTTTATTCAAATTAAATGTTTCTGCTGAGAGCATTTTACGTGAGCAGAAGTATGACAAATGATTTTAAATGGGGAAAAAGAGCCTTTTCAGCTTATTTTAGTCTTTTTTTGGAGACTGGAACTGGTAAAGGCAGTGGAGGTGTCCTTGCCAATTACCTTGGCGTTTTCATCATGGAGGTCAAAGGTCAGTTCCAGGTTAGTGAGGAAGTGGTCAGCGAACTCTGGATACATATCCAGGACCTCCAGAATCTCATCCCTCTGAATGGTGTGGAGGTCGCAGTAGCTCAGCGCTCGCACATCTGCGCATGATTTGCCTGGTTTGGCAAACAAGTGGATCATCTCACCAAAGATGTCATTCTTACCTGAGGAAGAAATGGGCACGGGGTGGAGAATGAGGAGCAGGCCCGCAAAAGTAATGAACTAATTAGTCCTGTAAGATTTAAGTCAATGTGTTCTTCATAAACAATAATCTATCGACACAGTTGTTATTTCATTCAGTTTGGAAAAGAACACAAGAATGGACAGTATTAGAGCAGCAGAAAGTTACCTTCAAAGACAAATGGCAACAGAATGTAATTTATTTATTAATTGATTTCATTTATATAGCACCAACAAACAACACAACAAAACTGCCTCAAGGCGCTTCACACAAGTAAGGTCTAACCTTACCAACCACTAGAGCAAGCACACAGGAGACAGTGGTAAGGAAGAAGTCACTCTGATGATTTGAGGAAGAAACCACAGGCAGACCAGACTCAAAAGGGTGACCCTCTGCTTGGGTCATCCAGAATGTAGGGGAAGTGTACTTATATTGGACTGGTCCTGAAATTGGACCACTCAAATCCATAAAAGGCTATTACATCATCATGATGTAGAAATAACATCAACATGAGCAGATGAACTCTCACGTTCATCTACAATTCCGGTCAATCTTCATCTTCAAACACTAGTCTAGACCAGGTGGGAGAGTGAGTTCCCCCTCAGAGAATAAATGAATAGCTGTGCCCCCCGCACCAACACATATACACACAATTTCAATATCTTTGTGTTTCTTTTTATTCTTTTACAACATCTTAAACACATTTTAAAAGTATTTGTGCATTTTTAAGGAACGTCTATGCATGTACACACATTTTACAGCCTTTGTAAACATTTTAAACATGTCTTTAAAGAACTTTCTATTCTTCTATTTTATCCTTTGTCATATTTTAAACATCATTATTTTTAAACATTTAAACATTGCTGTGTGTTTTTAAATGTCTTTGGCATAACTAACACATGTTAACATAAATAATAAGGAATGGGTATTTATAAGATTTTATCAATATCGATGCCATTATCGATTCTGTTTATCCATCTGATTCCCTATTGATTCCCTTATCAATACCTCCTGTGAATTTTCTGTGTACTAAAAGTAGGCTTTACAGATTTTCTATGTCAATAACATTTTCTTGAGTCTTAAAGTAAATAAATATGAAATTGGTCACTGGATCCTTGATCTCTGTACATAAATAAAAATAAACAAAATCTGTATTTTTATCTGTAATGGCATGAATGTCACTCCACTCTGAGCTGAGCTCTTACAGCCGGCTGTGCTGCAAGTCAACATAATGTCCAGGTAGATGAAGTGCCTTATCCAAGGACACAGATGGGTACGCAACCGGGCGTTGAACCTAGATATACATATTGGTAGCCCAATCATTTATTTGTTTTTTGTCCACATGCAACCATAATTGGTGTTTCATATATGTGAGTTGGTTGCAAATATTTGTTAAAATTATAAAAATCTGGCATTGCAGTATCAAGAACTTAGCTGAAGGATTTCACTCCCAAAGAAATTCATGCAAATATGGTTGATATCTTAGGGGATGAACTTGTGGCTTTGTCAACAGTGTAAATAAGGCCAAATGAATTTATGAGGAGTAGATAGAGTGGTTATGATGATGCCCTGTTAATGGGCATCATCAAGTGGCCTGCAAGTGCCACCACCAAGAAAAAAACTTTGTGATTATAGAGATGGACAATAGGGGACTGACTCAGCCATCCTCACTGAAAGGGTTGAGAGGATTTTGCATATAGAACTTGGAATGTCAGCAGTTTCTGCTCAATGCATGTGACATCTTAGGATCTTTGGAGTGTTATGAAGACAAGGTTCACAGGTTTCCCAAAACAGTTCTCATCTCCTCCATAAAAAAAAAAGGCTTTGGCTGTGAGGAAGGTAATATCCTCAGTTTTCTGGAAAAGGGCTATGAGGAAAAGGTTAATGTGTTTGTGGACTACATTCCAAAGGACCAAATCATAACAACAAGGATATTGGCTTCAGTTTCATGAGTCAATAGTCTCGTTCAAACCCTGCATGATATTGAGGGATATGACCACTTATGGGGATAAGCCCACTTCCCGTTGCACAATATATACACAGATAACTTCACAGGGGAAAAGGTATACTGTTTGTTTTCGGATGCATCACCGAAGCAGTCGCGAAGTGGTTTTTACGGTTCCCAGTGGAGAAGGGAAGACGAGACGTTGGGTGACGTGTCAGTAAGCCTACACCAGCTAACCAGAGTAGCTACGTCTCTCACCTGCAAAACTGCCTTGACAACGTTTGAGCTCCGGGTCATAAACAAAACCACAACCACGTCCAATTTCCCACCGTATCAAAACTTTTTCTTTGCATTTTCACTTTGTTTACGTGTAATTTGCCCAAATACTCAGAGAAATGCCGTGCTTTTCCCCTCGGAAATGGAAGTAGAGAAATTATGTCATATGCGTATGTTTTAAGCCTTAGGGTCCACCCAATTAAGGCCAATTGCCCCTGAAAGCTGAGGAAGGGGTTCTTGTTTCATCAGTACCCTGCCCCAGCTCCAAAGTGGGCAGTTGCCATGGCTCTTGTAACCAAGTATGGCTTCCAACTGGATCCATATATCATTTTCCCGTAACCTTCTGAAACACAGGAAAAACGTTTGGCTGGAAAGAATATCACAGCAATGCCAGTGTCACATCTGTAATTAAGAGCCTTTTTTTGGCCATTAGGATATACTTATCTCGAAAGGATTCAATTTAAGAAGTTTGTGGACCTTAGAGGGGACTAAATTGAATAACAGCTCACAGATGGTCCCATTTAGGAAGGCATTGTGGCTATACTATGAATTTTCAACTGACTCGGGTATTGGTCTGCATCTCAGTGTTAATGTGTAAACCTGAGTGGATTTGCATGGAGTCTTCAATCGCCATCTAAAGAGTTGGATCTCATTATCTGGTAGTTTCTAAACCTTCATTCATACACCTCTGAATGGAGAACATTTTCCACAGGTCTATTGTGGTTTGGGCCAAACATTTGACCCTCTAATTTTAACTAGATTGCATGACAAAGACAGAAATGGAACTTTGTTTGAAAATTTACCTCTAAATTATGCTGTCTCTTGAGATGGCAAAATTGAGATAGGCCCATGCTTAAGTCATTATTTAGGCTACTACAGTAATAGCAGTCTGAACACACCAATAGCTGAAATAGCAGGAGTAATAAATAACCATGAAACTGTGTATGTATGTGTGTAAATATGAAAGTGTGGAAATGGAGCACTCAGCAGTTCTTAAGTAAATGTGCTGAGTTTCTACAACACAATAACACCCACTGCGACCCTATTGTGTCATTTGTTTATGCCAAAACATATTGGCTTGATAAAAACAGCTATTTAAAATGGATAAAAATGTGCTTTTACATACATTTTGGTGGTTGGGGGTAAGTGAGAAAGAGATGAGCCTAGAAAGAGACATTTTATGTGATTACAGTTGGATTCAGTCAATAACACCCACTTCTTTTTTATTCTGCCCACTCACTGTGATTTCTATCATCTCTGCTGCTATTGTCATTTCTCTGTAAATGAATACAGGTGCACTTTATGATCAACATATATCCTCCATTATCTTCATCCAACCATGCCGCCTTCTCCACTCTTTTCTGTCGTCTCCTTCATCTGACGCACGACTGGAAGGCTGCAGCAATCATGATGTTCTTTGAAGTAAATCATTTGAACATGACTGAAAGGCATATCGGATGATAACTCAGCTCTTCCACAGCAGAACACAGCCATCTTCACTTAGTGGGCCAGCCCGCTTCAACCCTCATGGAGGTACGCTTCTGTAAAGATGTGCCATTCTGGTGATGGCTGTGTTGCATTATAATGGATAGCTATCATTTGGACTGTGGTACAACTATTATTGCTTCAATGCCTATCAGCTTTCATAAGCTTCATATACCCATCTAAAACAAGACCAACATGAGGACCCAGCACTGGTTGTGTATGATTCATCCAAACCAGCAGGAAGAAGATCTAAACATGTCAATAAGACCCAGAACTTTTTATAACTTTGGCAACATTAATGTAATATAAGGTTAGATCAGATCTGGTGGCACAATGGCGCCATGTGTTGGCACACCCATCGCCCAATGGAAAAATCCTGGGTTGTGGATGGCAACCATTTAGGCAGACAACTGGTCAATCGCCACCTCCAGAGTGTAGCCATGTATTTGAAACAACCAGGTGATACATGATTGTCCCCTTGGCTTTTTCCATTTGACAGGATCCTCAGCACCTACCGCGTGCTGGGTAATCGGGAGAGTCGGGAGTTTTCCCGGTGGGCTGGTCCAACCTGGGGCTGTTGTGAGGGGGTGTTAATATATGTTAGGCTACACAGCAAGACACTTGGGCTGATGTATCTTAAAGAGAAGACATTAAGTGTTATAAATGTTTTACAATCATGAAAATTCACAAGAAAATAACTTAAGACTGCTTCTTTTGCAACGCTGTTGTCTTTTCCAAAGCCTAAGGTAGGGACATACCATTACACGTTTAACACCCCTATGCATTCATTACAGTTAGTTCAGTCCAACCAAGCCCTGTGCGCCCAGATGGGACTTGCGCTACCCATGAGTGAAAAGATGGACAGAAAAAAGCCAGGTGGAGCTGAAAAAGCTAGATTAAGAAAAAGAAAAGATTTGGAGGAAGATGCTGCCAAGTGTGCAAAGCTCATAGATATTTTTTCAAGAAGACAGAGCGAAGAGGGAAATGGTAAATAGGGCTGGGCATCAATAGGCTACGTGCCTATTATGCCCGGACGTCAGCCGTATCAACATTTGTAGTACAGTACCACCTCTTCCAGCTACTTACAGACTTCACTGACTTAAGCTGGACATACACTGTACGATATTTTCAATTGTTGTACTTGGCTCCAGCTCAAACTGTGCGACAAAACCGCAGGGTTTAAAAGTTCAGAGCACACGATTCATGGTCTCACACTGTACACCAGCCTTAGGTGGTGTACTGGTGAGTTAACAATACCGTTCTTGTTTTAGCTAAGTCTGGGTTTACACTGTGCGATTTTTGGCCCTTTTTCAGCCGATTTTTCACTCGTGCGAGAATTTTTTGGATCGCGCAGAGTTTCAGTTTAATCGTGTGGCCTGCATCGTGCAGTCTACATGGAGTAACGAGCTGTTTAACATCTCATGACCACCTCCCAATCGGGAATCATATGGTCGGATAAAAGTCAAACCTGTTTGATATTTTGGTCGGCCGTCGTGGCTCGTGAGGGTTCCGCGCTGTTGAAGCAGCTCTCCAAGTGTCTATGCACTGATTACCTCACACACTGTGCATGTGAGAGCAAACAGTGATCTCATGTAAAGTCGTGTTTTTTTATTGCGTTCCCTCGCAATAACCTAATATCATATTAAAGTTCATGCCTATCAGCACGCACAGTGAGTGGAATCAGGTGGGAGGAGACTGAACATATATGCTCGCGCGCGGACACACACACACAGCAGACAACAACGGGATTTACGACAGATGAGCAAAGCTGTAAGACTCTGTATGAAATATAGTTTATACAACAGTGTAAGTAGCAGCACCTGTTATGAATGTTTATGTTTTCTTTTTTACCGTCCTCTCGTGAATCACGTTGCTGTCTGCTGTGTGCGCACGCATATACGTTCAGTCATAAATGCCACAGCAGAACTCTTATTATCTCTGTGCGCTGGCGGTTTGTGGGCCGATTGGATATGAAACTCCTGGGCTGAAAAATGTTCCCAGCACACCCCTGCTCAGCACTATGGCATCTGCACATGGGATGTGACATAAGGCCAGAGCAAGACTGGGATTTTGAAGAGGTCTTGTGCATAACTTCAACAACCACAAGATGGAACCGGCCTTGGTCCTGAATCACAACCATTTAATCAGATAGTGTGTCCATCTGCGCCTCCCAAAAATAGTTATGCACAGAATCCTTTGAAGCCAAGTGAGACATGACGGTCCCCTTGGCCTTTTCCACTTGCTGGAGTCCTCAACACAGAGGCACTTGTATGCTGGATCATGCTGGATCATGCTTAGGCAAGCTTCCCCACATGGTCAAAATCTTGGAGGTGACATTCCTTCACAATGCAAATATTATGTCTCCCCATGTAATGATAGAATAGAAAAGAATAAAGTTTGTTGGCATTTGTGCAAGTACATTTAAGTACAAGCACATTGGAATTCTGGTGTGTTTCTCAGAGTCGCAAAGATTCTTCAAAAACAAGGCAAAATAACAGTGCCCTCCAAAAGTACTGGAACACTTGGTATTTCCATGAATGAAAAATCTCCGCTTTCTGGCAGATTTCTGCTTTTTTGCCAGTTGTGTGGGTCATTTTTGAGATCAGTGCAAATCCGTTGAGAAACAATGAGTGGGATTATATACTGTTACAGGCTTAGCCTGTCACCTTAAGAGGTTGGCCTTGTGGGTAATGTATGTGTAAAGTTGATCTGTGTTATGGGCAATGAAGTGTTCTTAAGCTCCTCTGTTAGCATGTGTGTGCAGTTTGTTTTTTTTTTTAATTATGAATGTAAAAAGCTGCAATGTACATGCCTGTCTGCACTCCACACATCAGCGTTAAAGCCTGATAAAGACCGATAAAGCCAGCTACACCGAGCCACAGCTGGGTAAGAGTATTCAGCATATAAACCAGAGGTCTTTCTACCACAGTTAAGTGCCAGAGTCTGGAAGGAGGTAACAGTATGTATAATGTGTTGCGTATCAGACGTGCGACATATACGCAGTTCTGTATTATAGACTGATGTCTGCATTACTTTCGGGTTGTTACCAGACTCTAATGTTGCGAAATCTGGGCCCGTCACATGTTTGTTTTTGTACTACGTATTAACAGTGTTGTTGCAAGTGCCTTTGCCCTGCAGGCTGTTAATGACCAGTCGTAAATAGGTCATTTCTGTTGTTTTTCGTGCCCGATAGCAATACAGAATTTTGTACCATAAAGATGTCTCATGACTTATATAAATCAACTCTACAATGAAGAATCGTTTCAGGTGGCACTGGTTTGATTGTGTTGTCCAAACCATGCTAGCGGGAAGCGAGGAGACTGCCGATTGTGTCCTCGGCGAATGTTTTTGCAAGATCGCTTTGCCTGGAAAAGTGTTGCGCATTTTCTGCCAGGATTCTGTTAGTTACGCTTCACATGGCGAGAAAGCATGGGAATGTCATGTCAATAGCAGTAAACATTGTAAAATAAAAGACCAGACGGATGAACTACACGCTGCCTGGTTCTTGCAAATCCTCAACAACATCGTATGGTGTCCATCCACTTTTCAAAGATGTGAAAACTAGACCAGAGGTGGCCAAACCAATTGTATCTGTAGACAACAGGTTGAAAAATTTAGAAGCAAGTAGATTGAAGTATATTTATGTAGTACAAGTGAAAAAAAGTGGTTGTGCATTACTTTACAGGTATGATTAGTTTCTGTTACTTTATGTTGAAAAGATGTATTTGTAAATTCTTGTGATAATGCTACTAGACGAGTGGTTTTGAATAAGGTTTTTTCTCACCAAAACGGGTGCTGCACTCACTGCAATTTATTGTCTGGAATAGCCCCAAATTACATCTCAGAGCTTCTAGAATTCAAATTAATTTTATTGCCAGTTTTCTTCAGACAAATCACTGAACATGTCTTGGACTTTACTTAAATTATAAAGAAATACAAATGGTATGGCACTCTATGGTAAATCTGTATGGAGTGGACAGTTCTCAAAAACTGATTGTGCAAAAAGGAGAAGAGTGAGGAAAGCCACCAAGACACCCAGACAACCCACAAAAAGTTACAGGCTTCTCTGGCTGTGATTGGAGAAATTGTGCATAGTGCATGTTTTGCATTTTGTATCACCAGTTATACAGCTTCATGATGAAGTGGTACAGAGGAGGATTTTATTAAAAAGAAGAGCTGAAAGTTCAACTCCAATTTTCCAGAAGGTTCATCTGAGATGCAAGCCTAAATCTGATGTTTTGGTGAAAGAAAATCCTGAAGAAAACTGACAATAAAACTGCTTATTTACAGGTATTATACCAAAGCGTTCCATTACTTACTTACTTATCATTTTGGCTTTTAGATTGTTAATTAATTTATATGAAGTTTGAGCTTGAGTTTAAGGAACATAATTTTTGTATGTGAAATGGTATAAACAAATTAAAAAGTGTGAAATACCAAATGTTCCAATACTTTTGGCGGGCACTGTATATAAAACACAATAGCGGAAGTATTTACATTGTATATGTAGATATACGTATGTACAGACCAACTCTGTGAATTGAAAAGTTAAAAAAAGAGCAGCTAGCATTGCTTTTTCTAGGAAAATTTAACAAGGGGGTGACACCAGATGCAAGGGAGTGGTGGGTATGGTGCAGTAGGGGAGCTTTTGAAAATTTGAGGTCAAAATGGGATATTCTGAGGCTTCTTAGAGGACTGGAACAACAACAACAGAACCTGGGAGCTGCCTGAAATAGGTCATGTTTACGCATTATTATTGTCATTTTGCCACGTTTTTAGTATTTTGGGAAAAAGTTGTTTATTACAAAAAGGTTTGCTATTTCCTGGCATCAGTGTTATGTATTTACAGAAGAATCAGTCACTGAGGGGAAGGCTGGTTGCTTGGAAGAATGCATAAAAAAACTGGCATTTCGGCAAGGGGCACGGTGCCCCTATTTCCCAGTTTAGAAAAACCCTCAGCTAGACAGCAAAGTGAAACTATTTTAAAATGTTTCAAAACTTTTGGAACTTGCAGAATGAACACATATGATTAAGCAAAGCATTTCATTAATCATATGTTTAAGAGACACATTCTAGATGCATGCAGAACATAGAAACAGCTTTAATGTATACAGCAGACCTACCCAAGATGGCCACAACTACATCATCTTTGAGGATTTCAATGGAGCCACGGGACACAAAGTAGAGCGCAGTCAGCACATCTCCACAGTGGACTAAGGTGTCCCCGGGGGGAGCATGGGTGGTCTTAAACCTCATGGCCAAGGCCCGAAGGCATCCTTTCGTGGCCCCACGGAATGCTTTGCAGTCTTGAAGGAGGCTCTTGTTGAGGTGAAGGCAGATATCTGCCTGCAGGCACTCTGGGAAACCCTTCAGGACCTGTGTGTGAAACATGGGTCAAAACAGACACAGTGAGGGTCAGACCTGATGTGGGTGTTTGCTGAAGCTATCAGCACTTTGACGTGCTGGAAATGTGCTTTAGTGTCGGGTGAAGCCGCAGGTCAGATTGGTTAGATTGCTGGAGAAATTTGACACAATTGCCACGTGTGTTCTTTCCTTCATCTCAAAACCTACACAGACCTCAATTCTGGCTTCTCAAAACCAAAGTTCAAAGCAAATTCTGATTGTTAGATGAGTGACAAGACAGTAAATTTTGGGACCGCATGCAAGATTAATAAGTAAATATGAATTAATTCTTGAATTCCTCAAAATCCATAACTCAAAGATACTTCACATTGATGGCCAGTGATCTGTCTGTTGCTGTGCAAAAGCTCCGACCCTCTAACGGTCCACTTGATTGTCTTCCTCCCAAACTGCTCAAATATGCATTTGATGTGGTTGGCCCTTATTTACTGAAGATCATGAATCTATCACTGACTTCTAGCTGTGTCCCTAGTTCATTTAAGCATGCAGTTGTTCAGCCCTTGCTTAAAAATAAAAATTTGGACTCTGAAGTCCTTGCAAATTATAGGCCAATTTCAAAGTTGCCTTTTCTGTCCAAAATATTGGAAAATTTGGTTTTTAAACAAATTCAAACTTACTTGATGGCATTTTAATGGCTTTTTGAAAAAGTTGTGCCATAGCACTGAAACTGCACTTAAGAGTTTTTAATGACTTAATTTTATCTGTTGATTCTGGTCATTCTATTGTTTTAATCCTTTTAGATTTAATGGCAGCGTTTGACACAGTTGACCATAAAATTCTGTTGTCACACCTTGAAAACCATGTTGGCATTAAAGGTACTGCCTTACGTTGGTTTACATCCTATTTTCTCTAATTATTGTATGGCTTTTGCCTTACAATATAAAGCACCTTGGGGCAACTGTTTGTTGTGATTTGGCACTATATAAATAAAATTGATTTGATTTGATTTGGAAAATCGGTCGTTTGCTGTGCACCTTGGCCCTTATTCATCTGATGTTGCCCCACTAAAATGCGGAGTACCACAGGGTTCCATTTTGGGCCTTTTATTGTTTTCTCTGTATATGCTGCCACTTGGGTCAGTTTTTAGAAAATATGATATTTCTTTTCACTGCTTTGCAGATGATCTGCAAATTTATCTTCCAAATTTATCTTCCGCTGTACCCGGGCAGAGACAGTTTTTGTAGCGGGAGACTACTGTTCCCACAATGCTGTTCGGCGGATGTTGTATGAACTTCCGGGTACTGAATAAAGACGGCTGGGGTTCCACGAGGCAGAGGAGACTTGGGTGTCCTGTTTGTACATGGTGTCAGAGAGTGCGAACTGCCTCCACCGTATTTTGAGTGCAGTACAGTGTAATTAACTTGCGAAAGTTTTCGTGCAGTCGCAATCCGAAAATGACCGACAGGCAGGCGAAACACGGCCACGACGGACACCCGCGCTAGCTACGAGGTGGGTGCGCTCTGTTAAGCATGGGCCTACATGTCGGTGGAGGGAGACGTGGTCGGCTCCCGGACAGTTCGGATTCTGGACACAAAGCAGCCAGAGATCCACTCATTACGATGGCGACCACGGTACAAATAACTCCCCCAGAGACATTTGACTTTTCTCATCCGGCTGAATGGCCAAAGTGGATCAGAAGGTTTGAAAGGTTTCGTATTGCAACCGCTCTCGACAATAAGCCTGACGAATATCAGGTCAACTCACTTCTGTACGCGATGGGAGACACTGCTGACGATGTTTTGGCTGTCTTACCACTGAATGATGCAGAGAAAAAGAAATATGCAACTGTTAAAGAGGCATTTGAGAAGCATTATGTTGGAAAACATGTCATTTTCGAAAGAGCACAGTTTAATTCCAGACGGCAACAAGAGGGTGAGAGTGCAGAATCATTCATCACAGCTCTACATAAACTTGCAGAAAACTGTGGATTCGGAGTGCTCAAAGATGAACTTATACGGACAGAGTTGTAGTTGGCATAAGAGACAAAAGACTGTCCGAGCAGCTACAAATGGACTCAGAGTTAACCCTTGCTAAAGCCATTCAGAAAGTTAGGCAGAGCGAATCTGTAAAGAAACAACAATTAATACTTCACAGCAGCTCTGCAGAAGGGAAAACACTGAACATGGATACTATAAGGTCAAGCATGAAAAGAGGGAGAACAGAGACACGGCAGAAGAAAGAACAAAGGCCACCCAAGCAAAGTGATAGGGAATGTAGCCGCTGTGGCCGCAAGAGCAAGCACTCATGGAAGGATTGCCCAGCTAGAGAAGTACAGTGCCGAAAATGTTTGAGGAAAGGACATTTTGCTGTAGTTTGTCGCAGTAGTGATGCTGCAAGGGTATGAGAAGTGACGGAAAGTCTAAAAGATACGGACAGTGAGGATTGTGTGTTCCTGGGAGAAGTGGGGACAGTGAGGTCACAGCCCTGGATGCAAAAGGTCAAGCTAAATGGGGAAAACATAGACTTTAAACTTGACACAGGGCAGATGTTACGTCTATTCCTGAGGGACTATACAGCCCAGATAGGATGGTAAGCTGCAGAAACCTAAAAAGACACTACTGGGGCCAGGCAGTTACCCACTCAATGTTAAAGGCTGCTTTGGGGCACAACTGGCAGTGAAAGGACACAGTGTATCACAGGAGGTCTACCTTGTGTCAGGTCTAGTTCAGCCACTGTTAAGCAGACCTGCATGTGAGGCTTTAGGCCTCGTGTATAGGGTCAATATGGTCACTGAATGGAGATAGATTTCAGGGCGGCTTACCCAGATGTGTTTAAGGGTTTAGGAATGTTGAAGGAGCCATATCACATTGAGCTAGAGCAGGGAGCCATACCGGTAGCCCTATCCGCCCCGCGACGGGTACCGCTTCCCCTCAGAGATGCAGTGAGAACAGAGCTGCACAGGATGGAGGAGATGGGAGTTATCTCCAAAGTCACTGAGCCTACGGAGTGGTGTTCGGGCATTGTTGTGATCCCCAGACCAGTAAAAAAGCCTCCCAGAATATGTGTGGACCACACCCCTGAATGCAGCAGTAAAAAGGGAACGTCATATTCACCCAGCAGTGGATCAAACACTAGCAATGATGAAGGATGCTAGAGTGTTCACAAAGCTCGATGCCCGTTCTGGATTTTGGCAAATTCCTCTGACACCCGAGTCAAGGCCGCTCACAACCTTCATCACGCCTTTTGGAAGGTTTCAGTTCAACCGCCTTCCTTTTGGCATAGCGTCGGCACCGGAACATTTCCAAAGGAGAATGTCGCAGATGCTGGAAGACACCAGCCGAGAATCAACGAGCCGCTCTGCTCAACCAGCTGCAACGGCTGCAGCTCAGTTTCATTATATGTACAGTCATAGAGAAATAGTTTGTAAAATCAGCTTCAAGCTGCAAGATTGAAAAGCAAAAGAGATTATTAAATAGTTATTTCTCATTTATGCTGTTTGTTATCAGCAGGACTCCTCAAACTAATACATTTACAAAGGTTTGATGAGAAGGCCACATTAGAGGTTAATTTTCTTCAAGAATTTCTCAAAACTCTATTTTTTCTTTGCTCACAACTTCTTCGGGTGTAGCTGTCCGTGGTGCTGATCACACTAATTGCTGCACATTTTAAAGTAACATGCAGCATTTAATTGCCTGTCAGGCATTTATACAAGCAAAGCGTCGTAAAGCTCGCTCATGGTACAGGGTGTCCTAAACAGGAAGTGCCAAATTTCAAATCCGCAATAAAACAGGAAATGTTCGAATGTCAAACACTTCCTGGATTGACAGATGAGATCCTGTGGAATCTCGCGGGAACTCAGTGGCAAGCTCGCACTCAAACAGGAAGTGCCAACTTTTCAGTCACAGTGAAACAGGAAATGTTGAACACTTCCTGGCATGGGTGGAGTTAGAGCGGAGGCCGGGGTTTCACTGGACTCCCCTGAAATCTGATTGGACACAGATGATTGACATGTCACAGCACCACACGTCTGGTTGAAAGACCTGCATTTTGAAATCAGTGAGTCACATTGACTGCTCAGTTCTTCCTGTGCAGTTTGTGCTGTGTACCACAAAAAGTTCTAATCCATCTTAGTAGAAGAAAGAAAAATGTTTACTTTAGATTTGAACTGAACACGTTGTTTGAACAACCCAGTCTCATGGCAAGTCGTGATTCAGGAGCATGAAATATACATGAATCTATTGGTTTGTGATATTGTGATGAAAAGTGCCTCATTTTCGTCACGGCAGCATGAATTCATTCTCATTCATTCCATGATGCGTGCACGAAATTAAAAGTGAAATGGGGAGGGGGGGGGGGGGGGGTGGTTATGGTTAGGGTGGGGGGAATGAGTACGATTAGGTTATGGTTAAGGTCAGGGTTGGTCATATATAGTGCAGCAGATAAGAGACTATTTAGAGTGGAATGCTGCAAATGGTGATACAAGCATCAAATTCAGCACAAATAATCCATAGACATTAACTCTTTTGAAAAAACTGATTGGCCACTTGAATTTTCAATAGGCAGCCAGGCAGAGGTCAACTGAAGAATTACACAGGCGTCAAATTTAAAAGATACTCCAATCATATAAAAAACTACACCACATTATTTGCCTGATCATAAAGATTCCAAAAAAGGTATCGTTTGGACAATCTGTGACTGAATGTTATGGAGTTATGAGATAAAAGCAGCAAGAATGGTGACAAAGGTCAGTTTCAGTTTGTACAGGGGTCAAAAGTTGAAGTTGCTCCATTAATTTTGCTCCAGCTGTATTTGTGCTGAATTTGATGCTTGTATCACCATTTGAAGGGTTGTTTCAGTTGTCTGCTACACTAAGCCCACAGAGCATGAACCAGCTGCTGTCTGTTAGCTTAAACATGTATATAAAACCCCCAGAATTAAAGGAGAAATGTTGCTTTTAACAGCCTGGACTTCATTTCTGGCATAAAATACGGTCGTTTACTCACCAATATAAGTTTGGTGTGACTAGAAGTCCATCATTCTAACCAGCCCAGTCTCACGGTTTTTTTTTTTCGTGCTCGTGGCATGAAATGAGTCATATTTTCGTGACGGGGCTTTTTTTTAACTCAATAATACTAACCCTACTCCAACCCCCAACCCTACACTCACTCACTCATCTTCAACCGCTTTTCTGGGTTCGGGTCGTGGGGGCAACAGCTCCAGCAGGGGACCCCAGACTTCCCTTTCCCCTGCCACATTGACCACCTCTGACTGGGGGATCCCAAGGCATTCCCAGGTCAGTGTGGAGATATAATCTCTCCACTTAGTCCTGGGTCTTCCCCGGGGTCTCCTCCCAGATGAACATGCCTGGAACACCTCCCTGGGGAGGCATCCTTACCAGATGCCGAAACTACCTCAGCTGGCTCCTTTCAATGCGAAGGAGCAACAACTCTACTCTGAGCTCCCCACGGATGACAGAACTTTTCACCCTATCTGTAAGGGAGACACCAGCCACCCTCTTGAGGAAGCCCATTTCGGCCGCTTGTACCCACAATCTAGTTCTTTCAGTCATGACCCAACCCTCATGACCATAGGTGAGAGTAGGAATGAAGACTGACCAGTAGATTGAGAGCTTTGCCTTTTTGGTCAGCTCCCTTTTCATCGCAACAGCACGGTAGAGTGAATGCAATATCGCCTCTGCTGCGTCGATTCTCCAGCCAATCTCACGCTCCATCATCCCCTCACTTGTGAACAAGACCCTGAGGTACTTGAACTCCTTCACTTGGGGCAAGACCATATTCCCTACCTGGAGTAGGCAATCCATTGGTTTCCTGTTGAGAACCATGGCCTCAGATTTAGAGGTGCTGATCCTCATCCCAGCTGCTTCACACTCGGCTGCGAACCGACCCAGTGAGTGTTTGGAGGTCACCGGCCGATGAAGCCAACAGGACCACATCATCTGCAAAAAGCATTGATGAGACCCTGAGCCCACCAAACCGGAAACCCTCCTCCCACTGACTACGCCTTGATATCCTGTCCATGAATATCACACACAGGATTGGTGACAAGGCGCAGCCCTGGAGGAGGCCAACCTCCACCGGAAACAAGTCCGACTTACTGCTGAGCCCCTGAACACAGCTCTTGCTTTGCAAGTACAGAGAATGGATAGCCCTGAGAAGGGCCCCCCTCACTCTATGCTCCCGCAGCAACTCCCACAGTATCTCCCGGGGTACCCGATCATACGCCTTCTCCAAGTCCACAAAACACATACAGACTAAGGTCAAACTAAGGTACACCTAAATATCTTTAAAAAAATAAAATAAAGAAAAAAAAGAGAGAGTAGAGCCACTTAGGTGCCTGGTCTTGAGAACCAGGGATGGTAGGTTGAAAAGCTTTATTATCCCATGGGAACTCTCCCTACCCACCTAAGCAGCTGAAGAATATGGACAGCATGTATATAAGTGACATTTACATGACAGTTTATATGACAATATTGAGATATGATAATTTGGCCATATGGTGCAGCCCTATTGTCAACTAGCTGAAAACTTAGAATTTTAATTTACATCTACATAAAAAAAAATGCTTAAAGTGGCCGGGGGTTAAGAGGGCTGTAATTAGGGGGGTCAGCTGAAAAGCAAAAAAAGAAAAATGCTTAAAAAGGTGGGAGGTATGGGGGGCAGTGCTCCTCCAGAAGATGAAAGGCAAAATAAGGAAAATGCTTAAAAATGCGAGGGGTCTTGGGGGGGGGGCAGAAGACCTAAATGACATGGTGAGATGCTGTGAACAAACATCCCTAAATCCTACATACTGCAGCTTTAAGATCAAAGCTTAACTCAGTAGGAATAATCAGTGTCACAATATCCCAGTTGTTTGAATCCTGATTTATATAATTTGAGAGTATTTTCTAATGTAAACATTTGAATGTCGGCTGATGTTTGATTGTCATTCGTGATTATCATATCCTTTAATAAAAATTAAATGAAGGGATGTAACGTGAGTCCAGAAGCAATCAGCAGCAGTTCTGCCGTCACTAATGTGTCACTGGATGTTAGATCACTTTAAGACTCCGTGATGTGAACACTTGTGAAGCAGCCTGTTTGGTTTTATGGATCTCCCTGCCCTTTTCCCCCTGCCCTGCCCCGCCCCTGCACACCTGTTGAGGTGCTGCTGCAGCAGGTCTAGCCGTTGCTCCACTTCCCCGTAGGTGAGGTCTGTGTCGCTGTCGTCCTCCACGGCCGGTGTGTCTCTACACTGAGCCGCTGCTGCTGCCTCCTCCTCTGTGCCCCCGGGGGGACGCTGCCGCACCCACTCATCTGTGGGGACAAACACGAAGCGTAAACGATCTGTGTTAATAGAGTGCGGCCTCGTGGGAAATGTCCTCTGATAATGTGCCCGCTCATCATTTGGCTCAGATCAGTTCCTGTTCCCCCGAACCCTCCCCTCTGTCATACTCCACAAAAACACACCACTAAGCCCAGTTTCTGCGGGTGAGGAGAAACGAGAGATCGCTGCAGTTTAAATCAACATTTCCTGCTGGTACTATTGTGCTGTTTATAGGAATCAATATCACTCTGCGCTCTGCTCTGACGGAAATCTTCTTACAGCTGCAACAGCTGAATTATGGGATATTACCATCAAATCAACTCCCGCTGACACAGTTTCCCATCTCCGTGTAAACAGTTTAAACTGTCAGTTAAAATGTAGAGCAGTCCTGAGGCAAAGGCGTTTGTGTTATCCTGTGTGTGCACGAGCTTTGCTCGGGCTGAATGAGTTTCATGAGGTTTCTGACAGAAGGTCATGTGACGTCGGGGAGACACAGACCGACACATGATGAGTTTGTGTGATTTCTCACATGTGACTGTTTGTGCTGCATTGGGATCTGCAGGAGGACTCCATTACTCTCTCAGGTCTCTGTTTTGGGAGCTTAGACTCAGGACCTCACGGAACACACAGCTCAAATGTTCCATTCAGCTACTACATTTAAAGTTCAAATAAAGTCAGTTTTAACTGACCTCGCCCTTTCCGACGCCTGATCAATCAGAGGATATGTGAGATGTAAACAAAAGAAATTTGTCCTTCGGGGTTTTTCTCCAGCATGAACAGCTGAATTATTTATGGGGCTTTGTCTCGCCCATCCATCCAAACCATAGTCATCAAAGATATCATGGTGTTCCTCTCACTGCTAGATGGATCACCTGGTGCAATAGTGCTTGTGCTGTAGGAGAAAGCTGTAGAACCTGGAGATAACAAATGCAAACCTCACAGAGAGAGACCAGGCGCAGATCTAGTTTTAGGTGGGTGGGTGAAACAAGATGATGATCTAAGTGCACAGCGCAAGTGCATTTGAGTGTCCAACTCCACTTTGCTCTTTAGACGGCATGTAATCTGAGAGCAGAGTAAGATGCAGGGTGCAAAGGGATTCTATTTATTTAGGTAATTAATCATCTGCATGTAACATAAATCACACCATCAGATTCTCATTTTCGTTAAGAGTTATGTACAGTTCTATGCGGAAAGCGTAAAATGTTGCAGCAGATCATTTGCAGAACCAGCGTCCACCACAACACCCTGAGGTGAAGCATTTGTATGCCTTGTTCCCACAACACCTCCTCGTTCTTCTGTCACTTTTGTCTGTGATGCTTTATCTTGTCTGTGATGCCATGCTTTCACCTGCATCTGATGGTTGGATGTTAGCAAAATTAAGCTTTTTGCTGGTCTTCATGAAACTAGGTGGAATGAAGATTATTATGATTTTGAGAGAAATGGGTTAAAAGCCACGGCGACTGACTAAAGGCACCTTGACACTTGCACAAATTTGATCCCTGCACTGCTATGCAATTCATCATGACAATGCGTCCCGCTTGATGCTATGCTTTGTCCCGCTGGACGCCATGCATTGTCCCTCTTGATGCCATGTCATATAATATAATCATTTCATAGCCGATGATGCATTTGCTCTCAGAACTTGGCTGAAGAAACAATTTTCTCATTGCTTCCAAGTTGTCTCCTGTGCGTCATGCAGTGGAGAATGCATTTGGAATCTTGTCTCAAAGGCAATTATTTACTATACGGGGTCTGTTAGAAAGTATCTGACCTTTTAATTTATTTCAAAAACCATATGGATTTGAATCACGTGTGATTGCATCAGCCAAGCTTGAACCTTTGTGCGCATGCGTGAGTTTATAGCATTGCTATATATATATATAGCAATGCATTGATAAAACAGCTGCATTTTCATTCCTTCTTGAGTTAGATAATGTATCTGTAAAGTTATGTTTATAGCTGTAACATCTCGTCATAATTGTTCAGAAGTCCTGCGCACAACGACATGCAGTGACACGCAGTGTTTTGAATAGTCAATGTTCATGACTAGTTCACAAAATTAATGTGTGCCAGAGATTTTGAACATTTCTAAATTTTCTTTGCGCACTGGCAGGCAGCTGTGCACAATTCACACACAGTTTACAACGAGTTTACTCATTGACACGCCAGACTGTGTGCCAGTGCAAGTGTCAAGATGCCTTAAGATTAAAATTTGGGCAGAATTTTTATATGCAGGGATATTTAGAACTGGAACACTAATATGAAGTCATGTCTCAACTTTCT
This sequence comes from Thalassophryne amazonica, assembly GCF_902500255.1. Lineage (NCBI taxonomy): Eukaryota > Metazoa > Chordata > Actinopteri > Batrachoidiformes > Batrachoididae > Thalassophryne > Thalassophryne amazonica. Next base: position 154,470,288 of record NC_047103.1, on the reverse strand, counting down.
TTTGGTCACTTTGACCTTAGGTAACAATGAAAGGTCAAACTCAAAATCAGAACTATTCAACTCAAACAGTTTGGTGACAATATTTTATTAAACTAAAATGAGGACAAATTAATTTTTTCAAGAATTCAGTTTTAGACAGAACTGATCACATATATATTTTCGTATTACTGAATCACAAAGAATTTATTTGGTGTGGGTGTTTTGTATTATATTGTACCATTACTGTGAACTAGTGACTTCATCTGTAGTGTCGCAGTATCCCCAGCTGCAAATGGGGACTGGCCGAGGCTGGGACAGTAACCTGCAATGGGCTGGTTTCCCATGCAGGGAAGCAGTCTTAGACGCTCATCTGTTTCACACTATGGAATCCAGGGATAAGCACCAGCACCAGCAGGCCTCAAGGATTATACGAGGTCTATTAGAAAAGTATCCGACCTTATTATTTTTTCAAAAACCATATGGATTTGAATTACGTGTGATTGCGTCAGACAAGCTTGAACCTTTTCACGCCTGTCGGTTGCGTCATTCGCCTGTGAGCAGGCTTTGAGTGAGGAGTGGTCCACCCCTCTCGTCGGATTTTTCATTGTTTAGGAATGGCTCAGAGACTGCCGCTTTGCTTGATCAAAAGTTTTTCAGAAACTGTGAGGGACATCAAAGTGGACACCATTCGAGAAATTCAGATGGTTTTTGGTGAAAATTTTATGGGCTTCAAAGAGATTACGGAGTGTTACTGTCGCTTTAAGGACGGCCCAGAGCAACGGTGCCACATGGCGCAAAGCAACGCCGTGATGAAGCCTCACGGGACATGTTCTGACATGTCCAGGCACATCCACAATTTCTCGGATAATCACTCGATGGAAAAACCACCGACAGCTGTCTGAACGCCATCTCAAAGCCGTCCTGTGAGACCAAAATGGAGGTGGTTTTGTCTTGCTCCAGTAGCGAATCCATCGTGATGCGCGAAGCCTCCGCTCGGCTTTCCATGACAAAATCTCTTGTTAAAAGTGAAATCTGCCAGAAAATGGTTGATGTCCAACTCTTGTGATAACCAGAGAAATGGCACACAATGGTCACGGATCCAGACAGCCATCCATTTAGAAATGAAATGGTTGTTCAGCCTGTCGATGGCGGCCTCGGAGCGCGGCGCACCCCACAGCCGCTGGGGGCTGTCCTTAAAGCGACAGTAACACTCCTTATTCTCTACCAAGCCCGTAACATTTTCACCGAAAGCCAGATAAATTTTTCTAATGGTTTCCAGCTGCCAGTCTCTAACAGTTTCTGAAAAGATTCTGATGGAAAAAAAGCCCATATCTTTCCGCCATTTCCTGGCAATGAAACAACGACGAGGGGGCTGGACCACTCCTCACTCAAAGCCTGCTCACAGGCGAATGACGCAACCGACAGGCGTGAAAAAACTCACGCATGTGCACGAAGGTTCAAGCTTATCTGACGCAATCACACGTGATTCAAATCCATATGGTTTTTGAAAAAATAATAAGGTCGGATACTTTTCTAATAGACCTCGTATAGGAGTTCTTATATTATATTGTACAAGGAGTTCCACATTGACACATAAACTAAGTGTTGTGTTACACTGTAGTTGATACATTGGTGAATCTGATTAATTACGACTAAGCATCTTAATTGAAAACATTTACATAAGGGCAGTATTATTGTTTTTGACTGCATAGTTGGTCTGTTGTTCTTTGATGGCAGGCTTCACTCACTACTATTGCTTACTGTATGTTTCTAATCAATGCTGTATCTAGCTTTCGTAATAATCTTTTAAATTCCGTAAGAGACTGAAATGTGACCTGACTTACTGGATAGTGTAATCTCAACAACATGATTTACTTAATCTTTCCTGTAAATCCTTTATTTGGTGATAACCTAAGATCAAAAGAGGGTGACCCTTGAATATAATCCTCTTAAATATCATTACTGAGTGGCTTTTTGGTTTCATCATCATGGCACATAATCCTTGTTTAGATTTTTAATAGGTGTGACATTGCTTTTGTGGGGCTTACAGATATTTGGGTTTTTTCTAAATCAATGTCTGAGCCAATTACCACAGCGAGGGAAAACTTTTGGAAGAGCATGATCAGAAATTTACCAGAGTTGTCATGTCTGATTAAACAAAGATGCTATTTTAACAATTTCCCCAGTGCTCTTTTGCCAACATCTTTTTCTTGTCTCTTGACATTTCTATAACAATAGAAAGAAAAATATAACTGAAATGACAGAAGACATAAAGTCTTCCGAAGAGGTTTTATGCTCATTCTGTTATATAGTGAGCAAAAAACAAACAAACAAACAAACAAAAAAAACCTCAAACAAACAAAAACTTATCTAACCAGAAAACAAGCGTGTTGCGCATGGGGATCCATGGGCTCTAGATTGGGTTAGGGTCAGTGTTCATAAAATAGGTAACTGACATTTTTCATGGGTGGTAATAAATTCTGCAAAGTTTCTATAATGATTTGGAATGGTGTGTGAGTCCAGAGTGTAATTACCAATGTCCATTGTTCACTGTTGCTAGGTAACATCTGTAATTTCTCCAAAAATATTTATTTTGGCATTCATCCTTGACCAAAATACATAAACTTGGCTTATATATAGATAAAATTACATAGATGGGAATGGAAACATGACGATGAAACAGAAAGGCTCTGCTCATACCACAAAAATACAGTGCCTTAGACGTGTTGGAGGGTTCAGGTGATTCATACAAATACGTAATGTCTTCTCCAAATGAATTCAGCACCCCATCATGTCCACAGTCATTTTTTTTTTATAGCAAATAGCAAATAATAGCAAGTTCAGCAGTTTTGGCATTCAAGCAGTAAGAATTTTTAGTTGTAATCATTTTTGTGTCATTAGGTAAATGTACATTAAAAAGTAAATGTACAATATTGTGTGGCTACAATTTACATGGCCATATGTGTGGTCATGACAACCTTATTATTTGGCTACAAGTTATTATTGTGTGGAATGAAATCCTTGTTGTGTTTCCACAAGTTATTTATATGTGACCATGAAATCCTGATCGTCTGGCTGTGACGTCCTTATTGCACAATTACTGTGTGGCCACACATGATCAAAACATTATGCAATTATTTCTCCAAAGGTTTGAGGAAAAAGACTGGGAAAATAAAGAGAAACCAAGGAATGAGATACTGTGATAACCTCAGTGGTTTTTGTGTAACCATGAATGGTGTGCACATTTTTCCCCTTCATGACACCTCCTGAGCTGAGATCTTTTATAATTTTACCAGATTTGTGTCACCTTTATATGATGGGTTCTGTGTCTTGTCAACATCTACAGCCTCGCTCAGCCCAATGTCCAGGGTGTGGTCTCGAACCACCGGGTATCCCAGCACACCAGAACACAGCGGCTTCTGCTCCTCCTCCTCCTCTCTGCCTTCCTCCTCCTCTTCCTCCTCATCCTCCTCTCCCTCCGCTGCAGACTCTCTCCTGTGATCGGCTGCGGAACAGGTGTAGATGTGTCTCCCCTGTCGGGTCGTAGTCCGTGGCCGCCAGCTCCTTGTGGGAGCCTAAAGAGAGATACGATAATCACAAAATCTGCTGGGAGAAGACCGACTTCTCCTCTGGGGATGTTGAGAGTGCCTTATTATTTATGACAACAGGTTTGACAAGTGTTTTCTTTGGCGTTTACGGAGGACAAACAGTGTCAAAGCAGGATGGAGCCATTTAGATGTGTTACAGACAAAAAAAAAAAAAAAAAAAATAAGGCTTTTACTTGTGCACAGTTCACTGATTCATACTCATAATAATCACTTCCTCCGTGATGAATCTGGACACGACTGAATCGTCTCCATCTCCACTCCTGTTATATTGAGAGATGGCAAAACGCTACGCAGTGGGCCTGTAACCATGGTTACCAATTAGATTTGATTGAATCGCAGCCAAACTGCTGAGTAGTGCTGCACGGAGGTGCTCTTGTCTCCAAAGCTCAAGTCTCCAAGCTGTTACAAGTCAAATTATAACTGGTCCCGCAGTGCGAGCCTTCACTCTCACTCAAATGCAGCGCATTCTGTTGGTTTCAAAGCGCAGTGAGGCAGTCAGGTCACAGGGTCACTGATGTGAAGAGCTTTTTCTTAATGGTAAACACTGATCAACTGCACCTGCTGTTGGCATCAGGTGAGCAGTGACACTCCAGGTTTTAGTCAAATGTTTCAGTTCTACAATCTCAGCACAACTTGGAAAAAGGGCAAGCAGGAAGGAGTTTAAAACAGATAAAGGAGATCTTTTCTGAAACTAGCCAGGGTTCAGCGGTCATTTTAAATTTCTAATTGCTTATTTACCCCAATTTTGGCAAAGTGGTGGGCCAACTACTTCTTCTTTCGGCTGCTCCTGTTAGGAGTCGCCACAGCAGATCAATCATCTCCATCTCACCCTGTCCTCTGTATCTTCCTCTGTCACACCAACCACCTGCATGTCCTCCCTCAGCACATCCATAAACCTCCTCTTTGGCCTCCCTCTTCTCCTCCTGCCTGGTGGCTCCATCCTTAGCATGCTTCTCCCTATATACCCTGGGTCCCTCCTCTGCACATGTCAAAACCATCTCAATCTTGCCTCTCTGACTTTGTCTCCAAACTGTCCCACCTGAGTTGTCCCTCTGATGTTTGTTCCTAATCCTGTCGAGCCTCGTCACTCCCAAAGAGAATCTCAACATCCTCAGCTCTGTCTCCTGTTTTTTTGTTAGTGCAACCGTTTCTAAGCTGTACATCATAGCTGGTCTCACTACTGTCTTAGAAACTCTCCCCTTCCACCTGTTTTCCAAGTCTAGCTTCTACTACTCTTTCCCATAACTTCATGCTGTGGCTGATCAAATTTACGCCTCTGTAGTTACTGCAACTACAGAAGAATCCTTGTTCTTAAAATAGGAAGCAGCACACTTCATCTCCACTCCTCAGACATCCTGTCACTTTCCAAGATTTTATTAAACAGTCTAGTTAGAAACTCCACTACCATCTCTCCTAGATATTTCCATGCCTCCACTGGAATGTCATGTGGACCAACAGCCTTTCCAAGCTTCATCATCTTCATAGCCGCCCTCACGTTATCCTTACTAATCTCTCGTACTTCCTGATTTACTCTCGCCACATCATCTAGCCTTTTCTCTCTCTCTCATTTTCTTCATTCATCAGCTGCTCAAAATATTCTTTCCACCTTCTCAGCACAGTCTCCTCACTTGTCAGCACATTACCATCTGCATCTTTATCACCCTAACCTGCTGCACATCCTTTCCAGCTATGCCCCTTTGTCTGGCAATCGGTACAAGTCCTTTTCTCCTTCCTTACTATTCAACTACTTGTACAGCTCGCAATCTGCCTTTTCCTTCACTTTGACCACTTCTATTTTTGCCTTACACCACATCACCTGTCTCCTGTACTCCTGTTTACTTTCTTTATCTCTGCGACTATCCTAAAACTTTTTCCAGCCTCTTTCTCCTTATGTTTTCCTGGACATCTTTGTTCCACCACCAGGTGTCTTTGTCTTCCATCCACTGTCCAGATATCACACCCAGTGCCTTCCTAGCTGTCTCCCTCACCACATCTGCAGTACTTTTTCAATTGTCCAAAACTGCTTCCCCTCCTTTCAGTGAGTCTCTCACCTACTCATGGAATTTTACACAACAGTCTTCCTCCTTCAGCTTCCACCATCTGATCCTTTGTTGAGCTCTCAGTTAAGTGCCTTGCAAGGCTGCACACCAAATGGCTGTGTGAATAGTTGAATGGGACACATCACTGTTCAGTGCTTTGGGTGTCTGCAGGTTAAGTTAGGCTAGGAAGCATAGAGCTGGTCCGCATGTCACCACATCCACCACATACAAAACTATTTTGGGTCCTGGCTGCCCAAATCTGGTCTAGGCACACAATCGGCTCCATTCCCAACAACAGAAATAACTGTCTATCTGCTGCAGCCAGGTGAAACATGGGCATACCCTTGACCTTCTCAACACTGCGGCACCCGGGTGCTGCATCAAGCACAGAGAAATGTGCCACGTGGTCAAAATATCTGAGATGAGTCCATCATAGCGCAAGTGATACTCCTCTTCTGAGTTTCCCTAAGCAACAATTTGTTTGACACAAAGTGATTCCAGTGGTACCCAAGGATCCTCCTGACCTCTAGTCATCACCATAGGTCAATGGTTATCATCCAAACCTCGCAGGAAGACAGAAAGCAAAAGGACTGGATCATCATTCTCCTACAAAGGTTTCAGCAATGCCAAACACCTCTGTGCATTGAAACTCGTGACTCCATAAGATCTTCCCAGGTGTCTCTTGATCTCACAGGGCGAGGACACAGAGACATGAACGTTACTGTCAAGATTACTGAATGTCTCGCCACATACAGATACACTTGTGATGGCAGAGTCCAGGACGTTGTCTTGATCCAGGACAATCACAAACCCAGACCCTCAGATTCCTCAATCAGCTTGTCAAGTGTTGCAATCAGAACATCCACTGACTCCGCTGACAGCAACGTCTGTGAAGTCAAGGTTAGTAAACCTTTTCTTACCAACAAAAGTCACCGAAGCTGCTGGTTTCCACAACCCCACCTAATACCCCGTCCATCACACCTAATGAGTGTTTGCACAAGATGGTGCAGTGCCACATATATGTTGTCCATTTGAAAGGCTGTCAACCACAGAAAGACCCATTACTATATAATGTACATTTTAAAAAACTCAACAAATTTTACAGTTGATCACTTGAAGAAAAGCTTACCCATTTTATTTAAAATCTTAAACACTTGAACCAAGGTTAGTCTGTTAGTTGTAGCTTGATCAGTATGTCTGAGATGGGGACGTGTTCAGGCTTCATTTGTGCCACCCAGATCACACAGGGGCTTACCTATGCTCCACCTCTTTAACCATTTTTGGGTTGGCCAGGATGTCGGCCAAGGTTTTATAACCACAGCATGGTTGCCTGGATTAAACAGTAGGTAAAAGGAAAAAAAAATGCTCATGTTCTCCTGAATGTGCTGTAAAACTTACTTAAAATATGCCCATAAGGAGCCCAGTGACCAAAGCCATCAGTACACCAAATCTGGTGTAGATACGATCAAAAAGGTAAATTTGTATAAGCATCACATTTTGGAAAGCAAAATTAGGATAACTGGCACCCTGCTACTGATGTTGCTGTTTGTCAGGGTGTGTGTGTGTGGTGTGCGTGTGTGGTTTTTCAGTCTCTCTGACCTGCAGAAGATTTCCTCCTGTAGGACACTCGTCTTCGACATTTGATGTCATCCATGTTACAGTCAGAGGTTTTGGGTACGTTGTCTGTAACCAGGGGACCAATAAATAAATAAATAAAAACAGTGACCAACACCATGTCAGCATATAAGGGCACTCATTTCAGTGCCGACCGAACCTAAGGTCTAAATCACCCAATTGTGATAAAATAAAAAATAACGACATATCCTTCCACAAAACACATAATAATAAAATAAAAAACACAACAATTTTGTGTTTGAGTATATTGAAGTTATCTTTGTAGATCGCAGCAGCAACCCAAGTTGGACATCAGTACCAAAAGAATGGGAGCTGCTAATAATGACGTAATGAATGTCCATGGATGACTTCTTGTTGCAGCCAAATAGGCTTCATTCGGATGTTGTCTTGCATAATGTACAATCAGTTCTAAAAAAAAAAAAAACTTGAGACCTTTGAGCAAGGTGACAAAAGGAAATACCTGAAGTAATAAGCTGGCCTCCTCTGTACATGTAACTGACAAATATGATGTATTAAAAAACAAAAGTGCAATTATCTTGAGTTGAAGATGTCAAACCAGAATTATTTTCCTATACTGGTGCATAAGCACTGTGTGAGGTTTCACTGAAATCCACCAACTGATTTAGAGTTACGCTTGCAAAGCCAGTATCATATATGTGTTAATTAAACACAAAAGTCCACTATCTCACCTTGAAGCCATCTGACCAGAGTATTTTCTTAATGCACATCTTCATATGGTGTGCTAGCATTGTATAAAAGTTCATTGACTGGTTAAGACAATTTGCATTTATAGACTCAACAAGCGCTAGGACACATATCCCCCCCCCCCCCCCCCAACCCCCACCCATCTCCAGTTTTGTTTGCAAAAGGACCAGCACACTTTTTGCTTCTCTCAAGGGATAAAATGGACTAATGCAGTTTCTCATTCACATAATGCCACATGACTTGCACATCTTCCAGCTGCACATAGTTGATCCTAATGGCAGCCTGCATCATGTCCTGTCAGTAATGTCCACTGCATCCTTTGTTCTTTAGTAATACTCCCTATCTGTGCCTTGCAGAAAACAGCAGAATGAAATGAAATGCCTAAATTGGCCACTGAGGCAGTAAAGAGAATTAACAAAGAAAACATTCATCCAATTTAAATGGGCTTGGCAGAGATATGGTACATGAAACAGACAGTTTTATTCAAATTAAATGTTTCTGCTGAGAGCATTTTACGTGAGCAGAAGTATGACAAATGATTTTAAATGGGGAAAAAGAGCCTTTTCAGCTTATTTTTAGTCTTTTTTTGGAGACTGGAACTGGTAAAGGCAGTGGAGGTGTCCTTGCCAATTACCTTGGCGTTTTCATCATGGAGGTCAAAGGTCAGTTCCAGGTTAGTGAGGAAGTGGTCAGCGAACTCTGGATATCCAGGACCTCCAGAATCTCATCCCTCTGAATGGTGTGGACCGGTCGCAGCTAGCTCAGCGCTCGCACATCTGCGCATGATTTGCCTGGTTTGGCAAACAAGTGGATCATCTCACCAAAGATGTCATTCTTACCTGAGGAAGAAATGGGCCACGGGGTGGAGAATGAGGAGCAGGCCCGCAAAAGTAATGAACCTATTAGTCCTGTAAGATTTAAGTCAATGTGTTCTTCATAAACAATAATCTATCGACACAGTTGTTATTTCATGCAGTTTGGAAAAGAACACAAGAAATGGACAGTATTAGAGCAGCAGAAAGTACCTTCAAAGACAAATGGCAACAGAATGTAATTTATTTATTAATTGATTTCATTTATATAGCACCAACAAACAACACAACAAAACTGCCTCAAGGCGCTTCACACAAGTAAGGTCTAACCTTACCAACCACTAGAGCAAGCACACAGGAGACAGTGGTAAGGAAGAAGTCACTCTGATGATTTGAGGAAGAAACCACAGGCAGACCAGACTCAAAAGGGTGAACCCTCTGCTTGGGTCATCCAGAATGTAGGGGACGTGTACTTATATGGACTGCGTCCTGAAATTGGACCACTCAAATCCATAAAAGGCTATTACATCATCATGATGTAGAAATACATAACATGAGCAGATGAACTCTCACGTTCATCTACAATTCCGGTCAATCTTCATCTTCAAACACTAGTCTAGACCAGGTGGGAGAGTGAGTTCCCCCTCAGAGAATAAATGAATAGCTGTGCCCCCCGCACCAACACATATACACACAATTTCAATATCTTTGTGTTTCTTTTTATTCTTTTACACATCTTAAACACATTTTAAAAGTATTTGTGCATTTTTTTAAGGAACTGTCTATGCATGTACACACATTTTACAGCCTTTGTAAACGATTTTAAAACATGTCTTTAAAGAACTTTCTATTCTTCTATTTTTATCCTTTGTCATATTTTAAACATCATTATTTTTAAACATTTAAACATTGCTGTGTGTTTTAAATGTCTTTGGCATAACTAACACATGTTAACAATAAATAATAAGGAATGGGTATTTATAAGATTTTATCAATATCGATGCCATTATCGATTCTGTTTATCCATCTGATTCCCTATTGATTCCCTTATCAATACCTCCTGTGAATTTTCTGTGTACTAAAAGTAGGCTTTACAGATTTTCTATGTCAATAACATTTTCTTGAGTCTTAAAGTAAATAAATATGAAATTGGTCACCTGGATCCTTGATCTCTGTACATAATAAAAATAAACAAAATCTGTATTTTTATCTGTAATGGCATGAATGTCACTCCACTCTGAGCTGAGCTCTTACAGCCGGCTGTGCTGCAAGTCAACATAATGTCCAGGTAGATGAAGTGCCTTATCCAAGGACACAGATGGGTAACGCAACCGGGCGTTGAACCTAGATATACATATTGGTAGCCCAATCATTTATTTGTTTTTGTCCACATGCAACCATAATTGGTGTTTCATATATGTGAGTTGGTTGCAAATATTTGTTAAAATTATAAAAATCTGGCATTGCAGTATCAAGAACTTAGCTGAAGGATTTCACTCCCAAAGAAATTCATGCAAATATGGTTGATATCTTAGGGGATGAACTTGTGGCTTTGTCAACAGTGTAATAAGGCCAATGAATTTATGAGGAGTAGATAGAGTGGTTATGATGATGCCCTGTTAATGGGCATCATCAAGTGGCCTGCAAGTGCCACCACCAAGAAAAAACTTTGTGATTATAGAGATGGACAATAGGGGACTGACTCAGCCATCCTCACTGAAAGGGTTGAGAGGATTTTGCATATAGAACTTGGAATGTCAGCAGTTTCTGCTCAATGCATGTGACATCTTAGGATCTTTGGAGTGTTATGAAGACAAGGTTCACAGGTTTCCCAAAACAGTTCTCATCTCCTCCATAAAAAAAAAAGGCTTTGGCTGTGAGGAAGGTAATATCCTCAGTTTTCTGGAAAAGGGCTATGAGGAAAAGGTTAATGTGTTTGTGGACTACATTCCAAAGGACCAAATCATAAACAACAAGGATATTTGCTTCAGTTTCATGAGTCAATAGTCTCGTTCAAACCCTGCATGATATTGAGGGATATGACCACTTATGGGGATAGCCACTCCCGTTGCACAATATATACACAGCATAACTTCACAGGGGAAAATGGTATACTGTTTTGTTTTCGGATGCAATCACCGAAGCAGTCGCGAAGTGGTTTTTCGGTTCCCAGTGGAGAAGGGAAGACGAGACGTTGGGTGACGTGTCAGTAAGCCTACACAGCTAACCAGAGTAGCTACGTTCTCTCACCTGCAAAACTGCCTTGACACGTTTGAGCTCCGGGTCATAAACAAACCACAACACGTCCAATTTCCCACCGTATCAAAACTTTTTCTTTGCATTTTCACTTTGTTTACGTGTAATTTGCCCAAATACTCAGAGAAAATGCCGTGATTTTCCCCTCGGAAATGGAAGTAGAGAAATTATGTCATATGCGTCATGTTTTACGCCTTTAGCGTCCACCCAATTAAGGCCAATTGCCCCTGAAAGCTGAGGAAGGGGTTCTTGTTTCATCAGTACCCTGCCCCAGCTCACAAGTGGGCAGTTGCCATGGCTCTTGTAACCAAGTATGGCTTCCAACTGGATCCATATATCATTTTCCCGTAACCTTCTGAAACACAGGAAAAACGTTTGGCTGGAAAGAAATATCACAGCAATGCCAGTGTCACATCTGTAATTAAGAGCATTTTTTTGGCCATTAGGATATACTTATCTCGAAAGGATTCAATTAAAGAAGTTTGTGGACCTTAGAGGGGACTAAATTGAATAACAGCTCACAGATGGTCCCATTTAGGAAGGCATTGTGGCTATACTATGAATTTTTCAACTGACTCGGGTATTGGTCTGCATCTCAGTGTTAATGTGTAAACCTGAGTGGATTTGCATGGAGTCTTCAATCGCCATCTAAAGAGTTGGATCTCATTATCTGGTAGTTTCTAAACCTTCATTCATACACCTCTGAATGGAGAACATTTTCCACAGGTCTATTGTGGTTTGGGCCAAACATTTGACCCTCTAATTTTAACTAGATTGCATGACAAAGACAGAAATGGAACTTTGTTTGAAAAATTTACCTCTAAATTATGCTGTCTCTTGAGATGGCAAAATTGAGATAGGCCCATGCTTAAGTCCATTATGAGGCTACTACAGTAATAGCAGTCTGAAACACACCAATAGCTGAAATAGCAGGAGTAATACATAAACCATGAAACTGTGTATGTATTGTGTAAATATGAAAGTGTGGAAATGGAGCACTCAGCAGTTCTTAAGTAAATGTGCTGAGTTTTCTACAACACAATAACACCCACTGCGACCCTATTGTGTCATTTGTTTATGCCAAAACATATTGGCTTGATAAAAACCAGCTATTTAAAATGGATAAAAATGTGCTTTTACATACATTTGGTGGTTGGGGGTAAGTGAGAAAGAGATGAGCCTAGAAAGAGACATTTTATGTGATTACAGGTGGATTCAGTCATAACACCCACTTCTTTTTATTCTGCCCACTCACTGTGATTTCTATCATCTCTGCTGCTATTGTCATTTCTCTGTAAATGAATACAGGTGCACTTATGATCACATATAATCCTCCATTATCTTCATCCAACCATGCCGCCTTCTCCACTTCTTTTCTGTCGTCTCCTTCATCTGACGCACGACTGGAAGGCTGCAGCAATCATGATGTTCTTTGAAGTAAATCATTTGAACATGACTGAAAGGCATATCGGATGATAACTCAGCTCTTCCACAGCAGAACACAGCCATCTTCACTTAGTGGCCAGCCCGCTTCAACCCTCATGGAGGTACGCTTCTGTAAAGATGTGCCATTCTGGTGATGGCTGTGTTGCATTATAATGGATAGCTATCATTTGGACTGTGGTACAACTATTATTGCTTCAATGCCTATCAGCTTTCATAAGCTTCATATACCCATCTAAAACAAGACCAACATGAGGACCCAGCACTGGTTGTGTATGATTCATCCAAACCAGCAGGAAGAAGATCTAAACATGTCAATAAGACCCAGAACTTTTTATAACTTTGGCAACATTAATGTAATATAAGGTTAGATCAGATCTGGTGGCACAATGGCGCCATGTGTTGGCACACCCCTCGCCCAATGGAAAAAATCCTGGGTTGTGGATGGCAACCATTTAGGCAGACAACTGGTCAATCGCCACCTCCAGAGTGTAGCCATGTATTTGAAACAACCAGGTGATACATGATTGTCCCCTTGGCTTTTTCCATTTGACAGGATCCTCAGCACCTACCGCGTGCTGGGTAATCGGGAGAGTCGGGAGTTTTCCGGTGGGCTGGTCCAACCGGGGCTGTTGTGAGGGGGTGTTAATATATGTTAGGCTACACAGCAAGACACTTGGGCTGATGTATCTTAAAGAGAAGACATTAAGTGTTATAAATGTTTTACAATCATGAAAATTCACAAGAAAATAACTTAAGACTGCTTCTTTTGCAACGCTGTTGTCTTTTCCAAAGCCTAAGGTAGGGACATACCATACACGTTAACACCCCTATGCATTCATTACAGTTAGTTCAGTCCAACCAAGCCCTGTGCGCCCAGATGGGACTTGCGCTACCCATGAGTGAAAAGATGGACAGAAAAAAGCCAGGTGGAGCTGAAAAAGCTAGATTAAGAAAAAGAAAGATTTGGAGGAAGATGCTGCCAAGTGTGCAAAGCTCATAGATATTTTTCAAGAAGACAGAGCGAAGAGGGAAATGGTAAATAGGGCTGGGCATCAATAGGCTACGTGCCTATTATGCCCGGACGTCAGCCGTATCAACATTTGTAGTACAGTACCACCTCTTCCAGCTACTTACAGACTTCACTGACTTAAGCTGGACATACACTGTACGATATTTTCAATTGTTGTACTTGGCTCCAGCTCAAACTGTGCGACAAAACCGCAGGGTTTAAAAGTTCAGAGCACACGATTCATGGTCTCACACTGTACACCAGCCTTAGGTGGTGTACTGGTGAGTTAACAATACCGTTCTTGTTTTAGCTAAGTCTGGGTTTACACTGTGCGATTTTTGGCCCTTTTTCAGCCGATTTTTGACTCGTGCGAGAATTTTTTGGATCGCGCAGAGTTTCAGTTTAATCGTGTGGCCTGCATCGTGCAGTCTACATGGAGTAACGAGCTGTTTAACATCTCATGACCACCTCCCAATCGGGAATCATATGGTCGGATAAAAGTCAAACCTGTTTGATATTTTGGTCGGCCGTCGTGGCTCGTGAGGGTTCCGCGCTGTTGAAGCAGCTCTCCAAGTGTCTATGCACTGATTACCTCACACACTGTGCATGTGAGAGCAAACAGTGATCTCATGTAAAGTCGTGTTTTTTTATTGCGTTCCCTCGCAATAACCTAATATCATATTAAAGTTCATGCCTATCAGCACGCACAGTGAGTGGAATCAGGTGGGAGGAGACTGAACATATATGCTCGCGCGCGGACACACACACACACAGCAGACAACAACGGGATTTACGACAGATGAGCAAAGCTGTAAGACTCTGTATGAAATATAGTTTATACAACAGTGTAAGTAGCAGCACCTGTTATGAATGTTTATGTTTTCTTTTTTACCGTCCTCTCGTGAATCACGTTGCTGTCTGCTGTGTGCGCACGCATATACGTTCAGTCATAAATGCCACAGCAGAACTCTTATTATCTCTGTGCGCTGGCGGTTTGTGGGCCGATTGGATATGAAACTCCTGGGCTGAAAAATGTTCCCAGCACACCCCTGCTCAGCACTATGGCATCTGCACATGGGATGTGACATAAGGCCAGAGCAAGACTGGGATTTTGAAGAGGTCTTGTGCATAACTTCAACAACCACAAGATGGAACCGGCCTTGGTCCTGAATCACAACCATTTAATCAGATAGTGTGTCCATCTGCGCCTCCCAAAAATAGTTATGCACAGAATCCTTTGAAGCCAAGTGAGACATGACGGTCCCCTTGGCCTTTTCCACTTGCTGGAGTCCTCAACACAGAGGCACTTGTATGCTGGATCATGCTGGATCATGCTTAGGCAAGCTTCCCCACATGGTCAAAATCTTGGAGGTGACATTCCTTCACAATGCAAATATTATGTCTCCCCATGTAATGATAGAATAGAAAAGAATAAAGTTTGTTGGCATTTGTGCAAGTACATTTAAGTACAAGCACATTGGAATTCTGGTGTGTTTCTCAGAGTCGCAAAGATTCTTCAAAATAACAAGGCAAAATAACAGTGCCCTCCAAAAGTACTGGAACACTTGGTATTTCCATGAATGAAAAATCTCCGCTTTCTGGCAGATTTCTGCTTTTTTGCCAGTTGTGTGGGTCATTTTTGAGATCAGTGCAAATCCGTTGAGAAACAATGAGTGGGATATATATACTGTTACAGGCTTAGCCTGTCACCTTAAGAGGTTGGCCTTGTGGGTAATGTATGTGTAAAGTTGATCTGTGTTATGGGCAATGAAGTGTTCTTAAGCTCCTCTGTTAGCAGTGTGTGTGCAGTTTGTTTTTTTTTTTAATTATGAATGTAAAAAGCTGCAATGTACATGCCTGTCTGCACTCCACACATCAGCGTTAAAGCCTGATAAAGACCGATAAAGCCAGCTACACCGAGCCACAGCTGGGTAAGAGTATTCAGCATATAAACCAGAGGTCTTTCTACCACAGTTAAGTGCCAGAGTCTGGAAGGAGGTAACAGTATGTATAATGTGTTGCGTATCAGACGTGCGACATATACGCAGTTCTGTATTATAGACTGATGTCTGCATTACTTTCGGGTTGTTACCAGACTCTAATGTTGCGAAATCTGGGCCCGTCACATGTTTGTTTTTTGTACTACGTATTAACAGTGTTGTTGCAAGTGCCTTTGCCCTGCAGGCTGTTAATGACCAGTCGTAAATAGGTCATTTCTGTTGTTTTTCGTGCCCGATAGCAATACAGAATTTTGTACCATAAAGATGTCTCATGACTTATATAAATCAACTCTACAATGAAGAATCGTTTCAGGTGGCACTGGTTTGATTGTGTTGTCCAAACCATGCTAGCGGGAAGCGAGGAGACTGCCGATTGTGTCCTCGGCGAATGTTTTTGCAAGATCGCTTTGCCTGGAAAAGTGTTGCGCATTTTCTGCCAGGATTCTGTTAGTTACGCTTCACATGGCGAGAAAGCATGGGAATGTCATGTCAATAGCAGTAAACATTGTAAAATAAAAGACCAGACGGATGAACTACACGCTGCCTGGTTCTTGCAAATCCTCAACAACATCGTATGGTGTCCATCCACTTTTCAAAGATGTGAAAACTAGACCAGAGGTGGCCAAACCAATTGTATCTGTAGACAACAGGTTGAAAAATTTAGAAGCAAGTAGATTGAAGTATATTTATGTAGTACAAGTGAAAAAAAGTGGTTGTGCATTACTTTACAGGTATGATTAGTTTCTGTTACTTTATGTTGAAAAGATGTATTTGTAAATTCTTGTGATAATGCTACTAGACGAGTGGTTTTGAATAAGGTTTTTCTCACCAAACGGGTGCTGCACTCACTGCAATTTATTGTCTGGAATAGCCCCAAATTACATCTCAGAGCTTCTAGAATTCAAATTAATTTTATTGCCAGTTTTCTTCAGACAAATCACTGAACATGTCTTGGACTTTACTTAAATTATAAAGAAATACAAATGGTATGGCACTCTATGGTAAATCTGTATGGAGTGGACAGTTCTCAAAAACTGATTGTGCAAAAAGGAGAAGAGTGAGGAAAGCCACCAAGACACCCAGACAACCCACAAAAAGTTACAGGCTTCTCTGGCTGTGATTGGAGAAATTGTGCATAGTGCATGTTTTGCATTTTGTATCACCAGTTATACAGCTTCATGATGAAGTGGTACAGAGGAGGATTTTATTAAAAAGAAGAGCTGAAAGTTCAACTCCAATTTTCCAGAAGGTTCATCTGAGATGCAAGCCTAAATCTGATGTTTTGGTGAAAGAAATCCTGAAGAAAACTGACAATAAAACTGCTTATTTACAGGTATTATACCAAAGCGTTCCATTACTTACTTACTTATCATTTTGGCTTTTAGATTGTTAATTAATTTATATGAAGTTTGAGCTTGAGTTTAAGGAACATAATTTTTGTATGTGAAATGGTATAAACAAATTAAAAGTGTGAAATACCAAATGTTCCAATACTTTTGGCGGGCACTGTATATAAAACACAATAGCGGAAGTATTTACATTGTATATGTAGATATACGTATGTACAGACCAACTCTGTGAATTGAAAAGTTAAAAAAAGAGCAGCTAGCATTGCTTTTTCTAGGAAAATTTAACAAGGGGGTGACACCAGATGCAAGGGAGTGGTGGGTATGGTGCAGTAGGGGAGCTTTTGAAAATTTGAGGTCAAAATGGGATATTCTGAGGCTTCTTAGAGGACTGGAACAACAACAACAGAACCTGGGAGCTGCCTGAAATAGGTCATGTTTACGCATTATTATTGTCATTTTGCCACGTTTTTAGTATTTTGGGAAAAAGTTGTTTATTACAAAAAGGTTTGCTATTTCCTGGCATCAGTGTTATGTATTTACAGAAGAATCAGTCACTGAGGGGAAGGCTGGTTGCTTGGAAGAATGCATAAAAAAACTGGCATTTCGGCAAGGGGGCACGGTGCCCCTATTTCCCAGTTTAGAAAAACCCCTCAGCTAGACAGCAAAGTGAAACTATTTTAAAATGTTTCAAAACTTTTGGAACTTGCAGAATGAACACATATGATTAAGCAAAGCATTTCATTAATCATATGTTTAAGAGACACATTCTAGATGCATGCAGAACATAGAAACAGCTTTAATGTATACAGCAGACCTACCCAAGATGGCCACAACTACATCATCTTTGAGGATTTCAATGGAGCCACGGGACACAAAGTAGAGCGCAGTCAGCACATCTCCACAGTGGACTAAGGTGTCCCCGGGGGGAGCATGGGTGGTCTTAAACCTCATGGCCAAGGCCCGAAGGCATCCTTTCGTGGCCCCACGGAATGCTTTGCAGTCTTGAAGGAGGCTCTTGTTGAGGTGAAGGCAGATATCTGCCTGCAGGCACTCTGGGAAACCCTTCAGGACCTGTGTGTGAAACATGGGTCAAAACAGACACAGTGAGGGTCAGACCTGATGTGGAAGTGTTTGCTGAAGCTATCAGCACTTTGACGTGCTGGAAATGTGCTTTAGTGTCGGGTGAAGCCGCAGGTCAGATTGGTTAGATTGCTGGAGAAATTTGACACAATTGCCACGTGTGTTCTTTCCTTCATCTCAAAACCTACACAGACCTCAATTCTGGCTTCTCAAAACCAAAGTTCAAAGCAAATTCTGATTGTTAGATGAGTGACAAGACAGTAAATTTTGGGACCGCATGCAAGATTAATAAGTAAATATGAATTAATTCTTGAATTCCTCAAAATCCATAACTCAAAGATACGTTCACATTGATGGCCAGTGATCTGTCTGTTGCTGTGCAAAAGCTCCGACCCTCTAACGGTCCACTTGATTGTCTTCCTCCCAAACTGCTCAAATATGCATTTGATGTGGTTGGCCCTTATTTACTGAAGATCATGAATCTATCACTGACTTCTAGCTGTGTCCCTAGTTCATTTAAGCATGCAGTTGTTCAGCCCTTGCTTAAAAATAAAAATTTGGACTCTGAAGTCCTTGCAAATTATAGGCCAATTTCAAAGTTGCCTTTTCTGTCCAAAATATTGGAAAATTTGGTTTTTAAACAAATTCAAACTTACTTGATGGCATTTTAATGGCATTTTTGAAAAAGTTGTGCCATAGCACTGAAACTGCACTTAAGAGTTTTTAATGACTTAATTTTATCTGTTGATTCTGGTCATTCTATTGTTTTAATCCTTTTAGATTTAATGGCAGCGTTTGACACAGTTGACCATAAAATTCTGTTGTCACACCTTGAAAACCATGTTGGCATTAAAGGTACTGCCTTACGTTGGTTTACATCCTATTTTCTCTAATTATTGTATGGCTTTGCCTTACAATATAAAGCACCTTGGGGCAACTGTTTGTTGTGATTTGGCACTATATAAATAAAATTGATTTGATTTGATTTGGAAAATCGGTCGTTTGCTGTGCACCTTGGCCCTTATTCATCTGATGTTGCCCCACTAAAATGCGGAGTACCACAGGGTTCCATTTTGGGCCTTTTATTGTTTTCTCTGTATATGCTGCCACTTGGGTCAGTTTTAGAAAATATGATATTTCTTTTCACTGCTTTGCAGATGATCTGCAAATTTATCTTCCAAATTTATCTTCCGCTGTACCCGGGCAGAGACAGTTTTTGTAGCGGGAGACTACTGTTCCCACAATGCTGTTCGGCGGATGTTGTATGAACTTCCGGGTACTGAATAAAGACGGCTGGGGTTCCACGAGGCAGAGGAGACTTGGGTGTCCTGTTTGTACATGGTGTCAGAGAGTGCGAACTGCCTCCACCGTATTTTTGAGTGCAGTACAGTGTAATTAACTTGCGAAAGTTTTCGTGCAGTCGCAATCCGAAAATGACCGACAGGCAGGCGAAACACGGCCACGACGGACACCCGCGCTAGCTACGAGGTGGGTGCGCTCTGTTAAGCATGGGCCTACATGTCGGTGGAGGGAGACGTGGTCGGCTCCCCGGACAGTTCGGATTCTGGACACAAAGCAGCCAGAGATCCACTCATTACGATGGCGACCACGGTACAAATAACTCCCCCAGAGACATTTGACTTTTCTCATCCGGCTGAATGGCCAAAGTGGATCAGAAGGTTTGAAAGGTTTCGTATTGCAACCGCTCTCGACAATAAGCCTGACGAATATCAGGTCAACTCACTTCTGTACGCGATGGGAGACACTGCTGACGATGTTTTGGCTGTCTTACCACTGAATGATGCAGAGAAAAAGAAATATGCAACTGTTAAAGAGGCATTTGAGAAGCATTATGTTGGAAAACAGTCATTTTCGAAAGAGCACAGTTTAATTCCAGACGGCAACAAGAGGGTGAGAGTGCAGAATCATTCATCACAGCTCTACATAAACTTGCAGAAAACTGTGGATTCGGAGTGCTCAAAGATGAACTTATACGGGACAGAGTTGTAGTTGGCAAAAGAGACAAAAGACTGTCCGAGCAGCTACAAATGGACTCAGAGTTAACCCTTGCTAAAGCCATTCAGAAAGTTAGGCAGAGCGAATCTGTAAAGAAACAACAATTAATACTTCACAGCAGCTCTGCAGAAGGGAAACACTGAACATGGATACTATAAGGTCAAGCATGAAAAGAGGGAGAACAGAGACACGGCAGAAGAAAGAACAAAGGCCACCCAAGCAAAGTGATAGGGAATGTAGCCGCTGTGGCCGCAAGAGCAAGCACTCATGGAAGGATTGCCCAGCTAGAGAAGTACAGTGCCGAAAATGTTTGAGGAAAGGACATTTTGCTGTAGTTTGTCGCAGTAGTGATGCTGCAAGGGTATGAGAAGTGACGGAAAGTCTAAAAGATACGGACAGTGAGGATTGTGTGTTCCTGGGAGAAGTGGGGACAGTGAGGTCACAGCCCTGGATGCAAAAGGTCAAGCTAAATGGGGAAAACATAGACTTTAAACTTGACACAGGGGCAGATGTTACGTCTATTCCGGAGGGACTATACAGCCCAGATAGGGATGGTAAGCTGCAGAAACCTAAAAAGACACTACTGGGGCCAGGCAGTTACCCACTCAATGTTAAAGGCTGCTTTGGGGCACAACTGGCAGTGAAAGGACACAGTGTATCACAGGAGGTCTACCTTGTGTCAGGTCTAGTTCAGCCACTGTTAAGCAGACCTGCATGTGAGGCTTTAGGCCTCGTGTATAGGATCAATATGGTCACTGAATCGGAGATAGATTTCAGGGCGGCTTACCCAGATGTGTTTAAGGTTTAGGAATGTTGAAGGAGCCATATCACATTGAGCTAGAGCAGGGAGCCATACCGGTAGCCCTATCCGCCCCGCGACGGGTACCGCTTCCCCTCAGAGATGCAGTGAGAACAGAGCTGCACAGGATGGAGGAGATGGGAGTTATCTCCAAAGTCACTGAGCCTACGGAGTGGTGTTCGGGCATTGTTGTGATCCCCAGACCAGTAAAAAAGCCTCCCAGAATATGTGTGGACCTAACACCCCTGAATGCAGCAGTAAAAAGGGAACGTCATATTCTCCCAGCAGTGGATCAAACACTAGCAATGATGAAGGATGCTAGAGTGTTCACAAAGCTCGAAGCCCGTTCTGGATTTTGGCAAATTCCTCTGACACCCGAGTCAAGGCCGCTCACAACCTTCATCACGCCTTTTGGAAGGTTTCAGTTCAACCGCCTTCCTTTTGGCATAGCGTCGGCACCGGAACATTTCCAAAGGAGAATGTCGCAGATGCTGGAAGATTTTGAAGGTGTGATTTGTCATGCCGACGATCAATCAATCAATCAATCAATTTTTTTATATAGCGCCAAATCACAACAAACAGTTGCCCCAAGGCGCTTTATATTGTAAGGCAAGGCCATACAATAATTATGTAAAACCCCAACGGTCAAAACGACCCCCTGTGAGCAAGCACTTGGCTACAGTGGGAAGGAAAAACTCCCTTTTAAGATGTGCTTGTGTATGGCAGAGACAGGCAGGTGCATGACCATAGGTTGCATTGTGTGCTCCAAAAGTTTCAGAGGGAAGGTCTCACTCTGAACGAGAAGTGTGAGTTTGCTAAAAGCGAAATTATCTTTGTGGGACACAAAGTTTCAGCAAAAGGCATTGAGGCTGATCCCAACAAGGTAAAAGCAATTCAACAGCTGCCACAGCCTCAGAATGTGGAAGATGTGTGCCATCTCTTGGGAATGGCCAACTATCTCGCTAAGTTCATGCTACAATTGGCCACAATCACCACACCGCTAAAAGACCTACAAAAGAGAGAAACGACTGGATGTGGGCGGAGCCACAGGAGACAGCGTTTCAGAGACTAAAAGCGATTCTAAGCTCGCCCGAAGTGCTCGCTCAGTACTCTAACTCAGCGGATGCAAGAGTTGCGGCTGATGTGTCGCCATATGGTATTGGAGCTGTTCTTACTCAGAAACAGTCCGACGGCTCGTGGCGACCAGTGACATATATCTCAAGAGGACTCACAGACACAGAGAGACGTTATGCGCAGATAGAAAAGGAGGCGCATGCTGAGACATGGGCATGTGAGAGACTCTCATCTTATCTCAGGGGATTGCAGTTCACCCTGATCACGGATCACAAACCCCTGGTTACTCTCCTGAGCACAAGAGGCCTGGATGACCTACCTCCACACATTCTGAGATTCCGCCTCAGACTGCTGCGTTTTTCTTTTAACATTGTTCATGTTCCGGGGAAGAACCACGTCACCGCTGATGCCCTGTCCCGGGCACCGCTGGAGGGCCTGCCCTCTCCAGGAGACCTTCAGCTGAAAAAGGAAGTGGATGTCTTTGTGGACTGTGTTGTATCCCAGCTTCCAGCCACAGACAAAAGGCTGGAGGACATTAAACTAGCACAAGGTAACAATGAACTGTGCAAAAAGGTGGTAAATCACTGTTTGTTAGGATGGCCAGAAAAGTGTAAACTAGATCCAGAGTTAAGGGATTACTGGCAATACAGAATGGACTTAAATGTGGCACAGGATCTTCACATGAAAGGAGAGAGACTGGGTGATACCACCTCCTCCGCGAGCAGAGGTTTTGGCATGTCTCCATGAAGGCCACCAGGGCATTTCAAAGTGCAGTGCTAGAGCTAAAGAGGCTGTGTGGTGGCCGGGCATCTCAACTCAAATACAACAGATGGTAGACAGGTGTGAAATATGTCAAAAGCACAGGGTACAGAATCGTGAACCCATGTTGCCAACTCCTGTTCCCGACCGCCCATGGCAGAAAGTTGGCATGGATCTTTTTGAGTGGTCACAGAAACAATATTTGTTGATTATTGACTTCTTTTCTCGGTACATTGAGATGAACTGAAGCACACAACGGCAGAGGTCACTATTAAGGCAGTGAAAGAGGCCTTTGCAAGACACGGAGTTGCAGAGACTGTGGTGTCAGATAACGGGCCACAATTTTCTTCAGACCAGTTCAGACAGTTTGCTAAGGAGTACCAGTTCACACATGTTACGAGCAGCCCTAGATACCACCAAGCTAATGGGGGGGCAGAGGGCGCTGTTCGTACCATCAAAGATCTGTGGAGAAAGGACTGTGACTTCAGCAGGGCGCTGCTTGTCTACAGATCCACCCCACTGGAACACGGGTTCTCACCGGCGCAGTTGCTCATGGGGAGACACCTGTGCAGCTCCCTTCCACAGTCCACAGCCAAGTTGATGCCCAAGTAGCCCGACCTGCAGGCTTTTCGGACGAAGGATGAGGAGGGGAGTGGTGCGCAGGCATGGCAATATAACCGGAGACATCGTGCCAGACCGCTCCCAGAATTGGAGACAGGACAGAAAGTGTGGATAACTACGGAAGGAATCACTGGAGCAGTAGTTAGACCTGCCAATGCTCCCAGATCTTATGAGGTAGAAACTGACAGGGGTTTTCTGAGGAGGAATAGGAGCCACCTCAGACCAACTGGGACAGTTACCAGATCTGGAAGAGTTGTGAGACCTCCACAAAGGTTGGATATGTAAATCTGCTAATGGTATGCATACAGGCTTATAGAAATGTTCGTTAGCTGTAAAAGAGAACGCTTCCAGAAATGCAATTGTGTTCTATGTTACAAGTAGCTGTACGGAAAAAAAAAGTATTTAAAATGTTTACAATGAAAGATGCTCCTCAGTTATGTTTTGGCGAGCCATTTTGAGTTGTTTTCTTAGAGATGTCTTTAGCTAAAAGGAGGAGGTGTAGCGGGAGACTACTGTTCCCACAATGCTGGTCGGCGGATGTTGTATGAACTTCCCGGTATTGAATAAAGACGGCTGGGGTTCCACGAGGCAGAGGAGACTCGGGTGTCCTGTTTGTACAGTTTTAAACTTTTAAATAATTGGTTGAAGGAAGTGAAGGACTGGTTGACCCATAATTGTCTTAATCTGAATGACTCTAAAACCGAGATTGTGGTATTTGGGAACTCATTTGATGCCACTGCTCTGGGCTCGCTGAGTAACCACTGCCACCCGTCTGTTAGGAATCTTGGTGTCATCTTTGACAGTTGTTTTAAATTTGAAAAGCAAATTAACTCTGTAATCAAGTCTAGCTTTTTTCAGCTTCGTCTCCTGGGTAAAGTTAAACCCTATTTGCCCTGGGCTGACTTGGAGAGAGTGACTCATGCTTTTGTCACCTGTCGTTTGGACTATTGTAACTCCCTGTATTGTGGGCTAGATCAAATGTCCATTCACCGTCTGCAATTGGTCCAAAACGCAGTGGCGCAGTTGCTTATGGGCACCAGAAAGCGGGACCACATAACTCCTGTACTGGCCTCTCTGCACTGGCTTCCAGTCAGTTACAGGATTCATTTCAAGTTGTTGTTGTTGGTTTTTAAATGTTTAAATGGATTGGCTCCCTCCTACCTCTCCGAGCTTCTGTCGGTTCATGCTCCAGGTCGAAATATGAGATCGGCCAATCAACTGACTCTGGAAGTGGCGAAATCCCGGCTGAAAACTAGGGGAGACCGTGCATTTTCAGTGGCAGCTCCGAGACTCTGGAACAGGCTTCCTTTGAATGTCCGTATGGCCCCGTCTTTAAACATCTTCAAGTCTTGGTTAAAAACTAATTTGTTTGCTCTGGCTTTCGACTCAAGCTAGCCGATTCCTGATTTGGTTATGATTATCATTTTAGCCATTTTGTTCCTGTTGTGTTTTTCATTATTACTATTATTATTTTTTGGGTGCGTGCAGCACTTTGGGCAGTTTTTCTGTATTAAATGTGCTATATAAATAAATTTGACATTGACATTGATCTTAGATCACCAATCATATGATAAACATGTCTATTAAAAATGATCCTGTTTGTCACCCCAAGATCTACCAATCCATATTATTATTCTAGATTATGTGTTTTGATATGGAGCCAGAATTAACCACCTCTGCTTGTAGACAAAGGAACATACACACAAACAAAAACAATTAACTTGGTTGAGGTGAAAAACAATAAGTAAGTAAGTAAGTAAGTAAACTTTATTTATATAGCACTTTTCACAGACCAGGGTCACAAAGTGCTTCACATGATAAAATCAATAAATACAAAATAACACATACAAACATTTAAAAGAAAATCAAGCTAAAATGCAATTTTAAAAAGGTGAGTCTTAAGTTGGTTTTTAAAAGCATCGACAGTCTATCGAGCGAAGGGAGCAGGGAAGCTCATTCCAAAGGTGCAGCGCCACGACTTTAAAAGATCTGTCCCCTTGAGTTTTAAAACAGGTACGGGGAACCATCAGCAGGTTCAGGTTGGAGGACCTCAGGCCCCTGGTGGACACATACGGTTGGATCAGTTTCTTGATGTATTCTGGAGCCTGCCCATGCAGAGTTCTAAATGTAAGCACCAGGATTTTATAATTTGTCCTAAACGAGACAGGGAGCCAATGCAGGGACGTGAGTATTGGGCTAATATGGGCTCTCCGTGCAGCGGAGTTTTGCACAACCTGCAAACGAGCCAGTTCTTTCTTATTAAGACACGTGAACAGGCTGTAACAGTAATCCAGTTGCGAAGATATAAAAGCATGTACAATCATCTCTAACTCTTCAAAAGACACCATTTTCGAAGTTTAGAGATATTCCGGATCTGGAAAAAACAATTCCTAACTAACTGTTTCGTATGATGTTCCAGAGACATCCCTTTATCCAAGATAATGCCAAGATTGCGCAGGCTGCCCTTAACTGAACTATTCAGTTCACCAAGGTGCAACCTAATAGCAGGCACGGCACTCTCCGGAACAACAATCAATGTTTCAGTCTTATCAGAGTTCAGCTGCAAGCTGTTTTCACTGAGCCATTCCTTAACTTTGGTGAGACAATTGGTTAAAGAATTGAGTTTCTGGGTCTCAGTAGTTTTAAAGGAGCAGTACAGCTGCAGGTCATCAGCATAGAGATGATAGGATACGTCACAAAACTGCTGGATCAACTTGCCGAGAGGGATGATATACAAAAGAAATAAAATAGGTCCCAGAACCGAGCCCTGCGGCACACCCCACAAAAGGTCAGCAGACTCAGACATCACATTATCAACAGACACACTAAAAGTTCTACCAACCAGGTAGGAGCTGAACCACTCTAATACAGGACCCGACATCCCCACAGGATCCTGTAGTCTCCTGATCAGGATGCCATGGTCAACTGTGTCAGATGCAGATGACAAATCCAACAAAACCAAGACAGTGCATTTGCCAGTGTCAGCGGCCATCATAATGTCACTCGACACTTTCAACAGTGCCGTTTCAGTGGAGTGAAACTCACGGTACCCAGATTGAAAAGTGTCATAAATGTTGTTAGTCTGCAAAAAGAAAGTTAGTTGGGCACAGACCAATTTTTTCAGGACTTTAGCCAGGAAGGGGGTTTTTGATATTGGCCTAAAGTGCTTCAGATCTGTAGGGTCCAGTCCAGCTTTCTTAAGCTGTGGCTCCACAACAGCATGCTTAAAAGAACTGGGGAACACACCAGTCGACAGGGACATATTAAACATTTTGGCAACACATGGCCCAATAGAATCAAATACATTCATGAAAAGTCTAAAAGGAAGAACATCTAGTGTACTAGAAGATGGTTTCATTTTGCTGATAATGGATAAAATGTCCTCCTGTGTAACAGGAGCAAATGATGCCCAGCATTGAGGGGGTAGTCCCATATGCTGGGGGCCTTGACAAGGTGGCACTGACTGTGGCAGTCTATCTTTTATAGCCCTGACCTTATTAATAAAGAAAGTCAGAAACTCATCACTAGTAGTTTTAGAGTGAACAGGAGTGACATAAGTAGCAGGTGCCACAATAGAGCTAATAGTTTCAAAGAGCGCCTTGGGATTTCCTCTATTAGAGGAAGTCAGCAGATTGAAGTAGTTTGCCCTGGCCTCTTCTAACATCTTATTTAGGGAGGCTATTAGGTCTCTCAAATGCAGCCTGTGGACCTCCAATTTTGTAGATTTCCACAAGCGTTCAATTTGATGACAAGATCTCCTTAGATTCATGATCGCATCATTAATCCAGGGGCAGAACTTTTCACGAGATGCATTCTTAGATTTAAGTGGTGCAACTTGATCCAAGATAGTTGCACAGTGACCGTTAAAGCTGTCCACAAGGCCATCAATTTCAGTGCATTCACTAAAAAGAAGAGGATCAAACTTTTCACAAAAATGTGTGGATGTTGCCCCTGTAATAACCCTCCTTTCTACCTTGGAGAGCACAGGCCTTGGCTGAGACGGCACCCTCAAGTCAAAGAGAACACAGGAGTGGTCGCTCAACAGAACATCCTCTACGCACACATCAGCAACATGCAGACCCAATGTGAAGACCAGATCCAAAGTATGGCACCGCCAGCCATGTCCTGCTGAAGAGAAACGGGGCACAGCCACCTGTAGCTTCGGTATGAGCGAGCCACGGACCTCGCCTCACATTTTACCCAAAACTGGATGCCCGCTCTGCAACCTCGAGGCTTTGAGGATTTCCTCTTGGACCCCTTTTTGGAATTACCTGGACGGTGCAATAACAACAGGTATTCCTGGGAGGAGGGCGAGCACACAAACGGGGGTGGAAAGTTTGTTTGTATCTGTCCCAGTCATTAAAAAGGCATTCCATTGACTCTTTGATTTGAAAAAGAGAGCCTCGATCATAACTCCTTACAGCATCGACACAGTCGCAGTCCGTCACAACTGATATCACGGCACAGACGATCAGAAACATGACAAAGTCGGCACATTAGCAGGCAAGACGCAGCCCAAACAAACACAGGCCCCATCTTGCCCCCCAAACTACAGTTTGCCAATACAGGTAACTGTTATGTAAATAAAATGAGAACACCTAACTATATAACTCAAAACAGGCAACAAACAGTATTGCCACAGTTACTCTGAAAAAGTAATACAGTTACTGATTACTCCTTGGAAAAGTAAGTTATTTTACTGATTACTCAATTTTAAAAGGTACTAAGTTAGATTACGAGTTACTTTTCTAGTTATTTGAGCAGCTGGTGACAACACCCCCCTGCCACTTCAACATGAAAATGATAACCTGTTTTGCCAATACTCATTTTATAGTCACCGTTTCTTTACTTAATTGAAGATAAATACTTGTTTTATAAAAATAAATAAATAAAGACATCGTTCTTGACCTCATATTTAACTGTTCACAGCACTGTAACTGTAAAACTCACAATTTCTAACCTACATTGTTTATAAATATAGCTATTAAAGTCTTTCTAACATTTAAATTCTTTCTAAACATTTTCGTTGTTGAAATTATTATGATGATGATGATTATTATTATTATTATTATGAGTAGTATTAGTAGGAGTAATAATATGAAAAAAATGTTTTCAAAAGTGGACCTTTAATCTAGGACTGTTGTGGGGAGCCCCCCCGCCCACGTTCCCTTTCCGTCTGGATTCGCCCCTGGCTTGCTGTTTGAGCAGAAGAATGGATAACGTTTATTTATGCAGAAAACACGACCAGATTGGCAGGTAATAAAATTTTATCACTGTTTTTTTAGGTCATGTTATCCTCAGAAAGAGACTTGGGTGCATTTGGGTGGGAAAAAAAAGCATTAGTGTTTGCACGTCACGGATCAGCTGTAACGAGGACACGAACGTCTTTTGTTGTAAATTCAGCTGCTCCCGTTATTATTTGTGGTCGCCACAGCAGATACAGATCCACATAGATATTTGGCACAAGTTTTACGCTGGATGCCTTCCTGACACAACTCCAGTTTTACCCGGAGAAACACACAACTGCTGGTGTTCTGAAGAGGTCTCCCATCCAAGTACTACCCAGATGCTGCACTGCTTAGCTTCTGTGATCTGACAGGATCAGGCTGACACAGAGCAGACCGGCTGTGAGGACACACACGTCTTTTACACATTGAAATACACACACGCACAGATTTTTTTCTACACATTTGTGGATCTGGTTACACACGCATGGATCAAAATACACACACTGTTTTTTTTTTTGTTTTGTTTTTTACACATTCGTGGATCTGGTTACACACGTACGGATCAAAATACACACACACTGATTTTTTTTTTTTTACACATTCGTGGATCTGGTTACACACGTACGGATCAAAATACACACACACTGTTTTTTTTTTTGTTTTTTTTTTACACATTCGTGGATCTGGTTACACACGTACGGATCAAAATACACACACACTGTTTTTTTTTTTGTTTTTTTTTTTACACATTCGTGGATCTGGTTACACACGTACGGATCAAAATACACACACACTTTTTTTTGTTTTTTTTTACACATTCGTGGATCTGGTTACACACGTACGGATCAAAATACACACACACTGATTTTTTTTTTTTTTACACATTCGTGGATCTGGTTACACACGTACGGATCAAAATACACACATACTGATTTTTTTTCTTACACATTTGTGGATCTGAATACACATTTGCAAATATTTTTGCTACAATAATGGCCCCATTGAAACAACATTTCTGGAAATGGCCTGAGCAAGTCCAGCAGCCTCCAGCCACGCAACTGTGGAGCTGAGGCAGCTCTGACATGTCGTATACGCATGGTCAGTTGGCTGGACGAGTCCTGTCCAACAGCACGACCTTTATTTATCCTTTTTTATTATAATTAGTTTCTGCCAACTGCTTATACCCAAAAAGGCTTAGACTGAAACTTAAAACCCAAAACTTCTTGTAAAAATAGCTAAAATACAATGTGACAATACCTTAAACATATTTTCTGCTTTGCACTTTGCTTGCAATTCTTCAACACAGTTGTTACAGAACATTACACACAGTTTTCTACATTAGACACTGAACTCAAAGATAAAATACCTTGTTATCATTGTTATCACCACCAATCAGTGACATTTGGCACTACAAATGGAGCTCAGATAAGACATTTAGTCAAATCTGCAATCATGGAGGCAGTAACATCCAGAGAAAGAGGAAGAGGACAAGGAAGACAAAGACAGATACGTGGACAAGGACAAAGAAGCGCAAGAAGGAGAAATGTTTCAAATAAAATTCAAGCAACTTTGGTGGACCATGTGATGAACCACGGCCTCACACTGAGGGAAGCTGCACTCTAAAATAAGGTGCTCATTTTTTAGAGTGTGGACAAAGGGTCACCTCAAACCTCAGCTGCCACACATTGGATAGTACTGTCAAGTGCAATATCTTTCTGATGTTACTGTATCATGTATGTGATCTACAGTACTATAGACACCACATTGCTTTGATTTCTGTTTTGAATTTGAATTTTTTTTTAAGAAATTTCTATGTCTTTGTAAAAAAAAATAAAATAAAAAATACAAATACAGTTTTACCAATTGCTTACATACATTTTAGAAAATTTGGCTCACTGTGTCAAAACTCTACACACAAGCAAGATAAAACACAATACTTGTAAAACTCCTCACAGCTCTGTCAAAAGAAATCCCTACAGTCAAAACCTAACAATCCCTTTTAAAAATCTCACTTTAACAACATGATACACACATACCCCATTTTGAAACACGTTCAAATCAACAGCAACACACTCATGTATGTTACACAAAACACTGAAGTCAATATATTTTTTTTGTACTTTTTGTCAAACAAGCTGAGTTAAAGTATTTAGCAACAAAAGTGTTATTTCCAAGTTTTAGTTTTTCTTTATTTTTTGTTTTTACAAATAAATACAAAATTCTTATAAATACTTACAGATACATAGAGTGTTGTATAGTTCAAAATCAAAACACAAATCAAACCAATGAAAACAAGTGTTTACAGTACTGTAGTTTATATTCATGTTACAGTAACCTTAGAATGATATTGCTCTTGATGCTTGTCCTGTTTCCCTCAGTGTGAGGCCGTTGTTCATCACATGGTCCAAAAAAGTTGCATGAATTCCATCTGGGAGCTTGTGACTCCGGCGAGGGTGGTCGCATCTCCTCCTCTCTCCTCTAACATCTCTATCTCTGCTCCAACCTTAAAAGTCCCTACTTCACCGGACTGTGAATTCTTTAAACTATATTTGGGTTAACCATGGAATTGATCAGCTCATCTCTGAATACTATTGACACCATTTTTTCAACAAGGAAATCAGGGCTGGGGGACCCTGCGTGCCCGAGTCAATCAAAATTAAAAACAGTACTGAGCAGTCTCTAAACACTACATAGAAAAATAGAAAATACAATGCTCAGGACATAAAGCTGTATAAATAAATGTTTATTGTTCTCTGTAGGCTAAAGGCATGTTGCAAAACAAACAAAAAAAATGTGCATTTAACACTTGTACATAGTGAAACAAGTACAAATAACAGAAATCTTGTGCATTTACACATAGCACTTATACAATACAAAAACAAACAGAAATCATGTGCATTTAGCACTTGTAAACTGTAAGCCTACCTAAAAATATAGTACAAAAATATACATGGAATACTGGGCCTACAAACAGTTAGACTAACCCTCCATTACAATACTACACTACATTGGCACAGTGATGTACTGAAACATGTATTTACTTACAGTATACTGTGGTACAGTATATCGTATAGTCATACAGTAATTCTTGTCAACATTTACATACTATAATGTCAGAAAGGGTAATGACCTGTTCTCTACTCAAAATCTTGGGATTATGGGTGAACACGGTGAATCTACTGATGTTTGGTTGGACCCTTTGTCCAGCCTCCCTCATAGTCATACCATGGACAAGAACATGGTCGATCACAGTAGCTCTGATTTCATCAGATATTACTGTTCTTTGTCTTCGCTCGACCACCTCTCACATGAACTCCTCCTCTCAGATTTCTATCAATTTTCATGCCTCACAAACCAGTGCTTTCTGAACTGGCTTATATATGTTCCCTCATATCATTGGACACAAGTGTGATCTATTTTGAGTTGTTGTGTTCAACCGGTGACACCTGGGGCCTGTACTACGAAGCAGGGTTACTGGCTTATCAGGGTAACTTCAGGAGTAAGTTGATGACGTGTGGCGTAACTTGCCGGTTAACCCGTACTACGAAAGGTGGATAGGTTTTGATTGAGGTATGCTGCCATGGCAATTTACGCTGCGTGCCAAACCTGCTCTGAGCAGGTTATGTTCTAGGTTAGCTTGAGGTTTTCGCTTAACCACTCCCTTTATAAGTACCGCCCATCCACCATCAATCACTCCGAAAACAATGCCGGCCTACCTGGATGATCCGTTTGATATTGGGGCACAAATTGTGAGGGGCTCTCGTCGCAGGGCGAGGGCTTTTAAAGACCGCCAGAATCCGCTGACATACCCGGACGATATTCTCCATGAAAGATATAGATTCTCAGCCGAGGGAATTCGTTATCTTTGTCAGCTGATCGGGCCAGAAGTCTGTAACATCACCCATCGTAGCAATGCCCTGACGATCGAGCAGATAATGTGCCTTGCGCTTAGATATTTTGCCAGTGCACAATTTATGTATTCCATCGGTGATGCCGAACATCTGAGCAAGAATACTGTATGCCGTATGATTCACAAGGTAGTACTTGCTCTATCTAAACTGTTGGATGCATTTGTCATTTTCCCTGGCCATTTATCCGCAATGCAAATCAAAGAAGGGTTTTATGTAATCGCGGGTAATTACCAATATCAAAATAGGTCTAAGGCGAAGTGGGGCTTATCAATAACAAATTCTTCTAGGTTTCCCAAGAGTAATAGGAGCCATTGATTGCACGCAAATCCCAATCAGTGCACCCCTGTGAGAGCACGAGGGCGATTATGTCAATCACAAATCTTTTCACGGTATCAATGTGAAGGTATAGCCGTTCTATTCGGCCTATTTCATATAGCCATTATCGTGTAGTCCACTCTAAGCTCACCTTCTTTTCACTTATTTCAGCCACATAAGGGTTGCTTTGGTTTGGGTGATTTTTCTAAATATTCTAATATACAATTACTATAATTACATATTTCACATTCTTTTTCTCCCCACATGGGGCTGTCCTGTTGGATAACCTTCATGCCAAAGTGATATATATGTAACTATGTTAACAGAATGACCATTAATGGCTTTAAATCCTTAGATAGGTAGCCTATTTAGGAAACATTAAATTAACCTAACATCTATTAGTAGGCCTATGCCCACTTCTGAATCGTGTTGCATCTGGGCGTAATTAATGAAAGAAGGTCATTATTTTACACATATCAGACATTCCACAGGTTAATCATCTGTAACATATTTGGAGAACAATTGAATTGTACTTACGCATTTACCCGATCAGCAATATGTTGCCAACAAGCCTGTCTTGCTTTATTGGCAGACGATGTGTTCGATTTCCCCCTTAACGTTAATTTAAATTCCTCATAGCTCTGCATAATAATCGTGCATTCTTCTTCGGTAAAGTAAGGTGACCGCGCCATCATTGAAAAATGGTGATGTGTGCTGCAACCTGCCCCTTTTATGTGAACGCGCACAAACTCCAATTAGGTTAACACAGGTTCAACAAATCAACATCTTAATCAGCGTCGTAGCACCGATTAACACCACTTGGGAACACCAGGTTTTGTCAACCTCGGTTTAAGAAGTTAACCCTGGGTTACATCTGAGTAAGTTAACCCTGCTTCGTAGTACAGGCCCCAGGGCTTTAACTGTGTTTGACTTTTGCCACCTGTGCTCTCCATTATGCAACACAGGTGCATCACAATGAAAATGTGTTGGCAAGTTGTGTCTAAACAGGTGAAAAGTGCTTATGGTTTTGCCAAAGAGTGACTGATTCAGTCAGTAGGCTCAGGCAACTGAGCATTTGGTTCAGACAACAGGGTTTAGTGTCTTAGCAATTGAGAAAAACTGTAAAAGTGTTTTCCCAATAATAACAAGGTATTTGGTCTTTGAGTTAAGTGTCTCATGTAGGAAACTGTGTGTAATGTTCTGCAACAACTGTGTTGAAGAATTGCAAGCAAAGTGCAAAGCAGAAAATGTTTTTAAGGTACTGTCACATTGTGTTTTAGCTACTGTTACAAGAAGTTTGGGATTTGAAGTTTTAGTCTAAGCATTCACTTTTTGGGTGTAAGCAGTTGGCAAAAACTGTAAAAAAAAAACAAACAAACAAAAAAACAAATAACAACAACTACAACAACAACAAAAAATACAGGAAAATAACACTGTTGCTGCTAACTACCAGAAGTGAGACGAAGTCAGCATCAAGTCACTCTCAAGTCATGAATCAGCAAGTCCCAAGTCAAGTCTCAAGTCATAATGACCACCAATTGTTTGCAAGCTGACTTGAAACTTGTTGATTCATGACTTTAGAATGACTTCACAGTGACTCCGTCCCACCTCTGCTGACTACTGTAACTTTCAGTTCTTGTTTGAGGAAAAAGTACATAAAATATATTGACTTCAGTGTTTTGTGTAAAACATATCAGTGTGTTGCTGTTGATTTGAAAATGTTTCAAAATGGTGCATGTTTGCATAATTTTGTTGCTAGAATGACATTTTTAGAAGAGATTGTTTTGAGTGTAGGGTTTCATTTTGACAGAGCTGTGAGGGGTTTTACAAGTGTTGTGTCTTATCTTGCTTGTGTGTAGTTTTGACACAGTGAGCCAAATTCTGTAAAATGTGTGTAATCAATCAGCAAAAACAGTAATATAATTAAGGCAAAGCCTTGGATTGAACATCATCGTAGGTTGATGTAAATTTTGAAGACTGCTCAGGATGTGAATTTCAACAAAATATTTATTGAAATGGGCGGCAACACTGGCGATCGCAACTTGATTGCAGAAAAAGTCAAATAAATTTGTTTTAGAGAAATAAATCGGCAGAAAACAAGGCCTAGAATAAAATATTCTTTATTCTGTATGTTATGTTCACATTAACAGAAATATTTTGCCTCACATTTAAAGAATATCGCTGATTCTGGATCAATTTTGATGTTGTGGCAGACAACAGCCGACAGAAATCTGAGTGGCACACTAAGTGGCCAATTTTGGCACTACACACTACTTACTTTGAAATCCGAGGTGCATTTTCGGTCTGTTGACTCGGTCACACATCTGGGCACTCCGTCTGTGAGGTCTGAACAACGTGCTTAACAACGCTTGCTAGCATGACAATAATCAAGTTGGGTGGATTGTTTAAGTAGTGGACAGTTTAATTAGATGCAGTTTTTTTACATTTTAGCCACTGTTTTGTTTTTTAAAATGCCGGGGCAATGCGGGGCAGTGGGTTGTACCAACAAAGCCAGAAAGAAAATTAAAATCCATCACGATATTAAAAACAAAACATAGAATGCAAAATTTGGGCAACGTGGCCCTCCTCGGCACAGGCCAGTATTTCATAAAGCATAATGACGACACACCAAGAAGATTATACATGTACCTACATGTTTTGGTTCACTTTAATTTAAATAATATTATTAATTAAATTGGAATAAAAAGAATTCAATTTCTTATCTTCCTGGCAGAAATAGAGGGGCTTCGGGATCATAAAACCTGGGCATAACACTGACTTGGAAACACTTGCGACTTGATCATCGCTAAACACAGCACGGTTCATCATGTAATGTCAATAAATTCAAGGATAAATTCAAATGATATCGTTGTCCCACGATCCTAATGCTCACTGCATACTCTGGATTTGACCGTGGGATTAAAGAGAATGAATGTATACATGCATTTAAGTAAAATGCAATCCAAGTAAAATCCGTCAAAGTAAAAGCTTCCAAATCCAAGTAAAATCCATCTCAAAACACGACAGCACAATCACACAATGTCAACTGTGTGCACTGAACTGTGCGGTAAACGGCCAATTCAAACATCGCTTTTTTGCCCTCTTCCTTCGGGATTAATAAAGTTCTTTCTGATTCTTGGTAATGGCAGCACATGCTCCTTGACGGCACATGGGCAGGCATGACTCCTCCCTCTAGCTTCACTTTATCCAACTCTATGGGGTCCTCATGACAGATATTGATCTGAGGCAGAAAGTGATGTTGCAGTGACCAAATCAGGCGGATGGCACATGTGAAGCAAACTGGAAGTGACACTGCTGTGACTGAATCAGGGGCATGGCACATGTGACAATTCAAAATGGCAACGCCCTTCAGTTCTAGGGGTCCTCATGGAGGATAAGGCAGATGGCCTAGGAAGGTTTTTTTTGGTATTATTTTATTGAGGACCACAGTGGAAGTACGTTTAATGCTTTATTGTGTTATCTTCTGCAATTTGTGGAGAGGTAGCTGTTCCACTGCATTGAAGAGCATTTCCAGATGATCCCAGAGCCTGCAGCCAAACTCCAGATATAGAGACGATGCCTTGGTCAGGGGTAGAGAAAGGAGCAGACCCTAAATAAGCATGTTTGTGATTGTGGGAGTTAAACCAGAGTGCCCAGAGGAAACCCATGCAGACACAGGGAGAACATTGCAGAGCATCAGTGCTAACTACTAAGTGACAGTGCTGCCATCAGTCTGTAAGTCAGTGAGTGTGCTGTCCACACTTTTCACCCTTTTTTCTCCTCTATATAGCCACACTAGGCTTTTTTTAATTATTGTTATTTATTGTAATATTAGGATTTATTTTTATCTTATTTTATTTTATTATAATTTAAGTGGTTTTGTCTTCTGTGGCTACAGTCTGGGGTATTTCCACAACCTCGTTTCACATAATAGCAGCATAACTGCATCCCACAGGCATCCTGAGCCCGTTGTTCGCAAACATGTCATTATTTTCAGCCATACTTGCACCTGTGAATGCTGCACGACAACCCTCGACATTTGCGATAGTGCCATGCACCATTCAAGCAGCATTCGCTCGCTATTTGTGCAGACTATTCATGATTTTTGGGCCTATTGTCATGGCCAGACCGCGTGACATTGGGCCCACATTTGGGTGATGCGCTATCATGTGGTAAGTACCAATTCAGTGAGATTCCAACTGAAAAAAATTGAAAAACTGAAATTTATGTCTCCAACTACTCGTCAAGAGTCACAGCCCAGTAAAATAGCACCCTAAGCAAAATCATGACCAGTGACAAAATAGCACAATCTGCAACCTTACTATTAGATGACACTAAGTCATACACACTGTGGTTTTAATCAGTACTGGCATATTGATGTGGATGTGTTGGAAGATGAACTCCATATACAAAATACAAGGTGCATTCAAAAGGTACCCGACCTTATTTCATCCCACAGAGGCAAATGAAGCATGTGAGTTGTCATTTGCTGGGGAGGTATAGGGAACCTTCTTGACCATGTGTGAATTTTTTCCCTCCCACAGAGTGCCTCATTCACAAGCAGTCAGCTTTAGAGTGAACAAATGTACTGAGCAACAACTTGAGCAGTGCTGCATCAAATTTAGCCAAAACCTTGGTGATACCCAAACAGAAACCATTTGCAAGATTCAGCAGGCTTTTGGCGATGATGCCATGACCATAACACAAATAAAAGTGTGATATAACCACCTCAAAAGTGGGCACACATCACCTTCCTGTAGCCCATTCACAAGCCAAAATGACCAAACCAATGACACAATCTGGACTTTGGTCTGGGTGACTGTCGTGTTAACATCCGAGATACTACAGACAAGGTGGGTCTGTAAGCACAGGTTTGGTACAGTCCATTTTGATGGAGGATTTGGGCATGTGGAGAGTTTTTCAATTTCAATTTATTTTCATTTATATAGCACCAAATCACAACAGAGTTGCCTCAAAGCACTTCACACAGGTAAGGTCTAACCTTACCAACCCCCAAAGCAACAGTGGTAAGGAAAAACTCCCTCTGAGGAAGAAACCTCAAGCAGACCAGACTCAAAGGGGTGACCCTCTGCTTGGGCCATGCTACAAACATAA
Source organism: Thalassophryne amazonica (assembly GCF_902500255.1). Taxonomy (NCBI): domain Eukaryota; kingdom Metazoa; phylum Chordata; class Actinopteri; order Batrachoidiformes; family Batrachoididae; genus Thalassophryne; species Thalassophryne amazonica. The sequence continues at coordinate 154,432,532 of NC_047103.1, read as the reverse complement.
ATTACAGAACAATTCACAGACGAATATACAAGAAATGCTATTGGCGCACAGGACAGGAGGATCGCCAACACGAATACAACTCCCATCTCTGGATGGAGCTGCACCTTAAACAGAGAGAAAAAACAGAATCAGACATCAGAAAGACAAAAAAATACTGTATAATTTATAATTAAACAACAAGAAAAACAGAGAAATACTAAGGTGATCGCCGGCCGCTAGCCCTAAACTTCACTAAAACACCCAGAATTTAGGTAAAGTTGAGGCCGCAGCCCGCTCCAATTACTAATAAATAAATTAAAAGAGTAAAAAGCGCAAAACAAAACTGTACCAGTATGCTAGCCATATGAAAAGGAAAATAAGTGTGTCTTAAGTCTGGACTTGAAAATCTCCACAGAATCTGACTGTTTTATTGGTGCAGGGAGATCATTCCACAGAACAGGGGCATGATAAGAGAAAGCTCTGTGACTTCTTATTCACCTTAGGGACACAAAGTAGTCCTGCGCCCTGAGAACGTAGAGCCCGGGCTGGTACGTAAGGTTCAATTAGGTCAGCTAGGTAGGGAGGTGCCAGTCCATGAATAAGTTTATAGGTTAGTAGCAGAACCTTAAAATCTGATCTCACTGGGAAAGGAAGCCAGTGAAGGGATGCCAAAATGGGTGTAATGTGGTCAAACTTTCTGCTTCGTGTCAAAAGTCTGGCTGCAGCATTTTGAACCAATTGGAGACCCCTAATGCAAGACTGCGGTAAACCAGAAAATAGAACATTGCAGTAGTCCAATCTAAAAGAGATAAATGCATGGATCAGGGTCTCAGCATCAGCCATAGACAGGATGGGACGAATCTTCACTATATTTTGCAGGTGGAAGAAAGCAGTCCTAGTAATATTTCTAATGTGGAGGCCAAAGGACAACAAAGGATCAAAAATTACCCCCAGGTTGCTCACTTTGTCAGTGTGATGTATAACACACGAGCTGAGGCTGAGCGTTAACTGGTCAAATTGATGCCGATGTCTCACTGGACCAAGAACCATCATTTTAGTCTTATCAGAGTTTAAAAGTAGGAAGTTTCTTGACATCCAATTTCTCACTGCTGCAAGACAATCTTCTAAGGACTTTATGTGAATGAGATTACCAGCAGTTATCGGCATGTATAACTGAGTATCATCTGCATAGCAGTGAAAGGTAATCCCAAAACGCCGCAATATGTGCCCAAGGGGTGCTATATAAAGGGAGAAAAGCAGGGGGCCTAAGACAGACCCCTGTGGAACCCCAAATTTCATGTCACTAAGGTTAGAGGTTGTGTTACTGTGCAAAACACAGTGAGAACGACTGGCCAAGTATGACGTCAGCCAAGCAAGGGCACTCCCAGTAATCCCAAAATGATTTTCCAGCCTATCAAGTAGAATATGATGATCCACTGTATCAAATGCAGCACTGAGATCTAACAGCAACAGAACCGTAGTGGTGTCTGAATCCATTGTAAGCAGAAGATCATTCACCACTTTAGTGAGAGCCGTCTCTGTGGAATGATATTTTCTAAAAGCAGACTGCAGTGGCTCAAAGAGATTATTCTCAGTTAGATAGATGGAGAGTGTCAGTGAAACTCGTGCCAAAGCTGCTAATGGCGGAGCAGAAGTAACTACATCTGGAAATCTTGCAGGATGTGTTGGGATGCACAAACAGTGACCCAGACTTGCTGAACAAAGTCATCACTGGTGATGAGACATGGGCTTATGGTAAGACCTAGAAACAAAATTTCAGTCATTGCAATGGAAATATCTAACACCACCAAGCCAAAGGAAAGCATGGCAGGTATTCAGCAATGTCAAAGTCATGCTGACTGACTCTCATGGGGTGGTGCATCCCAAGTATGTAACAAAAGGGCAAATTATTAACAAAGAGTATTACTGGGATGTCCTACATCGTCTTCATGATGCTGTGCATTGCAAATGACTGGCTTTGTGGGTGGCAAAAATTTGGCAGCTCCATAATGACAATGCACCCGCCCATTCTGCTCAGCTGATTGAGTCTTTTCTGACCAAACACAACACTCCGATTCATCAGGCTCTCTGCTCTCCTGACATGGCTCCCTCTGATTTTTAACAGTTCCGTCAAGATCAAAACAACAGTAATAAGGACTCGATTGGAGTCATAAGACGATATCATATGGAATGTGACAGCCCATCTGGACACCATTCCAAAAGAGACATTCCAGAAATGCTCCCAACAATGGCAGAACTGCTGGGAGAAGTGTGTGCAGTCTCATTGAGAGCACTTCAAAGGGGAATTAGGATTGCAGTGCCCAAGGTGAAGCTTGGCTGTCTTTTGAATGCACCTCATACATATATTGAAACTTGAATCAATAGGATTGGTCAAGCACTCCTACCCATAGAAGATCTTCATGTTACGCTGAGAGACCTTTGTGAAAAGAATATTTTCTTCATAATGTAACATGAAAGACTTGACTTTGTGAGAAGCCTTTCTAATATAAATGGACAATAAGATATTGTTCAAAGAAAACACTGCCAAAAAAAAAAAAAAAAAAGCCACTGTTCCAAAGTGAACAGAATTTAAATAAGGATCACATGTTTCTTTTAACATCATAACACTCATTGAAAATAACAGGAAAGTGTTTTGAGGAGACATGAGGGAAAACAAGAAAACACTCTTATCTTTTTGTCACTTTCACAGATGACACAAGCACAGTAAGAAGAAAAAGTTATTTGAACTACACATTTACTGGCTCTGAGTTTTTTTTTTTTTACCCATCAGAAAAAAACTGATCAGTAGATTTGGAAAGGAAAGACTGAACAACATTTGGCAAGCGCAGATGCCACCGCAGAGCAGAATGCCAAGCCTCCCACAGCAGGAGGGAAACCTGGCAGAGCCCGGCGAGGCTTTGCCCACTGTCCGCTCGGTCGCTGGTTGGTGAATGTGACGCGTTCGTGTGCACGTTTCATGCAAAGGGGACCTCGAGCCAGACCAGACAGCTGCAGCCTGCCAGAAACACTGAGAGTAATTTCTATTGTGGACTAAATGGCATGCACTGAGACTGTAAATGCATCTATGATGTGTCATCACAGCAAGTGTTTACAGTATGGGTGTTTGTCCGTGTAGATGATATGTAAGTTGTGTCACACACTGAGGGAGCATGCCCTCCCATAACATGCATTTATTGGACTTTGATGAAACAATCATCTAGCACACTTACAGGGACACTTTATAATTGCGAAACAGCACCCCACAAATCTTAGTTTTCCCAAAACAGGAATTGTTTTTCTTTTGAAACCACTTGCAGGAATTCACAGAAATTAAACTTTTATCCACAATCACAGCTGCTGATGTTTTGTGTAAGTGCTAGTACACACGGCACCTTGAATCTGAGAGAGAGAATCTGTGAGAATCTGGAGAGCATCCTCTACACCTGCATCACTGTGTGGCACGGCAGCTGCACAGCTGCTGGGCTGCCTTTACCACCGTCTGCAGAGGGTGGTAAAGGCTGCACAGAGGACTGTAGGGAGCAGCCTTCCCACCACCTCAGATCTCTACTCATCACAGTGCAGGGGAAGGGCTCTCCACATTCTGATGCATTCCTCCCATCCCACACAGTCTGTTTCAGCCTCTCGTGTGTCAATCCAGGAAGTGTCCATCCAGGAAGTGTTTGACAATTGACATTTCCTGTTTCACTGTGGATTCAAAATTTGGCACTTCCTGTTTGGGCCACAGTGTACCATGAGCGAGCTTTGCACTGCTGCGCAGTGCTTCACTCGTAATATGTAGACCAGGGTTCAAAACCCAGTTATGCTACCTGTCTGTGTACTTGGACAAGACACTCAATCTACATTGTCTCAGTACACCCAGCTGTAAAAGGGCACCCAGAGGTCCGGACGCAGAACTCTGGCTTCAGAAGTCCTATCATGTCCTAAAAGTCCTATCATGTACTGCTTCTACCTGTGCATCTAAAACAGGCGATTTCAATAATTAACTCAGCCACCTGCCTGAAGAGTTGAACTAATTACAATCAGCTGGTTTATTAGGAAGGATGGAACAAATATGTAGTTTCTGTGTAGGCTCTCAGTTGTCCAGGTGGTTTCCATAGTAGAGAAGCTTGAATCTTTGACTGGACTGGGTTGCTTAACGCGAGGAGGTTTTGCTTCAAATCGCAGAAGCTTCCTCAGCTAAAATTCTTGCTCTGGTGGTCTGACTTCTGTCTTGACTCTAGTAGAGAAGAATAAACAGAAGCCACAAAAGCTGGAGTTTTAAACCTAACCAGACCCATCCTACCGAGAGGCAGACTGCTATAGGCTAGTGACTAAACAATAGCTCTAATTAGCACCTATTGTGCTCCAGTTAGCACCCTCCTAATGACAGGGCAGCTGTCCCTCCTAATGATGGGATGGACGCCTCTCGTGCTGGCTCCCTTGACGACTCTCCTGATGACGTGAATGACTCATTACCATGAACAAAAGACTGAAACTGCTTTGACCTGAGTACCCCATTGTAAACAGGGGACAAAGCGTGTCTCAGACCCCCTCCCTGGTTAAGGCTGGGTTTCAACTGTTTCACATAGAATGCCTCCTTGTCCCCTCTCTCAAACCATTTCTTCTCTCTGGCTAAGATTTTAACTTCCTTGTCCTCAAACGTGTGGTTAGTGTCTTTAAGGTGGAGATGAACTGCAGACTGAGGTCCACTGGCGCCCTCTCTGCGGTGCTGGTATAGCCTTTTGTGTAAAGGTTGCTTAGTCTCACCTATGTAGTGTTCGTTACAGTTTTCCTGACATCTGATAGAATACACTACATTGCTCTGTTTGTAACTAGGGATCCTGTCCTTAGGGTGTTAACCGGTTTAAAGTAAACTGGGATTTTGTGCTGTCTGAAGATCCTCTGTAGTTTTTCCCCTACTCCTGCTAAATAAGGGAGAGACACTCCTCTTCTTCTTGTCTCTGTCTCCTATCTATCTGGTCTCTTTGTTCTCTGGGACTTCTGCACTTTGTCCAGGGACCATCGTAGGTACCCACATATTGTGAGGGCTTTCCGGACAAGTTGTTGTTCTTTAGCCCTTCCCTCTGCAGTTGTGGGCACCTGTAGGGCTCTGTGTTGAAGAGTCCTGATCACCCCGAACTTGTGTTCAAGAGGGTGGTTTGAGTCAAAGAACAGATAATGGTCCGTGTGCATGGGTTTTCTGTAAACCCGTCTGGAGCTGCCTGTTCTCTCCAATCGTAACATCACAGTCCATGAAGGCTAAATGGTTGTTTCTGGCATCCTCACGTGTGAACTTGATATTGGAGTCCACCGAGTTGATGTGTTCTGGAAAGTCCTCAACCTCCTGTTGCTTAATTTTAACCCATGTGTCATCGACACATCTGAACCAGTGACTGGGAGAGATGCCCATGAAAGACGTCAAGGCTGTCTTCTCCACTCGCTCCATGTACAGACTGGCCACAATGGGGGATACCGGAGACCCCATTGCACAACCATGGATCTGCCTGTAGTAATTCCCCCTAAACAGGAAATACGTGCTGTTAAGACAGATCTCCAAGAGTTGGCAGATGTGGTCTGGTGTGAGTTTGGTCCTTTCAAGTAGAGACACATCCTCCAGCAGTCTCTGCCTCACAGCAGAGACGGCCTCAGCGGTGGGGATGCAGGTGAACAACGATGTCACATCAAATGACACGATAGTTTCATCTGCCTCCAGCTGCAGGTCCTTGATCTTGTTCACAAAATCTTGTGTGTTCTCCACATGGTGGTCTGAGTTACCCACTAGGGGAGCCAAAATCCACTTGAGGTGTTTGGTCAAATTGTACGTGATGGAATCTGTGCTACATACAATAGGCCTGAGTGGCACGCCCTGTTTGTGGATTTTTGGCAGTCCATCGATGCATGGGGTGGCGTCCCCAGGGTACAGTCTGTAGTATGCCTGCCTGTCGATGAGTCCCTCTTTCTCCAGGTTTTGGAGGTAGCTAATGATTTTCTTCTTATAGCCACTTGTGGGGTCTCTCTTGTAGTTGGACTTTTACTTGTAGTTGGACTTTTACTTTCTGAAGCCAGAGCTTTTGCACCTCTGAGGGTGCTGGCTTTGGTTGGGGCAGTAACCTGTGTCAGACTGCCATCCCGTCCAGAAGATGACATAGACTCATCTACTTCACACATATAAGACACTTTCACTTACACAATCTGATAATTTCCAAAGACTGGGGAATATAAATTGTAAATTGGTTTGGCGACCCCGATGTGACGTATTAAAAGTATACAAGCACCATTTCAAAACAAAACAATGTCATGAAATCTAGGATTTGGGGGTGAAGGTTTGCCCTTTAACAATTATGAAGGTTTGTCCCTTTAAATAAGTAGAGTAGTTCAGTTTATCAGTTACTTTATATGCAATGGTTGAAAGCATTCCACTACAAGTATCAGACACAGCAGGATGATGCGCTACCACTAAGGAACAATCATATCAACATTAGTTCTACTAACACATGTACCTCCTGCTCTTACCGGAGTGGTGGGATCATTCCATTTGACATGTGGCAGACATGGAAAAGACAAATTTATATAAGTACCATGACCAGTAGCATGATGAGAAAAGCCAGAGTTACTGCAAAAAAATCTGTCACTCTGGCTTTCAGTTGGTTTATGGCTATGACTGAACAGTGCACAGTATAATCATGATCAGCACATTACACTATGCCAATGATGTGTTAAGCTTGCTTCATGTTGATATGGTAAGAGCATTTTTGTGGACAGGATATTTAGAACTCAACAGAACATTACACTTGCACAAATGCAACGCGCTGAAAAAGAGTGCACCAAAAGAAAGCAATAAATCAACATCGGTGTGAAAGGCTAGAAATTGGCCAAATGGAGAAGCCTGAACACGTGTGTGTGCACTCATACCATATTCATGTCGATGCCGTTGGTGTACGTCCAGGCATGCTGGAAATACTCCTCGAGTCGCTGCCTCAGCGGGTTGGGGATCTGGTGGAAGCGGATGAATTCTTTGACCCGCAACATCTGGAGGTGATACCTGGCCGTGCCCGAATACAACCTCTGGATGATGGCTGACACATTCCCAAAGATGCTGGCGTACATCAGAGCTACGAGAGAACCCGGTAAAGGCATCTGTTGAGAAATGGTGGCTTGTGTTGCTCACATGCACTGCCTAGTCGCCCATACCTGAGGCATCGAGAGGGTGAGTTGCCCAATTTGTGTGCACATATGTATGTATATGGTGGCAAATCTCCTATAATCCCCGTTTTTTTTTTTTGTACTTTCACTTTTGAAACTCTGTGTGCTTCTTACCCTGTGTGCGGCTATACAGTGCTGCTGGAACCTCAATTTCCCTGAGGGAGTCTTTTCAGGGGACCAACAAAGTTCTGTCTAATCTAATCTCTAATCTAATCTAATGCATACCCTTCTCGTATTCTATTTTCATTCATTCAACAATTTTCTACTCCAGTTAAGGTTCACGAGGGGTGGGGGCTGTCAGTCCACCACAGGGCTGTCACACACAGAAAGATAAGAACATTCACGCGCTCAATTTAAAGTTTTCCCATTCATCCTGCATATCTTAGGAAGTGAGAGGAAGCCAGAGCACCTGGAGGGAACCCACACAAACACAGGAAGAACATGCAAATGCAACATAGACAAGCCCAGGTGTGAAGTGAAGCCACCACCCATATATTCTTATTTCAATCATGCTTTTTTTGTAATTAAACAATCTGGTCAGGTATGGTGCCATGTATTGTCATATCCACCACACCATGGAACCACTCCGCTTCCTGGATGTAACCACCCAGGCAGACAATTGGTCCACATCCCTCCTCAAAAGTAACCATCTATCTGCCACAGCTAGGTGAAAGGTGCATGTTCCCATGGCCTTCTCCAGCCAATGGGAGCCTCAAATCCGAGACACCTGCATGGGGATGGGTATACCATTATCGATTCTGCTTATCGATCCGATTCCTTATCGATTCACTTATCGATACCTCTTGTGAATTTTTTGTGTACTAAACGTAGGCGTTATAGAGAGCGGCGCAGTGTTTGGAGCTGTGCCAACGGAACGGAGGACGATTTTCGTTCCTTGACTGCAACGAGACAAGACTCCCAGTTAGTGACTTTAATACACACAAAAGTGACTCATGATAGTTTAATGGCTTTGAGAGGGGTTAAGAAGCGGATTTACCACTTCTGAAGAACAGCGAATCAAAGAACCAACAAGCCAGTGGATCGAAGCATTGCTTCATTGATTCACGCTTCAAACTGGAGTCACGCTGCAGAAAAGGTTGAATACAGAGCCGCTGCAGGGTCTGCAATCAACGTAGAGAAATGATCATTTTCCCAACAAACACCCTCAAAAACAACGGCTGCTCTGAAGGACCGATAAGGAAATCGTTAAGCAAAAAGGCTATTGATATCGGTGGATCGAATCATTTCTTAACGATACTTGAAAAGAACCAGTTCTCGATACCCAACCCTACACCTGCATACTAGATCATATCCATAAAATGCTCCACATGGCCAAAATGTCATAGCTGACTTTCCCTCACAATTCAAGTAATAGTCCTCATCTGACTCGCCCTTAGTAACCACTCATTTGACATAAAGCCATTCCAGCGGGACTCAAGGATACTCCAAAGTGACCAAGTACCAAAGACATCCAGGTGTCTCTTTCAGTCACTGGTTGTTGTCCAAGTCTCAATTAAAGAATGACGTCCCTCTCACATAGATGGCGTGCTTGTTGTATTTCGACCTGTGTGTAGCACTCGCCACTAAACTACCAAACGTGCCACTATCTGCTACAAACAAACCACTACACACCACAAACATGTCACACAATGCCACAAGGCTGCCTGCAATCGACAGGGTGTGGCAAGTGTTTTGGTCATATTCAAAACCTGCCACTTAACTGCACTTGTCGCAGTTGAGTGGCAGGTTTAACAGTGAGGGGCTTAAGAGCCACAGATGCCTGTAAAGAACAACAGAAGGTAAATGTGTTCATATTAAGTTAGGAGAGAAGGAACACCTGCTTCTACAATTCAAATAAATTTTTTCACTGCTCCGGCTTTGCCCCAGGTCACCACAGCATATCTGGTATGGAGCCACATGTTTTGGCAAAAGCTCTACACCGGATGGCCTTCCTGACACAATCTAAATGTACATGGAGAAAGGGGGACAGGTAGCCTTGAACTGTGGACCTTAAATCAAAACAATATGATGTAAAAATCAGGCATTAAGTTGTCATTTTACAGCATACAGCTTCAGAGGTTCCAGTGATAACAGTTTAACTTCTAAATATATGACTTAGCTGTCACTCACATCCAATGAGCATGACGCAGATGGAAAAGATCTTCTCAGAGTTGGTATTGGGCGACACGTTCCCAAAGCCTACACTGGTCAGACTGCTGAAGGTGAAGTACAGCGCTGTGACGTACTTATCTTTGATGGATGGGCCCGAGCTGGGGTCACTGTAGTTGTATTTTTTCCCTGGAACAAATAGCAAAACAACATATAAAATATGGCCCAATTCCAATGCTCTCCCTTCGCCCCTTCCCCTTCATTTTGCACACTCGGGCAAAGTGTTAGGGTGAAGGGACAGTCTTAGGTTTGGGCTTTTTTAAAGAATCAAAACAGACTAAACTTGAACAAATGACTACGACTTTTGAACTAGTTGTTGTCACCTATTGACACGCCCAGGTTGTCCAGCCAGCCAATCTTATGTTCCAGGTATGGCTTCTCCACGTTTCCAATGGCGTACCAAATGCAGGCCAGCCAGTGGGCGATCAGGGCAAAGATGCACATGAGCAGCATTAGGACAGCAGCACCATACTCTGAATAGCGGTCCAGCTTACGCGCGACGCGCACCAGCCGTAAGAGACGAGCCGTTTTCAGCAGACCAATCAGAGTGGTTGTCTAAAACAACACACAAGAAACAGACAATGCACAAATTTACAATACATCACATTCAAATATAGTCCCATAGTCGAAGAGGAAAGGGTGACTCTGGAAGCCTGGTGAGGTCGTGACTTCTTGCAGGACAACATTACAATCAAACAGATCAATACAACACACAATACACAACTCAAAACACAAAACAGCTGTGCCATTGTTATTATATCTGGTGATTTGAACTCAAAGGAATGTGTGGCATCTCCCGGCAATGATCAGTCAATAAATATTGCTTTAGCAAACAAAATGAAAGCACGGTCAGATGGAATTCCTTTTACCTTGCCTTGCTTTGTTAACCGTCACTGTTGTGGTGGCCACAGTAGATGGTCACCCAACGCAGTTGGGTCCACTAATGGTGAACCTTCCTCTTAATGAAGCATCTTGGCATAACTTGTGTTGTGATTTGGCACTATATAAATAAAAATTTAATTGAATGGAGACTGCTGGTGTCTTGTAAACAAAATGACTGTCATCACCATTACAGCTTTCAAGCAACCACAAAGATGTTCATGGACATAGATGTCACCAGATGGGTTAGCACATTCTCAAATGGACTGTGTCCGTATGCAGAAGTGCTGCTGCACCTGTAATATGTTGGTGAAATAGTTACCCGGAGCTGACTGTGTTTTAGACCATCAACTGATCAGGTACAAGCTCCATGGAAACCAAATACACTGATAGCAGCATTGTCATTTGCTATGATGCAGATGACAACAGAGAGAATTATCACATGAGAGCGGGTAACAGATTTCAAAGTCAGGTCAGGTCAGGTCTGGGAGCATGTGCTGGTGCCATGTGCTCCAAATAGTGCATTATAGTGGACTCAGCATGAAGCACTGTGGAAGGGCTTGGCACCACTCAAGGACTGCTAGTGATGAGGAAAAAGATACAATGGAGACACTGTGAGGCCTTATGGAAACAACACTGAGATGATGATAATGCAAGGCATTTTCTTCCTCAAAATTCTACATACAATACCGCATAATGACAATGTAAAAGATTTTTTTTGTTTTGCAAATTATATATATATATATATATATATATATATATATATATATATATATATATATATATATATATATATATATATATATATATATATATATATATATATATATATATATATACACACACACACACACACATCATGAGCTTCTATGGGTAATGGCTCACGTTTGGAGCCAACCTCCAGTGACCAATAAAGAAACTGCTAGATTTAGCACTTCCACGTTGGCTTCATTTTCCAGCACCGGAGGCTGTCACTTGGTGCAGAGTGGAAACTGCTGCTATCTTCTGAGGGGTATTATTTTTAAAAGTGTGCAACAGCAATAGCAAATGCTCTTTTCTTTATCTTCTGGCCTGATCATTAGCGCTCACACTATAGGGGGGGTGGGTGGGCAGTGATGACACCAATTTCAATCAATTTGTGTCGCACAATCTGTAAACACAATGAGACTTTGAAAAGCTAATAGGTGCTTCTACTCTGTATCGCACCACACAATTATCCAAACATCCTTGGGCAGTGCATTATCTGCAGCATCCTACAGCAATTGTTGGTCCTTGTGTCCACTTGCTTATTTACACCTGTCTTATAGGTGAAAGCAAACACAACATGGCCTCTTTTGGCAGGAAGCAGGGATGCTGGAGTTTTCTGGGTTTTGAAGGAAGGATGATTCACAGCCTACTGCAGGTCTTTACAGCAGTGAGGAAAAGCCACTTTGGATGGGTCTATTAAAGAGCTGCCGCTCTCCTAATATCACCCACAAATCTTTGCAATCATTCACCGGTGTGCACGCAGCCAGCCTGTGCACCCTTTCACTGACAACTGAGGGAACAGAGAATGAATCACACAGACAAAGAGACGAGGCCTTAATTATCCGTAAGTATCCTCTGTGCACATGCACTGCAGTGCATGATCTGTGCCTCATATAAAGTGTAAAAATGACACGGATCATGCTGCACACTGTAATGCTTGCAAGAAATCAGAGGTGTTTGTGGCTGCAGACATAAAGTTTCCAATATAGCAACCAGCTGTATGAAACATATCCAGTGAATATCCCTCTGGCCATCTGCCACTGAGAGTCTGCATGCTCCCACAAAGAGTCAGCCGAGGTTGTGATGTAACCTTTTAAATTTGTACATGAGGCACAACACAGATGTCATCAAAGACAGTAGACTGATATAATCAGTGGGCAAATCTATAATGAATTAAAGCAGGAATATGAAGGAGTTTTTTTTTCCAAGTATATCAAAATACCATATTTTCTAGAGTACAATTCATATATATATATATATATATATATAGTTCAGTAGTTTTTTTTATAATCCTGCTATCAAACTAACCAACCAACAGACAAACACAGAAACAAACATGGGTGAAAACAAGATCCATGGAAAAGGTAAATAACAATAACAATAGTAAAAAGACACGTACATGTGCCAACATCGTAGAACAGGTGAGATTTGCTTTGCTGGTGGAGGTATGCGCTCTCTGAGGGCTGTGTGTTCTGTTTCAAATTTTATAAATGCTGTCAAACTCTGTGATATTTGCAAGTGCTGTACAAATAATATTACAGTATTATTAAATTCCTATTACCTCACAATAACAACAACAACATCTCTTACTACTACTACCACTAATAATTATGAATTATTATTACTACATTTTTTTTTCTTTTTAGATGTCCCCATTTTGCTTTTGGCCATGGCAGAGCTGGTACGGCTCCACATGTATAGTTTGCATAAATTAAAGCAAACCCAAAACTTCATGTCTGTTCTAATAGGTAGCACATCCAGCTGGATTGTGTCAAGGAACTCTGTGTTCCAACAGACCTGCGTTGTTCGTCTTAAGTATTTTAGCACAGCCATTGCTGCAAGTTGCACAGAAAGCTGCAGTGCATTTGTTTTAAACAAAGCAAATACAATGTATTTTTTAAAATGCTTTGGCATTTGAATCATGGGGAAACCTAAATAACATCTACTTGGTGTAATTAATCTGAAATACTGAAAATCCAGCCAACTAGAAAGTTCAGAGTGTTGCTTACTCTTGGATTAAAAAAAATCCTTCAGTTTTTGAGATTGGCATGTTACATATGTTAAAAGAGAATTTAATGACATCTACAGAAATAATTCGTTCACTAATTTGATTACAAATTAGAGTATTACATTTGTTCATGTATGTGCACAAAATTAAACAGGCGTTTAAGACCAGCACATGTGAATTCTGGTTTTGCACAGATTTTTAACAGAAGATAATGTGAACACATTATGTAAATACACTAATTTTATTATAACTGTCATATTTGAAAAGAATGAAACATGCAGCCAACAATGCTGCAATACTACAGTAAATCAGAATGAATGAAAGGATTCCACCGTGTCATCAATGACATTAGCAAAAAAAGAAAAACTTATATTGTCAAAGATGGTTTCCAGGCAACAAAGGTGCATGAGATTATGCCTAAAAATAGTGTCTGTATCCACTCAAAGAACCAAAAAAAAAAAGAGCAAAAAAAAACAACAGCAAAAAACGACAGCTAAAACTGTATGTGGATGTGTTATTTTTAGTTTCTTTACACTTCAACTACAATGCTGATTGGAGATGCCAAAAATAAAACAGTCTGTCATTCTACTCCTCTGTTAGAAAGAAGCTGGAAACAGGAACACACATGCTGTCACAATCGTCTATCTCTCTATGTGACAGGGATGTGCATTGTGCTACCGCAGTGCTGGGCTGCCTGCTTTTTTTCTCTGCCTGCCACTCAGTGCCAGAAACCACTGACTCCCTCACAGGGCCACACATCTAATGGTAAATAATGACTGTGCAGCATAACACGGTGACATCGGGGGCTCGTCCGGAACACACAATGATCTGTCATTGTGGGAGTCTGTCTACGGTGTCCCTCATCACCACATCCTGGCTTTTAAATGTTAGTACATTTCAGTTCAGTTGCCATTAAAAAAATCATGAGTTGAAGTACCCCACCTAGATTAAAATGTGTACAAATTCATTATTCACAAATTAAAAGGAAACTCGCCCGCAGTGGGTCAAATCTAAAACAAAGCTGCCATATCTTGGATTGATTGTATTTGTTTATTTTGGACAGCTGCTAAAAATGATTGTTGGAAGTGAAAACTATACCATGAGGCAAAATACTACAATTTGGAGCAAATGCCAGTTTCAGCTGTAATTACATGAATCCAGAAAATACGTAGAATTTTGAGGGAAAAAATTAATTTTCTCCTTTTTGGAATAAAGTTGTAACATAACAAAATGTGGGGGGAAAAAGTGCTGTGAATACTTTCTGAATGCACTGCACCAAATAATTCTTTGTGCATTGATGGTTGTGTTCATACATTAAAACAGATCAAACCTAGGCTCACGTCTGAGAAACTGTAGCTTTTTAAGAAAAACCATTTACATCCCACTTTCACCACGACTGGTGACTGAAGTTGGACTATACACAGTTTCTCCAACCATAGCTACAGAAGCCTATAACTCATTCAGAGCTGTCATGGGTATCTTGGTGGTTTCCCTCACTAGTTTCTTTCTTGCACAGTCAGTTTTTGAGAAAAGCTTACTCTAGACATATTCACCATGACATACCATACTGTACTGTATGTATTTCTTAATGACTGATATAAATGAAGTCCAAGACAGTGACTTGGAAGCATTCATGTATCCATCTACTTATTTATATAAAGGAAATTGACTGTAAAGTGATGATTTCATTCTTATATTTAGAATTATGTTCATTTGTCTATTTGCTTATAGCCTCTGAAAATGAAAATATAAATAAACATGGTTGTAATTCCTAAATGGTCACTGCATTATTTTTGTTAAAGCCCTGGAATTAAAGATGATAGTCTGCATTACAACATCATTTTTCATTCAATTTCATTCATTTTCATTTCATCTCCACTGTAGTGGCATACAGATGCAAACTGTGTGGCTGTCCAAGTATTTATGGACCAGATTGTAGCTTTGAGTACCTTCATTTCATAATAGATCAAATTCTCCCATAATAAAAAGTATAGTTCCTGAATTGCATTGTGGTCCATGTATCTAGTAAAGGCAAATCCCTTCGGCTTCTCTCTTTTGTGAGAGTTATCACAGCAGATCCAAGATGGATCTGCATGTTGACATGGCACAGGTTTTAGGCTGGATGCCCTTCCTGACCCCACAGTACATGAAGAATGCACATGGGTGGTCTTGAATGGAGAACCTTCTCCTCTAGAAGTCAGCACACTAATAGCTTGGCCACCGTGTATGGAAATGCTCCTTTGTGTCTTATTCAAGAGCATGAACAAATGATCAATATCGTTGTACGGATTGTTGGACTTGTTGGTAGTAAAACCAACTTCATTATATAAGTGCTATTGCCTGTCCATCCATACAGATGAAGATGTGAAGGTTGTACATGGAATCACTGTAGTTCTGTGGTAGCATTAGTGGTCTCTCATTTGTAACTAAATTATTCCTAAATAATTAATCTTTCAAGTGAATGAACAGATTTGTCTGCCTCAGTTTATTTTCAAGATGTTTAATCCAGTGTGTAAAATTAAAAGAACAAATTGATTTCCTGTTCATTTAGTAGTATACTGAGTCGCAGCAGGTCTTTAAGGATGCCGGTGAAAAATGATAAACACAAACAAAGGCAGGAAGGCCTAATGAATGTGGAGCAGAACAGACGCCTCCAAGGAGAACAACATACAATAAATAGAAAAAATTGTTCTAAGGAACAAAAATTTCAACAATGAATAGAATGAATAGTTCTGGCGAACAAAAACTGCAAACAACAGAACAACATCCTGTTCTGTCAAACAAAAAATGGAAATTAATGGAACAAACTGTTCAGAAGGGTCAAAACCGCAACAATGAATAGAATAAACTGTTCTAATAAGCAAAGTATTGGAATACAGTGGTCCCTCGTTTATCGCGGGAGTTACGTTCTAAAAATAGCATGCGACAGGCGAAATCCGCGAAGTGGCCAGCGTTATTTTTTACAATTATCATAGACGTTTTAAGGCTGTAAAACCCCTCACTACACACTTTATACACTTTTCTCAAACAGGCATTAACATTTTCTCACTTTTCTCTCGTGTGTAAACACTCAAAGTTCAAACCTTAGTAGAAAAATAAGACCAACCTGTTTTCAGGCCCAAACATTTGTTTGAGAAATAAAAATAGAACGTTTTCCTATAAATAATTATGATGGCTTTTAGAACTAACGAATTTAATTTTAACGATCAACGTACGAGGTTGGACACATAAGAAATTATTAATAGTGACTGACCAGTATTTCACAGTTCCTCTGATCGCACCTCTTCGTCCTAGCCGCCGCTCTACTGTCGCGCCTTTTTCCACTCACACCTCGCTGCAGGTGTCTTTTTCTGAGTGTAGAACACAGTTATGGGTAGTTGTTGGCGCTCTTTTTTCTTCTGGGCGAGAAGATTTTTATAAACAGACACGCAGAACACAATGCGCGTGCTCTGCCTTTGAAATGTCGCGACTGGCTGCTTGATGAGGCCGCGGAACACAATGCACTGTAAAAAAAAAGCATGCAAAATTGGACTAAAAAAATCCGCGAAACAGCGAGGCCGTGAAAGGTGAACCGCGTTATAGCGAGGGACCACTGTACTACGAGTATATTGGACAGAGGAACAAAAAATTTCAACAGACAGTGAAGGGAACAAAATGTTCTCAGGAGCAAAAACGTACACTGCATGGAACAAACTGTTCAGAGGAACAAAAAAATTATAATGTGTAATTAAAAGCAAGAACTATTATGAAGAACAAAAATTTGCAAAGAATGGAACAAACTGTTCTAAAAAAGCAATGAATGGAACAATCGGACAAAAAAATTGCAAAGGACAATGTAAGAAATGAAATGTTCTGAGGAACAAAAAATTGGAATGAATGGAACAAACTGTTCTGAAGATCAAAACAGTCGTTGGGAATAAAACAAAAAATTGCAATGAACAGAACAAACTGTTCCTGTTATTTCTATAATGGGGAAAGCCAAACATTTCTTAGATCAGGAGTCCTTATATATTATTTATTGCACATTAATATTACCATATATTAGCTATGGCATTGAGGTATGGGGTAATACATATAAAAGTAATGTAGACACACTTTTTAAGTTACAGAAAAGGGCAATAAGAATCATCCATAATGTAGGCTTCAGAGATCATATGAGTACACTGTTTTTACAATCCAAAATACTAAAATTTAGAGATCTTGCAGAATTTAAAACTTTACAAATTATTTTTAAAGTGAAACAAAACCTACTATCAGATAACCTCCAAAAATTGTTTAGTGAAAGAGAGGGAGATTACAATCTAAGAAGGAAATATAATTTAAAAAAAACAGTGTGCTCGTACAACAATGAAACAAATGTGCCTTATGAGACATGGGGTGGATTTATGGAATAACCTAACTGAGGACATCAAAGTATGTACTACAGTACATCAATTCAAAAGAAATTTAAAACTCAAAATATTAAAAAAATATGAAACTGAATAACATAATTCTTAGTATACATACAGGTGTGCATGTTTGTGGATCTAAACTGTTATATTATTTGGGCATGACGAACGTATGGGAAATATGAATGCACACGAGTTGCCCATGATACATGTGTGTGGGAAAAAAAAAAATTCATATATCATCAAGTTTAATCGAATATAGGTAAATGTGCGTGCATGCATGCATGGGCTGGGTGCCCATGGGTGCATGTATGTGGGTTAAAAGTGTTATACTGTCAAATCTCATTGAATCTAGTGTGTGTATTGGTGTATGCAAGGGTATTTGTGTATAGAGGTAGTGTATTTATGTAAATACATGTTGATATGTATAATGCAAGGTGTGTGTTTATATAGGTATATATGATCTCAAAATGTTTTTATTTATTCTTGTCTGCGTAGTCGAAAATAAAACATGTGAAAGGGGGTAGAAAATATAAGTTTTACTTCATTCTACTCCCTTTGAGTAATGTACGGAATTTCAAAGATGAATGTGCGCAATGTATAAATGTTTTTAACTTGCTCAATAAAGTATTCATCAAGGAACAAAAAATTGCAATGAATGGAACAAACTGTTCTGATGAACAAAAAATTGCATTGAATGGAACAAATTGTTCCAAGAAATAATAAATTACAATGAACTGAACAAACTGTTCCGTGGAACAAAATATTCTAATGAATCAAAAGCATATCCCTTTAATATTCCCCCTGCTCCTTTCTATGTAGAGTTTGTATGTTCTCCCCATGTTCGCGTGGATTCCCTACGGGTGCTCCAGCTTCCTCCTACTTCCAAAGACATGCAGGTTTGAACTGGTCACTTTAAGTTGATCATAGGTGTGTTTGCGGCTGTGAAATAGTTTGTCTGTCGACATGTGGCCCTGTGATAGACTGGCATAATTGTCCAGGCTGTACCTCGCCTCACGCCCAGTGACTGCTGGGATAGGCTCCAGCTCTCCTGTGACCCTTAATTGAAGTAAGCAGGTACAGAAAATTAATTATATGAATGACTGAATGAAAAGCATGGACTATTCCAAGGAACCAAAAATGACAGTGAATGAAACAAACGTCGCGCACACATGCTCGCGCATGAGTACGTGCACGCCCACGCATGTTCGTGCACGCACATGCACACACAGAACCAATCCACTGTTCTGCCTGGAGGTTGTTAGCAGGAAGAAAGAACAAAAGCTGGACTCATTTCTGATGTGATTACACACACACACACACACACACACACACACACACACACACACACACACAAAATCCACTCTGCTGTCTGTTAGCAGGAAGAGAGAAAGAAAACCGGGACACATTTCTGACGTGACTTTTTTTTTTTTCGCTGCACTGAGGAGGTACACAGCTCGACCGTGCCGGTTGCGTGTGCGTGCGTGACAGCGACATGATGACTTGATTGAGTTAACTGACGCTGCCACACACACACACACACACACACACACACACACACACACACACACACACACACACACACACACACACACACACACACACACACACACACACACACACACACACACACACAAAATCCACTCTGCTGTAAGCCGTCTGGATGCATGAAGAGCTACTAACATAAAATGCTGATGTGATTTTTGGCTGGACTGAGGAACTACACAAAGTCTTTTTTTTTTATGGAAGTCCGAAGTCAGTGCACAGCATCACTGGACTACATGTCACAGTGGAACACCAAAATGTAAGTCCCCTTTTCTGTTGTTTATAAATTAATAAAATATCAAATGACAATGATCTATTTTAGCCGTTATATGAAACAAATAATGAATGTTTTTACATTCTTTCAATGGTATGAATGAACTCATAAACATTCATTATTTGTATAAAGATGAATACAAAGTTGTGAGGGACAATGAAAAAAATGAATAGCTTAGAAGAACAAATACCTGGAATGAACTATTCTCTTTTCCTTTTGGCTGCCCCGAATGCTCTGTACAGATCTATATTGGAATTTGGCACAAGGTTTAGACCAGATGCCCTTCCTGACGCAGGCCTAGTTCTATATGGAGAAACACGGTGACAGCTCCTAGAACACACAGGTAGCATGACCCAGAAATGAACCCAGGTCTACATACTGAACAACCTGCTCTGCTCTTATGTATGCAAATTTATGCACACAACACAGCAGCAGTTAGGCTGCAACATGTACTCCACCTGAGGTAATTTAGTACAAACATGAGCTTTTAACACTTAAATGCATTGAGACAATTGATCATAAAACATCATGTGCTGTTCATTGTGGTAAAAATCTGAAAAACAACTGTCTCATAAATCTAATAAACGCATTTATTTCCTATCAGCTGTCTGTGTTGTTTATCTCAAGTGTCTACAACGCATGGAGCTTATCGTTAGAATAAAATATCACGAGACATACTTGTGGCATCATCTACTCCATATGAAGTATCAAATGTATAAATATGGGTGATCCCCTGCTTAGGGTCCCTTCACACATAACATGATTGAAGCCGACTAGCGCACGAAGGAGGAACGGCATGCCATTCGTGAAAAATCGCAGCCGCCTCTAAAGCCTTGTACACCTGTTGCTACAACTATTTGCGTACACCAGCATCTGAAAGACAGAGAGTGCACTGTGAGAGCCCATTCGATCCCTCTCGTGGCAAGTGTCGGCCAAATTCCAGGTGACACACACAAACATCCAACACTGCTAGCTGGACACTAATAAAATGTGTGGCCATTCGCAATGTTAGCATGAAAATAGTGAGCAGATGACAACTTTTGAGCTGGATGTGAAATATGTCTCAGTGTCCCTACGACTGTGGATTTGCCAAGCAACACACATGTGGCATGCCAGAGTATCGGCTCCCCCCACAACACATGTGACGTGCATGTGTATTGTGCGTGTGTTGCGCCCCCTAACTAACAACTGTCCACTGTGACGTGTGTGTGTCTGCTTGCTGTCATCACGTGGACATACATAAAAACATACATCGCTGTTGTGATGGGCTGCAGCGAGCAGGTGCAAGGTGTGCACACTGATAGGCTGTCCCAGGTGAAACGGATCGTCAGATCATAAAACGCAGCGGGCGATCTGAATGTCACGTCACCCATGTGAGCTCTGTTCCACGTGATGTGGTGCCTGTCCTGTGGCGCACCGCCCACAGGACACGCGTGTCGGGCTGGACATGCGCACGGGGCCGGCTGGACACACCGGATCAGCACATGTGGACATGATCAGAGGACACTGTTTCATTCATGTCATGTCATGACTGTACATCTATGACCGTGGGTCATCTACAGAGGAACAGACGGTTCATACTTGTATTGTCCGCTTGATAAGAGGGATTCAATAAAATGCGGTGTTTTTATGGTGTGTGGTTTTATTTTGTATTCTCCATAGCAGAGGCGCAATGTGGTGTAACACGTTCCAGCTCTTTTTGTTTTTTTTTTGTCTCCACAACAGCGGCGCGATGTGGTGCAACACATGTTGTTGCTGTCTTCGTGCACATGCACAAACATGAAGGAAACCTTCGCTGGTGTGTTGTGCACACCTGTGCAACCATGCGTCCCTCATGACAGCAGGTGGAATGTTTTGTGGTTCCCCATTTCGTGATTGGTTTGTAGATTTTCTTCCGATTTCTGCATCTTTTGTGTTACGTTTGAAGAGGCCCTTAGCAAGGGTAAAAGAAAGCAGAACTACAAAATTTATTGGCAAACTTGTGCAAATGTAACAGTCACATACCATACCACCATACACTAAACATGATGTTATCTTAGCATGTATATGAGCTTCACACTGCTCAACACTGGTGAGAGAGAACTCAATGTACAATGTTCTTTACTTGAAGGACCCAATCTGAACTTTCCACAAGTCAATAATAGTGACATGGTACTTCCAAAAAAAATCATGCTACCCTTATGAGTACAACGCATTATGCATAGAACACCCACAAGACCTAATCAGTACATCACTATACTAAAGCCTATATGTTGAGTCAATGTTAATATGCAAATTTGACAGTGACACAGCTGTGGCACCATCTATTCCAGTGTTAAGTGCCTGTCACACCATGACGGATCAAGGAAAAGTATGAGGAACTGATATGAAATTCGGATGTTCATTTTTGTCCAACAAAAGTGTTTTTCCCCATTCCTTTCTTGTCAGCTGATGTCCGCCGAGTCCATTGGAAAGTTTTGTGTGTGTGCTCAAAACTTTGAGCAGACATCAGGCGGAGAGCTTTCCCGATGGCTGTACATATGTTTACTGTTGTGTTCTCTACTCTATTCATGCATTTATATCCTATGGCTGTCCACTGCTTCAGACTGGGCTTCTGATTAGTCAAAGCTCCAGCAGAGTGGTGGCCAAGGGGTTGGTGCGCATGGTTCAAAATCAGGTTTCTGGTTCAAGGCCAAACTAACATGCAGCTCCATGTTGGATTTGCTGTGGCATCACTGAGCAAAAAGGGAGAAGCCAAATGAACTTACTTACTACTGTTAAGCACTAGTGAGACTACATATCCCGGCTCCCCTCATTGGTATGCAAACAGTCATGATACACACTGCACTCCGCATGAGGTGCTACCCAATTTGAATATTCCATTATTCAGTAATGGGTCTCTAATATTCATGTTTCTGCCAATATTATGCAAATTTACCCACCAAATTACAGTCAAACATAACCAGATCATGCACTTCATAAAGGCTGCCTATGATGTAAATAGTAAGTCCCTTCAGCTTCTCCGTTGTTTCAGTCGGGTCACCACAGCAGATCCAAGGTGGATCTGCATGTTGATTTTGCACAAGTTTTATGCTGGATGCCCTTTTTGATGCAACTCCACATTACATGGTGAATGGGCAGTGGTGGTCTTGAACTGGGAAGCTTCCGCTCTCGAAAAGAAGACTGCTCTGAACGCACAATATCCCTGACTGGCAAATGCTGCTTTGGTACAAGTACTTGGTACACTCTAAAAAAATGAAGTGCTGTTTCAACAAGAAAAAGTGATGTAACAATTTGCATAGATTTTTTAAAGTTAATTCAACTTAACTAAAGTTATTGCAACTTAACTAGAGAGGTCTTCTGGCATTAGTTCAGTTGAAAGTTGAAATAACTTTAAAAATCTATTCAAATTGTTACATCAATTTTTCTCGTTGAGACAGCAGTTCCTTTTTCAGGGTGTACATTCTGTTTTGTCAACACACATCAGCTATTTGCACTTCTAGCAAATTTCTTTCATAAATCAAGAGACACATTTCTTGCTAATGAATCACAAGATAGAATAATAAATGTATTACTTTTCAAAGTTCATGATTCATGCTTTTGTTTCTTCTAGACTAGATTATTGTAATGTTCTATTTTCAGGGTTACCACAGTCCAGCATTAGGCATCTTCAGCTGGTTCAGAACGCTGCCGCCAGACTTCTGACACGTAGCAGAAGGTCTGAACATATCACACCCATTTTGGCATCTTTGCACTGTCTCCTTGTCTCTGTGAGAGCAGATTTTAAGGTTTTGCTATTGACTTATAGGGTTGTTCATGGACTGGCGCCATCTTATCTGGCTGATCTCTGGTGGAACTCTACGTGGCTTTGCGGTCACAGGATGCGGGACTTCTCTGTGTTCCCAGGGTGAAGAAGTCAGCAGGTCAAAGAGCCTTTTCGTATTGTGCACCCACCCTGTGGAACAGTCTTCCTGCGACCGTGAGGCAGTCTAAGTCCGTGGACATTTTTAAGTCAAGACTCAAAACCTATTTTTATTCTCTTTCTTATGGATGGTTTTTATTTTTATTTGTTTTATTCTTTTACTTCTGTTTTTATTTATGTATTTGAATTTTTTTATTCATTTTTAAATTATTTATTCAATTTTATGTTGACTTGTTTTATGTAAGGCGCCTTGAGATGGCTTTTGCTGTGATTTGGCGCATTATAAGCTAATTCAATTAAATTAAATTAAATCAAAGTTAACCTGTTGATTCACACTCTGCACTTCAAAATAGAAATGAAAAGGTACTTTCTATGATGCGTCTGAAGTCGAACAATATAATATGCATATTACCAACCTATAAGAAGGACTTGTACCAGTTTTCACAAAATTCCTCCTAAAAGTGTGTGAGGAGTTGATTTCAGAAAGCAGGCACCACTCATGAAACTGACAGAGTCTAGATTTGTTAATCAAGGGCCATAACTCTGGTAAAATAGGCTCAACTCGAATGATATGATAATATGCGTATTACCAACCTACAACAAGGACTTGTACTGTTTCACCAAATTCCTCCTAAAATCAAATCAAATCAATTTTATTTATATAGCGCCAAATCACAACAAACAGTTGCCCCAAGGTGCTAAAAGTGTGAGAGGAGTTGATTTCAGAATGCTTATACCCTTTTCGTGAGGCATGGAGGGATGGGCAGACAGACAGGTGGACGAAATCGCCACAATGTAATTCTCCTTTGGGTCTCCGGCCAGCAAGAGATAACAAGCGCATTAACCGCTTGACTACCAGCCATGCCCCCACTGCCTATGATGTAAATATCAACTGAAATCTGTAAAAGAATCTGTATTTTGACTGATATACCAAGTTACTGACAACCTCATCTCACCTCATCAGATCCTGAGCCAAAGATGAGCAGGTCAAAGGGGATGGCGGCCACCATGTCTATGAGGAACCAGCCTTTGAAGTAATGGATGGCAATCTTCGCTGGGTGGCTGACCACCTCCTCGTTGACGTTAACATAAGTGGTCCTGAAGTTGATCAAAATGTCCACAATGAACATAATATCCACAATCAGATCCACAACGTTGAGCGGTGAGCAGGAGTAGCCACATTCCCTCCTTTTCTGCTCCTCAATGTCATTGAGGAGGAAGGCGGCAGAATACGGCGTGAAGATCGCGGTGTAGATAACCAGCAGCAGGATCAGCCAGTCCCACACGGCTTTGAAAGGACTATAGTGGAGGATGGTCCATTTGTCAATCCGTGGAGTTTGGAGTTTGTACTCGGGCAGCACATCGGCACCCAGAGAAAGAACCTGAGAAAGAAAAAAAAATACAAATGAAACTAAAACTAGATAAATCATAATTTGCTTAGAAAACATTATATTTGGTGCAATTTGCATGATGAACAGAAAGATTATTAAATATATCCTGTAGCGCAAGAAAATAGGATTAAAGTGAATAATCTGGAGGTGGTGTTCTAGTGGTTAAGCGTTGGGCTTGAGACCAGAGGATCCTCGGTTCATATCCCAGCCTGACCGGAAAATCACTAAGGGCCTTTGGGCAAGGTCCTTAATCCCCTCGTTGTTCCCGGTGCGTAGTGAGTACCTTTATGGCAGCACCCTCACATCGGGGTGAATGTGAGGCATTAGTGTGTAAAGCGCTTTGAGTGTCTGATGCAAATGGAAAAGTGCTACATTTTCACTATATTAGCTTGTCCATGGATTGATGGTATTAAATTGAATTAATGTACAATATATGGTATAAGGTTAGGCTACAGTGGCGTAACAAGTAATCTAGCACTGGTCTTAATTATTTGCAGTGAGCTATACTATCAAGTTATAATGCATTTCCTCTCTATCTGCTCAGAACGGAGCCCTGCATGAGCAGATTACTTCAGGCACAAAAGTCTCACTCGCTGATGATAAATCATTCATGTATTTTAAAAAAGGCAGAAACAAAAGCAGAAATTGCTTCTAGACTGATAATTAGAAATGTTTAATTATGCATAAACGTTATGTTATCGACACAGCCTGCTTTAGAAGCTCATAACCTTGAGAAAATTGGCTGCAAAATAATAGCAGAAAAAAAAACTGTATGGTGTTCATTTGAGATAAAAAAAAAAAAATCTGAGAAAAGTAGAATAATGATAATAATGCATTATTTCCACTGTAGAGAATGTCTTCAAAAACATGCACATGCATAATATTGTTTTATATCACACATGGAAGTGTGATTCAGTCCTGCAAGGTTGGGTGTCATTAACGCTTTCTGTATTATTGCAGCTGACGTTTATACCTGGATGGCTTTTAACATCCATATTACCGCAGTGCGATGGGCCATTTCGGATAAGCGTCTCAGCGCCTCGGAGATAATAACAGGTTTGTGTGTGGGATGCATCTATTCATCTGACTGTCCGACACTTCAGTTGCTCGGAACTTTCAAGTCGAGGTTCCTTCACTGTTTATGACTAACTATTCAGATGAATGCATAGGGAGAAGGTCAGGCAAAATATATGAGTTCCAAGGGCAGAGAGGCAATTATTATGTGACAGTGAGTGAAGAAACCCAGTACAGAGACCTTAGACGACTCTATATGACATCCATCAGCTGCAATGTGAAGCCCGTGTCTCTGCCCCGGTCACCTTTATAACCCTGTGATTACAGGACACGGATGATGTATAACAGAACAAAAGGCTGAAGTGTAAAAATAATGCAATTCTGAAATACCCTCGGCTGTATGAGCACTGTGTTCTTTATAATTTGCAGTTGTTTAATAGGTATCATATAAAATTAATTATACCGAGCGAAGGAAGGATGTTGACAGACAGGTGTGACGTCAGTGTCGTAGTCCATCCGACTCAGTTTCCGCAATTACCACAAACTGGAAGTACACTTTCGTCACCGCAAACAGGAATTTAAAACAGGAAGTACACAGGAAGTACACAAGAAGCATGATGGGAGAAACCGAGGTGCTTGATGGGAGAATGCCATTACCTCATTACTACTGTCGCTGCGGTGGTAGTCCCGTCGGACACCAGCAAAAGGCTGGCGTAGGAATACACTGAGCAAGCTGCATTACGGCTTCCATCAACAAAGTAGTTCGGAGAAATTAATTAATACGAGGTCTATTAGAAAAGTATCCGACCTTATTTTTTTTCAAAAACCATATGGATTTGAATCACGTGTGATTGCATCAGACAAGCTTGAACCCTCATGCGCATGCATGAGTTTTTCCATGCCTGTCGGTTGCGTCATTCACCTGTGAGCAGGCTTTGAGTGAGGAGTGGTCCAGCCTCTTGTCGATTTTTTTCATTGCCAGGAAGTGGCGGAATGATTCAGGCTTTTTTTTCCCCATCAGAATTTTTTCAGAAACTGTTAGAGACTGGCAGCTGGAAACCATTAGAAAAATTTATCTGGCTTTCGGTGAAAATGTTACAGACTTGGTAGAGAATAAGGAGTGTTACTGTCACTTTAAGGACGGCTCCCAGCGGCTGTGTGGCGCGCTGCGCTCCGAAGCCGCCATCGACAGGCTGAATGACCATTTCATTTCTAAATGGATGGCTGTATGGATCTGTGACCATCGTGTGCCATTTCTCTGGTTATCACAAGAGCTGGACATCAACCATTTTCCGGCAGATTTCACTTTTAACAAGAGCTTTTGTCATGGAAAGCCGAGCAGAGGCTTCGCGCGTCACGATGAATTCGCTACTGGAGCGAGACAAAACCGAGAAATCCGAGAAATTGTGGATGTGCCTGGACATGCCAGAACATGTCCCGTGAGGCTTCATCACGGCGTTGCTTTGCACCATGCGGCACCGCCGCGATGCGCGAAGCCTCTGGTCCTCTTTCCATGACAAAAACTCCTGTAACAGTGGAATGTGTCGTTCATTTCCAAACTGGACGCTGTGTTTTATCCGGGACGTCGTCTGACTAGCACAGGAATTGTGAAAAGACGTGGATATCAGCACTTTTTCGGCACATTGAGACAGATGAAAATGTAAATGACGAACTAAGTAAAATAAAAAAATGGATGGACAGTAACAAATTATCATTAAATTTAAATAAAACAAAAGCAATGATATTTGGTAATTATAAGGTTAAATCTAAATTACAAATATGTATAGACAGTGTCCAAATTGAAAACTCAGCTGAAAACAAATTTTTAGGAGTAATAATAGACAGTAAATTAACATGGAAAGCCCACATCAGACACATAAAAATGAAAATTTCAAAAAGCCTCTCTATTATGAATAAGGTAAAGCAATTTCTTGATCATAATGCACTCCGTACATTATACTGTTCTTTAGTTCTCCCATACTTAGCATATTGTGTTGAAGTGTGGGGTAACAACTATCAATGTTCAACACAACCACTATTTATACTACAAAAACGAGCAATAAGGATCATACATAAAGTTGGATTTTTAGAACATAGCAATAATCTTTTTATGCAATCAAAATTGCTTAAATTTCATGATCTTGTAAAATATTCTACATTACAGATTTTATTTAAGGTATTTAACAAATCACTGCCAAGTAACATTCTAAAGTTCTTCTCAGTTAAAGAGTGTGTTCATAATCTTAGAGGTTTTGCCAAATTCACATTATTAAAAGTTAGAACCACTCGGAAAAATTTTTGTGTGTCTGTATGTGGAGCAAAGTTATGGAATGGTTTGGACGTCAGACTCAAGCAATGCCAAAACATTCATGAATTCAAGTCACATTATAAACAGAGGGTCTGGGATCGGTATAGAATGATTGAGACTTAACAATAAAAGCCATTTTACATTCATGGCTCATGACTCTGTATCACAATTGTTGGTTTGTGCATTATATGTTTCTTTCTTTCATATGTTTGGTTCTTCATCATAATTGGTATTGTTGTCTCTTATCATTGTTGGTATGTTTTTTATATGTTTGCTTTCTTACCGTAATTGGTATTGTTGTTTTCTTACCATTGTTGGTATGAGCATCATATGTTTGTTTTCTTTGCCGTAACTGGTATCGTTGATTTCTTACCGTTGTTGGTATGTGCTTGTCGCTTGTTTATTATACTGGTATTGTTTTCTTGCTGCTGTTGGTATCTATTGTGGGAATTTACAAGTATTTAAATGTATTATTTTCTTAATTTTCTATCTAACTGACGGGAAGCAGCTATGCACTTTATGTTAAATTTGAATAAAGGGGTGGGATTAAATACGTTTTCTTCCTCCCACTCCTTTTTGAGCAGATTCAATGTCCTGAGTTCATAGTAAATTCAGTTTTTTTGTTTTTTATGTTATTGTTGTTTTTCTGTTTTCTGTATTTCTTATCCTCTGCTCAAATAAAATAGATGATGATGATGATGATGATGTACGGAGGAATTCAAGGTCTGTGTCTCAAGAATGTTCCCTCTGAATTTGAAGACTCTGGCAGTATTAGGACTGGACTTAGGCTGAGCACAGACAGATGGACAGATAGATGGATGCAAAATCTGTGCAATACCCGGTGGCCATATCTGAAGCCTCAGGTAAAAATGGACTTGGATATTAGCATCTCCTGCTCAATTTACGATGGGGGAGGGACAAATGCTTTTCCCTCACATGGGATATCCTTCTAAATCGATCAGAAACCAAAGGAGAGACAGTGCTCTATTATTCATCAGGCAGTGGCTTCATTAAAAATGGAGACTTTCCAAATACTTGTGATATGGTTGCACCCTGCACCAATTTCTTTTTATGGGTTATGGTTAATGTGGTTATGCACAAAATGTTGCTTAATTGCACAACGTCTGTACACAGCAAAAACCGAACTATTAAAATTTCAAGATTAAATATTTCTGTTAATTCTAACTTTATGCATGTTATTGTAACACTTTCTGGGCCCTATCTTGACTGTCTATGGTGCACAGTCTGAAAAGCATAACATAAATCAGTCTGGATCTTGTCTGACTTATTTGTGCCATTTAGAGAGTGTGTAATCATGGTGGGTGCTGGTCCCAAAAGGACTGAAGCTTTCCTCTTCATTAGTCATGGGCGTGTTTTGGGCCTAATATGACTGTCACTTGTCATTCCCTTTAAAACGGAGTGCAGCAGGTGCACAACTCACTGGTAGTGAGAAAACATACGCATGTGAGAGGTCTTCTGGTGAGCAGTCGCCAATGCTCCCTGAAGTGAAGCAGTGAAGCAGTAAGATAAAGTTTTATATTTTTTATTTTACTCCATCCATACATCCATTTTCGATACCCGCTTACTCCAATTAAGTGTCATGAGGACGGGGGGCTTTGTGCTTATCGCAGTTCTCATAAGGTGTGTTTATTTTATTAATTTATTATTTTAGATGTTTTTAAAAACCCCTTCTATTGTATTTTTCGCAGCCAAAGGTTGGATACTTTTTGAATGCACCTTGTACAAGCATCATGTACATGAGTCATGAACCCGCTTGAGGAAGGTGCAACTGAGTGCTGCGCCCTGCAGACACCAGAAATAACCCAGACTGAACTTTAGAGTAAGTTTTTCTGGTCTATACCACAAATGCTAATAATTGGAATACAATATAGATCACAGAATTTTGATGTCAAATTATTAAGAAGGTACATCACTGTAATTTAACAATTAGTCAAAAACTGTAGTGTTACTATTGTAAAGGCCAAAGACAAAAATCCCCACAGATGACTCACCAACCACTGAGGATAGAGAGAAGATGTGGAGCTTAAAATACTCAAAGACTCCAAGTTTCCATTGACTCCAATTATTAATTAATTAAATTACAAATGACTTCAAACATTAGTTTTGCGATCCCAGTGAATTTGGCCCTTCCATGCTGTATCTTAGTAACTACAGGGGCTAGAAAGCAGAATTTGTCACATCTCATGTGTCTAGTTTCTGTTCTCCTGGTTACTGTTTTTCTCAAGCATTTCTTCTTATGATTCTCCAATATGTACCTGGTTCTCAAGTGAATGCTTCTCTGTGATGTTTTTATTCTGATGTATTTGCTCCTTGTGCATTTCCATTGCCTGCACTTCCTGTCCACAGGATTCTGTTTTCACACACACACGCACTTTCTTCTTTGACTTAGTCACACACTATTTAACCATCCTCAGCCCAACACACAGTGCCAGATTGTCTTGCTTTCATGGTAGTTTTCTTGTGTTCATTTTCTTTGTTTGATCTCCAGTTGCTGACCCACGCTGCCTCTTTATGTTTTACTGAGCTTAGCCTGACATTTCCTGATTTGTCTCCCTCGTATGTTTGATTAATGCATTTTGATAATCTGCCTATTTCTTCAGGTTCTGGTCACAGTCCTGCCACCTGCAGAGGTTTTTGGATGACTTTGCCATTGTGGTCTGCATCGGCAGTGACCAGGAGGCTGAGTACAGGAGTGTGGTGGACAGGTTTGTGGAGTGGTGTGGACTCACCCAGCTGCAGCTCAATGTACCTAATACAAAGGAGCTGGTGGTGAACTTCAGAAGATGGAAGACTGGTCTGAACCCAGTCACCATCAATGGAACTGAGGTGGATATTGTGGACTACTACAAGTACCTGAGTGTCCGCATAGACAACAAAATGGACTGGACTGTAAACACAGATGCTGTGTATAAGAAAGGTCAGAGCTGTCTGTACTTCCTCAGGAGGCTCAGATCTTTCAATGTCTGCAGAAATATGTTGCAGATGTTTTATTACTCAGTGGTCTCCAGCGTCATCTATTATGCTGTAGTGTGCTGGGGCAGCAGGCTGAAGGCAGCTGACACAAACCGACTCAACAAGCTCATCAGGAGAGCTGGCTCTGTCCTGGGGTTGAGCTGGAGTCTGTGGTGGAGGTGTCAGAGAGGAGGATGTTGAGAAAACCGCACAGCATCCTGAACAACACCTCCCACCCCCTGCATGCCACACTGATGAGCACCTTCAGCCATAGACTAAGAACACCGAAGTGCACCATAGAATGCCACAGGAGGTCTTTCCTGCCTGTGCCAATCAGACTGTATAATTCCTCCCCCTTCTGCAGGATGAATACATAATAAACAGAGTTATTCAGTGACTCAGAGTTATGTGCAATATTGTCAGATACCTTGTGCAAATGTCTTCCAGTCATTTTGCATAAATTTGTTGTACTTATTGTAAAAAAAACAAAAAAACAATATTGTTCTCTGTTTACTGTTTTGGTACTCTGGCAAAATAATTTCCTTCGGGATAAATAAAGTTGATTTTATCTTATCTTTTCTGAATTACTCATTTGCTTCTTCACTCACGGACACACTGTTGCAAGTCAGACTGCCTACCTGTGCACTAAACTCCACCTGAGTCTTCAAAGAACCGCTCAGCTTGTTTCACATGGACCACATTGTTATACGGACTGGTGTTCCTGTGTGAATTGACTGCTACAGTTCCATCAGATGCAAATAAAGACTATTTTTATTGCATACCAGTTTGTTCTCTGCTCAGGGGTCCTTAATCAATCTGTTATAGAAACAAAAAAGTTTTTACATGCTCTAAGTGCACTAAAATACTGCAAACAGTTCTTTTGAACTATGAAAATTCAGTAATCTTATATATTATATTCCAATTCTAAGGTGGAACTATGCTAGTATATAAAGGTATATCTAAATATCTAAAAAGGAAGACTAAAATAGGAGAGTAGAAAAGAGTAGAGTAGAGCAGAGCCACTTAGGTGCCTGGTCTTGAGAACCAGGGATAATAGGTTGAAAAGCTTTTTTTATATCATGGGAACTCTCTCTGCCCACCCAAGCGGCTCAAGAAAAAAGTACGTATATATAATATAATAAATAATAAGACATAAGAAAGATAAGACATCACAGGAGAAGATTGTAGTATAGGTAATTTAGTATGTAGACTAGTAGTAAAATGACCATGATGTGATGGCCCTTTTCTGTCTCCCAGTAACCACTGAGGCTACAGAGCACAAGTGTGTTTGGCTGCTTATGATGCAGCAGGTGCACCATAGGAAAAAACAAAAAAAAAAAACTAAACAGACTGCTGCCTGGTTTTTGCATACCTGAGTTTCTGCTTGGGATGAACACAGTGCACTACATATCAACTTGCACAAGCATCATATGCACCACTTTAACACTGCACCAGACGAGCAGCTATCAGAATGTGAGTAGACAGGAGTCAGTTGGCTGGCAGAATGACAGCTCTGAATTTAGGTGTCATAGCCTTTGTATCTCTTTTATCTCTTTGTAAATAAAAGATCACATCCTAATTATTCAACCCACAGTGTAGCTTTGCACACTTGGTTCAAATGAACTCTCTTGTGATATAATGGAAGGCTCATTCCATGTTTGTCTGTTATGCAAATGAGCATTCGCTTTCACCCCGTCCTCTCTCCTCTATCAGTCCCGGAGTATTATTTACAACAAAGGAGGGCTGTTTCATGTTCTTGTAGCTAATCTTGTGGCGTCTTACATTAAAACAAAAAAACAAACAAAAAAAAACTGCTGCCATACTCAGCAGAGAAATTAAAAACCAGAGTGAACGCTGGAGGCATCCAAACGTCAGAGGAACAATGAGCATGGAGACGTTCGAGAAGTAAGAAGTGACATGTGAACAATGAGCTGTTCCTCTGGAGTTGGCCAGCTTCTTAGGCGAAGCCGCCATCTGCCTGGTGGAAGCTGCGAAGCGGTCAGGGCCAGGAGAAAGTGTGTGTGTGTTCTGATGCTTTGATCACAACTTCAGAGGAGGGAGAGTTTATTTCTAGACATCTGCTGTGGTATTATGCTCTTCACAGCTGGGTGTCTACAGAATCAATCAAAAAAAAAAAAAATGTAGAAAACGGGAATATGGTATAGTCCCCTTTATGTATCTACATGATATTAACAGTATGTGTCAAGTCTAACAAAGGAATGAAAGTCTACTTTCAGTGTAAAAAGTCCAATCAGTGTTTCAACAAATTTTGAGCCAACCCCCCAAGGAAACGTTCCTGTAGCGCCTCTCATGCCTGACAGCAAAGGTGAGAATGACCTCTAATCTCATCCGTAACTCTAGAAATATGGTCTGAGCCCCGGACGCTGTCTGGGAATTGTAAGAGTATCCCCGATTATTCACTGCAAGTGATGGACACCTCTGCCGCTTTAGGTTATCAGACCCCTTGAGTTTCAATTAATCATTCTGAGACGCACGGGGCGAGCGGGGTTACAGGAGCAGATCCAATCTGCTGAGTTCATCTGACTCCTAAATGTAGCCAAACACGATGATGACAAATTACAAGAGTGAAGAATCTTACTGCGGCATTAAATGTCAGGGTGCGTCTTGTTAAACTCACATGATTGCTGTTAGTTTTAGTTCTAACCAAAGAAATTTGAAAACTATATTTGAAATGTGACAGAGGTGAAAAGTGCTACCGTTCTACAATATATCTGAAAAATCACAGGTTTCCTCAACTGGAAGAGCAGGCCTGTACATAAATCAAACCTTCACTTTTCAGAACATACTGTGACACCACTAGCTCAGAAAAGAGGAAAACTCCAGTCCTTTTGGGACCAGCACACTAGCTCGGTTCATTTGGTTTAAAAATAAAGATTTTTAACCGAATGAATGAGGTAAGGTTTTAACAAGCCTTCCAGATGATTACAGTGCTTCAATGCTGCCAGCTTATCATTCCAATACACTTGACATCATCATGTAATGTCATTGACATCAGAGCTGTGATGCATTTATTAGCTCCAGGTGAGCAGACGTCTATGCAGAAAATCATGTTTCAATATCTCATGTATTTCCTGAGATATGGTCATTTATGTATCTTCAAGCATGACCTCTGATTTGATCTTGATTTTATAGCTATGACCTACAATTTGCTCATGTTGTAAGAGGGCAATCTCATTAGTTTATACACCAAATTTGAATAAATCACTTTTTGCATTTTGACGATATCACCATAAACAAACAAACAGACATGGCCATACAGTTGTGCTCATAAGTTTACATACCCTGGCAGAATTTTTGATTTTTTTTTTTCTGGCCATTTTTCAGAGAATATAAATGATAATACAAAAAGTTTTTTCACTCATCATTAGTGGTTGTGTGAAGCCTTTTATTGTCAAACAACTGTGTTTATTTAAATCATAATGACAACAGCAACTAACCAAATTACCCTGATCAAAAGTTTCCATACCCTGGTGATTTTGGCCTGGTAACATGCATACAAGTTGACACAAATGGTTTGAATGGCAACAAAAGGTAACCAGTGAGTGAGTTTCTGAGCTCCTGGCAGACCCTTGCATCTTGCATCCAGTGCTGCACTGACGTTTCTGGTTTCTGAGTCATAGGGAAAGCAAAGAATTGTCAAAGAAAAGGTAAATGAACTGTGTAAAACAGGAAAGGGATATAAAAACATATCCAAGGGGCTGAGAATGCCAATCAGCAGTGCTCAAACTCTAATTAAGATGTGGAAAATGAGGAATTCTGTTGGAACTAAAAATTCTGTTTCAAAATCCACAATACGGAGGCAGTTGAAGAAAAATGGGCTGCATGGTCAAGTCACCAGAAGAAAGCCATTACTACGCAAATGCCAAAGTATCCAGCTTACAATGCACCAAACAGCAGAGTTTTTTGGCCAAAACCATAAACATTATATTTGGAGAGGAGTCAACAAGGCCTCTGATGAAAGGTACACCATACCCACTGTGAAGCACGGAGGTGGATCAATGATGTTTGGGGATGTGTGAGCTACAAAGGCACAGGAAACTTGGTCAAAATTGATGGCAGAATGAATGCAGCATGTTATCACAAAATACTGGAGGTAAATTTGCACTCATTAACCCGGACACTGTGCATGGGACACACTTGGACATTCCAACATGACAACAAACCTAAACACAAGGCCAAGTCGATCTGTCATTGGCTGTGGCATGGTTGAAGTGAAGGTTCAGGAGTGGCCATCTCAGTCTCCTGACGTTAATATCACTGAGTCACTCTGGGGAGATCTCAAATGTGCAGTTCATGCAAGACAGCCCAGGAATTTACAGGAACTGGAGGCTTTTTGCTAAGAGGAATAGGCAGTTTTACCATCAGAGAAAATAAAGAGCCTCACCACAACTACCACAAAAGACTCCAAGCTGTCATTGATGTTAAAGGAGGCAATACATGGTATTAAGAACTGAGATATGTAAACATTTGATCAGGGTCATTTGGGTAGTTTCTGTTGTAATTATGATTTAAAAATAGTAAACATAGTTGGTTGACAATAAATGGCTTCACACAACCACTAACCATGAGTGAAAAAAATGTTTTTGTGTTTTTGTTCCACTGTATGTAAACATTTTAGCACAACTGTAACAACAGGCTCTTTACACTTCACAGTGAGGTGAATGACTTCATTCATAACATTTAGCTCAGGTGCTGTTGTCCAGATTGCTATGCATTACTTTATAAAAGTAACATTAGCTTAAACAGCAATGCTGCATCAGCTTCGTGATGGAAACATCATTGAGCTTGCAGAACAGGCTCTTCATGAACGTTTTCCTAAGACACTGCCCCGTTCACTGCTGCGTCCTGAAAGAACCCATGTAGATTTCTGCTCACTGGGCAATTTCAACTATTCTGGTTAGCATGACCTCTACCTCATATCTTCCATCAATCATCAGGATGACTATAATAACCCAGGAAAATTGATGGGATGCCACACGTTTGTGATTTATCAGTGAACAGTTTGGGTAACCTGTTTTCAGTCCTTTATCTAATCTGTTGCACTGGCTCCTCAGCTCACTCATTCACTGGCTCTCTTCCTGAATGAATGGAAGAACAGGAGCACCCGCAGTTATGGGACATGGTGATGCCAGTTAGCAGCACAGTAATACCTATGTGCGCTACTGCTCACCGTATTGGTTCTTGACTACAGTAGAGTGTTTTAATAAACTGGGAGCCAACAGACCGACTCACTGACACAGAAGACTCAGATCTTATTGTCCTCTTTAATGATTCAGTATTTAAGATTTATTCTTTCCCAAATGTCAAATCATTACTTCAGATTGAGAGACTCTCTCAGGTCTTTTCAGTCTATGTTTTACTGCCAGCAAAGGCCAAACTTCATTCTTACTTATATAAATTAGGGGTTGAATGTAGGAGTTACAGAATAGGGCAGGGAGGCACTGCCAGACAAGTTCTTGGAAAGTTTACTGTTTGAACTTTTACTGAAGCCAATTCTGGAAGTGCCATATCTTGCAGTTCCTTGTCATGCCACAAAATCTTTTGTCCCCACCCCTAGCTACCCCTTTTATAATACCCTGGTGCAGCTCCTGTTGCAAACTGTTTAGAATTACAGTATATTGGATTGAAATAGATATGACAAAAACAGACGGGTGTAGAGTATCTGCAGGGGCACTTACCCTTTGGTTTAGAAATTCAAGGTTTACCACAGTTGTGAAAAACTTTTCCAGTGTTCAATGATTGTTTTCAACTGCTTTCTAAGACCTTCAGTGAGTCTTCTTCCACAGCTACTGCTGTGGGAGCCTCTTACCTGGGTTACTTTGTCGGTGACATTGTGCGTGCGGTCTTTGACCTTCGGGGCGATGATGGTTTTCTCAGAGGATGGAGGGGAGGGACATTTCTTGTCATTGACTTCTGAGAAGTTGAGCGTGATGAGCGGTATCTTGTTGATGGTGCTGTACTTGTTAAGATTTGAGTCAGAGGTGGAGCCAAGGAGGCTGGATTTGATTTGGCTGAGCGGCCCTGAAAGCAAATGTGGCAGAGAGACCGTCATTATTAGAAGTTGCCACATCCAGCACAAAGGTCGGGCCATTGTTGCTCTAATAAGCGACCTGAGTTGTGGACATCAGAGTACAATCGAGTGTTCATTTGTGATTGTTGTGACATGGGTAGTGAGCATGAAACAGCCCTGAGTTCTGGAGTGAGTTCAACCACGAGACAACACTGAAGATACAACAGATACTGAAATACAAACTCTGCAGCCTCTGATTGACGTGTCTAGGATGAACAGCCCTTTCAACGTTTCTCATTAAAAAGTAATGAAGAACACTGTTGGTCAAAGAAAAGAATGATCTGATGCACAAAGTATGCAACATCACACTTTGTTAAACATTTATCTGTTGAATGGAATTACCGGGAATGAACAAAATGTTTCCTGATCAAAATAAGTCAAATTTGATTAATTCAGATTTTAGCTATAAGTCCGAATAATGACAAAATATGACAAAATCTGTACAGCATGAACAAAATACAAGTATGTACATTAGTACACCAAATGCTCATAGAATGCATCCATATGGGACGTATCCAACTGGGATTTGTCTCTCTGGATGTAAACTGATGAATTTTTGGAAGCAATTTAAACTCAATGCCTCCGTGCCCAAGCTATGCCTTCAAATCTCACACTGCTACAATATGTGATGTACAGCCACTGAAATGATAAACAGTGAAAAGTGAGAATTGCTGATTCAGCAGTGTGTGCCAGCACAGAAAGGTTGGACTCATTTTTTTTCTTGTTGTTTTCCCCCTTTTCACAAAGTACAGTACAGTGATTGAGAGTCAAGGACAAGGAAACAGACAGCAGAGGATGGGACACTGCATGCGCAGCTTCAATACATGCCACAGTTAGACACATAATTGCAGTCATTAAATTCAAAGTAAATAAATAAATAAAAAAGAAAAAAAAGAAAAGCTGAAGCCATACCCCCAGCCATCCAGGAGCGAGATACTAGCAAATCCAGAAAGAAGAGAAATAGGAAGCAAAGGGGTATTGTGGTTGGATTACAGGGTCAGTAAGTATGAACACACAAAAAAGTTCCTTGAAAATATCACATATAACACTAAAAACACCTATTGTGTGATCTCTATGCATAAGTATAGCATTTGCTTATTATGGTGTTATTATGAAGAATCATCATTTTTGGCATTTTGGCATAAGGATGCACCGATATAACACACATGCTGGTACCTGTAACAGCCCAGAAGAATATTAACAAAATTAGAATAGAATATTTGGCTATTTCTCATTGTAAATAGAAACACTGCTAAAATGTACAGTAACCCTACCATCTATATATTAAAAGCCAAGTGGCCTCTGTGTGTGTGTGTGTGTGTGTGTGTGTGTGTGTGTGTGTGTGTGTGTGTGTGTGTGTGTGTGTGTGTGTGTGTGTGTGTGTGTGTGTGTGTGTGGCTTCGATTACAGAGAAACTGGACAGCTGACATTTACCATTTGGTATCTCATGTATTTTGTGTCAAGGATCAATGCTGCCAAAATGGAACATTGATGGGACTAATATTTTGGGAGTAATTAAGGATATTACGTAACAACAGTGAACAATGGAAGTTGATAATTGCATTCTGGACTCACACGCCATTCCAAATCATTATAGAAATGTTGCATAATTTATTACCACCCTTGTAGAATGTCAGCTGCCTTTTTGATGAACAGTACTCCATCTAGAGCCCATGGATACCCACAGGCAACACGCTAGCAACTTTTATGAGTGCATAAATTAGCTCTGAGACAGACCGGTATCCTGTCCAGGGTGTACTTTGCCTCAAATTCTATGCCTGCTGGGATAGGTTCCAGCCCGCCCCTGACCCTTGATTGGAGGAAGTGGGTATAGAAAATTAATGAATAAATGAGTATTATAGTTAACTCTCCAATTCAGTTTTGGGACCACTCAAAATTTTCAACATAAATGTCATGATGACACCTAGGGTTGGGTATCGGGAACCGGTTCTTTTCGAGAATCGTTAAGAAATGATTCAATCCACCAACATCAATAGCCTTTTTGCTTAACGATTCCCTTTTTGTTCCTTCAGAGTGGCCGTTGTTTTTGAGGGTGTTTTGCAGATCATGCAGCGGGTCTGTAATCAACCGCTTCTGTAACGGCTCCACTATGAAGCTTGAAGCAATGAAGCACTGCTCCAACCCGCTGCTTTGTTGGTTCTTTCCTTTGCTGCTAGCGGCAAATCCGCTTCTTAACCCCTCTCAAAGCTATTAAAATATGTCAATCATGAGTCCCTTTTGTGTGGATTAAAGTCACTAAATGGGACTCTTGTCTTGTTGCGAGAAAGAAACGAGAATCATCCTCCGTTCCATTTGCACAGCTTCAAATGCTGAGCGGCTCTCTGCCGAGTCTAGTTAGAAAGATAAAGTCCAGTCAGAATTAATAACTTCAAATCGAATTGCTGTTTAAATCAAATGACCCCTCTTTCCAAGTGTTGCAAAACAAACATTAAACTGCAATCAATCAAAACGCTTTTTCCTCCCAAAATGAGATGTCCTGTGCTGACATGCAGCAGCCGGCTGAGTTCAGCTCAGAGGTATAGAGTGACATTCATGGAAAAATGTCTAAAAGGAAATGCTTTTGACAAAAACTACAGTTTTTGTTTATTTCTATTGATGTCCAGAGATCAACGATCCACCATGTAGATTTTATTAAAGTCCAGAGAGGATCCAGCAACCAATTTCATAATTATTTACTTTAAGACTCAATAAAATGCTGTTGACATAGAAAACCTCTAAATCCTACTTTTAATACACAGAAAATTCACAAGAGGCATCGATAAGGGAATCGATAAGGAATTGGATTGATAAGCGGAATCGAAAATGACATCGATATCGATATAATCTTATCAATACCCATCCCTAATGACACCTGAATATATCGCTGTCATTGGATTGGTGAATTGTGTGTCATGTGACATTCATTATTTGTCCCACTGTATGAGTGACGTCATGTATCATACATTTTGGTAGTATTTGCCACACGAGTACATTTTTAACTGCATACGTTTCAATCTATGGTACACCATTAGCTTTTCATAGAAATGCCTCCATGATACAAGGAAGCCAAATCCAGCAGCTGCAGTGATCGAGGAGACATCTTTAGCAGCTGTTGACAAGCTCTTATTGCGATTTTTTTTTCTGTTGAATTGAAGAAAACAGATGTGTGCTCCACATACCCCGTTAAGCTGCTACCCAGCTCTCGCTCAGATCCCTGCTCTGAGAATAAATGCCTGTTTCTTGTTAAGAAAAAAAGCTCTATTTAGGTGTCATATAAAACAAATAGTGAATGTTTTTTTTTTTCATTCATGCAATGGAATGAAAATTTTCTTTCATTGAAACATGGTCCTTATTGAATGGTGCATTCTATTGATGGTATGCTGGGGAATGGTTTGTTCCATCTTTTAAGTTTTAACTAATAAATATTCATACCATTGCACTCAAACTGACTACTTCATGTATTACCAGAGGGCGCTGCAAGCTAATTTTCATCTGTAGTTCTGAAACAGAATGGGTTATATTTTGTGTTCTTTTGTTGTTGCTCTACACTGGTTCAAGAGAGAATCCAATTATTCAGCAGATCGCTTATATACCATGAATAGAACAATAATAAAATGTCTGAAGTAGGAGACTGTGGTTTGTTTAAAATTGGCAGTGTGTGAACACGCTCAATTATGTGGCACAGATCGTGCTTAATGAAGCACAAGGCACAAAGCTGCAAGCAGCTGATTTAATTATATTTTGCACTTATGGCCAATACCCACATGCAAAATCTTCATTTACATATTCCTGTGTCTTCGTCTTTGTAAATCACTTGCAAATCTGTCTGGACCTCAATGAGCAAAAGTGCGGATTGCCCATGCAATTTAGTGATGGTCATTTGGGATCTCAGTAAATCAGACACTAAATCCTGATATGGTAAAATATTATAAATCTGATGTTTTACACATAGAACAGTCCCAATCACTAACATGTAGTGAAATCTCTTAAATATTTAACTGATTAAAAAATAAATAAAAAATCAGCTGATACTTTTACTGTTTCTCGCTGTTTCTATGAAGGCTCTCAGTTGTCCAAGTGATTTCCATAGTACAGAAGCCTGAATCTTCGACTGGACTGGGTTGCTTGACGCGAGGACGTTACGCTTCTAATCTCAAATCAAATCTAATCTCAAAAGCTTCCTCAGCTAAAATTCTTGCTCTGGTTGTCTGACTTCTGTCTTGACTCTTGTAGAGAAGAATAACAGAAGCCAGCAAAAGCTGGAGTTTTAAACCTAACCAGACCCCTCCTACCGAGAGGCAGACTGCTATTGGCTAGTGACTAACAACTGATCTAATTAGCACCTACTGTGCTCTAGTTAGCACCCTCCTAATGACAGGGCAGCTGTCCCTCCTAATGATGGGACTGACACCTCTCCTGACGACTCACCTGACGACGTGAATGACTCATTACCATGAACAAAAGACTGAAACTGCTTTGACCTGGGTTTCAACTGTTTCACATACAATGCTTCCTTCACTCCTCTCTCAAACCATTTCTTTTCTCTGGCTAAGATTTTAACTTCCTTGTCCTCAAATGTGTCGTTAGTGTCTTTACGTCTTTGCATCAAGAAACAGTCCAGTCTAAGATTCAAGCTTCTCTACTGTTTCTAGCTGTATCTAAGAACAAGGTCAGATCGGTGCATCTACAATTTGTCCTTCATCAAACTTGGAGGAATCAAATTAAACATTATAATCATTTTAGAAAAAAAAAACAGCAGAATTTGTTTGATACTGAGGAAGATACTGTTTGCTGGGACTGTTTTTATATACATGCAGCATAAGCAGTATTTGTTTTTGTTTTGCAACATAAATTATTAAATTATAGCAAAGAATGAGACGTAGCACACAGAATCTGAATGGATTCACAGT
This sequence comes from Thalassophryne amazonica, assembly GCF_902500255.1. Taxonomy (NCBI): domain Eukaryota; kingdom Metazoa; phylum Chordata; class Actinopteri; order Batrachoidiformes; family Batrachoididae; genus Thalassophryne; species Thalassophryne amazonica. The sequence goes on along the minus strand of NC_047103.1, from coordinate 154,390,752 downwards.
CATCGTTTGCTCATTCAGACAAAAAGGAATTAGAGGTTGCACAGAAAAAAAACTGAGGTTATACACAGTGGGAGTTATAAGGTTGTAATGCTTCATTGATTTTTGTCATTACACAAAATTAGGTTAGAGATTGTTGCTTAGGGCAAGTGTGCGCAGAGGTCAGCAAAGTTTTTTTATTTAGCCTCTGGGCAGCTGGATAGATTGTGTGCACTGAGACAACCAGGATTACTCTGGCTCAAGAACTAGTGCGGTCATCAAATACCAAGAAATCAGAATTCAACATAAACCTCAGTCAAGTGGGAAAAAGAAGAAAAACTCATGCAACAAGCAGGATTTGTGCAGTTACACATATTATCCAAAGGGCGTGCTAAATTTAACAGCTCATAATGCAGCAGGCTACATTTTGTTACCTTTGATATTGCGACCATTGTCTGTGGTTGCAGCAACATGGCATTGAAGGAGAAAGACAAAAGGGAAGTGGAAGTGAGAAGCCTTTCTGTTTTTTTATAAAGACAAATGGGGCTGGCATGAAAATCATGCTGCCATCCCCATGAACAATTCATTAGTGTGAGGTAGACATATTACTGTGTCAGCCACCGGGAACCATTTGAATGAAAATTGTGGATAAGGGAATGCAGCAGACTGATTGGCCTGGAGGAACTTCTAGCCTGAACCAAATGAGGGCCAAGAGGCTAATGAGTGGTGGAACTCGAGGGATGATCAATAGCACAGAGCATACAGGGTGACTTGGTGTAATAGTGATTAAGAGTCTGGCACAAGATATTCTGGCCCCTACATTATGTCCAAAGACAATGTGCAAGTATTTAAAAGGGCACTTCTTCAAAATGGCTGAATTTGAACTCGAATTCCCACAGAAAGTAACTCCTTCAGCTGTGCACCTGTGCAATGTGGAGGCAAAGCCAAGCAATGTGTTACCACTGAACACATGCTTAGGTCTGAGAGTCCTCACTGAACACAACTACTAAAAACAGAAGTGCTTCTTTGCAGCCTGTGTTGATGCTCACAAAGCTGTAAAATCAGTTGGTCATGTTGCTCAGCAGGACACAAGAATTTGTAGGATCCTAATACACTGCTGGAGATGATAGTCTACCTATACAGAAGTATTGTAAATGCTGTACAGGCTGGTGGCAGAATCTCCAACTTTGTCCCAATGAATTCTGGCATTACTCAGGAATTTGATATTTTCCCATAATGCCACTGGCAGCCCCCATGCCCTTCCCAGGATGCACCGCAGTGCCAGCAAAGTTCCGCTGACTCACAGCGCATGTAAACAATGACTAATGAGGACATGGATGGCATTGATCCAGTGAATTCGCAGGGGATTATGATGATGACACATTCTCCTAAGTTGAGAGGGTTATCTGGAGGAGGTGTAGCACCTGTGATGAACTTCTGCTGTGTGCCGATGTTGTCTTGTTGTCCATACTTCACGAGGTTTGTTTACATTTTGCCCTGAACCGGAACTCTGCTGAAACTGACCTTTCCCTAGAGTCACGGACCGCGAGACGGTGGGAGATTCACAACTGCAAAACCTTGAATGTGTTGTTCAGGAGCACCCTCTGTTTAATGCCTGCACAGACTAGGCTAGTCCAGCAGCTAACGTGTCTTTGTCTGCAAGGAAAGGTTCATTGACTTTGATTTTGTGGATGATGCTGTGATGCATGTGGAATCAAGGGATGCCCTGATGGCAGCACTTGAAGCTGAGTGAGGTGTGTGACTGTAATGGATAAAGACTAAGAATATAGTATACAGTGAAAATGTCAAGCATGTAGACAGAAGCAGTTATTTTGGCAGTGGCCCTGGTGTGTCTACATCCTCAGTCTTTGAGACCAAGAGATGCCTAAAAAGAACTTATGGAATCAAGATGTCTTTGGACAGAGGTGTTTGGATGGTATCTTGTTGGAGAAACAAGGTCTGCGTCTTTAGGGTCCTGGTCCATCAAACAGAGCTGCCAAATCTGATGTGATCTTGTGCCTTTGCTGTTACTCAGCTAACAAGAATCCTCCTACCAAGCTCTAGATACATACTCATCATAGTGTCAAACTGCATCTGAGACAGTAGGTGGTCCTCCAGCCCGCAGATGATTCTCTTTTTGGGGGTTGTTCGCAGGATTAGCTCTTAAGCATTTGAAAAATACTTGACACAGCTTGACAGTGGAAAGAGAGATCTTTTGTTTCTACACTAAGTAGAGTAAGTCTGCCTGCTGGCTTCCATTGGATGGTGGCGCACATTATGAAGTGGTTAACAAAAAAGGAACCAATGGATAACGTTAGTTTTTGTCTCTGGAAGGTAGCCAACTAGTGTATAACTGACAGGTATACAGTACCTGCAAAGTGGTGTCCAGGTCCAAACCTTAGGTGACTGATATGGGTGGACCCTTGGATATCCTGTCTCACAGTAAGGATGACCATCTTCCACTATTGTCAACAGAGATTAGAAAGCTCAGCAAGATTACAGAGGGAAAAAAGCCCCTACTTTCCTCCAGACTGCACCTCATTTCATTGCAAGATAACTCTGCTTATCTATCCATTGGTGTTGTTATTTTGAGCTGTTGTACAAGACTGATCCTCCTGTCAGGATATCTGAATATTGGGGTTCTGGTTGCTTATCTGTCAGTTCGTTCATTACAAACCATCAATTTCACTGTGGTTACAAAGGTTATCTAACACCTGATGTCAGTGAAACTCGCTGTTTCACAGTTGTGAATCTCGTGCCGTTGCGCCGGTCAGTGACTCATGCATGAGGTCGGTTTCAGCAGAGTTCCGGTTCAGGGCCCAGTGTAAACAAACTCATGAAGTATGGACCAACAAGACATCCGGGGCACAGCAGAAATCCATCACAGGTGGCTACACCTCCTCTAGATACCCTCTTAAGTCGGGAGAACGTGTCATCATTATAATCACCCGTGAGCTCGCTGGATCAACACCAACCACATCGTCACTTGCCATTGTTTGCATGTGCTGTGAGACACCGGAACTCTGCTGGCGCTGTGGTGCATTCTGGGAAGCGCAGGGGGATTATGGGAAATGTTAAAGTACCAAATAGGTAGGGATTTATAGCATCAGGGCTGAATTCCTCTTGGCTGGCTGGAGGTACGTTGTCCTGGCATTGTAAGTAGTCTTGGGTCCATATGGAATCAGATATCATGCTATAACATACGAAAGGGCTTGTTGTCCCTCAATGGAAAAGAAGTGATGACCACCTACAGTGCAAGAACTACAGTGGTATTACACTGCTCTCTGTTCCAGAAAAGATACTTACAAATGCGACAAATTTTGGGATTGATAAGCACACATGCGCTTGACTATATCCACTGACACTTTGTTTAGGTGGGTGAGGAATATAAACATTGTCTGAATGATTTCCTTTCGCTGTTATAGTGACATGTCCTTAGCCGGTCGTATCACAAAAATAAATGTGCATGTCATCAAACTAAGTGTAACCAGCAATAATGATGCAAGATTTCTTGAAGCGAGGTGTAACAGTTACAAGACAAACCGTTATTGTATTCTACAGTAACAGAATTAAAGTGACAGCAAAATTATGCAATATTCACCATCAGGTTAAACAACTTAATCACAAAAAAGAAAAAAAAAAAAAATTAAATTAAAAAAAAAATTGTTTTTTAAGAATTTAGTTTAATTTAATAATTTAATTAACTTAATGGACAGAATTTCCAGGCGCAGTCAGGGTGTCGAGGGAGATCCGGTTTGGGAACCACAGAATCTCATCTCTGCTGTTTGTGGACGATGTGGTTCTGTTGGCATCATCAAATCAGGACCTTCAGCGCGCACTGGAGCGGTTTGCAGCCAAGTGTGAAGCGTCCGGGATGAAAATCAGCACCTCCAAATCCGAGGCCATGGTTCTTGACCAGAAAAAGGTGCCTTGCCCTCTTCAGGTTGGTGGAGTGTCCTTGCCTCAAGTGGAGGACTTTAAGTTTCTCGGGGTCTTGTTCACGAGAGGACGGCTGGAGCGTGAGATCGACAGACGGATCGGTGCAGCATCTGCAGTGATGCGGTCGCTGTATCGGACAGTCGTGGTGAAGAGAGAGCTGGGCAGGGGGGCAAAGCTCTCGTTTTACCAATCGATCTACGTTCCGACCCTCACCTATGGTCATGAGATTTGGCTCATGACTGAAAGAACAAGATCGCGAGTACAAGCGGCTGAGATGAGTTTCCTCCGCAGGGTGGCTGGGCGCTCCCGTAGAGATAGGGTGAGGAGCTCGGTCACTCGGGAGGAGCTCGGAGTCGAGCCGCTGCTCCTCCACGTCGAAAGGAGCCAGATGAGGTGGCTTGGGCATCTTTTCCGGATGCCCCCTGAATGCCTTGCTGGAGAGGTGTTCCGGGCACGTCCCATTGGGAGGAGGCCCCGGGGAAGACCCAGGACACACTGGAGGGACTACGTCTCTCAGTTGGCTTGGATGGATGGATGTTTTTTAAGAAAATACTTCTTAAAGTATTTTGTGGCTTAGAACCACATCTGCTATTGTCAGAGTTCTGCATGTCAAAATAAAGCTTTTTTTACTGGGTGCAATCATCAATGCATTAACGTCTTTTTATGTAGCAGATACACACATTATGTGGGTAGTCAGCAAAAAAAATGTAGAAGACATACGTCTGGGCTCAGAATGGATGGTGGCATGATTAGATGGTGAATTTATAGTTTGCCGTCAACTACTGGCAGGGTTGGCAAAGTATTGATAGCAGTGCTACTTGTGCAGCTGCTTATCCATATTTTGGTCTTGACCAATCAGGAACAAATTATTACCATCTGATAACAGTTCTTGATGCCCATCCTTAATAACTACGTACTAGGATTTCAAGCAGTCTTAAACAAATCGGGACAGTGACACATACACATAGCATTGACAGCAGATGGAGAACAATGGTGTTCCCACCAAAGCAGACATATTTTTGGAATTCTGGTTCTATATTTGAAGGAGTGCCCTTTTAATAGTTTGGATTTCATAATCACACTAGCTCACAGTACTTGACTTATGGTGTTTAACAAGAGCAATGGTCAACCATAGTGTGGTATCAGGGTGCAAGAGTGTACATAATCAAAAACTCTACCTTCACTGGCATGTCGATCCCTGAAAGTCATCTTAGAGTTGGACCCAAAACCTTCCATGTCATGTACTGAAGAGGCTCTACGGATACTACACATGCTCTCTCTGGAAGCAGTTGGCGTGAGGCCTGCGATTGATGGAGCTACAATAAGCGTGTTCTCTTGGCTTGGGCGTTGGGTCTGGGCAATGACCTTGTCTGGGTACAACTGGTCCCAAGGGTGTTTGGGAGATGAGTGGTCCAAAGGCCCAGACAGAGGGGTAGAACAGTGGCTGGGGGCAATGAGGGCACGGGTGTCATTGACATAGGAGGGACTGCAGCTTTCACGTGTTGTAGGTAGTGGATAGTCACGTGTTACCACTGAGCCATCACTATGACGCGGGGAATCCACCATGACAGCATCAGGGTCTTCCTGTGGCAGAGACTGCTTGCTGATACCCAAGAGACGTAAGGCAGGCAGACGAAAGCGAAAGAATCTCCCTCTCCCTGATGAGCAGAAGCAGAGAGAATGATGTGAAGTTAGAGAAGGATATTAATTTTAAAAACAGTTTTGATTTTGAAAATGAGTTAATCTTGCATAATCTAAATTCCTTAAATGCTTTGTTATAGCATGTTTTTGTAAAGTCAAACAATGTTGTGTGATATGTCATAACAAACACTGGTAACAAACATTGGTCTTGCTCATACCCAACAACATTTATAAAACTTTCATGATCTGTCACTGATCAGGGATCAATACATTTCTTAATTAGCAAAAAAAGGTCTTTGACCACCATCAAACCAAAAACAATTTTAAAACAGACTGTGATGTAGTTTTGATGAAATCACCCCGTGCTGACCTTGTGTTGTGCATTCAGAATATTTGTTACAGAATGGATGTATGGATGGAACTTGCTTTCAACATTCCGCATCCCACCTGATATCTCCTGCTTGTTGGCTAATAATATTGAAAACTCTGCTAATGCAACTACATTATAAAGGCTTTGTCAAATCAAATAAGTATGTGTTTTGCCCCAGGCACAAGTTCAGTCTTCAGTTTCCTTTGATTATTCATGGAAGAGCAAGTCTGCTGATACATTCTAATACTGGTGGTGCATTGAGGAGTCAGGAACATGTGCAGGATTTAATGACTGCACTGACAATTGGGATATGAGAGAGAATGTAGCATGGATGCAGTTAAATTGAGGGTGCTGCTGCCTCAGTAGGCAGTTATAAGTTTACATTATGCAGAAAAAACAAAGGATACACAATAGTTTAAGTTATATTTCTCAAAATGAGAGGTGATTGTGAGGCAGGAGTTGGGCTACCAATATGTGGACCAGGGTTTGATTCCAACTATGTGCTTCAGGGTACCTATCTGTGGGTTTGTAAAAGACACTTCATCTGCCTCATCCCAGTCCATCCAGTTGTAAAAGGGTACTGGTGTTGTTTGGAGACGTACCCTGTGATGTACTGGCATCCAGTCCAAGAGCAGTTGTACACTGTCATCTATATGGTGTAATGATATTGGGGAATAAGCATGTCATAGCTCATAATGACTAGATATTGATGGCAAACAAACTCCCTTCTAACTGCAGTGTGTGGACTTTTTCATCTTTGTCTACAATGGCAATGGATTACACAAGGTGTTGTCTACTACTATAAGCAATGGGTTATACAGGGTTCCACAGCACCCTGTACACAAGGTTCTTGTAATGGAGCAATACCTCCACCTGGTGGACATTTACCATTCATGCAGGTACAGTATAATTTCACCAATAAATATAAACATATTTTATGTATGAATCATCAGTTTGGAAGTTCAACTTAGTAGACTCCACAGTGTGCACAAAACATTCAATGCCTGGTTTACTGTGGTTTTTACACCAGAGTTATGCTACACAGGAGCTCACATCAGAGCTATATTACTTCTATTTACAGTATATTCCCCTTCACGCACAACCCAGCGCCACCACATTGTCCTGAGGATTAAGACCTTCCACAGATCTAACTACAGTGAAAAAAATGGTGATGTCAGATGTAAAACTGAGGGAGGATATGGAACAAGACAAGAGCTGCAGCCATATATTGTGTATTTTACAGAAAGAGGTACGCAGTGCCGCCAAATGACAGGAGGCTAATCATGGGCTGTATTACAAAGTTTAGTTGCATTTACGAAGGTAAACATGCATGTTTACCTCCATAAGGATCCTCTCCATGCCAACAAAGCTTTCTTATAACATTTTCACCTGTTCAATTGCAACAAGATGTGGAGTTTTTAGCTTACCCTGTCCAACAATATTATGTAGCTAGTTATGCCATAACGGTGTTTGCGTTCTAAATTAATACTGCTTGTCATCATCCCAAGTAAAAAGAGGAACAGGAAACATCTACAAATAGAGATCAGGTTGAAGAATACAGATGTTCTCCTTCAGGTAGATGAAAATGTGTAGTTGATGTCCAGGTCAATGCACACTTAGCTTCCAGGCTAATGTTCCATTAAAAGGACAGTTTATCACAAAGTTAAATACAGTGAAATAAACATCACATTTGATTGCTATTTTCATTGAATGTGTGCATGCGTAATATTCAGTATATCAGGAAGATTATATCCATTGATTAAAATCTATGCCTCATAGCAGCTAGCTGTTTTGACTTTACACAGGGCTTCCTACAGTCGTCTGAGTAGGTTACTGCTTTGTTAAACTTCCACAGTTTAAATGCGAGTGAGAAAATATACATCATACTAGCACGTTGCCTGTGGGAATCCACGGGCTCTACATTGGGTAGTGTTTATAAAATAGGTAGATAACATTTTTCAAGGGTGGAAATAATAAAGGAATGTTCCTATAATGAGTTGGAATGGCGCGTGAGTCCATAATGTTTTTAGAACCTTAGACCTCAACAATTTTTAGAAGAGGAACTCTTCTATTTCCTGTTAATTATGTTATTTGTTAATGCTAACTTACTGTCTTAATGTATTTTTCAATTGTTTAGGCTCTTTATATCATATACACACTATTATTATTATTATTATTACTACTTCTGTTTTGTCATTTGATTTTTAAATGGACCACAACTGAAATAAGTGTTTTCACTTTCTTGTGTCATCCATATATTTTTAACGTATTTACAATTATATTATGTACTTACATTGAACTTAGTAAATAAAATCACACACCCAGGCACTCACACTTTTAATACAAAGATGATTTACCGGTCTCCTGCTGAAATGGTGTGTTTGTCCAGAATGTAATTAGCGACATTAGCTAAAATCCAGTTTGTCCAAACATACACTGTAAAATCATCAGTGTTAAATTAATACTGGTGATTTACTGGCCACTTGCTGAAATGGTGTGTTTGTCCAGAATGTAATTAGCAACATTAACTAAAATCCAGTTTCTCCAAAAATACACTGTAAAATCATTAGTGTAACACTGGTGATTTTACAGTATATTAGTCCTATCTGTGTTTTGTTTTGGTGCCATTCATCTTTGACCCAAAATACACAAGCATACCAAACAGCAAAGGTCAACTGTCCAAAGACGCATGCATGCAGAGCTTTTTGTTTTTTCTGCATTCTGTTGCAAGCAGGTGCTTTTAATTTTTACACAAACACAGACGGTGGCGGAAGACATCAAAAGCAACACACTTTTCACTCATGGTAATGACAACATGACACTTAACTAAACTGACTAAACCACTGAACTACAAAAACACAATAAATGAATAACACTAACAATGCTGTTAAACTAACATGAACCATAATAAGAACATTTAAAACCCCAAATTCCCACAGTGCATTACAGCATAATGTCCATTGTTTGCTGGTTAGCTAAAATGGTCAATTTCCCAAAAATATTAGTCCTATCAACTTTTTATGCAGTGTTCATCTTTGACCCAAAACACATAAGCATACTAAATGGCAAATGTCAGCTCTACCTGGTTTATGCGTGATCAAAGCCATATACATGCACACATGCACATACGCACACACACAGAGGCCACTTGGCTATTACAATATAGATTGAGTGCATCATGGAAGGCATTGTTTGGAGGGGATGGGGTGCAGGTCTTATTCTGTAGATACAGCCTTGAATTGTAAGATATTGTATATCTGCTACTAACCTATAAAATTATTCATGGACTGGCACCTCCCTACCTAGCTGACCTAATTACACCTTATGTACCAGCCCGGGCTTTACGTTCTCAGGGTGCAGGACTACTCTGTGTCCCTAAGGTGAATAAGAAGTCTGCGAGTCACAGAGCTTTCTCTTATCGTGCCCCTGTTCTGTGGAATGATCTCCCTGCGTCAATAAAACAGTCAGATTCTGTGGAGACTTTCAAGTCCAGACTTAAGATGCACTTACTTAGCATACTGGTACAGTTTTGTTTTATGCTTTTTACTCTTTTAATTCATTTATTAGCAAGGTTTGGTAGGATTACTTTGAAATGTAATCCAAAAGTAATCAGATTACAAGTAATTCAAATGTATGTACATACATACATGTAATCCACATGTATTCTTTCAAAGTAATCGTACCCAACCTTGTTTATTGGTAATTGGAGCGGGCTGCGGCCTCAACTTTACCTAAATTCTGGGTCTTTTAGTGAAGTTTAGGGCTAATGGCCGGCGATCACCTTAGTATTTCTCTGTTTTCCTTGTTTAATGCTGGCAAATTATACAGTATTTTTTGTCTTTCTGATGCCTGATTCTGTTTTTCTCTCTGTTTAAGGTGCAGCTCCATCCAGAGATGGGAGTTGTATTCGTGTTGGCGACCCTCCTGTCCTGTGTGCCAATAGCATTTCTTGTATATTCGTCCGTGAATTATTCTGTGAATTGTTCTGTAATTTATGTTTGTAGCATGGCCCAAGCAGAGGGTCACCCCTTTGAGTCTGGTCTGCTTGAGGTTTCTTCCTCAGAGGGAGTTTTTCCTTACCACTGTTGCTCTGGGGGTTGGTAAGGTTAGACCTTACCTGTGTGAAGCGCTTTGAGGCAACTCTGTTGTGATTTGGTGCTATATAAATGAAAATAAATTGAAAAAAATTAAAAAAATTATGTCACGTCTCAGAGTAACAGTTTGTCAGACCTCAAACATTCTCCCAGGAGGCACAGTTAAAATAAAAACACTGAAAACACTACAAATATGAATCTATTCACTAGAAGGGTACAGCAAATTATGTCACATTTGTGTTTGCAGACAAAAAGAGCATATTTTATTTGCCATATCCCGCTCGACTCTATCATCTTCAAAGCCTTGATGCAGTTAGTTTATTCAGAGACACAATAGGTGGTAAAATAGAAAAAAGAATGAATGTTAGAAGCTCCGCAGGGAAAAGCTCGCATCTTTATCTCACTCAGTGCTCGTTTTGCTGAGACCAACAGCGAGGCATGAAGAAGCAATTTCAGGCACAACGCTGTGCGTGTGTTTGGGTCGGTGTTTAAATATAGTCTGCAGCCAGATGCTGACAATGCCACAAACAGTAGTTTGCATTTAATTGGTGATTCAGAGCAGAGAGTGAAGTTGCCGTCAAAATTGACCACATGGCACAACATGACCAAACGAGTTATTCCTGTTAATAAAGACTAAATAAATTTAAATAGGTCTTTTTTCTTCTGCAAAATAAGCATGCATAATTCATCAGCGCTTCTTACTAGGAGGCAGATCATCAAAAAAACAAAACAACAAAACAAATTTATTACATTCTCAAAGTGATCCTGAGCTTGATTTATGAGTCAGAGAGTTGAGCTGCACAGTGGAGCAGATCCTTCTGTGGCTGGGCTGTTACAAAAACTTTGGATTTCAAAGCATATTAACTTTTATGATTGCACCATTACCGGGTCACAGCACTGATATTTTTTTCCAATTAGTTCTGTAGCTCTTCAGCAGTTTAGCTCAAGTATCACCAGCATTGATGCTTAAAATAACACCTACATAAAACAAGAGGGCCAACAGTCCCCCTGTTACTGGACTTTCAAGTGACCATATGACATACAGGCAGCAGCGCCCACCAGACCTAACCTTCAAATATAATGCGATGCTAAAATACCCTCGGCCGTATGAGCATTGTGTTTATTAGGTCTCTCTCTTCTAAGTCCCTGTTAGTAAATGTTATAATAATTGATCAACATATTGATTTATTCTGCCTTACAGAAACCTGGTTACAGCAGGATGAATATGTTAGTTTAAATGAGTCAACACCCCCGAGTCACACTAACTGCCAGAATGCTCGTAGCACGGGCCGAGGCGGAGGATTAGCAGCAATCTTCCATTCCAGCTTATTAATTAATCAAAAACCCAGACAGAGCTTTAATTCATTTGAAAGCTTGACTCTTAGTCTTGTCCATCCAAATTGGAAGTCCCAAAATCCAGTTTTATTTGTTATTATCTATCGTCCACCTGGTTGTTATTTTGAGTTTCTCTGTGAATTTTCAGACCTTTTGTCTGACTTAGTGCTTAGCTCAGATAAGATAATTATAGTGGGCGATTTTAACATCCACACAGATGCTGAGAATGACAGCCTCAACACTGCATTTAATTTATTATTAGACTCAACTGGCTTTGCTCAAAATGTAAATGAGTCCACCCACCACTTTAATCATATCTTAGATCTTGTTCTGACTTATGGTATGGAAATTGAAGACTTAACAGTATTCCCTGAAAACTCCCTTCTGTCTGATCATTTCTTAATAACATTTACATTTACTCTGATGGACTACCCAGCAGTGGGGAATAAGTTTCATTACACTAGAAGTCTTTCAGAAAGCGCTGTAACTAGGTTTAAGGATATGATTCCTTCTTTATGTTCTCTGGTGCCATATACCAACACAGTGCAGAGTACCTACCTAAACTCTGTAAGTGAGATAGAGTATCTCGTCAATAGTTTTACATCCTCATTGAAGACAACTTTGGATGCTGTAGCTCCCTGAAAAAGACAGCTTTAAATCAGAAGTGCCTGACTCCGTGGTATAACTCACAAACTCGCAGCTTAAAGCAGATAACCCGTAAGTTGTAGAGGAAATGGCATCTCACTAATTTAGAAGATCTTCACTTAGCCTGGAAAAAGAGTATGTTGCTCTATAAAAAAGCCCTCCGTAAAGCTAGGACATCTTTCTACTCATCACTAATTGAAGAAAATAAGAACAACCCCAGGTTTCTTTTCAGCACTGTAGCCAGATTGACAAAGAGTCAGAGCTCTATTGAGCTGAATATTCCTTTAACTTTAACTAGTAATGACTTCATGACTTTCTTTGCTAATAGAAATTTTAACTATTAGAGAAAAAATTACTCATAACCATCCCAAAGACATATCGTTCTCTTTGGCTGCTTTCAGTGATGCCAGTATTTGGTTAGACTCTTTCTCTCCGATTGTTCTGTCTGAGTTATTTTCATTAGTTTCTTCCTCCAAACCATCAACATGTCTATTAGACCCCATTCCTACCAGGCTGCTTAAGGAAGCCCTACCATTAATTAATGCTTCGATCTTAAATATGATCAATCTATCTTTATTAGTTGGCTATGTACCACAGGCTTTTAAGGTGACAGTAATTAAACCATTACTTAAAAAGCCATCACTTGACCCAGCTATCTTAGCTAATTATAGGCCAATCTCCAACCTTCCTTTTCTCTGAAAAATTCTTGAAAGGGTAGTTGTAAAACAGCTAACTGATCATCTGCAGAGGAATGGCCTATTTGAAGAGTTTCAGTCAGGTTTCAGAATTCATCATAGTACAGAAACAGTATTACTGAAGGTTACAAATGATCTTCTTATGGCCTCAGACAGTGGACTCATCTCTGTGCTTGTTCTGTTAGACCTCAGTGCTGCTTTTGATACTGTTGACCATAAAATTTTATTACAGCGATTAAAGCATGCCATAGGTATTAAAGGCACTGCGCTGCGGTGGTTTGAATCATATTTATCTAATAGATTACAATTTGTTCATGTAAATGGGGAATCTTCTTCACAGACTAAGGTTAATTATGGAGTTCCACAAGGTTCTGTGCTAGGACCAATTTTATTCACTTTATACATGTTTCCCTTAGGCAGTATTATTAGACGGCATTGCTTAAATTTTCACTGTTACGCAGATGATACCCAGCTTTATCTATCCATGAAGCCAGAGGACACACACCAATTAGCTAAACTGCAGGATTGTCTTACAGACATAAAGACATGGATGACCTCTAATTTCCTGCTTTTAAACTCAGATAAAACTGAAGTTATTGTACTTGGCCCCACAAATCTTAGAAACATGGTGTCTAACCAGATCCTTACTCTGGATGGCATTACCCTGACCTCTAGTAATACTGTGAGAAATCTTGGAGTCATTTTTGATCAGGATATGTCATTCAATGCGCATATTAAACAAATATGTAGGACTGCTTTTTTGCATTTGCGCAATATCTCTAAAATTAGAAAGGTCTTGTCTCAGAGTGATGCTGAAAAACTAATTCATGCATTTATTTCCTCTAGGCTGGACTATTGTAATTCATTATTATCAGGTTATCCTAAAAGTTCCCTGAAAAGCCTTCAGTTAATTCAAATGCTGCAGCTAGAGTGCTAACAGGGACTAGAAGGAGAGAGCATATCTCACCCATATTGGCCTCTCTTCATTGGCTTCCTGTTAATTCTAGAATAGAATTTAAAATTCTTCTTCTTACTTATAAGGTTTTGAATAATCAGGTCCCATCTTATCTTAGTGACCTCATAGTACCATATCACCCCAAAAGAGCGCCTCGCTCTCAGACTGCAGGCTTACTTGTAGTTCCTAGGGTTTGTAAGAGTAGAATGGGAGGCAGAGCCTTCAGCTTTCAGGCTCCTCTCCTGTGGAACCAGCTCCCAATTCAGATCAGGGAGACAGACACCCTTCTGTACTTTTAAGATTAGGCTTAAAACTTTCGTTTTTGCTAAAGCTTATAGTTAGGGCTGGATCAGGTGACCCTGAACCATCCCTTAGTTATGCTGCTATAAACTTAGACTGCTGGGGGGTTCCCATGATGCACTGAGTGTTTCTTTCTCTTTTTGCTCTGTATGCACCACTCTGCATTTAATCATTAGTGATTGATCTCTGCTCCCCTCCACAGCATGTCTTTTTCCTGGTTCTCTCCCTCAGCCCCAACCAGTCCCAGCAGAAGACTGCCCCTCCCTGAGCCTGGTTCTGCTGGAGGTTTCTTCCTGTTAAAAGGGAGTTTTTCCTTCCCACTGTTGCCAAGTGCTTGCTCACAGGGGGTCGTTTTGACCGTTGGGGTTTTCTGTAATTATTGTATGGCCTTGCCTTACAATATAAAGCGCCTTGGGGCAACTGTTTGTTGTGATTTGGCGCTATATAAATAAAATTGATTTGATTTGATTTGATTTGTTCTTTATAATTTGCGGTTGTTTAATTAATTATTAAGATCCTATTGCCTTACGTACAATTTGTACATGTTCAATAAAGCCCCTCTGTCAATCAATCAATCAAAAACAATATTTCTGTTTTAATGGCGTCTGCAGGAGGCCTTGCGTGTGCACATATATGAACTTTTGAGAAGAGTGGAAATTGTGCAAATCAAGAAATATTTGTAGATCACCTTCTGTGTATTTGCAGGTATTAATGAGACAAATTTAACTCATTAGTAAGTTAGCTTTGAATTAGTGGAAGTTAGCGTGCACGCTAATGCCTATGAACTGCCTTGTAAATCAGTACAGAGGTGTTATTAGGTTCCAAAAACAGCGTTTTCAGTTTTAGAAGTGTTTATTTCTCACTAACGTTTACATAATACACTCAACAAAAATATAAACGCAACACTTTTGGTTTTGCTCCCATTTTGTATGAGATGAACTCAAAGATCTAAAACTTTTTCCACATACACAATATCACCATTTCCCTCAAATATTGTTCACAAACCAGTCTAAATCTGTGATAGTGAGCACTTCTCCTTTGCTGAGATAATCCATCCCACCTCACAGGTGTGCCATACCAAGATGCTGATTAGACACCATGATTAGTGCACAGGTGTGCCTTAGACTGCCCACAATAAAAGGCCACTCTGAAAGGTGCAGTTTTGTTTTATTGGGGGGGGGGATACCAGTCAGTATCTGGTGTGACCACCATTTGCCTCATGCAGTGCAACACATCTCCTTCGCATAGAGTTGATCAGGTTGTCAATTGTGGCCTGTGGAATATTGGTCCACTCCTCTTCAATGGCTGTGCGAAGTTGCTGGATATTGGCAGGAACTGGTACACGCTGTCGTATACGCCGGTCCAGAGCATCCCAAACATGCTCAATGGGTGACATGTCCGGTGAGTATGCCGGCCATGCAAGAACTGGGACATTTTCAGCTTCCAAGAATTGTGTACAGATCCTTGCAACATGGGGCCGTGCATTATCCTGCTGCAACATGAGGTGATGTTCTTGGATGTATGGCACAACAATGGGCCTCAGGATCTCGTCACGGTATCTCTGTGCATTCAAAATGCCATCAATAAAATGCACCTGTGTTCTTCGTCCATAACAGACGCCTGCCCATACCATAACCCCACCGCCACCATGGGCCACTCGATCCACAACATTGACATCAGAAAACCGCTCACCCACATGACGCCACACACGCTGTCTGCCATCTGCCCTGGACAGTGTGAACCGGGATTCATCCGTGAAGAGAACACCTCTCCAACGTGCCAAACGCCAGCGAATGTGAGCATTTGCCCACTCAAGTCGGTTACGACGACGAACTGGAGTCAGGTCGAGACCCCGATGAGGACGACGAGCATGCAGATGAGCTTCCCTGAGACGGTTTCTGACAGTTTGTGCAGAAATTCTTTGGTTATGCAAACCGATTGTTTCAGCAGCTGTCCGAGTGGCTGGTCTCAGACGATCTTGGAGGTGAACATGCTGGATGTGGAGGTCCTGGGCTGGTGTGGTTACACGTGGTCTGCGGTTGTTAGCCTGGTTGGATGTACTGCCAAATTCTCTGAAACGCCTTTGGAGACGGCTTATGATAGAGAAATGAACATTCAATACACGGGCAACAGCTCTGGTTGACATTCCTGCTGTCAGCATGCCAATTGCACGCTCCCTCAAATCTTGCGACATCTGTGGCATTGTGCTGTGTGATAAAACTGCACCTTTCAGAGTGGCCTTTTATTGTGGGCAGTCTAAGGCACACCTGTGCACTAATCATGGTGTCTAATCAGCATCTTGATATGGCACACCTGTGAGGTGGGATGGATTATCTCAGCAAAGGAGAAGTGCTCACTATCACAAATTTAGACTGGTTTATGAACAATATTTGAGGGAAATGGTGATATTGTGTATGTGGAAAAAGTTTTAGATCTTTGAGTTCATCTCATACAAAATGGGAGCAAAACCAAAAGTGTTGCGTTTATATTTTTGTTGAGTGTATATGAGAAAGGTGTTATTTCTAGCTAAAAACAAAGCAATGCTAGCAGCTAGCGAAACCAGGAAGTTACATCACCACGCTAACTTCGCTAAATGTTTTGCAAATCCTTGCAGAGGTGTTATCAGGTTACAAAAAACAGCGCTTTCAGTTTTAGAAGTGTTTATTTCTTGCTAGCTTTCATATAATATATGAGAAAGGTGTTATTTCTAGGCAAAAATGAAGCGAAGTTAGCAGCTAGCAACACCAGGAAGTGACGTCACCACACTAACATCCACAAAATCATACCATAATATTAGGTACAGAATGTGACATTTTAGCCTCTTAAAATATGTCTATGTTAGCCATCTTTGAACTTGTCCAAGGTCTGTGTCCTAAGAACGTTCCCTGTGAATTTGAAGACTCCGGCAGTAATAGGACAGGACTTATGCTGAGCACAGACAGACAGGCAGACGGACAGACAGATGGACGCAAAGTCTTTGCAATTCCCGATGGCCATGTTTGATGGCCTCGGGTTAAAAAAGGACTTGGATATTAGCATTACTTTATTAAATACTGCTGTTTAATTGTTTGTTAACACAAATAGTTAATCAGCCAATCACACGGCAGCAGGTCAATGCATTTAGGCTTCTAGACATGGTGAAGGCGACTTGCTTAAGTTCAAACCAAGCATCATGGGGAATGGGGAAGAAAGAGGATTTAAGTCACTTTGAATGTGGCATGGTTGTTGGTGTCAGATGGGCTGGTCTGAGTATTTCAGAAACTGCTGATCTACTGGGATTTTCACACACAACCATCTCTAGGGTTTACAGAGAATGTACGAAAAAGAGAAGATATCCAGTGAGTGGCAGTTGTGTGGATGAAAATGCCTTGTTGATGTCCGTGGTCAGAGGAGAATGGGCAGACTGGTTGAATGGGCGACTGCATGATGCCATCATGTCAATATAGACCAACATCTCTGAGGACTGTTTTCAATACCTTGTTGAATCTATGCCATGAGGAATTAAGACAGTTCTGAAGCCAAAAGAGGGTCCAATCCGGTGCTAGCAAGGTGTACCTAATAAAGTGGCCGGTGAGTGTATGTTGGGAGCGAGAGGCAGAGAGAGAAGGAAGAAGCATCTGCTTAGGTTACATTCATACAAAATTCTTCCTGCAGAGTTTTGTGTGGACTTATAACAGTTACCCTGCAAGTGGCAGTGACAGCGTGTTGTTTTCACTGGTGTGTGTCACTGTATTTGTGTCTGTGGACAAGCTAACTCAAAAACTGTTGGACCGGTTTCCTTCAAACATGGTGGAAATATTACGTGGATAGACAACTGGAGTTTATTCCATTTTGGAATAGTTTGGACAAAGGCCAAGGTCAAGGGAAACGATCTAAGAAACACCCTTTTTTTTTTTGTATATCTCGACAACCAAAAAGCCTAGATGGGTAAAGGTTGGTGGGGATATTATTTGGAAAGCCATCTAGAGGAAATTAGATTTTGGAGTAGTTTGGTCAAAGATCATGGAACACATAGTCATTAAAACACTTTTTTAAAATATTTGTGATTGATTGATATGCATGACTTTATGGGCTTGATTCCCATTATTTTGGCTGTAATAGTTGTATTTTATTTATCATGTTTTATTGATTTGTTTTCACTGAATTTAAAGTTCAAAACTTGAGAAATTTTAAAATACAAATATCAATACATACATAAATAAATGCAAATAAATAAATAAAATGGGTAAAAGCCTAAGCTTGCCAAAATGTTTTCATGCAACAGTAAACACTGTCACTGGACAAATCTGTGCAAGTACACACACAGAATGTAGAGACTGCTGTAAATTAAAGTGTCCATTTGCACTGAATCATGGTCTTGTTTATTACTGATACTCCTTGAATGTTGCCCCACACTGCAGCAATTGCTTCTCCAGCTGCTACTGTCCTTTTAGCTCACGGGCATCCCCTGCCCGTTTCTAATTATTATGCCATGAAGGTAAATGTGTGCAACACAAGCATTTTAATCAGGTACATTGTAAGGAGCTATTTTTAAATTGTGACGGCAAAAGGGCTGACCCCTGCAGGAATACACCGTCCTTTGTCTGCAGCTACGAGGTCGTTCATTAGATTAGATTAGATAAGCCTTTATTCATCCCTCAATGGGGAAATTTCAGATTTCCACACTGACATTCCACATACAAACAGCAATTGATCTACAATTATTACTTGTTTACCGTAATAATGGCACACATCAGAATTAGGACAACACATATACATTTGACATTGTTTATGTGCACTAAACTTGAAACAGTCCGTTTTCCAATTGAGGCGATGTGAGTGTGTTGGTAGCCACTGCAACTATCAAGTTGCGCTGCCTGCCAGCTTGGGAAAGACCGGCGGCCAGCCACAGGAAGGGAGGGGCAGGAAAGAGGTGAGAGGAGAAAACTGGAGCATGCTTCAGTCCATGTGTAAGTCTGTCAGTTTATTGTCCTTGTGGGTTGAGATAAGAATGGAGCCGAATAATCTCACCAGAGCCTGGATAAATTCCTCTGGAGGTAAACAGTGGGCAATTGACCTTGATGCTAGATAGCCTGTAGTGTTGCAGCCGAGCAGTGAAAAACACTATTAACAGTTCCACTCGCACAGCCAAATCCCAATTATGAATTAAGAATATTCCCAATATTGAATTAAGAATATTCACCGGCCTCTGAAACCTTCAGCTTCAACTGCAAGGCATGTCTTCTCCTCTCTCACCGGTCCTTTCTTTGCACAAACTCACCATCCAATCAAGTGGAAGTGCAGTGGCCCCTGTTGCTATGAAACCACACAGTAATATTTGCAATGCATATCAAATGGGCCCTGGATCAGCGCTGGGGATAACTTGCCTTCCTATCAGCAAAGAAGCATTATAAGAGTAATAAATAAACAGAAAATTGAATTAAAGCTGATTGTTGTGTGGGCCGCCAGAAGAGGAGGTACTGCTGGCCCACCACCAGAGGGCGCCCTGCCTGAAGTGCGGGCTTGAGGCACAGAGGGCGCTGCCGCCACGGACACAACCGGGAGTGACAGCTGTCACACATCAACTCATGACAGCTGTCACCCGTCATTTCATCACTCCATAAAAGCCGGATGTCATCTCCACCTCGCTGCCGAGATATCTTCTACCTGTGAAGGTAATTCTCTGCTGTACTGAAAATTGTGTCATAGTCTGACCTCTTTTGCAGCCGCTTTCCTGTTGTGTGCCTTATCTGCTGGATTGGCGTTTGGTGTGAACAGCGACGGCTTCGCTTCACACCCAAACCAGATAAGTGGTTAACAGGAGCTGCACGAGTGTGTGATTAGAGGTGGAGGTGACTTTCCACCTTCTGACTGTTTTTGTTACTGGGTGTGCACACACCCACATCTCAGTGTTTTTGCTCCTCGCCAGCAGTACCAGATCCGACAGTTGGGGATGGTGATCACCTGGGAATTCGGGACTTGGCGGCTCCAGTATTCACCAGGTTCGGTGGCGGTGGAAATCGTGTGGTTCCGGCTCTTCTCAGGACAGACGTCTTCTATCCTCGAGCCTGCCCACACGTCACCTTTGTGGATTGACTGTTATCAGATTCTGCGATTGTCTGTATATTCGTTGTGCACCTTCACAACATTAAATTGTTACCTTTTGGCTCATCTATTGACCGTTCATTTGCGCCCCCTGTTGTGGGTCCGTGTCACTGCACTTTCCCCAACACTGATTTCAGTTTCATTTTTGTAATTTTGCCAACATTAGAAGAGAAAAATATCTTTGGGATGGTGCTAATAATGTGCTCCCAAAGTGATTATGACAGTGTTCTTTTAGGCAAGCAGTGTTTATTCCTTTAATAACATTCAATTAACAGAGGTCAGAAGTCCCATCCATCCGTCCATACAGGCTATGGATGGATGGGTTATATGGACTTGTGACTGTTAATTGAGTTTTAGAATGTAGCTGGTGCTAAACTATCAGAAAGTAACAGTTTACTTCATTGATTCTGCACATTTTTGTGCAGTAGTGGTCTGTTTTACCTCACTGACAACCACACCTGCTCCTAATCCATCACCAAAATTGCAACCCCAAAGCATCAAGCAGGTGGCACACACATCTACGAGATATTACACACATCAATTTCAATTTTTCAATTTATTTTCATTTATATAGCGCCAAATCACAACAGAGTTGCCTCAAGGCGCTTCACACAAGTAAGGTCTAACCATACTAACCCCCAGAGCAACAGTGGTAAGGAAAAACTCCCTCTGAGGAAGAAACCTCAAGCAGATCAGACTCAAAGGGGTGACCCTCTGCTTGGGCCATGCTACAGACGTAAATTACAGAACAATTCACAAAACTAATATACAGGAAAT
Source organism: Thalassophryne amazonica (assembly GCF_902500255.1). Taxonomy (NCBI): domain Eukaryota; kingdom Metazoa; phylum Chordata; class Actinopteri; order Batrachoidiformes; family Batrachoididae; genus Thalassophryne; species Thalassophryne amazonica. Next base: position 154,369,941 of record NC_047103.1, on the reverse strand, counting down.
GCTGTTGGTGCACAGGACAGGGGGGTCTCCAGCACAAATACAACTCCCATCTTAACCTTAAACAGAGAGAGAGAGAGAGAAAAAAAAGCAGAATCAGGCATCACAAAGACAAGAAATACAGTATAATTTGCCAGCATTAAACAACAAGAAAATAAAAAGGAGGAAATGCTAAGGTGGCCACTAGCCCTAAGCTTCACTAAAAGACCCAAAATTTAGGTAAAGTTGAGGCCACGGCACGCTTAGTTTCCTAATAAAATGAATTAAAAGAGTAAAAAGCATAAAACAAAACTATACCAGTATGTTCGCCATATGAAAGGAAAAATAAGTGCATCTTAAGTCTGGACTTGAAAGTCTCCACAGAATCTGACTGTTTTATTGATGCAGGGAGATCATTCCACAGAACAGGGGCACGATAAGGCAAAGTTCTATGACCCGCAGACTTCTTATTCACCCTAGGGACACAAAGTAGTCCTGCACCCTGAGAACGCAAAGCCCAGGCTGGTACGTAAGGTTTAATTAGGTCAGCTAGGTAGGGAGGTGCCAGTCCGTGAACAATTTTATAGACTAGTAGCAGAACCTTAAAATTTGATCGCACTGGGACAGGAAGCCAGTGAAGGGATGCCAAAATGAGTGTAATGTGGTCGAACTTTCTGCTTCGTGTCAAAAGTCTGGCTGCAGCATTTTGAACCAATTGGAGAGCCCTAATGTTGGACTGCGGTAAACCAGAAAATACAACATTGCAGTAGTCCAATCTAGAAGCAATAAACACATGGATCAGGGTCTCAGCATCAGCCATAGACAGGATGGGACGAATCTTCGCTATATTTCGCAGGTGGAAGAAAGCAGTCTTTGTAATATTTCTAATGTGGAGGTCAAAGGACGATGTAGAATCAAAAATTACCCCAAGGTTCCTCACTTTGTCAGTGTGATGTATGGCACCCGAGCCTAGGCTAAGCGTTAACTGGTCAAATTGATGCCGATGTCTCACTGGACCAAGAACTATCATTTCAGTCTTATCAGAGTTTAAAAATAGGAAGTTGCTAGACATCCAACTTCTCACCGATGCAAGGCAATCTTCTAAGGATTTTATGTGAGCAAGATTACAGCAGTTATCAGCATGTATAACTGAGTATCATCAGCATAGCAGTGAAAGATAATCCCACAACACCGCAATATGTGCCCAAGGGGCACTATATAAAGGGAGAAAAGCAGGGGCCCTAAGACGGACCCCTGTAGAACCCCAAATTTCATGTTACTAAGGTTAGAGGTAGTGTTACTGTACAAAACACAGTGAGAACGACTGGTCAAGTAAATGGTAAATGGACTGCATTTATATAGCGCTTTTCCATCTGCATCAGACTCTCAAAGTGCTTTATAATTTTGCCTCACATTCACCCCGATGTCAGGGTGTTGCCATACATTGCGCTCACCACACACCAGGAGCAACAGAGGATTAAAGACCTTGCCCAAGGGCCCTTAGTGATTTTCCAGTCAGGCGGGGATTTGAACTGAGGATCTTCTGGTCTTAAGCCCAACACCTTAACCACTAGACCATCACCTCCCCAAATGCAACCATGCAAGGGAGTGCCCTTGCATGGTTGATGTCAAGTATGATGTCAACCATGCAAGGGCACTCCCAGTAATCCCAAAATGATTTTCCAGCCTATCAAGTAGAATATGATGATCCACGGTATCAAATGCAGCACTGAGATCTAACAGCACCAGAACCGTAGTGGTGTCCGAATGCATTGTAAGCAGAAGACAGACTTCATTCACCACTTTAGTGAGAGCCATCTCTGTGGAATGATATTTTCTAAAAGCAGACTGCAGTGGCTCAAAAAGCTTATTACCTCCGCCAAGGAGGTTATGTTTTTGGTTGCGTTTGTTTGTTTGTCTGTTTGTCAGCAGGATAACTCAAAACATTTTGAACAGATTTTGATGAAATTTTGTGGAGTGGTTGGAAATGACAAGAGGAACAAGTGATTAAATTTTAGTGGTGATCCGGATCACGATCCGGATCCCGATGCTAACGCATTAGCATGTCTACGGCATTTTCAATGTTAAAAGTTAGCATTAAGCAGTTGCAGCTGTCATCACGTTCGGGTGCATTTGTTTTCAAATTGTAATATTTCTTAAATTTATTTTTGTTTATATATTAATAATCTAATGATTATTATATACAATTTTAGAGAAAGAGACAAAAAGAAATAGATCACAGTGCCAAGCAGGGAATCTCTTTAGGGTCAGTGACCCTATGGCCTTGTTTAGAGAAGTGATTCATAAATGTTAAAAAATTCGTATATTTGCAGTTTAGTTGAATAATAAATTTAATTTTGTCTCTTATTTGTTTTTGTCTATAAGCACATTCAATATCAGTGCTCAGATGACAGTAGCTTCTGGGAAAGGTGCAAGTTGCCATAAACTGTGATGCCAAGCGCTAAGGATACATGCTATCCAGTCACAGCAGATGAAACTTTTTTTACTTCTGAGCAAACATCATTGTTAGACTTTTTTAGGTTCAATGATTCCATGGCGTGTAGATGTTATGGCGTCAGTGACCCCATGGCCTTGGCGGAGGTTTGCACTCTCTGAGTGCTTCTAGTTCTCAGTAAGATAGTCCACGAGCTGCCATGACACCACTTTTTCCAGAATTTTAGAGCAAAATGATAGATTTGACATCAGCCGATAGTTTTTCAATACACTAGGGTCAAGATTGGGTTTCTTAAGTAATGGTTTAATCACTGCAGATTTGAAACGTTTAGGAACAGATCCAGAAGTTAAAGAAAGATGAATAATTTCCAACACAGTCGGCCCAAGAGTGGGCCACAGGTCCATAAACAGTTTTGTTGGTATAGGATCAAATAAACAGGTTGTGCTTTTTGTTGACGTTACGAGTTTCATCAGCATGCCTAGTGAGATACTATAAAATTCTGTAAATCTAGGTAATACCTCATGTAATGGCGCCCACCTCAATAGCAGGGTGTAGTGGCTGGGTTAAGGCATGCTGGGATATGTTTAACCTAATGTCTTGAATTTTCTTCTCAAAGTAATCCAGGAAATCCTGTGCTGTAAAAAGAGAGCAAACCATGGACGGTGGTTGTCCATGAATAAGTGTTGCCACCGTGTAGAACAAGAACTTTGAGTTATGCTTGTTTTTGTTGATCAAATCAGAGTAATAAGTCTGCTTTGTAGCAAGTAATGCATGCTTATAGTCTAAGATAGAATCATCCCACGCAAGGTGGAATACGTCTAATTTTGAATGACGCCATTTCCATTCTAGACATCTTGCCTTATGCTTGAGGTCACGCAGGTAATCATTGAACCAAGGTGACTGTGTTTTGGGGGAGCGCGGTTTTAACACAGGTGGTGCACTCATGTCAAGTGTAGTTTTGAGCACTGAGTTTAAACTATCCACAAGTCTGTCTACTGACTGGGTATTTGTCAAATGTGAAGCTAAGACATCAGGCAGTCTAGCTTCGAGTTCAGTCTTATTTGAGAAGTTGATGCATCGCCGTAGTAATATATAAGGTTGTTGTTCCATTAAACACAGCAGCGAAACTGTAAACTTAAGTGAGTGATCAGAGAACACTGATGTAAGAGGCATGATGTCAATATTCGTGACAGCAATACCACGTGCGAGAACCAAATCCCGTGCATTTCCACTAATGTGCGTCAAGTCCCAAATGCATTGCTGAAATCCTAATGCATCCACAATTTCCATAAATGATTTGCAGAGGGGATCAGAAGGCTTATTTATATGAATGTTAAATTCACCAATAATCAGAATGTTCTATGCACTAGTTGACAAGGTTGAGATGAACGCACCGAATTCATCTAAGAATTCAAAATATGGGCCAGGAGGCCTATTTACAGTGACAAAGTAATATGGCTGATTTTTATTCTTCTGACCTTGGCAATGTGTAATATCGTGAGCAGAGCAGAGAATCAGATGCTAAAACGAGTTATATTTGTGACCCCCAACAGCTAATAAGCTAAACCTAGATTTATAAATAAGAGCAACACCCCCGCCTTGCTTCGCATCATGAGGGACGTGACTAAATGTATATGCTGGTGGGCAGGCATCATTTAAGGGGAGGACAGCTGTAGGTTTAAGCCAGGTTTCATATAACCCAATCATATCTAAGTGATGATCAATAATTAGATCATTAATCAACAATGATTTTGAGGATAGTGATCTTATGTTAATGAGACCCAGACTAAGGACCTCAGTGGGGTTGACAGTTTAACTGTTTGGATTTAGAGGTGGTTCCAGAGTAGCATAAATAAGATGCCTAGAAGTAGGTTTACATTTGAGACATTCCATGCGGGTTGTAGGTAGCAGACACAAAATCTTTGCTATTGCTGGAACAACCATTGGGCCATCCTCAATTTCAACATCATCCAATGTAGTAATGGGTATTAAATTTGAAAAACATATCCCTCTGTGATTTTTTGGACACGTCTACGGAAGCAGGCCACAGTCTTAACTTGTTGAATTTCCCTCCTTGGCAGATAAACTGCACTATCACCATAGTGGATTTTCTGCACTAATTTCCCAGCTAAGCTAATGGATTCCACACCCACATTTGTCATAAACCTTGCAGGGTCTCTAATCACCTGCTCCGTGGCCTGCTGTAAATTCCTAATGTTACCCTCCTTGTAGAGCTCTATCTATGTTCACAGACAAGATGGCAGCGCCTTCCCTAGTAGGTTGGAGGCCGTCCGGCATCAGCAAGCCATGGCGGCCCCAGAACGAAGGCTAGTTATCAATAAAGCTAAAACCTTGCCATTTACAAAATTGTGCCAGCCACCTATTTAACGATGTCAGCCTGCTAAATGCCTCATCAGTGCCCCAGGAGGGACCAGCAACTATTAATCGATGCTGACACATCTTTCTGGCAAGGACACAAGTCCTCTCTATGCCCATTTTTGTGACCTCTGAGTGCTTCATCCTGACATCATTGGTGTTGACGTGAATAACTATGTGACTATATCTCATGTCATGTTCCTTAGTCTGTCTTCCCTTCTGCAGCGTCAGCACCCTAAGATGGAATGCAATGTTGGGAGCTCTGACCCCAGGAATACATTTAACATCAGCCGGCATCTGTAACCTGACTTTGCGGGTGATAGAATCTCCTATCACTAAATTTCAGTGTTTTGGCCTGGAGACAGGAGTGGAAGTCACTTGTGGGCTCAGAGAATTTACATCAGGCAAATCCAAGGGGGAGAACTGATTCACAGTTCGCAGTGGCGAGTGTGATCGGGGTACCACAACCGGGCACCAAGCCCTGCGGGGCTTCCTCCGCCTAGCCACAGTACGAAAGCCATCCTCCACAACCGGCATTTCTAGGCTGATGCTAATGGGCTCGCTAGCCAGCCCAACACTAACCTCATCTGGAGTGCCCGTAACATCTAACTCCACTGAGCTAAGAAGCTGCTCTAACTCACGGCTCTCTGATGCCGGACACATAAAAGCAAAGCTTCTTTTTCCATTTCACCTCCTGCATCAAAATGACCCCAATTTTGTTATAAACCACACTAATATGAGTACTTACAAAATGACATCATTTTTGTTTTTTGAGTTATGTTACAAGCTTGAGGGTTTGAACTTTATCTAGCCATCTATTAAGGCTGCAAAAACAAAATAAAACACCATTTTACATAGGATATGTTTGCAGGTGGGTGATTCTTAGACTACGGGCACTTATTATGTCCTTTGATCATATTGTATCAAAAACAGAAAAAAGGGGAAATTTCACACTTTTATAGTTATCTTTACAATGAAAGTGTGTTAAGAAATTTGTTCTAGTAGTCTATGATGACTTTTTCACCTTTTTTTCAGCATCATTATATGCAAATATTGCTGTTTTGTGCTTGTCCCACACCCAGACTTTTGATCTTCAATGATAAAAATGAATGGTAAAAAAAACGTTTTTTCTAATGTTTTAAAATATCTCTGAATAAAATATCAGTAAAATAATCAAAACATAATTGGGGTATTCACTGTCATACAACTGTTGTGATTTTTTTTTAAACAAAATGTAGTTGTCCCACACTATTACCGTAATTTCCACCACAACACTGTAATGTCCCTTTAAACAGTTTGTATGAAAGATTGTTTGAGTAGTTTCTATGGAGATAAAGAGTGACATCAGAGCACATGTATATAGCGGCAAATCACAACAAACAGTTGCCCCAAGGCGCTTTATATTGTAAGGCAGTGGTGTGGTGGAAATTACATTTACAAGGCCAATAGTGCCCGTAGTTAAAGAATCACCCAGGTATGAAACTTTTCAAAGTGGTAGTGGTTACAGGTGCAAGACATTTCCATGCCTGCCCTGTGGAACCCTTCATCCCCATTACAGAGTGCCGAGTGTCTATGGTTCTTAAGCGTGTTCATTTTCTCTTGCTACAGTATATAAAGACTGATTCTGCACAAGTTTTACGCCGGATGCCCTTCCTGATGCAACTCCACATTTACATATATATTTACGTACATATGTATGTAAAGACATGCAGGCGAGGTGAATTGGAAACTTTGTAATTGTCCAGGTTTCCCTTGTAAAAGAGATCTCGATGTCAGTGGGACTAACCTGGTGAAATAAAGGTTAAATAAATAAATTTGACTACGACATATGACTACTACGACAGTACTCGTGCTCTGATTGGCTGATTGCCGGTCTGATATTTTCCCATATCAGACTGTTACCATGACAATCGGTCTGGATCGTGTATCAGATTTGTGGCTTTGTTTCCAATTTTCACGGTACAAAATAAAACAAAACAAAAAGCGAACAAAGAAATTATGAGCGACTAAAAGGATCATTCTCAGTGCAAATTTCATTACACTGACGAGTTGGAACTGGAAGAATTAACAGCAAACACGCTTTAAGTGAACATGCAAAACGCAGACCAACAAGAAAACACAGCTGCGAACAGCCATATAATAAAATATTACCCCCATCTGCTCAGTTAATAATCCTTTAGTATGTTCCATGCTTTAAGACTTGACAACAAGGGATTGCATAGATTACTTTAGTACATAACAGTTCATTGTTTGGAGTATAATTTTACTTATCTGAGATGTAATGTGCAGATAATGTGTCGTAGTAATCCGAACATGGGTGCCAAAATTTAGTCTCGACCTCATTTATAGCTTCAATGCATCTGTAGCAATTAAGTACCGTATTTCCTTGATTAAACACCTGACCTTGAATAGAGGCCTGCCTCATTTAATGGCCAATGTCACCGACCGAACGGCCCCTCCTGAAAATCCGTCCGCCCTGCCTTCACTGCGCATGTGTCATTTGCGTGCGTCAGCCGTGGTTCACTGATAATCACCTAATTTCTGCTTCAAACTGCACTCCAGTCATCATCTATCTCAGTGACAGATATCTGAAGCTTTTGTACAACAATCATTTCCACATAAATTCAGCATTATTCCATCATGAAAGACGGAGGAAGTGATCACAGCACCACAGCAGGACGAGCTGCTGCTGCTAGGTTCATTGTGCCTCCATGCGTCAGTAGCGACTCACTGCTTATCGCCTCATTTCTGCTTAAAACAGAGGTTTTACCATGTCATCTGATGGTTAATAATCACATTATTCCCTTTGATCGCTATGGGTGTAGACAGTCCATCTCAGACAAGCTGCTGTGGTCTCAAATGACACGTGTGCAATAAATGTAGGGCAGACCAATTTTTAGGGGAGGACCAAACTTCATCTGAAAAAACAAAACAAAACAAAAAAAACGCCTGCCTTAAATAATTGCTGGGCCTGATTTATGCTTCTACAGCTCAGTAACTCTGTGGCCAAGCAATGACGTCAACGTGGGCGTGAACCTTTCAAAGTTCTCCATTGCGTTGGTGGGTGTTGTAATGCAATTCACCACGGGAATAGAAGGGGGTACGTCATGGAGAAAAAGGCAGGACTTTCTTTCCACCTGCACCGCCATTGTTCCTGGTATATATACAGTCTATGGTTCCTGGTTGTTTTGTTTTTTTCTTCCCCTTTTTCTGGACCAATTTGTCTCTCAACGAGCGCCATTTCTTTATGCAATAATCAAATTCCAAACCAATGTTACCGGTTTGTGCAATTTCCCTCCATGAATTGCGGGACATTTGAGCATCTTTGTAGTTTTTCGACTCTGTTGTCAAGTTGGTCAAATGTGCAGACCTTACCTCTATTTGATCCATTAAAGAAATGTAATCGGTGTGCGCACTGCAAAAATTTTTAAAAATATGATGGGAGAGGAAGGAGTGAAACCGGAAAACTGACCAATCACAGCCATTGCGGTCTCCATTGTTTTGACGTGTAGTTTCAACTTTTGGGTTCACAGCGACACAGAAGGCTTTGATCTAAAGGGGTTGTTTTTTGTTCATCACAGCCATGGATATGTGTGAAACCTAACACCATATTACAGTGCAGGCAGCAAGCAGCATTTTGTTAATAATCACTGGCCTTGAATAAAGTCATCACTTGCATTAATAGAATCAGTTGAGGAGATTACAAACGCCATAGACCACAAATTACATTCAGTTGGAATATTTATAGACCTTAAAAAGGCTTTTGATACAATCAATCATGACATATTAATCAATAAACTTGAACAGTATGGGATTAGGGGGTTGGTGTTGCACTGGGTGAGAAGCTACTTAAGTAACAGAAAACAGTTTGTGAAGTTGGGGGAATATACATCATCATGCTTGGACAATGCTTGTGGCGTCCCACAGGGGTCAGTATTGGATCCAAAACTGTTTCTAATTTATATAAATGATATTGTCAATGTTTCCAAAATATTAAAATTAGTATTATTTGCAGATGACACAAGCATTTTTTGTTCAGGGGGGGATTTGCAGGAGTTACTGAGGAGGATCAGTATAGAAATGGGAAAATTGAAAATATGGTTTGACAGAAACAAATTATCATTAAACTTAAGTAAAACAAAATACATGTTATTTGGCTATTGTAATACAGACATACAGGTTCAGTTACAAGTCGAGGGGGTAGATATTGAAAGGGTACATGAAAATAAGTTTCTGGGGGTGATAATAGATGATAAGATAAACTAGAAGACTCATATAAAACATATACAAAGTAAACTGTCAAGAAGCATTTCAGTTCTAAACAAAGCGAAACATATTCTGGACCACAACTCACTCCGCATTCTTTACTGCTCACTGGTTTTACCATATTTACAGTACTGTGCAGAGGTATGGGGTAATACTTATAAAGGTACAACACAATCACTATCAGTAATGCAGAAAAGAGCTATAACAATTATTCATAATACTGGCTATAGAGATCATACAAATCCACTATATATATATATGTGTATATATATATATATATATATATATATATATATATGTGTGTATGTATGTTGATGTGTGTATGTATATATATATATATATATATATATATATATATATATATATATATATATATATATATATGTGTGTATGTATATATATATGTGTATATATATATATATATATATATGTGTGTATGTATGTTGATGTGTGTATGTATATGTGTATGTATATATATATATATATATATATAGATATCGGTTTAGGTGTGTAGGAATCTATGTGTATATGTGGCAAAGGGTATTACTGGTTGTGGGGAAGAAGGGGTAGGGATAAATAAGCTGATGCTTCACCCTACCCCTTTTCGGACATGTTGGGTACACAGTAGGAACTTTTTTGTTGTTGTCTTTACTGATCTATCTTGTAATTGTTGTTGTATCAAATGTTCGAAATAAACAGTTTTCATTCATTCATTCATTCAAGTCCTGCCTCAGTTAGGTGCCGGGCCTGAGCACAGTTTGAAGAAAATAAACTCCCGGGCAATTAATCAAGGAAATACAGTAGGTACTGCAATATTTTGTTAGTACATGGTTAATACACTGCTAATAATACTGGGTTCCATCATAGCTAGTTGGTGTGTTCAGTATTAATGCACAGTTTGTGCAGAAATGTCTCATAACTTCAGCAACTCTGACTTGGGATCCAAGTTTTATATCTGGAGCCACGTACACTGAACCATGAGATGTGTACTGTAAAACAAACACTGAGGTTTCTGTTAATGGCTAAGAATTTTATTTATTTTCATGTCAAGATGTTTGTTTTTAACCTAATATATAAGGCTGACCGTGTGTGTGTGTGTGTGTGTGTGTTTTTGCTATGCACAGCCAGAGTAATTAAGCAATCAACACCAAACGTACTATGGTGACTGGGCCCACCAAGAGGAGGTCACTGGGGCCCTTAGGTTGAAAGCGTATGTGCACAGACTGGCAGACTGTCGATATGCCTCCCAAGAAGCGACGGACATTAGGTTGTAAAACACCAAGTGTTAAATGGATGAAATGTAATAGAGCTGCAGAAACATCTGCAGAGACACTAAGAACATTATATATCCCACAGTATTGCAGTGATATGACATGCTATCACCTTTTTATCATCATTCACTTGAGTCTCATGAATGTCATAAATTGCTCTGTGAAAATTAATGATGACAACATAGACACAATACAACTTACTATACCTTAACTAAAGTGACATGAAATATACAATGGCATGGCCAAAATTCTTCTCTATTACCCGTGCGTAGAACGGGTAATTATAGTATACTGTATTTTCCGGAGTTTACGTTGCATTTTTTAAGCTCCTTTTGGAAATCCTCTGCCTTATATACCAAAAAAATAAATAAATAAACAAACATTTGTTATTAACAATGCTGAGGATGGAGCCACCAGGCAGGAGGAGAAGAGAGAGGCCAAAGAGGAGGTTTATTGATGTGCTGAGGGATGACATGCAGGTGAATGGTGTGACAGAGAAAGATACAGAGGACAGGGTGAGATGGAAACGATTGATCTGCTGTGGTGACTCCTAATGGGAGCAGCTGAAAGAAGAAGATTAAAGATAATATTTAAGTGACTATTTATACTGACATTTACCAGGAATCAAAGAACTCAACAAAATAAACTCTAATAAACAGTAATAATAAAGTTACACTATAGCAATGGGCGGCACTGTGGATTAGTGGTTAGCACTGTTGCCTCACAACAAGAAGGTCATGGGATTGCTTCCCACCTAGTCCTTTCTCTATGGAGTTTGCATGTTCTTTGGCTTAATAATTAATTAAACAACTGCAAATTATAAAGAACAAATCAAATCAATTTTATTTATATAGCACCAAATCACAACAAACAGTTGCCCCAAGGTGCTTTATATTGTAAGGCAAGGCCATACAATAATTACGTAAAAACCCCAACGGTCAAAACGACCCCCTGTGAGCAAGCACTTGGTGACAGTGGGAAGGAAAAACTCCCTTTTAACAGGAAGAAACCTCCAGCAGAACCAGGCTCAGGGAGGGGCAGTCTTCTGCTGGGACTGGTTGGGGCTGAGGGAGAGAACCAGGAAAAAGACATGCTGTGGAGGGGAGCAGAGATCAATCACTAATGATTAAATGCAGAGTGGTGCATACAGAGCAAAAAGAGAAAGAAACACTCAGTGCATCATGGGAACCCCCCAGCAGTCTACGTCTATAGCAGCATAACTAAGGGATGGTTCAGGGTCACCTGATCCAGCCCTAACTATAAGCTTTAGCAAAAAGGAAAGTTTTAAGCCTAATCTTAAAAGTAGAGAGGGTGTAGAAGAATTTTTAGGTCCATATTTGAACTGTGATGAACTATCAAGTGTCCTGATCCGAACTGTATGTCCTCTGGTTGAACTAGCAGGTGTTCAACCCAAAAAAAGGGCTCTATTAGTCATTTAGTCTGTCAGGGGCTTTCCAAGGCCTTTTAGGTGCTTTCCCGCAGGCCACGTGCGGGGGCCTCAGGCCAGCTGCACGTGTGGCTGAGGCCACGTGCGGAGGGGGCCTCAGGCCAGCTGCACCTGTGGCTTTTAAAAGGTCTTTTAAAAAAATCAGTTGTAAATCCTTCATGTTTTAATGGGAGCATTTGTCACATTGAAATAATGGCCTAACACCTGCTTAGGGTTCACTAGAGGACGCTTCCAATAGAAAACCATGTCTTGGGAATGAAATAAATAAAAAAGTCGAAGGAGGAGCGATGCCCGCGGGTCTCCAATAAATAGACGAGCGCGGTTGTCATATTCAGTCTCTCTAGAGGACTCAGTTTGTCTAAGCTTTGTGTCGAAGGCTTAAATAAACTTAAAAACTCTGTGCATTTTATCTTGCTTAAGGCTGAATTATTCTAAAGTGTTGTGTCCTCTTTCTAGCATATCACTTGCAATTAGTTTGTGTTATCTAAAAGACGACATCCTGAGAAGACCAAAAAGACGAGCCGCGACAGAACTTGGCGAGCCAGCTTCAGGAGGGTCCAGGGGCATTCCGGCAGCCTGGGGCAGTCCAGCTCATCCCTCCAGACCGTAAATAACAGTGATCACGACTAAAAGGTAAGCAGAAACCTTTTATAATTTCTGCACGATCTGGAGGAGTGAGTCGGGATTTCCGCCCAAGTTGACAGGTGATATTTTTAATTGCCTCTTACCCAAAAGAACCTGGACTAAGAAAATTGATAAGAGACTAAAAAAAGATAAGATTGAAAATTATCAGGCCTTGTAGATAAAATGCTCAGAAGGTGTGTGTGTTCCCGGGAAAAAAAGAATGTCTGTGTGAGTGAAAGGTCAGGAATGTTCATGAACTCTGGTGCGGAAAGAGTGCGTGGAGAACTAACCTGGATGCTTGGGGAATAATTGGTGTTGAAATTCGTTACTAACGTGCCGGCTGATAGCATGCGCTGTAGGGGTTAATTTAGGGGAGTATACTGACAAATAGATACAAGGTAATACAAGGTTATTTAAAGAGTTTAACAGAGACTGAAGTGAAATAAGTGAGAAAAAAGAGTTTAACAGAGAATACGTGCAGAGGAAGCACAAGATAAGCGCCTAAGGGGGCGCAGTAGAAATACCGTACGTGATAAAGAGATTTAAAAGTGCAAAGTGGCACAGCTGACAGTAAGTAAAAGAGCTCAATAAAGGACGTAATTTTTTAAGAAAAGAGAAAAACTATAAAAAAAATAAATAAAATGAATTAAGAGTTAGTGCAGAATACATGAGAATTAATGAAGCAGAAAATAGTGCAGTAAGGCACCAAATACACGCTTGTGGGGCGTGGGAGAAGAATAAGTAATTAAGTACACAGTAATATGAGTTTTTTTATAAGAAAAGAAAAAGAATATTTTCAGTGCAAAGGCACATTAAGCTCACGAGGAGCTCAGTAAGTGAAAAAAAAAAGGCAGAAGAAAGTGCAGAAAGGCACAGGATACGCACGCGAGGCGCGGTAAGGCGTAGAAATAAATGAAATATTGTATGCTCAGAAAGGAGCGGGTGAAAAATAATATATTAAGCACAGGATACGCACGCGAGGCGCGGTAAGGCGTAGAAGTAAATGAAATATTGCACGCTCAAAGAGGGCTTGTAAAAAAGTAATATATGAAGTTGCTGACAGCGCCGGAGAAGCTGTCTAACGTGAAGAAGAGATACATGCTTAAACAGAACACATTGGTGTTAAGTGAATAAAAAGGTTGTTTAAAGCCGCGGAGTGAAAAGTGGCAGAAGTCTAGATAGAGATATATAGAAAGTTGTTTTTAATAATTTTTGTGTATAAAGCTTTTGAAGATTGGTGTGTGGGAGAGTGGAGAGTAATCTGTGTAAAGAGGTGAGAACTTGCAGGCTGGCTGACATACAAGATTAATGTGAAAGAGTACGAGGGGGAGGTATTTAGACCCAACAGGAGGACTTGGGAGGTGCATGACAGGCAGAGAGGAAAGTGTGAAACAGAGGCAGTGAAGAAAAAGACAGGAGAAGAGTGCTATGTAAATACATAGAAGGTAGATATTATTTCAAAGAGAGAAAACTAATAAACAAACATAGCAGAAAAAGACGAGAAGCAGAAAGTTAAAAAAAAAATAAATAAAATAAAAATTAGAAGGGAAATAGAAAGTCGGGAGCAAAGACATTAGGAGGTGTTAGGGTTGTAAGAGGATTAAATAAATAAAGTTGGTTATAAATCAAAAGAGTTAAAGCTTAGATTATAGTGAAAAAGCTGACAGACTGATCAATGCTTGGGACAGTCTTTGATGGGAGACTTAAGTGATGATGAAATAATACTCCCAGAACATTACTTGACTGACGGAGACATCGAAACCCAGGGAATCAGGACACATTTTTGGCTGGAAAGGACCTATTTTGACAGGGTAGGAGCAGAACATTGGCAGGACGAACAAGAGATCAATCAGAAATTATGGCAGATTACTAAGGTAATCAATCTGAAGCAAAAGAAAGAACAATTCCCTCTAATTAATTGGGAGCTGCTGATAAGACGTCTGTGGCATCAGGGTTTAACCCCGTGGCTGGAGCTGCTTTGTGCTGACCCTAATAAAGAACTTAGCATACCATTAAATCATTTAGTAACACTACCAACCGATCCAGGTGAAGAACTGTTTCCTAGGTTGACTCTGACTGTGGTCCCAAGGAAGGTTCGGTGGGAAACAGGTAAATTTTCATATTTAGTTAAAGAAAAAGAAGACGGGCATAACAGTTGGAAATTTAATCCTTTTAAGGGTTTAAAATACAAAACAGGTGTTACAGCCAGCAAGTTATTGGTCTGGATCAGGACAGCCCCTGAGGGACTACCAGAGCACCATAGAAACATCTCACATAGTGTTTGTCAGGGTTACATGGGTAACTCTCAAGGTCAAGGTCGGGAAAGTACCCCGCTAGACTTAGTACTAAGAAATATCCAGGAAAACGCACTAAGGCCAACCAATGTATGAGAAAGTGGCACAAAAGGTCACATGGGGGCAGGCAATGGCCTTTGGTGGGATCATTTGATCCGGTGATGTGTGAAGCAGTTGCGGTAGAAATACAGAAAAAAGAAATTAAAGATCAGCAGAAGAACGTAAAAAACAACAAAAAACGCACTGAAGAAAAAGAAGTTTTGGCCTTGTTCAAGCAGGAAGCACAGAGGCTACAGCAGAAAAGAGAAAAAATGACAGAGGAAAGATCCAAAGAGACTAAAGCCAGTGCACCAAGCTGGGAAGCAGAGCCACCCCCATATAAACGTCATGATATGGGGAAGACAGCTGGACAATTTGTATTAGGAACTCGTGAAGAGGACCAAGGCATGGATGTGGAGGGCAAATTCATACTGACACTAAAAGCTCGAGAGCCACAAGGAGACAGGTCCTCAGTCTGTCAAATGGATCATACAAGGTCTCCAAGTCCGAAAGTAAGTGGTCGCTCACCACGACCAGCAGGGGGGGCCACAAATAACAGTGACACGGAGGCAGACGAGGATAAAGAGAGAGACCTGAAGGCTCCGCCTGCACATCGAGGTCCACTGAAAACCGTCCCCTCCCACCATAAGTCAGCCGACTGGACCTTCACAGGCTATAGAGGCTCCGAAGAGTGGCACAAGAGCTTCTGTGACACACTGGATCTGGCCAGAAGAGATAATGAAGAACTAGCAGAGCAACTTCGGCTAGCGAAGGAAAGAATACAAAGACATAGGGACGCAGAGGAAAGAAGAATATTACAACAATCGACGCCCAATCAAGGGAATCACATTATACAGCCACCCACCCGAAAGATTTCTGGTGAGATCATCATTGAGAGTGCAAAAGAGGCCCGACTCAGGCAAAGACAACAATGTGTAGCCAAA